>NW_024367149.1:8850034-9450034 GCF_014805655.1 Passer montanus | reverse complement strand
ATTGTGGATAAAATCATATCCAAGTTTTTGTTTTTCTGGTGAAAAATGCATGTGAAAAAAGAGCTTCTTCCTCACAGTGTTCAAAGGTCATGTTTATGTCTAGATTCAAGTAAACAACAAATTTGTCAGTAACATTTTGATCAAGAGCACTATTTGACCTAGGTGATAATCCAAGTTAATTTACAAGCAAAATGGGGTCATAACTTCAGTCTGTGAAGGAAGAAAGTCCTAGGGATTGCAGTTGTGCCACCATTAAGTGTCAGGCACTTCTGCAAAAATCCAGTCAGGGACAAGAGCTTCAAATGGGTCTTGTCAGCCAAAACACCCTTAAATGGAGGCACCAAAGTTTTGAAACTGGGTTTGTCCCACACCCCCACACTGCTGCATGATTTTTGGCCCTTTCTGCCCTGTCCCAACATGCTGCCATCCACAGTGTGTGACTCAGGACAGCTTGGGGTCAGCTGTGGGGCACAGCAATGATCCATCAGGACAACTCCCTGCCTAAGCCACAGAAGTTCCCAGGAAAAAGCACAGCAAAGCTGGGGCTGAGGAGAATCACTCTGGAACTGGTATTTCAGGTATCTCTTACCTCTGTCCTGAAGAACCCCTTCTCCTTATTTTTTCCAGAATTCTGTGGTGCTGGCATGTAAATAATGAAGTCAGAGAAAGTTGTCTCAGTGACATCTGTAAAAAAGACTCACATTCAGTATTATTTTTATTTTAGTTTAGTTTAGTTTAGTTTTTTGATCTAGTCTCTAGTTTGGACAGTACTGTAGGAACTTGGTGCTTCAAAATCTAAATTTTGCAATATGCTTTTGGAAGCCTTTATATTTTAGAAGCCTGCATATAGTATATGCTATTATGAGAACATTCCACCATTCATATTTTAGGTATGCAATACTACCACAGTTTCAAAAATAAACATCTGAAGAAAATTCTGGGTTTTAAAAATAAGGCATTTGTAGCGTAATGTTGTTTGAAGAAATCTGGAATGGTATTAATCATTTCAGTTACTCATATTTTCAATACAAATGTACTGAGAGATGAATACGCATCTACTGGTCATGTTAACCTGCCTTCACCAAAAAATATTCCATGGGATACAATGAAATGCTACAAATATGAATCACTACCTACTAAATCTAAGCTAAGACCTTTAAAAATTGATATGGGTAATTTTTCAAAGTAACTTTTCCATCTTTTTTCAATAATTTTGCCTCTATTTTTAATGCTTGATTTATCTACGCATTTAGGAGTCTCTTTCTACAGCCATTCAAAATAATACTGAAACGTCAGTGCCTGGTTACTCAGTTCTTCATGACCTGGGAGCTCAAAGGCCTGTGCAGTGTCAGGGGCTCTCACAGCAGGGAGCAGGAGGGTGAATTTGCAGGGTTTTTCTCAGTGCTCTGGAACTAAACCAGGTGTCAGAGGGAAAGGACAAGGCATGGGGCTCAGTTCCTCACTTCCACAGACCTGGATCAGGAGCACCAGGAGGGAAGCAAAGGCATCTCCAGGCTTTCAATACCCCCCTTGGCTGCTGAAGAGCTGTGTTTTTTGGAGGAATAGGAAGCACCAATCTGCTTTGTAGCCACAGCTCCTAATTCTCGTGTTCCACCCAATGCCATTATTTGGAGATTGGCTTGTGCAATATTCTCTATTTATTACCGCTTTGGTTTTCCTTTTGTTGCAAGAATGGAGCTGACAGCTGAACACGTGTACCTACGTTATGAAATCCTGCTTAACGAGGAAGAGCTAATTAAGCTGTTACAGGGTTGGCCCATGCCCTGAACGCTGCCAGCAACGCCCCACGACTGCGCTGCCCTGGGAGGGACAGGGACGTGACGCGGCGCTCGGGGACTCGGCCACGGCAACGTGCCAGGAGAGACAAGTGCCTTTCCAGCCAGACATTGCCAGAGCCTTCCTGCCATGGCCAGAGCCACCACCAGCACTCCTCTCTTCCCAAAAGCAGCATGCACACAATAGGGAATGCAGAAACTTCTCACACGGCTTTTTTAACAAAGCGACCCTGAGGGCGCAGCGTCAGAACTTCTGTGTGAGACTGCTCAAATCCAGCTGCTCACAGCCAAACCTTTCCTTGGAATTCATGGCCACAAAGTTCATGGTTTGGTACCCCAAGCCAGTCTCCTCCACAGCCTGGCTGGATGACCACAGCCAGCAGCACTTTTGCACATTCCCAGCACTTCCCAGGAAGGTGTCTCAGCTGAAGGACCCAGAACCCTCCATGTTGTTCCAAGAGGATTACATTATTCCTGATGCAGTAGGAATAAAAAACATACTGTATTGTAAAATGAACACAGGGTAGCCTTTTTGCACAACAAAAGCCTCCAGCCACAACACCAGCAAGAATTAAAACCACACTTCCAAGATGTCCAGTATATATTTTATCATTATTCTGCAGACATATGTTTTGTGTGACTTGGTTCATTTATTTCCTTTTTGTTTTCAAAAGCTAACACATGGCCCCGAACAAAAATTACACTTAATTTTTTATTTGTTCAACTCAGTTAAAATCACAGCACTTGCTTTGTAGAGTTTTACATAACAATGTGATGCTTTGTATGACTTTTATGTAATTTAATTTCAGTAAACTAGCCTGAAATAATTTAGACAGTCTACAGAGAGTTTGTGTATTCAGTGTTAGGGACTTGCATTTTACACATTTATTCATGTCAGACTTAAAATTTGATTTGAGTGTGGGAGTTAGCAGCTTCCCTGTCCCTACACAGAGATAAAATCCACAACAGGTGACAGAATAAATTCTTCCATCCTATCCAGGACTACAAGGGAGGGCTGCTAAACTCTGGTGCTCATCCATTCAAATGGAGGACCACTGGGGAAAAAAAAAAGGTCTCAGGAAAACCATTTTACAAGTTAAAAGGGCTGGGAAGTGTCTCGTGGAAGGCTGGGATTGCCTGATAATGATGGTTGCCTGATGGACAGACTGGATGAAGGAGATAGTTGACAAACGAGATGATGACAGTCCCTCACTGAGCTGTCTGGACAAAGAACAACAAAATGTCAGCAGGAATAAGACAGACTGCATAAATCAGGGGAGAAGGCATGAGCTGGAGCAAACCTGGACATCTTGAAGCTGCTGACCAAGACACACAATACACTGTGCAGCAGTCAGGAAATCGATGCAGGTTTTCTCAGATATTGTTTTAATAGTTAAGTGTTGTTAATAGTTTTGGACAGACCCAAAGGGTCCCTTTGGAAGAGCTGAACAAGACTGGACTTCTGGAAGTGTGGCTGAACAGGGGGAAATGAAGAGATTAACACATTCTGAGGGTGAGATCCTGGCTTTGTGGAAGGGGAGCAGTGTGGCTGGTGCTCCTGAAAGCCAGAGAAAATATTAGTGTGAGCACATAGCGAGGGGAATGGCCTTGAGCAGGGGGGACAAACACATTGGTCAAGTTGGGGTTGCACTAAGGGAGCTTTTCCTGGCTCTGCCGTAGCAGGGGATCAGAAATGAGACAGAAGCGACTCACAAAGAATGCAAACATTCAGCACAGCACCCAAGGTGTCAGCAGGAGAACCCCAGTGTGGGTCTGGCTGCAGCAGGTGCCCACACGGCATGAAGCACTCAGTGTCAGATCACACAGCAGCTGATTCTTTCTGAAATTGCTTCCCCAGAACTGTTTCTTCTGAGGAAGCCCCTGGAAATCAAACGAGCCGTCAGACTCGTACCACTCGAGTCTGCAGTTCTTGTCCTTCGTCTGCTTTCCTTCCTCTTTTTGTGCGTCTTCTGCTTTCGAAGGGACGGCGTGTGGAGAGCGCGGCTCTGACATCAGAGCTGGAGGCGGCTGCGACACTGAGAAGGCTGCGGGCAGAGGAGGAGGAGGAGGAGGAAGGAGGGCAGCACAGGGGAGGAAGGAGGGCTGGAGGGGAGGAGGAAGGAGAACAGTAGGCGAGGAAGGAGGGCAGCAGAGGAGGAGAAAGGGCAGCAGGGGAGGAGGAAGGAGGGAAGCAGAGGAGGAGGAAGGAGGGCAGCAAGGGAGGATGAAGGGCCGCAGGGGAGGAGGAAGAGCAGCAGAGGAGGAGGAAGGGCAGCAGGGGAGGAGGAAGGAGGGCAGCAGAGGAGGAGGAAGGAGAACAGTAGGGGAGGAAGGAGGGCAGCAGAGGAGGAAGGATGGCAGCAGGGGAGGAGGAAGGGCAGCAGAGGAGGAGAAAGGGCGGCAGAGGAGGAAGGAGGGCAGTAGAGGAGGAGAAAGGAGGGCAGCAGAGGAGGAAGGCCAGCAGAGGAGGAGGAAGGAGGGCCCAGCAGGCGTGAGCAGCTGCCCCGTGCCCAGCCCCAGCAGGGACCCGCTCTGCTCCCCGTCCCAGCAGCTCCCACCAAGGCTGGGCTCCCTCCTCTCCCTTCAGCTGCAGCCACGCCGCAGTTCCAAAGGCTCCAAATGCTCCGCACGCCTGTTTTAAATTACAGATAATTCATTTTGATACGCCTTTTCCTTGCATCCCTAGACAAAATCAAAGGCAGGTTTCCCTGGGAGATACACATCAAGCTCTGCCTGCAGCTCCGGAGTGTTGCAACACAGCTCGTAGCAACCAAGGGAGAAATCGGTTCTCCTTTCCACGGAAAGGGGTTGAAAAACAAAATAATTTCATTGTACAATAGGAAACCCAGCTTTAGAAGATTGGTGAAGGCGACTTCCTCTGTATTTTTGAGGCCTGACCAACATCAGGACCACAACTCCAACACAGTCAAGATTAAGCCCGTTGTCTACAGAGATCATTATTACACTTAGATTCCTATTAAGGTTTCATGGTCTGAAGAGGAGGGGGTTGGGAGGAAAGTAATGAAGTTACAGGCCTTTATTGTACAAAGGCAACTGGAGACTTTTTTTAGGATGCTATCTATCAGCCTGTCTGGCAAATGTCTGCCTAGTAATAATGTATCCGTCTGCTGAAACAAGCCTAAATAATGCATCATTATATCAATAATTAATAGGCACATGGGTCAACAAGTTCAAGATTGTTACAGGCAAAGGAGATGTGAAGGAAATGGCTCATTCCAGGCCCTGCCAGGCCCGACGTGGCAAGCACAGCTTTGCAGAAAAGCGATGGAGTGTTGGCAGGGGAATGCCAGAGCAGCACGTGCAGGGCACGTGGCTCGTGTCTGCTCAGGAACCCACCCAAAACAGGAACCCACCAGGATGGAACTTCCCACAGAACAGAGGAGGAGAGGCAGGGAGAGTATCCCATACTCTTGATTTGGGAACACAACTTCTCTAACCACATGGAACAGCCCAGAGGAAATGTGAGCCCAGTAGATATTGCTGGTTTGAGCACCAGCTGATGATAGCAACAGCTGAGGTCACCTACTGACCAAAAAAATCTGTGCCTGAAGTAACCTGAGGTATTTTAAAATAGAAAGAGAAAAGAATCAAAGTTACCATGTGAAAATGAAATCAAGATCAGAGGGGATGTCAAATTAGAAATACAGCAAATAAATTATTATATAAATTTTTATATTAATAATGACATATTTTTTTCCTAAGAGGAGTGCTGAAAATCAGCGTATTTTGGTAATTGTAATTCCTCACTCTCAAACCAGGAGGATGGGCTTCCATCTGATACAGAAGTGTCCTGGCATTGTTTGGGATCCAGGGACAGAAATGCAAAATTGAGGTTGCTATTTGTAAAACAAACAAAGAAAGGAGGCAAACCACAACTGTGAAAACTTCATCCTCTACAGGTTTGGTCAAGTATCCACGTGTTCCACGTTCAAGCTGATCTATGCACACACTCCCTGCACACAACAGGACCCCTGAACAATGCAAATATTATTAAAAATATCAGATTAGATGTGAATGCAGTATCTTGGAGAAGTAATTATATAGTGCCTGTGTTAAATTTGTCTTAATAGTAGTAATTTAAACACTTGGGGGTAAGAATTAAGATTTTGGCTAGGTTGGGTTATATGGTGGTCATTTGGTTTCTGGGTTTTTTTGGTTTGGTTTCTTGTTGGGCTTTTTGTTTGGGTTTTTTTTTTTTTAACACATCTTCTATAAGAAAACACAGCAAACATCACAGTTCCATTTTCAGAAAACCACAGCCTACTTACAACTAAGTCAGTACGGAGGGAAACTGAAAGTAGAAAAGAGAGTAACAAGTTGCAAAGGCAGTTCTAGTAACAAGTCATTTTAAAAAGCAGATGACCAAAATAGAAAAATCCCAAATTAATAGTTACAGTAAACTGTGCTTTTAAAGTTGTCTGATAAGTTAGTTACTGAAGATTCTGTCAGAGGGATTTTCTTCAGAGTGAAGTCCTAGAGTTTATGGAGGCTGATTTGTCCTCTGGCCTATTTCTAACCAGCAAACATTGATCCTGCTCACTCAAGGAATTCCACCAAGCTCAGAGGAGTGACACCAGCAACAAGTGAGGACAATACACGATCCGTTTCTGAATTAAGATGAATCAATAACAGAAATCTGGGCAGTCCCAGCTCATTCAGTCAAGGCTCCCAAGAATGCATTATGAAGCTTTCTTATTTTCTTCTTACAGAGCCCTTGGCTTTGGGGTTCAAGTGTGCAAAAGCACCAGGAGACTTGTGCATCACTTCATACTCCAGAGACCCAAGAACTTGGAAGTATATTCTAAAGAAATGTATTTCTAAATGCTGAAGCTGTTTTTTCCCTCCAACTTTTTCCTAGAAAAAACGGTGTTGCTTTCTTGGGAGTTCCTGACCCACTGAGGAATGCACCAGTGGAGGTGGCTGTGTGGGGCTGTACTCAGTCAGCACACTCCCTCTGGGTGATGAAAATCTGCATTTAACCATACAGCTGTAAACTTTGACAGTAAATTCCAATGCCATTTAATGTCCCTGCCTCAGGACAGAGGCTCACATTCCCTAAGGAGGATGGGCCCTAGGAATTGGAATGGGCTCTGCAATGCTGGGCGGTAACTCAGGAGCAGGAACACAACACCCTGCTCCCAGTAAGGGCCATGTGTCCATCCTCATCACCTCCCACCTTCCATGGAAGGAAAACCAGCTGCTTCTGGGCCCCATCTATACATCTGAAATCCTATGGACATGGCTAAAGAGTGGAATGTACCTCTGAGGGCATCTGCAAATGATTCCGAGATGCAAGACACTGAATAGGGAAAGGAAGTATGGCACCAAGACATAGATGGAGGGACATTTTCCTAATTAAAGACAGTATAGTTCTACAGAAAAGATCAGATGAGAGAACTCATGACAAGATGAGGTGTAAAACATCATTTTATAAAGAGCCTTAGGGATGTAGATACCCAGTTCATTCCTAGCGGCTCATTCCCTTCTCCTTTGAACATTTGTGTGGAATCATTTTAGGTTCCCTACTTCTCTTCTCAGGATAAAACAATATAGACCATTTTTTCAATGTATAGAATTGAATTTTCAAGATTCATTTCTGGAGTAAGAGCAACCACTTCACATTTCAAAAGTAATTTATCATAAAGACACCTTTCCCTCACCTTAGTTGTCCCGAAATCAAAAGGCACCTTCTATCAATACACATAGTCCTCACCATCTTCTGACTCTTGAATTGTTGTTTCACTGACCTTTCTTTACACCAGCTTCATTTTTACTGTGTAAAGTTTCTCTGTTCTATTATGCAAAACATTTTTCATCCATTTAGACAAAAGCTCTGAACTTCAAGAGATCCTACATTCCCATAGCAGAAGTTTGGTAGTCAGCAAACTGACATGGCTCATTTTATATGTCCAGTTACTTGATCCCAACTCCTTTCTCACCCACATGATAGGAAGGATTATTCTTCTATTCATGCCTCAGTCTTTTAATGGATTTAGGGCACAGCTCTTAAAAATGTATAAGAGAGACAGGCATCGCCTGATTTTGCTATGGATATTTTATGAGCAAGTCTGGGTGCATGCTGTGTGCTTGAAACAAAAGACTGCACAGTGTGCTACCAGGGCAGGAGCTGTGTCATTATGTCTTGCATTCAAGGCTTCTGGGAATCTTGGGCAAGAAAAACAACAAAACAAAGGCAAGGGAGAGACACCAGGATCGAGTAAATGGGTCAAGACAGCACCGATACAATTTGTTGTTATAAGACCTGTAATTCAGTCATTTGTCAGCGATTTAGGAAGCAGCAGCCTGGCCCCTCCTTTTTTTTATTGGCTGTTATTTGGGGCTTGCATTTGTTAGTTAATTGACCTAAACTATTACCTTGAAAAGACAATACTGGTTCCTACGTGCTTCTTACTTCTGCACCTGCAGTAGCCACTGTGAGATGTTTTGGTACCAAGAACCACTTCAGCCATTATTTATCACTGCAGTGATTAATTGACATCTGGAGCATAAACTTCCACTGCTACTGATTAAAGGTGCTGGCTGACACTTTTCAGAGCATTCAACCACCAAAGAAGACACCAATGATGTTCAGGCACTTGAATCTTTCAGATGTGTTTTCAAAGAATGCTCTTGTGATGATCTACTCCTTGAGAAAGATGGACACGGGATTGTAACAGGGATACAGCTCACAATCCACTGCCCACCAGCCTTTCCAAATCTACTTCTCTTACCACCACTGCAAATACAAAAATGCTATTTGTATTTTCTTTATTCTCTTTGTATCATTTTCACTATTAGGTAACTATAGACAGGCACACTCATGTGGTTCTTTACAACTGCAGAGTGGAGGAAACTGCCCAGCTCAGTACCAGTAACAAATACCCAAACTCTAACTGCAAGCACATGCATATAAGGGCACCTTCAGCTAAAAATGTGGGTGTTTTTCTTGCAATCTTACTCAGAAATGAACTTTTAAAGGATCAGCTTTGCCAGAAATATTAGCTTCAATCTTCAGTTTCATTGCAGCTTCATCACCAGGGAGGGCACGAAGGAATTTTTATGCGTTGCTTTTACACGTCACTGTTTTTCCTGTTGGGAAATTTGTCTCCTAACAATATATTCCATGCATCCACAGCAACACCATAATAATACTTAGAACATACACTGTATTTTGTAAATATTACCTTATTATACTAAATGCAACAACTTCAGTTTTACTATTTATGGGAATGCTCTTTCTCAAGATGCTTCGTAGTAGAGAAATGTAAATACCATTGAAGTGGTAGTTTCTATAGAGACTTATTTTTCCACTGAATTGTAGAATAAACAGCCCAATTTTCTACAAATCTGGAGCATCTTTCTAAAGTGGCAGATAATGATACTTTACCACTCTGTAGCCATTTATGTCTTTGAAGCTTGCTGTAAATATGAACCACTTATGCCTTTGGGAGTATCCTAGGTAGTATCATTAACCTCACTAAGAAAGGGAGGTAGAAGAGCAGGTAAAAGACTTTACACAGAGTGGGGTGGCACTGCTCAGCAGCTTGATGTGCATCACACTTTTATTGCTGGCTCTGTGACAATCCATCTTATCCCAGCCTCAGAAAGCACCAGCTTCACCCCCAGCAAGAGCAGGTCTGTCTCAGCAGTAGCTCTGGAGTGAGGGTTAAACACAACCCCAAAACAGGCAGTAGGATTTTTTGGAAGCTCAGTCAGTTTTGCCCAGTGGATGTGTGAGGAGTTAGCAAGTTCATCTCAGGTTTGGCAGTGCTGTTCCATGCAACAGCCCCGGTCTGGGGCTGGTTTGTCTACAAAACTTCCAACTTGCAAGACAACAAATACAGGGAATCCATTTTTCCTGGTATCAACACAGCCTGAAGAAACTTCCATGAGAGCAACCGTGAGGAATTTCTGGCCTCCCTCAGCCCCTTAGGGAATGCTGTGCCCATCATGAAAGTAGAAGAAAGAAGCTGCAACTCTCCTGGGCTGAAAACCATTCCTGATTTTTTTGTTGCCCTTTTTTCCAGGGAACAAACCCAGCAACGCTTAAAATACAGTGAGAGTGCAAAGCCCCACTTGCCCGCGTGTGTCTCCTGACCCCTTCCCTCTGCACTGGGGCTGTTCCTGCTCCCTAGGCTGCTGTGGAAAGGTGCCTGGGCACCACCATCACCCCCCGAGGTGTTTAGGTGCCAGATCTGGCCGTGGCTGATTGTGCTGCACATCCCCGTCCCCGCAGATGCCGCGCGTTCGTGCTGAGCTCGGCGTGGGAGTCGTCCCTCCTCCACACACCAGATGGTTCTGCGTTTGTTTTTAGTGCTCACCTATCTTCTCCTCGACTCCTGAGAGTCATGTGAATCTGGGAAGGGAAAAAAGAAAAGACTTCCCCAGCAGCTAACAGAAAAATATAATTATCAAGAAGTTTCCTTCTCACGTGTTATCTCAAAACACAGAGAATGTATTCAAGAAGCATTCAGAACTTTCTGAGAAAGGAGGGAAACCAGGAGAGGGGCAGATGTGGAAAGCTGCTCATTATCCAGTGTGGATGGACAGCTCAGACAGTGCTCCCTCTGCTCCAGGGACAAACGAGACACCCTTCAGACCAGTCTAGATTGGATTAGACTTTCCAGCAATCAGTGCTGGACTAGATTGTCCACCTTGGCTGCCTTCCAGCTCCACTGCATAATGAAGGGCAGGTATTTTCCATTTCAACCTTGTCCTTCCTAAACCAGTAGCATTCAAAAAATGGTGAGCTGCCTAATTTAGCAATGACAATCCATCTGATTTCACTTTTTCACTTTTAGGAATGAATATGATTTGATTTTATCTAAACCAAATAGGTCATACCTCTGCACTACCTGTGCAGTAAATGAACCTGTAAATATATAAATAAATAGAAACTAGTGCAAATGAGGCATTTTATGTGTGACATTACTTCTCTGGACTTTTTCAGTCCAGTACAGTCCTACTAACTGTTGTGATTTTTTCTGCAAGTTGAATAAGATCCAGTTCCTGGGGGTATATAATTATGTCTAAACATTTTTTCTCCAACTTGATTGCATGAAGAAGCCTTAAAGTGCAACCAACCCATCTGCATTCTCAAGACTTAAAAACAGGAAAGCAAACGAGGAAATCTCCAAATGAATTTGTAAAAAAGCATCTGAGGAATACCTTGTAAAAGCCCGTCTCAGGTCTTTGGATTCCTGACACAGACAAGTGTGGCAATGCTGACATGCTAAGATAGAAGTTAGGTCATTTTAGCCTTGGATCCTGTCAGGATTGGTGTTCTTTCCCTAGGAACCCTCACTTAGCATGACAAGCAGGCCAAAACATGACGAGGTCAAAATTGCACCTTTTATAATCACACTGTAGTGAGGGAAAGCAACAGGAGGCAGCAACTCAGCTCACAGCAAAGGACACAACGACAAAGTATAAAACCTAAAAATAGGAAGCTCTACAATGAAAACCCCCTCAGCCAACCATGCAAAGAGAGCCACTCTTCCCTGAGCCTTCCTTTCCTTCTGCAGATCTCTCCCACCTCATGCTTGGGCTTCTCAGCTTTCCAGACAGAGCAGTCACAGGGCACACAGAGGGGTGACGTGTGCCAGGCACCAGAACTGGCTCCTGCAGGGAACTGAAAGGGTGTTCAGCACTCCCAGAGGGGATGGCGCTGCTAAAACCACTGCCGGGGCTGCAGGGATTTGGCCAGAAGTGCAGCATCTCTTCCAACCAGGGAGAATAGTTTTGGAAAGACAAGGGTCACCTCAAATCATCAGGCTGGGTATCCTCTTGGAAAAAAACCCAAGTTTTAGGTTTTTTTCCATCACTGTATTATCCCTCATTTTCTTCCTATGGTTAGGGCTTGATGAACATACATTTTCCTTTCCCCTCTGCCAATGTCTGGTGCTCTCACATCCTGTCCCACTTCATCCATATCCTCCCATACTGCAGAACCCACTTCTCCCCAAAAGTGGTTTCGTTTCCTCCCCCACTTCTCCCACCACCAGGAGCCCTCTTTCCTCCTATTCCCAGCGGAGAGTGCTTTGCTCCCCAGCTGATTTGAATTCCTCCCTCCCTCTGTGGGCGAAGAATCATTCAGAGCAGTGGCATTTCAAACTCTGCAGAGAAGGTAGGTAGACTCAATCCCGAGTGGGAGTGCATATCAAGTGCAGTGCTAGTGGGTGCATCCAACCCCAAGACCAGAAGTTTCCAAACTTTCCTGCTGTATAAGCAGTGCCTAAGGGCTGGATGCTTCCTCCTGGACATTTGTGCTGATGGCAACTAGCACAGCCAAAACCAGTGCCAGGCTATATATATAAATACATCATATTTAATAAGTAATCTTTGTATTGTATATCATTATTATACCATATAATTACACGCTACCATTACCACAGATCACAGAAGATTCAGAAAGAAGCTAGAAACATTATCTAGAAGAAAAGTCTGTAAAAAGTGAGGAAAATGTTTCCATTCCATTTTAACTTCTTATCATGAAATGTTTCTCCTTCATCAACAGTGCCCTTTCTATGAAGAACCACTGAATGTAACATTTTTAAACTCACGGCTTATCAACTTTCAGCCTTTTCTGCTGAAAGTGGAGTTTAATTCTTGCTTTATCCCTGCAGAGGTGGCCTGGGCTCCTGCATCACCAACAGAGCCTCTTCTAGTTCCAGGGTGATTGGAACCAGCAGCCACAGTCTCACCACAGCCCATGTCTCGGTGACATTTTCATTCTGAGTCACCATTTGATTCAAGGCAAGAAATAAAATTGCCACTGATGGAAGTTCTGCATAATTCTTTATCACCTGAGCACATGAAACAGAAGAGCTACAGAATGAATTAGTCCAGAACTTGGTGTGCTTAACAAATGTTGTTTAATGACTCTGCTCAGAACACCTACATGTTTTGTTCCTGATACTTGTACAGCTCTTACATGTGACAAAGACACTAATTTTTTAACAGAGGAGGGAGGAGAGAGAAGAATTTATGGACTCTTTTTTTACTGAGTATAATAATAGTAATATGGGGCTCCATACCATCTATGTCTCAGTGACTTCTTTTAAACATGTTCAGCCTATAATTGAAGGATAATTTTTCTTATTGCCAACTCCATCAGCTCACACTGACATCAGAAAACCCAACAGTGTTCTGGCTTACGTTTCATCACCAGTAAAGAATTTTGAAAACTGAATTTTCCTCTGTGTGCATGAGGATAATCCTTAAAATTATGGCTTTGGTTGTACCCAGCAAAGAGGCTGCAGCACATACGTGCCCCACCAGTCCCTGTATGCACTGGTGTGTCCTGGACATAAATCACAGAATCCCAGAACTGTTTGGAGGGGAAGGGAACTCAAAGTTCATCCAGTTCCATCCCTTGCCATGGGCAGGGACACCTTCCACTATCCCAGGCTGCTCCAAGCCCTGTCCAGCCTGGCCTTGGACACTTTCAGGGATGGGGCAGCCACAGCTCCTCTGGGCTGCAAAAGAACCTTTTCAAACAGAGGGTGACTTTTCAGGAAAGTTACCTCTTAGATTGAAAAATCTACTTAAAACCAATAAAACTTCTGTTTTCCTTTGGTCATGCCTTTTCTGTGTCTGATCCTGCCACGGTTCAGATTCCCGTGGTGTAATTAAAGAGACCACAAGTGACAGAAAACACAAAATATGTGCAAGTGTTACACATAAAGTATCGAGGACAAAGGTTCTTTTAAAAGCTCATTTCTGAGTGAACTGACGTTGCAGTTTTTCTCACTTGGATTTCAGACAGAGGCTAGCAAAATTTACAGTAACAAACCCTTTAATTCTCACTCCATTCAGAGAATGACTCAGCACTGCAAGGAAAAGCAACCTAAATGTTGTGAAGTTTTGACAAACCAGCCGAGGAATGAGCAAGCAGGAGTCCAACGTGGAAGCAGTCACAGAGGTTGCACCTGAGGAAAACTTTGCTGATTACACTTTGGAGGTGGTTTGTTTCAGGGCAGCCTCACTGCAAAGTGAAATCCCATGTGTGCATTGAATCCAGTGCCAAAGAATTCCCTCCTGAGTATAAAACCGGTCAAAGAATTACAGGAAGCCCTTCCTTGCAGAGGAAGCCAGTTCCAAGTCCCCAAATGCATACCAAAAAAATAACTTTCCTTCCACATTTCTCAATCTCAGGCACCTCTTTCTGCCTCCAGGGCGTCTCCACCACTATTTTCAGAGCTCTCATCTTTCCTCCATAGCCACAAGACAGCTGGTCCTGAGGAACTCACCAGCCCAGCCTCCACTTGTCTCCAGCCTGGGATGACTTGGACTGCTCCCAGATCCATTTCTTGAGAGCAACCCTTCGATAACCTGCTCACTGAGATAACCCCAGGGTCCCTTCCTGCATCTCCTGACTGACCTGTCCATTTGTCCAGCTTCTGGAGGAGACACCGTGAGACCAGGAATGGAGGGGTCAGATGAGGGGCACCAGAGATAAGGAAGATGGCAGGATCTGGGGGAGGGCAGGGGGAAAGGGAAGAGGTTACACAGGACCAGAGGCTGGAGCTGATCACTGTAGAAGGTGCTCTGGGGTAAACTTGCAGTGTGGGCTGCAAACCTCCGGCAGCACAGCTGGGAAATCTCAGTGTGAATCCCTTCAGTTTCTACACTTCACACACAGAAAAGAGCATAAATATTTTTCTTCCTCTGGCTAATTCTTATGCAAATAGAGAGAAGTTACAAGTTATAAGAAGCTGCTGCTCCCCCGTCCAGTTTCACATCAAGTCTTTGCTTCACAGACACCAAAACATGAACACATCATGTCTGGGAAGAAACGCTTCGTTCCAGATCCAGGCTGGATCACAGACAAAAGCTGGCATAGCCTCAACTCTCCAGCAGAAGCCATCAGGGGACACTAAGACTGATCTCTTCCTGTGCCTGTTGCAACACATCTGCTTGGGCTGGGATTCCGGGCCACCCCTTTCTGACAAACGTCAGCAGGCAGCGTGTGCTCCTGAAGGCTTTTACATCTGCGTCCGGCTCACGCTCACTCCAGAGGTTCCTGTTTCATATCCTGTTCTGGTGGCTCTGCGTGCATCATGTACGTTCATTTCAAGTACACACAGGGGGCACAAACAATTGTGTAAGGATTATAAAGTCTGAGAATTTGTTAGGGCCAGTTTGGTGTTAAAACCACACTCTCACTCCACAAATATGCACATGGACACCACAGATTGTATTTCAGAGGAAAGTTAAGACACAAAAATAAGAAATTTCGTTCCCAGCAACCTTCTAAGATGCACCTTCAGAAAATTCCTAATTTTCAGAATCCTTACCAAGGTGCCAAACTGGCTGCTAGAGCCAGCAGCTCTTTCCCATCCCAGCAAAGTGCATTGCTGTAAGTCCTTGGCTCTCACAGTGATCTCTGTGAGTTGGAAACTGAACAGTAACAGAGACAAGTGCTGGCTTCAATGAGCTTGGAGGAAAAAAGTTGAACTCCCAAACAGTTGAAGCGTGTTGCAGAACTCTGAAAACCTTGTGTTTCTTACCTTTGGGAAATAAACATTTTGATTTCTAACAAACAGATCTCTTTGCATCCAAGGCCTGCATGGACACTGTTCTGACAGGGAACACAGCCCTTTTTGCCATCAGAGCTCCTGTGCTGCCTATTCCTGCAGTTCCAGACAGCAGAGATGGGATTCCAGGCTGCTGTGGGGCGTCCTCAGCTCACACCCACAGACTCTCAACACGCAATTCTCTGCCGACGTGATTTTTCCTACATCTACCCCTGTGCTGGGCTCTAATCCAGGGAAGTTAAAATCCCTCCCCCATGACACCCACTCAGCACTACAGTATCTGTTTCCCAATCCTTCTGATAAGTGTTCTGTTATTCTGTTCTAATCTTGTCCCAAACACACCAGCATGCCCTGAAATGAAACAGCAAAGGAGAACTCACATAAAGGCTTTACCTGCAAGCAATTTTCCAATAAAAAGCAGACAAATACATCTCAGTCCAAACCCAACAGAGCATCACAGCTCCTGTCTGCTCCTCAATAGCAGTGACCATGCCAGGATATTCATTGAGTGCTACACTCAGCAATCTGACAGGAAATAATTCCTGCAATAAAACACCAAGGGCAGGTTGTTTGGTTCTGCTTTTCATTCTGCAGGTTACAAATGTTTTGACAAATTCATCTGACTTGCAATCAGTAAATAGACAAGTCCTAAGACACTTGATGAAGGAACTGTATTTCCCTGATAGAAATACTTTCCCATGTCATCCCCAAAGGGAATGTAAGCCTTCAGTGGGTGATACATCAGTCCCACTCAGTTAGACCCAGATTATCTACATCCCCTGAGCAAGAACTGCAGTACAGTTGCTACTGCTTTTCAGTAAAATCTGAGATAGTCCAGACTCTCTGAGTTACCTGGTTGATGCTGTCACTCTCTGTGCTACAGATGTACTCCTGTGAGCAGTGCTTACACCTCCTGTCAGCTCTAAAGGTGTAAGAGTAAAATATATCCATGGAAAAGATCATTACAGACTCCTATTTCAAGTTAATCTTCATAGACACAGCATTTTGGGCTTTAGGATTCACATGCATTTCCTCTCCAAGACAACAGGAAAATCTTCTTTCTCCAAACTCCTAATATCAGATGTGCCCTAAAATAATCTCCTGAATTGTTTCATTACCAAAACAAGGATTTTTCAGATTGAGGAAGAGAAAAAGAGAGTTGTATACCACATGTGAAAAAGGATTCCCCCTGCATCATTGGTTCTCCTTAGAAACTTAGAGGAGCTTTGTGTACAAAACACTGAGCTCTGGGAGCATGAAACCCCTCTCAGTTCACTAGAGGCACAGCAGACCCAAACAGATCACGGAGCTGGTTATTTGTGTATATTTATAGCACCTCACAACTCAGAACAGGTTGAAGACTGAACATGCAAAGAAATGCATCTGAGGAATCAGACAGCACACTTTTCTCAGTCACCAAAACTGCTCTGCAATTTTTGATCTTCATTTATATCTGCTTTTCTGACTCCTAAAAGTGCTCGTATATATTTAACTATTTCTAATGTACTTTAAAGAACTGTGAAAAATTTACACTACCCTGAACATGACCTGACATCTTCAGATTTATTCAGACAGAAATCACATACTTTATTAAGATAAATTATGGAACTACAGAATCAGATATAATTATATAATATGTCCTCTCCAAGGAGGAAAAAAAGAGAGTGATTATTACTGTGAAATATCAGCCATGGATTAGAGAGAGTAAGAAAGAAAAGGATTAAAATGTGGAATGTGGCTCTTGGTCAGATACTCATCTTTAGTGGAGCAAATTTCACCTAATAAGTCATTTTTCCTCCATCCGCCAACCACTAATCTCTTGTAAGTGTGTTCCAGGCTAGAGAGCAGAGTGGAAATCCTTGGAAAATGCAGGCAGGGTGCAGATCCTGGATACCTGTATTTGTGATGCTGTTGACACAGCAGTGGCTCGGGGTGCTCCTGCTCCAGCCACGTTTCCTGTTTCTATAAACATGCTCTGTTTGAAAAGGGGCTACTCTGGGCACACATGTGCACTTTATGGCCACTCCTGTGCCAACATAAATCAGCCCCAAATGCCATCTCAGTGACATCATGTAAGACTTGAGCTTCAGGGAGTCCACATCCAGAAGTGAGTGGGTTCCAAAGTAATTAATTTGAGGAGTCCACTTACATTTCAATCTCTCAACCAGACAGGCTGTCCCGTGGCTCCTTTGGCTTTTTTTGCCTCAGACTCCCCAAATTTCACTCTTCCATTTCCTTCACTTCCTCACCTTTCAGGGTCAGAGTTTAACACCGCAAAGGGAAATGAAACAGAGAAAAACAAAACAAAACAAGCTGTGAAGCAGATTAAAGCCACATTTGACATCCAGAGGTACATGGTTCCTTTTTCAGCTGCAGGTATGAAGCAGTAATAATTTTGTGCTCATAACTCACAGTGTGTTTTTTAAAAAAGGGTTTTCCAAGTGCATCTTTACTCAAAAAAAAAAAAATAATGGCTTTTAAAATCTATTATGTTTAATGGTTAAGTCAGCTGAATTCTTAATTTCTCTTTTTTTACTGCTTAGAAATGGCCTGGGAAGGAGAGAGAAACCCTCTTACACTTCCCTCCACTCTTGGTGCTCTAAATGCACCATCTCTGAGGGGAAGGTGCTTGCAGAGCAAGCCACAGAAATATGTGCTTCTGCTTCTTAGAGAGGATGGGTCTGCCAAGGGCCTTCTCCTGAGCAGCACCAGGAGAATTGCCATCAGCCCATGGCTCCTGCAGAGCTCCTGCTCTGACTGCACTGCTCAGCAACATCCATCTGCTCAGAGAAAGTCACTCACTGAGGACAGAGCTCAGTTCCTTTCCCAGGAAAATCAGAAAATTAACTCCTACTGCCTTCTGTGGAGGCTGGATCAAATGTAAGTGAGAAGACGTGCAATCAGTCATGGGATGAAATGGCCCACAGGATTCAAGAGGAGAGATGCTTTACAGGAGGTAATTAGCTTTTGATTACCCAATTTATACACAGTGCCCTGAGTCAGTGGGCATGAGGCCATTTCATGGGATCAGCCCTAAGCCCAGGATTCCGTGTTTCCCCAGCAGAGAAAGCTGGAATTGTTTCAAACAGCCAACACAAAGGTTCTCAGCTTGGTGCCACGTTTCCTCTGTAAGGCACTCACAGCTCATGAGGAGGTCACAGGGATCACAGCCCCTTTCTGCAGATCCCAATCCATTCTGAAACTGCAGCGTTCCCACGTTTGTTTGTGCAACACCAGGGCAGAACCTGTTTCTATCAGACAACCTGATTCAACCTTCATGCTTTTTGAAGAAGAGGGTGGTGATGATGTGCACATTTCTGAGAGAGATCTCCTCGGGTTCATTTTAAACATTCTACCTCACTTTCAGAAGAGATTTCAGCTTTGTTTCTGGCTTAGTCTGATGAGTGTGTAGCCCATGCCAGGGCAGACTCAATGCTTAGAGCACAGATTTCCAGCACCTTCTCTAGAGATCATCATTCCAGCATGATCAATATAGAATGGAACAAAAATGAGAAGCCAATAAGAGAGGTCAGACTTCATGGACCTGGTGAAAAAGGCCCAGAAAAAGAGCATAAAACCCTGTACCAGAGCATGAGATGGCATGGCAGGGACTAACCCTTCCTGGTGAATAAATATTTAAACTTTTACTAAACTACTAACCAGGCAGAACTGAAAGACCCTCACTTCCAAATGGATTACTGCATTTCTTTCTTATCTGGGGCACAGAAAATCAAATTTCAAAAGCCATTGCCAAAGTTTTGAAAGTCTAATATAATTTGATGAACACCAGTGGCTTTCTCAACAGCAGCTTAAATAAACGTGCAACACTTAGACATGATTTTGGAGATCTGAGGGAGGAACAAGATTTTTCTTTTTTACACTTGTAGCTCTTCCTCTGTACTTGCCTTATGTCTGAAGAGATTGAAACAGAGGGGGAAAATGTGGCTCAGGGAGTTATTTTTAAAAGAATTAAAAGTCCCTGTGTACAGTCACAGAAACAAACAAAGAAAAAAACGTGCAGAGACTTGAATTTCTTCTAAGAATCTCCTTTATTTCACAGGAGAAAGACCACATGATTTTTATGTTAATGTAAAGATAAATTAACAAGTAGAATAATTGAACAAAGCCATTAAACAAGACTAAACTTCCCGGGTACAATTTAACTTAACTCATGGTCATATTGGACCCTCTTGCTCATCTTCAGAGATTTAAAGGGTGGTTCTGGAGCTCAGAGGTGAAACAAAAGTAGCTTTTCAACACATCACCCCAAATTCAGAACTGAATTCTTCCTCTGCCACAAGGCAAATAGATGATTCTTCCAAGCTGGAGATGGAAGAGCCCTGAAAGAGACCTCAGTGCAGGATCAGCCCCAGCTAGCACAGGAACAAGCAGGGTGAGAGTGGAGGACATAAAATGAATGTGCAAGTAGGAAGGAAACACAGCACAGACTGGAGGCTTCTCTAGAGTTTTTGAGCTTTTAGGAAAAGAAATGTCTTCCATCACATCCTGTCTCTTGCTTTAGTGATTATTTTGCAACTTCCAAATTTTATTCAGCTGAAAAGGGAACAAGACTGTACTTTGCATGTGATGGTTCAATGTGCTAAACTGATTGGATGATACCCTGTGCCAGATTAGGGATCTCTCTGGTCCTTCTTGATTCTGTGGTCACAACCATGGACAAAAATGTAACAAAAAAGTAAAAGGAAGTTTGCAATAAGTAGCTATGGGCAAATCTGCCCACAAGAAATTTCTTTCTTCTCCCTAAAAGTCAAAGCCTCATTTGGACTCTGAAGTAATTCCTGTAATTTACACAACTCTTAATTATTTTCAATCCTTGCTGTAGTAATCATCCTCATAAACTGGATAAATGCACCTTTTGGAGGGTTCTCTTCTTCCTGGTAATGTTTTGTGGCAATTAATTTAAGATCTAGACAGCTTCCAAGATGCCTTAATCAACAGCATAGCCTGTCCTCACCACAAAGCTCCTGGAATTTGTATGTGTTAAGTCCACACTCCAAGAATGCAGACAGGGGTCCACAGGAGGGGGCAAAAATGCCAGAATTTCCCATGGTAAATGTGATAAACACATGGCCCAGCTCCCTGGGCACCAGCTCCTGACACATTTGGGAAGAGAAGGTTTGAATCCAATCCTTACCCTGCTCCACTAGACACCCACCTGGGAGATGTGCTGTGCCCATCCCACCCGCCTGGGATGTCCTGGATGCCCTGCTGTGGGTGCCCATCTTCCAGCTGCCCCTGGAAAGGGATTCTGGCCACAGGGAAGTCCTTCAGGAAAGACTGAGGGATGAAGGAGGTGGAAACAGAACGACTGCAGGGATACTCCCTGCCTCTGCTGCTCTTGGGGAGAAGGGGCAAGGAGCCTGAACTGGGGTTTTTAACTCAGGGGAAGAGGTGGAACAAGTCTTAGGAGAATGTGGGAGGACCTGGGAAATAAAACCCATTATTGCTGCAGAGAACCAGAGATCCTTTGGTCAGCAAGGGATCATGCAACAAGCCAGGAATGAAATCATGGCTTGAGCAAGGACTTTGTGCCACCAACAGAATCCTGTGGGGAGCAGATGTGGAAAGGGGGGCTCAGCCTGGAGTTTTCACACTTAGGAGCACAGGCAGGGAGCCCAGCTAAAGAGCTGAGGGGGGAATGATTTATGAGGACACAGCTAAATGGCTAAACAACGAGTAAGAGCAGTCATAACAGTCTACAAATACCCACAGGAGTAAATGCCAAGGAGTGTGAGGAATTTTTGGAACAGCAAGATAAATTTGCCAAGACTAAGGTGCAGTGGCTTGTGACACACTTGGCCAAGCAGCTGAAATTTTTGTTGGTTGTGACTGGCTTGGGCAAAGGACAAGCAAAGGAAAGGCAAGGGACAAACCTGGGATGTACAACAGGTGAAAGGGATTATTCAACTCTGTTCCACGTTCAGGTGAGCTCCAGGTCCATCACCAGAGAAGTTACTGGCAATGTTCACCAAGGTACAGGAGTCAGAGCAGGATTTTGGAGCCCTCTTGTAGCTGCTTTTCCCCTTTTTCATGGTAGCAGCAATTACAAGTGTGATTTAATTGAGACAGTTTCAGGTTGATTGTACAAATGAAGAAGTCACACAGCTGCTGTTGCATAACAACCGAGCTAGAAAGACTGTCCATCCCAGCAGTGTCACTACAATTAATGTCCAATTTGCCATGGAAAAAGGATGAATGTTAAAATGGTACCTTTTCTCATGCCCACTTCACCCCCCGAAATAGCTCTTAACTAGACTTGAAGTTAGTTCTGTGCTGAGCACCTGCATGAGGGGTGAGATCCAGCACAAGGTCATGCTTCAGGGAGGGAAAGATTTCAGCAGGAGGCCTGGGGGATGTGCCTGATGCTCCACACGAGGGAAAAGAGCTGCTAGGGCTACACTGAGCAGGAATGCAAGGGAAAGGGAAGGAATGCAAAGCAAAAATCGACCAAACAAAAAGGACCTTTGAGTTTTGGTTCACAGCGTGGCATTGCAGCTGTGGCAGGGTCAGGAAAAAGAGACAGCAAGGTAGAAAGGGAGAATGGGATTGGCTCTGAATCCCTCAGATTGCAAAATTATTGCCTCAGTAAAGGAAATAAATAAAGGTAAAGGGGAGAAAAGAGCTCATGCACAGTCCTGAATTGTGGTGAGGGAGAGAGGAAAGGGATAAAATACAAGGCACAGCCACAGGAAACAAATGTAGCCCTAAGATACCTTCTATCTCCCTCTTTTCTGACAGATGTCCCATTCCCAGTCCCTGGGGATTCATTTGAGCACTCAGGAGGATAAAGCAGTTTCCTTACTTCTTCCTGCCTTGATTGAGACACTGGATCACTAACATGGAGTGTTGCTTAACTCAGGGCAGGAACCTACTTCTCACTTAGTCTTGAAAAACAATCCCAACCCTGGCATTCACTAAAGAGGAGCCACACAACTCCCATGGTGAGAAGGGGCTGAGAAAAACCCAGGGAAGCTGCAGGGGATTTATTTTGGCTGAGCATCTTTAGGTGGTCAGGGGATGGCTGTGAGGTTTCAATACAAGCACAGAATGAAACATTGCTAAAGTATCCCAAAGAGGAAAGATGGATTTCAGAACTATCTAACAACAAACTGTACTTTACCTCCCATTTTAAGGCTTGGAAAGAGCTGACCATCCTAAGGGACATTTCACTAAATATCAAAACAACATCTCAAAGCATTTTGGAGATTTAGGTGTTGATTAATAAGAGAGTCAAGTTTACAAGCCAAAGAAGCTGAGGAATTCTTTTTGCCAAAGGTTTACAAGTGGCAGGCAAAAAATTACTGAGGAAGAAAGGCCTTGTAATTAAATGCTTAACTTGAGATTCAGGTTCTTCTTCTCACCTTAATGTCTAAAACACAACAAGGGGTTCCTTATATTTTTATAAACACTGGATTCCTTACAGGGACAGGGTACAGTGTACAGTTCCCAGTCCTTGGCAATTGTCAGGCACCTACAGTTGGAAGAGCTGCCTGACTATTCAGAAATGTCATTCCTGTGGTAAATATTTCTAAGAAAATTCAGGTAGTGGCATGGTACCCAGAATTGTGCCAGGGACTGATTTTGAGTCTGTTGTGTTGTTTCCTTGCTGAGGAAGAAAAGCGTTTTTCACCTCCCAGACCTCTCTGGGGCTTTTTCTCTTCAAGGTTTTATAGAAAACTCCTGAGCAGAAAGCTAAAACAATTACCTGAACAGAGCCAAACAGCCTGTAAACTTTGACTCTCCCAAAGAAGCATTTTTTGATGGACAACAGTTTCCAATGCAGCAGACACCTTCTGCCCTTGAGTTTCATGCTGTGTTACAACACATCACACTGAAAACTCAGGTAGAAAACAAAAAAAGAAAACAATCCTTACAGTGAATCCTTTTCTGGATGTTTATGGCAACCCATAAAGTTGCTGAAACATGCCTGCTGTATTTTTAATTGTCATTTTAAATGCCAAAACCCAGAAGTCCTGCTCATATTGTACGTGAACACAGTGTCTGCTTATGTTCGAACCCTCAGGCACTTTAAATAACTCCGCTGTACACAGAGAACGTTGTTCACGTTGTTTTTACAATTTTTGCCCGTGTAGAAGGAGCTCTAAGGTCCTGAGAACATAAATGTACGTTCATGAGAAGGGCGAGATCGCAGCTGGAACCTGCCTGAGCCCTGGGTCACGTTTCAGCGGCGGCAGGGGCCGAAAACGCCGCTCATTTCTCAGCTCCATTTACAAGAGCTGCAAGTGGAACAGCACATAGCAGACTGACTGACGTAAGGCACAGGTGAGTGCATGGTACAGGTCCAGCTCTGTGCCTGATCCACAGGGAATACCAGCCTGTTCCAGCCAGACTTTAGAGCCATTACTGCTGTAGCCCTGGAGGAACCCGGGCTGAACCCTGGTGTGTTAGCAGAGGTGGCAGCTGCCATAACAGACTTCTGTGTGGGTTACAAATTTGGGGCATAAAATGAGGGTCTTTTTATTGATTCCAGTGAATTTCATACCAAGCCTCCATTGTTCTGCCCTAAAGAATAAACCATTAGAGAATTTATAAGCTAATTTGTTGGGGTTTTTTCTTTCAAAAATTAAACAGGAGCAGATCGTAATTTCCTTTAAATGCATCTATTATTCATGAGTATTCAGTGAGTTTTATTATGGGCTTAAAAACAACAGCATATATATCTTTATACTCAATTCCAATCTCCTACATGGGCTGTGAAACTCACATTTTATGTCTAGTTGTGATTGACCATGAAAGTCAGAGGGTAATAAGTGTTGCCTGAGTAAAGACACAGACAGGTATCTGGCCAATGTTCATTTTTCACATTAGTTTTCTGTAAATAATCTTACATGCAATTTTGCCACTTCCTCTCTGCAGGAATCTCTGGGAGTAGGTTAGCAAACTGTGGCTTGCAGAGGGCTGACACACAGTATTTATGAACAGAGAGGAAGTAAATTAATTTCAGCATTTGATTCCGCATTGGACAAAAGCTTTTTGCAGTGTTTAATCACAGTAACGAAGAGGTACAGTCCCTCCTCTAGCCCAGCCTTATTACCAGGAAAGGAAAATTGTGCTGAGTTAGGACTGAAAACAAGGGGTCAAAGAAAGAGACACTTAATTTCTCAGTGTCCATCCCATACTGCCAGTCTGTAACAGCTGCCACTGTTTGTAAAATGGGCACAAGAGGGATAGGTGGAGAAATGAAGGCACACACACAAGGTAACACCCTTTTTAAGCAACCACCACTTTTTGCAATGACCTGTGCAAGGGTCATTTGGGGTTTTCCTTCCCTTGGACTCTGGGTTTCCTGAGAGGAAGGAGAGTTGAAATACAGGAACCAGTGGCTGCACACCATTTCCAGGAGCATAGGAGACCTTCCTCATTGACAGAGGTTTAGGAACCACATCTGAATCTCCAAACTTCCTGGTGTTCTCCCTTTGAAAGGAGGGAAGACGGGGGAGGCGATGGGTGGAGAAGGTGAAGAGGTGGTTCTGTCTTTTGAAAGGCCCTGCAAACACAGCAAAACTGCTCCCAAACCCTCAAATCTACAGGGAAAATAGGTTGTGATACAAGTGGGAAAGACAAGGAGATGTTTCAGCTAACAAAACATGCTGGACTAGCAGCACACTTCTGCTTAAAAAGCTGTTTATAATGAACAACAATTACTTACAGTATCATTGTGAGATCATTAGAGGACTCAGACACTGAAGAGCATCTGGTTCATCTGGGTGAGACCTGGAAAACAGTGTCACAGATCAGCAAACACCAGCACTGCTGGATTTATTGTGAGGGCTGTTGGAAGGGGAGGAAATGTTCAAACTCTGACTGCTGAGCCACTCTGTGATCTAATCCTGGCCAGGGAGAAGAAAATCTGTCCTTCACTAGATCTGACAAGAGAAAATCTTCAACTCCCTGCATAAGAACAACAGTTTGGCTGGGTTGTGTTGCAGATCATTTTTCCTCTTTTCAAAGGGTTAATGGGACCCCAGAGATAATATATGGATTAAGCAGCTGTGTAGGTGCTCAGCAGATGAATCTAGGTTGATTTTTCACAAACTTAACCTATGCAGAGTGAGTCATAATTTGCACCTTGCGTCACTCAATAAATGGGTCTTTTAAAAGTCAACCCACTGTGAATGGGCTGTGAGCTCTCCAAAAGCAAGAATCCTGCTCTCCTGCCCACAGGAGGATCAAAAAAGCTTTTCTCCCCAGGTTACAGTGTGATGGCAATAATAGGGACCAAACAAACAACTCCATGTTTGTGGGTTTGCCACGTCGCTCTTTAAAGGTCAAAAGGTTTTTACTGAAACAACAGTTTTTGTTTCATGAAATATGAATTCTCAATCATAAATGTGTATTAATCTCATTGCTGCTCCTGCTGTGCCTTGCAATGCTGCTTCTTTGTTCAATTATGCCTCACATCAACTTTTTAATTAATACCTATGTTAGGAAAACCTTGAAAGTTTTGATAAATAACATCTGCTTTTGTGCATTTCAACCGTGCACTTCTGTGAGAAGGAAATGTTTCTATTTTGCAGTCATCCAGGGGAAAGAAAAGCAAGTAGAGAGGATGTCTACATGTTCACAGGGATCTCAGCACTGAGCAGACAGAATAATCATCTTTTGTTGAATACGAACCTAACGAAAAACAAATCCAACAATACCCTTTTGTTCTGAGCAAGAAAGGCAGGGCTTTAATAGTCTTTAAACGAGATAGAAAATTTCCATCCAAATGGAACCATGGAGTAGGTAGACACATTACAATGTTTTGGAGTTCAGTGATTAAATTTAATACTGTGCCAGGCAGTGATTAGTTGATGAAGGGCGTTCAAAACTAGAAGAGGAACAAGGGAATTATGGCTCCAGTTTAGCTCTGGGCCTCTTGAGCAGTTTGGTGTTCACCTTTCTACTTTAATAGCAGTGTCAAACAAAAAAAAAAATTGGTTTGATTTATTTCCTTAAGGAAACTCAGTGCAACTGTAAACACATAAAGCTTCAGCATTTGGGGCCAGATCCCAGAAAGGACCTGAGGTACCAACCAAAACACAGAAACACATCCTTTTCTTAGTACTTTTCCAGCTCCCCACCTCAATGCCTGCACTCAGGATGCTGGTACATGTGAATCCCATTAGCAGGCACTGAATTTTCCCAAATCACTGTGCAAGAGACCCCTAATTAATCTGAGTCCCAGCCTCAGAGCTGGGTGCCTATATCCTTTGTAGATCTTTGCCTTGGTGCATTAAACCCCCTGGTGAGCCCAATATGACACATTGTCCTTAACACTGCACAAAGATGACAAATCCCCCTGGGGAACAGGAGAATAAATGCCTTTTAACTTGGCTGTGATCTCTCCTAAGCCAGCCCAGCCCAGGCCATGAGCAGCTGCTGCTCTGGGAAGTCACAGCACGACCTGAGCCCAGTGGGTACAGGTAGATCAAGTCAGCTTCAGCAAAGAATTCATCAGCTTTGCAGAGGATGAGTAAGTTCAACTCCTAGGTTTCTCAAATGGAGAATTACCCCCTAAATTCTGACCAGAGACTTTTAAAGGAATTATATTTTTTACTTCAGTTTCTATTCTGTCTCCATATGGACTGTTCCATCACATCCCAGCACCTCAGTGCCTGAAGTCCTGGGTAAGACTCACATAAGTCTCACAAAATATAAGGAAAATTAAGCCGAGATCTTTGTGCTGCAGAAGACATGCCAGTTCTTTTCTTCTTCCTTTCCTGTCATCACCTGTTCCTACAGGCCAAGCAAAGGCCATCATCATTCTAATTTAAGCAAGTCCTCTTAAATTAATACCTATTTTGGCCCAGACCTGCTCTTTGCTGCATTAGTATAAATCTTTTGTCTTTGAATGGACTTTCTCCAACTATATTCTGGTCTAAGCAAGTTTAAAATCTTATTTTGGTGATAATTTGCAGGGTTATGCTAAAGGTCAGCATTGTGCAGGCCACAGATCTTGGTAAAATCATTGCTTCAAGGGGAAAAGAATTTACTGTTATGATTTACTATAATAGTAACATGATTTTTTTAAAAAAATGATAACTTGTAGATAATGTTTCAAGCTTCTCCTTGAAATTTTAAAATCCATCCATCAATTAACAATAATTAATCACCAAGCATAATAAGTGTTAAAAAAAAGTGTGGATATGGCACTTGAGGACATGTTAGTGATGAACAGGGTGGTGCTGCTGGGCTGACAGCTGGATTTGATGATCTCAGAGGTCTATTCCAACCTTAACAACTCTATGATTCTATGTTATGTGTGCTATGTTAGTTGCAGCTTTCATTACAAGAAAGTAAAACAAAAAAGTCTAGGAAAAACTGTGTTGGAGTCTATTTAACACTTCAAATGAATGCTTGTGTAAAGCTCCTCTCAGAATCTCCATCACAGGCAACTTCCCTGACTGCCAGAAGGCCTGGGAGCTTTTCCCATCAATGTGAGAAGCAAGAGATTTGCACCTTAAGAAAAATTTCCAACTTACTCTTCTCGTATTATTTGTGCTGCAGGTGGTGGTAAGACATAAATCCTGGAAGCTCTCTCCACAATGGTCAAACGCCAAGAAATGGAGCAGTTTACTGGAACAGCAGCAGTTTCTGATGTCTTTGCAATGCCAGTTTCAACTAGAAAGGTACAATATTTTATATTCTGAGAAGCTGAGCTAGACCATTTTGGCAAAGAGTCTGTCTGCCTAGCAGGGGTGGGGTCGGTATTTACTATCTCTATAATGACTTCCTACTGCAAGTGGGTCAGGTAATTGAAATAACTCGCCAGGACTGCCCTTGGTGGAGCCTGGTGAAGTCTCGCCTGTAAGTAAATAGTCCCTGAGCTGCAGAGGGCACATCCTCTGTCATGTGATGTCTCAGCCGTTTCCTGGCACTGCCCCTCCAACAAATCCTTCACTTTATCTCCCTCCCATTGTAACGTTTCACTGCTGAGGCTGCTGCTGCTGCACTTTCTGCTGTCAGTGGCCTGCTGTGAACTGGAAAAATACCTGCTGAAAAGACCAGTCAAGTACTTCAGTGATACCAGAGGCTCCTCCTTTCTCTGCCTCCCTTATGGGCAACCATCCAGGTTGTCAGTTCTGCAAACTAAATGTTTCAGCATCCAGCCTGCACAAATAATCAGGTTTTAAACAAAAACTGCAGCAGAAGATCAGTTTGTTGCCTGCAATCAGTGCAGTGCTTGGCTTTCCCCCATGCTGAACCTTGATGCCTGATATTCAAACACATGGATTGTGTTCATTCTGGCATTTGGAGGGGGGTAAAAGGCACGGTGTGTGTGGTGGGAAATCCCAAACTCAGAAAGATTGCAGAGGTGCTGCCTTTCACAGTGGTTGAAATGCTAAAGGAAAGGTTTGAAGTGACTCAAATGGTAAGAAATAACTACCAGCTCCTATATGGCTCCTTGAGGCACTGTAGATAGAGAAGGATGCCCTGTCCCCTGGCAGATTAGGGCCAGGAGCTGGACTTTGATGATCCTTGTATGTCCTTTCCAGCTCAGGATATTGTCTGATTTTATGGAATCTCCTTTTGCACAAACAGCCTCACCTGAGGGCTGCTGGAGCAGGACACAGTGGTCATTGAAAGAACCTGCAAGCATTCATTATATTCATGTTTGCCAAAAACACAGTGGCATGGCTTGGTTCACCCTAAACACTTTGGGCAATGCTGTTCATATTGCACCAATAACTAAAACCAAGCAGCAAAACAAAAAGATGTTCAAAGACTCTTATGAACTCTGGGTTAGACTGATGCCTTCTGGGGAACAGCTTCATGGATCTTAGCATTTTAGAGTAGCTTTTTAAAACAAAATTTCTAAAAATTAACAACTCATTTCACAGATGAACCATGTTGTCATCAAAAGTTCTGCTTGTCTTTCCAAACAAGAACACTCCTGTAAAGAACAAATGAATGTAAATATAATTCCTAAATGTAGTTGAAAATTAATACTGCACCCATGTGTCACTTCAAAGTACTCTGTTTTGATCTTCCCAAGGTTATCCTGATGCCTCAAATTTTAACTTTTATATTTTTCAGATTCTGTGCTGCTTTAGTGTGTGGGTCTGAGCTTCACATGAGGGGATGGTGAGCTCTGCACAGAGCAGGGAGACAAAACAATTCCTGCTCCAGCTGGGCACCAAGGACTAAGGATCCAAATCTCAGCCCAAGAGCACAAACCCCGTGGGCTGCAGAGAGAAAAACAAGCAGGATGGGACTGCAGGGGCTGCAGCTGGGATTGGACACTGAACTGCAATGTGCACATGGAGCAGAGCTGAGCCGAGGGACAGACCCTGTGAGTGCTCGTGCATTTTGGGACCATTTGGGTTCATCTTGGGTGCAGCCCTGGCTGGGCTCTTGTGCTGCCCAAGGTGGATCCATTGAAGCCTCCCAATAAATCCCTACTTTATTCTTTGGCTCTGTCTAGTCTCTCTTCCAGGTCAGCCTTCACAAGGCATCAAACCCAGCAGTGAATGAGTCAGGACACAGAGGCGGAGCCAAGGGTGCAGCAGCGTGTGCCACCAGCTGAACGAACTGGGACTGGCAGAAGGAGAGAACACTTTGCTGCAAAACTTATCCTTCAAGCTCCTCCACCTCCCATCAAGGCCAAAGGCTCTCTCAGGGCCTGGCACACCCAACCTGACAGACCCAAGTCTGCACTGGGCAGACGTGAGGCACACGACGCACGCCCTGAGCGGGAAGGTGGCCCACAGGCCCCGGCACTTCTGAGCAGGGCTTTGAAAAGAGTTTCCAAGGGCCCTACACAAAAAGTCCTTTCAAAAGTGCTCCATAAAACACACCTGAAGAAAGCCCGTTAGCTGTGTGCTCTCTGTTTAGCTCAGGTGTTGTTTTTTCACACACAGAAACACATGTACAGACTTAGTGCACCATACAATGCCCCACTAAAGGCATCAAGTGCTGGTTATAACTCCATCCAAGATCAACAAGGTCTTTTTCCACAAGCAACCCTTTGTGTTTGGGAAGCCTTTGCCCTGAATTTTACTGTCTCCAAGTCAACCAACAGGTGCTCTGCAGTCAAACGTGAGCTATTTAAGTGCAACCTGCATAACAACTTCCCAGGCTGGCAGGCAACCTTAAATAGTAGTTAGGGATTGGAATGGGTAAGTTTTATGCAGACAAACAGAAACACTCCCAACAGGAAAAGAAGGGAGGGGGGAGCAGGAAAGGAAAATGATATCTTTCTTGGTTTCCATTTAGTTTTCTCTTTCATATGTTGGCATAACAACCCTCAAAGAAGAGAGCAAGGCTCCCAAAACCAGACGCCGTGATAATCTGACATTATACAGTGGTTGTTCTTAAAATTTTCCAGTTTTGTTTTGGAAAACAACATAATGTGCTGATTGTATATGGGATATTCTCTCCACTTGCACAGGGCACAGATAGCCTTTACTGCTAATTCTGAAAGTGTGTTATTTCAGACAAGTTGAGTTATATTTTTTCCCCCTGGAGAAAGCACTCTGGGGTAGGAAAAAGAAGAAGTGAAAAAGCCCTCTCAACTAGATGCCAGATGTGTCATTTTGCATTTTAAAGCCACACCACAATTTATAAGCCATGCAACTGCTCATTTGTGTACCTTCCCATATCAGATTTTTGTCTGTTTCTAGGATCAGTGCATTGTAAGGCATAAAATGTGATGTTTATCAAACAAAAATCATACCCATTTTAGATGCTACAAAATTACTCAAGGGTCAAATGCATCCCTGCCTAAGTGTTAAGTTTCCAGGCAGTGAGGGAATTGTATTATTCAGGAGATTGTGATATTCCTGTAAGTTTCATCATTTCTGCTTACTGGGATGTTTCAGTCTGCATAAAAACAAACTTTTACCTCTTCTCTGTCCTCTTCTTCCCCTACACAAGTACTGGCACTGTGGTTTCTTATATTTAATCATAACTATTGATATTTGTGGGGCATGGGCAGGAGAGACACAGAAGAGAGATGTTCCTGGGCACTGCTGGTTGTGAAACAAGAGAGAGCAGGGAGCAAATCAAACCCCTAAACAGCACCTATGGTTTTATAATAACAAAAAATAGATTTACTTTTATTGTGTGGTCTTAGCACAGGTTATAGCAGGCCTGATAACACACAGACACAGGAACAGCCACTCCAGTGAGAGCCAGCAGAGCTTCAAAAACCCAGAGCATCACGGACACAGCAGGAAGACAGACAGCACCTTTCCATGGGCAATGGGACATTTACAGACATGCAGATCTCTGCATGAGAACTGGCTCTGCCTGCACCAAAAAAAGGCATCTCCAGAGCACAACTGGCTGGAATTCGGTAGCACAGGGAGGGCAGATGAGATCACTTCACCTGGCCTGGCCTGCCAGACAGACCCAGCTCAGCTGGTGCAGTTTTGCTCTTTGAAGACTTGCTCAGTATCAGTTGTGCAAGAGTTTATCAGCGTGGGCTGCTTCCGTAGATACGGTCGTGACCCCTGAGAGTGGAAAAACTTGTTTTGTTGTAGTGGAGGGATTTTCCTGAACTAGGTTAAATAATATTTATTGAACTAAAGTCTGCAGTTGCTGGAGCAGCTCTGGATTGACAGGAGCATGGCTGAGATCTTTCATCTTTTCTTTCATCTGCTACAATGCAGAAAATCACTGTCTGTTCATTTTTGTACTCCTTCAACCTTCAAACCAGAAACTCCGAACTGGCTTTCTGTATCCCTTGATCCTTCAGACAGAGAAATTTGACAATTCCTCAAACCACAGGAAACTTAAAAATAGCACTTGTTCCAGCACAGCTACACATTGTTGTTCTTGAAATCTGGGTTAGAAAATACTTGCAGGGTCTGAAAGACAGAAGCCTGAAGCAGAATGTCTCTATTACTGCATTCCTTTGTTTAAACAATTAACCCTGTGAACAGAAGAGCTGCTAAAACTGGATTTGTTATTGATTTTGTCCCTTAAGACAAATTCCTACATGGATTCCCCAGTGTCTAGTGTTTTTTCTCTACTGCAATAGAAGGGGAGAGGGGGTAGCACAAGAAAGGAAGACATAACTTGGGCCTCTGCATTGTATTCAGCTTTTTATTTTCACTAAACACCTGGGATTTTATATTCAAGGCCTCTACACTTAATTGGAAGGACAGGTTGAAAGGTACTGGAGGAGAAATCCAGACATTTCTTTATCCTCTCTGCCCTTCAAGTTTGATCATCCAGGGAAGCAGGTGCTGGTGAGAGTTGTACAGGAACCCACTGGAGTATTCTACAAAGAACTTGTTAGGATTTCTTTGGGGAAAGCAGGACCCAGGCCTCACCTGGCACTAATCAATAGTCTCTACTGGATGCAGCAATTCTGTATTTATTTACCCTTCACCCTCACACTTCAGGGGGCAACCACGCTGTTTTCCCTGGAGGAGAAGTCTCTCAGACTGATCTAAACTCAGTTAACAGCTCCAGATTTGAGCTCAGATGGACGTGACTATGAAATGCTCCTCCCTGCTGAACATGCCCACTGAAGGGTTTATTAGCCCACACAGCAACTGCAGCTGCCTCCTTTGTCCTTATTGGAGCACACCTGGATTTAGGGATCTCCCTGGCCAGCAAAAAACCCACTGCTGGTACAGTCTAACAAAACAATGAAATTAGAGCAATAGTTGTGTCACCTTAATCCAGTACAGAGACCTACAACTTCTTACTATGCATTTACCTATTTCAAGCAGTCCCTCAGTATGATACACTTTTCTCTTGCCCCTTTTCACACACTAGTTGCAATATTTGAATGACTTCCACTGCATTTTCAATTCCAATCTTCTTGCGAAGAGCCTATGGTGTCTTGTTGATAATCCTTTTTAAGTACAGACTATCAACAAGGTCTGCAAGTGTCCAGACAGAAGTTATCCAGAGTGAAGAGGTTATGATTTGCAAATGATGTTTCTTTTCCACTGTAGGTGGATCAGTATGTGTTTAGGAAAAAAATCTGCTATCTTTTGGGAATGTTTCCAGTTAACTCCATGCTAACCACATTTGATTTGCTTGGTTCTGCTTCAGGAACTGAAAGTAGCTTGGCTCCAGCATTAAATAACCGAGCAGGAAATAGCAGAAGGTTTACCATGTACAGGCTGTCCAGGGGTGGAGCAACAGATTGAACTAAAAATACAGCAAAGATTGGTTTGGGGAGATTCAGATTGGTTCCAATTTAATTAGGAGATATACAAGCTCCCAGTGCTGGTGATTAAGTTATCTTCATTGAAAACACATTGACATATTCAAATGTCACCATGCTTCAAAAAGGGAAGTGTTGAGACATAAAAGCTTAATGCCCTAAAATGAGGATCTGGTCAAAAAATGCTTTCTGCACTTTGTCAGCCTGTCCCCAGGCCCTGCAGCAGGCAGGGTGCTTCCTCTGCCCCATCCCACACACAAGTAAAAGCATTAGAGGAAACTCTTGGCTGCAGCAGAAAATTCACTAATAGTGCTAATCTTATAAGTTTAAACATGGGTGGGGATGGTGTTGATTTTGAAACTGAGAGAAAGATAGGAATAGCTTCAACACTTAGATGAAAAGGGGCAAGCAAAATACAGTGCTGCAAATTCAATATAAATGTACAATATATTACAGATAGAAATTTTGATGAAATTTTGGCAAAGCAGTAGTCGCAAAGTCCTTAGCATCAGAGACTTTAGCACCAAAATATCCTTACAATCAATATTTAAAATCCTTCAAACTACTGTCCAATCTTTTAATTAAGTTGTTAGAAAGATGCAATAAAAGAGTTTATGCCCTCTGATGAACATTGAGGCAGCATGAGTGCAATCAGTGAATCAAGGCAAAACCAGCAGAAAGGAAACCCAGTTTCAGAGCTGGGTAGCAAAGTCTAGGTTTGTCCCTGTATTATTCTTTCAACAGCAAATATTTTACTGTCTCCCAATTGCATTCCGAACAAATGAATCCTACTCCAGATCTTAACTGGACTGCAAAAATAAAACCTCGACAGCTCATTTACTGATACAGTGAAATATCCAAACAAGTAATTTTATTGCTATGAAGGAAAATATAACAGCTGGAAAAATAAACCTCAAGCTGTCATTGAGAGTTTGGCTACAGAGACAAAAAAAAAACCAACAAAAAAAAACCCGTGAAATGGTTGAAACAAACAGAAAAAGCCCTTCCCGAGGAATGCTGAGAATGGGGTGAGCCCCAGTTGCTCTGATTCCTGGCAGATCCATGAGGCTGTTCAGTTTGATGGATGAAGAGATCGGAAGTCAGGTGGGAAAGTGCCCCCCTGAAAGTAAATCCACATTGTATCTAATCCACCAGGGAGGGAAACTGTGGGAAAAAAACATTGTTGGCAGAGTCTGAGGCAGGAAAGCTGCCACACTGTTCTGCTGTACTTGGGAGAAAAACAGGAGCCCAGATGTTAACACAGGGTCTCCCTAGCCTGGAAAAAGGAAAGGCAAAGAATACCTATCCAAGAAAGCTACTCCTACCATTATCAGTCTTCCCAGTTCTATTTAAAGAAAGCAAAAGGGCCAAGAGAAGAAGCTGTTTTGCAGCTCTGCACAAACAGCCGCAGATAAGGGTGGTACCAGGTGTCAGCTTGCCCTGCAAAGTCACTGAAATGTCAAGGATTGTTTTTCCTCTACTCCCTTTCTCTTTCCTCCGACTGGGAACTGCCAATGTTTATTTAAAAGATATCCCTTGTATTTGGCAAGAATGCCAGCGGGGCAGACGTTAATGGGTTATTCTTTGGGGCTGGCAGCCTGCCAGGGTGATAAGGATAGCCTGCCTGCCCCAAGGCCCAGAGCCGTGCCATTAACAGGGGCAGCAGCAACTCGCCCGGCCAGATGCTCTGCTCTCCTGAGTGCAGCACACTTTAAAAGCTGCCTCCAACTTCTATTTGATCTGACCTATAAAAATAATTAAATAAGTAGAGAGGCAGAGAGGGGATATAGAGGGGCACTAATCCATCTGTGAGAGCCAGGTCTGGCGCTTCTCTTTGGCAGCGGCGTGGAGAATTTGCTCAAACCACCACCAAGTCCCTGAGTGTTGCTGTTCACTGCTCTGCCCTTGAACTAGATCTCAACCTGGGAGCCCTGAACTCGCCTGCTAAAAGCAGCACAAGTGAGGGACCTCATTGTACTGCTGCAGCTCAGCGTGGCATGACCACAAAAGCAGACCTGGTTTGGGCTCTGCTGGGCAGAGGAGGAGCCTGGCTTTGAGCAGCGATCCCCGCAGTAACACGGCGAATGCCAGTACCCCTGAGACAGCAGGCCTGAAAGAAGGGGATATTTTGTGTCTTGAGATATATTTAGATTAACATTGTTTACTATTAATCTTCTCTGCAAAAGCCCTTTCTTTCTCAACAGACAAAAAAAGCCCAGGATCACTCCACCCCTGTTATCATGTGTTTTTTGGAAGACGACATTTTCCGTGGCCCATCAGACAGCACAGACTGTAATTAAGGTGCTTATAATACAATTTAGTAAAAGCAGGAGCTGGGGCACAGTAGCATTTACTGCTGTGATTGAAAGCCTTAAAAGTTACGAGGAATTAACCAGGTAGTAATTTTATCTATTTGGAGCTAGCAAAAAAAGAAACTTTGTGCTCATTTGAGAAGCTGGGCTGCCACTAATGAAGTCAGAGCAAACAGAGCTGCTTTCCTGCTTCTCATGAATGCAAACAGTCAAGGATTACCCCAGACAGGTGTTCCCTACAAAAAGAAAGATGCATAAAGATTTAGCTACCTTTTTTCCCCTCTGGATTTCTTTTTTTAGCACTTGAAACAGGACAAAAGAAACCCCCAGGGTCACATACTGTTACCTCAGGAAGGTACCACAGCCCACCATTGGGGGTGACCTCTCCTGGTTCTGATGTGGCTCACACTAAAATCAGATTGAGGACATGACAACACCCTCATGTTGAGCTGTAAGTCATTCCATTCCAAGAATGATGGCTGATACTTCCAAAGGAAATTCAGTGCTGAAATAAAAATACATTTCTTTTCTTCTGACATTTCATTGTTCCTTTGCACAGCCTCTCCTGAGGTTTTTAAACAGGATTGTTCTTTGAAACAGGATTCCAGCAACAGCACAAAATTCAGACATCTGGAGCTGTAGAGCCATCCTTCAGTCTCAAGGCCATCATAAGAGGAGTCAAGAGAAAACTACACAAGTCCAGACAGAACTAATCCAGCAGCAACCTGAGGTCTGGAAGTTGGTCTGACTTTTCTGTTCTTTCCTTACTCTGATGGTAAGGCAGAAATTTCAGTTCCTGCCCTGATTCTTTACTGGGTTGTCAACAGTGAAAGTTATTGAATCCTTGGATGTAGCTTTGTATTAGCATCAATTCCTGGGGTGGTTATTTAACGTGGAGATTGTTTGGTATCAAAGTGCCTGGGACTCACAGCCATGAATTACTGGAGCTTAAGAAAGGCAAGTCACCCATGGATGCAGTGTGAGGTAAATCACCCATGGATGTAGTGAAGCTGAAGTCACCCATGGATGTAGTGCACAGTTTGCAGGTTGTGATGGCACGGGCAAAGCAGACTGGAGAAAAAAGGAGCACTTCTGCAAAGTGGGATACACAACTCGGGCCTGTAAACACCATTTATTATTGTTTCTTTATCTCTCACTAGGAGACAAAGCTTGTGTTTCTCAGCAGCAGTTTTACCACGACAAATAGCAATCTGATTCCATGGTATGACAGCTTATTCCTAGCACTAGGAGTGGGTGCACCAAGGCAGGACAGATGGAGGCTGTGCCACAATCAACATTCACTGGGGTGTCTGTCCTCACCCACTCATCTGCCTGCTCATTCCTCTCCGACTGCTCTGGGACTGCTCTGACCCCACCCGTGAGCTGTTTCTTTCCTGCTGCCTCCTTCGTTGTTTTCCAAGAGCTTTCTTGCTGCCCACATGTGTCCCCTCCTCCTCTTGGACGCTGTATTTTCTACAGAAGCAACAGATTGCTGCGGTGCTGTCCTTTTGATCTAATGAGAGAAACTCCTACAACAATGATGTGCATGTGCTTCTTTCCTCATTATTTAGCAGGGGACTTGGATACACACATCTCCATCTCCCCCAGGATCCTCCTTTTTCTGTGGGTCCTACCCTTAGTGCCCCTGCTCTCAGCTTAACAAGCTTTTCTCTCCAGCCCTACACCTGCATCATTTCTGCTTCTCCTGATGCAGCCCTGAGAGCTCCCACACATCCCCTGCCCTCCCTGCCTCCCGTGGCTGCTGCTCTCCAAGAGGAAACCTTTTACACACAGCGATCTCAGTGTCACTTCACAGATGCTTACTAAGTTCTTAATCATCCTGTGTTTGTCCACGGCTGGAGTACAACACAGGGTTTCTGATTTCAGACACAAAAGCCTGGCTTTCAGTCAGGCAGGATGGACTCCAGGGTCACTAGAAACACCACTAGCACTGGTCTATTTTCTGTGATCCCAGCCCTGTTGAGCTCTCTGTGGTTGTGCTTTATTTTACAAGGATATCAGGTTTCTTTCTCAATTTTGCTTATTATCATTTTATTTCTGAATCATGGATTCCGGGATGGATTTTAAAACTGGCAATGATCATTGTACTGATACTCTTCTAAGATCTCAAAAAGCTATAATCTCACACAGATAAATGTAGCCTTTAAAATCATCTGGGGAAGAGAAGGAATGGTTATACTCATGTTACTACAGTGAGGCTCTTACAGACCTGTGTGCTGGTAGTAAGAGAACACAGATCCAAGATGTACTCCCCAAATAGTTTTCTAAATCCCCTGGAGCACCAGCTAACAAATCCATGTTTTTGTGCTCTGGTTAATCTCAGAAGAAACCAGCACAAAGCCAAACTCTCACTGACTGAGGGAAATATAAATGTGCATTTTCTTCGTGATTGGAGTTGTACCTATCCAAGGGAACTTACTGCAAGGGACAATTCTTTGCCTCTCATTCCCATCAAAACCACAACAAACCTCAGGATTATGAGGTTATTTAATTTAATTCTTCTTAGAAAATTTTCCTTTACGTGCCTCACCTTCTTTCTAAGCACTTTATTGGATTGCTTGTATTTCTCTGTAGATTCCACCTGCCTCCCCAAGCCTCCTGGCTGTCCCTGCCCTGGCGGGCTCCTGCAGCCACTGGTACTGACTGGCACAAAGTGCTGCAGCTCCCAGGGCTGCAGTTTGAACCCCATAAAACAGCTCCTTCCCTTCTGGAGCCTTGAAGGACTGTGGAGGTCATTTAGAGACCAACCAGCAGCTGCTGCTGATATGGGGGAGGAGGTTGCCCAGGCTGAGGATTGTGGCTTTAAGGGAGCACCACACATGGGATTCTTATCTGAGGATAAAGTGTCTTTCCATCCCTGCCAAATTTCTCCGAGGCTGTGGACACAGATTCTGACACAGAATTCTGTGAATTCTGTGACACCCTACACGAGCCTGTGCATGTACACACCTGTATTCCGTTCAAACTCCAAAATTCCTCTTGCTTTTTCTGGTGTTAAAGTGTCTCTTTGGCCAGAGCAAGGCAGGACAGTGAACACCCCTTCTGTACATCCTCCCTGGGAGCCCAACCATGCCCTGAAACTGCTCCTGTGCTCTCCATTAAAGGGGGAAGAAAAAAGAGCAAAGCTCCTGCAGCTCAGTTAGGTCAAATATGAGGTTTCATTTGCCTGTTTGCCTCATTTTGCTGTCATCCTGAAGGGAAAAATAGGGGGTGGGAAGGCACCAGGAGAGAAAAGCATCATAAATCATTCACTGTATTAGCAGGAGGCTGGGTCGGCAAGCCTTGCTCATTTAGCTACCTTAAATTTCATCCAACCTGCTTATCCCCCAGCTGCAGGAATAACAGACCACTTGAAAGGTAATATTTTTGCTATTAGTGAAGAAAAGAAAAAATGTGATCTTTGCTGTAGCATGGGAATAATTTTTCCAGAGCTACACAGAATGAGCCTGAGTGAATACTGCTATTTTTGGCAATAGCCCTCCTGTTTAGCTCACATCAATAATTTTAATGCTTTATTTGTGGTTTGGGCTATAAGAAATGGTGAAAGCTTATGGAGAAAAAAAAAGAAAATTGTCAAAATTAGCTAAATAATTTTGAGTTCATGACATTCATAAAAATACATTAATGTTTTCAGAATTCTTAGTCTACACATGCTCATAAAGCTGAGCTATGAAAGCATTTTATTTTACATATGCAAACATCACCAAATTACCCTTTATGAGGTTTTAATTGGACCTCTAAGGTTTCAGTGGTTACAATGACAGACTGTCAAACATTCTTAGATTCCTGTGTCTTGCAACGTCAGGAGCACAGAGAATCTCATGTTTTGTCCCAGTAGCATTTTTCACAGTATTTTTCACTTTTTATATCGCAGCAGCACTGAGTCAGAGGCCCTGGTGTTTGAGGTGCTGCCTAAACAAAGAACTAAACCAGACTTTCAAGGTCTCAAAGCTCTTTACATTTGATGGGGAGATATTTCACTCCAACAATTACAGCCGATGTTGCATCATCTTCCTTGCACTCCCACAGCAGTTCTGACCCCTCTGTAGGTGGCCAGAGACCCCAGTGCTCCCTCTGAACATCACTTTTCCTCCTACGTGCCACTGCTTGCTTCTTCTGTTCCAGAATCTGCTCTGGGAGAGAGAGCAGCACCACTGGACTGTATGTGGGAAAAGATGGGCCATAGGTGGGAACATGTTCAGCCAATAAATCTGTTGTCTCCCAGAGCTTGTTGCAGACTGGTCACAGGGTTCAAAATACTTTATTTCAGAAGACAAAACTTGATTATCAGCTTGCCCCTGAAAAGTGTTCTCTTCCTCTTTTACAGAACTTATCCAAGTCCTGATAATTTGTAAAAAATAGACACAAAAATTATGTAGTTAATTTACCCTTACAAAAAAACGCTTTAAAGCATTAATCCACCCAAATATTCACAGTATCTTAAATACAAGAGGAATCACACCCTAGTTAGTCATAGTGCTCAGGCTGCTGTAGTTGGGCATGTGCTTCATTACTTAAGTGGATTAATCAAGAAAAGGTATTAACTGGGACAAATTTTGTCTTCAACCGAATCAAGAAATGAAGATAGTACTGGAATTCATGAAAAAATAAAGATTTTCTCATGTCTTTACAGGCAAACAGTTACACAGAAACATCCATTCAGGCTGAGCAGATCTAGTTTAGGACTGTTGCTAAGTGAGTAACTTGGGCTAGAGAAGAAATAATCGTTTTTACTACTGCATAGCAACTCTGTTTTTTTTCTAAAAATTACATGTTTAAGTTCTGCAAGTTCTGCAGCCAATATTAAAATCAAAATGATCACATTAACAGAAGAAAAAGTAAAAGAGCAAGAAGGGAAACTCTAGTGCCTTTCCTCAGTCAACAAATGCCCTTTAATGATGTCAGGCTGAGACTTAGACACAGAGAATTAAGTGACCAGTAAATTTTGTTTTATTTTTTTTTTTCCATTTGAAGCTAATAGGGTAGCAAGACCATCTGCATGGTGTTTACACCATGTACTGGCTGCAATTAGAAGCTGTGATTTTGGTCATTAGTTGACTGGTTTGAACACAACTGCGTTGGCTGAAATGCCAGGTTCAAGAGCAGCTGTTGTGGAGTGTGTTATTGTAGTTAAGACCATTCCTGAAATGAGGTTCAAGGCCCTCTGGAGAAAAGAAACTCAGGTTTCTTATGGCCTGGGCAACAATTCCCTTCATTAGACTTGAGTTTTTTAATTCTATTTATTCCAAATCTAATTATGAGTATTTGATAAAATAGCAATGGATTCACAACAAAGAAAATATTATGGTTATCAGATAAATTAAAGCTAAAACTAAGTGGGAACAGTGATAACTGCATTTTCTAGCAAAATTACAAAAATAAGCTATCAACATAAGATATGAATGCACTGCCACCTTGATTTGAGTGCACAGAAGATAGGAGTTTTCACAATGTCCCTAAGATGATGGGTTATCTTTCACTGTGTTCCAACACGTTCAAATTGTGTTGTCCATCCTCAGCCCAAGAACCTCTTCCCTTTTCATACATCTTTTAAAAACCAAAATTAGTCTTTTAAAGTAGCTTTGCTGCATAACCTCCTACCTCAAGCCACTGCCTGAGGCACAGCTGCTGTGAATCATTGTGTAGAAAAATATCCCCCTGAATAAGGCAGTGAAAGTGCATTAGAAAGAATATCAGGATCTCCAGAGCTGGCACAGAGAATCCCTGCAGCCCCAGCTGATGAGAACGAGCAGATTTCCAACAGCATAAAGCTTGAATAACAGTGGTTGAAAGGAACTAAATAGGAATCAGCCCCACACTGATTAGGGGCTGCAAGGGAACATGTGGCCTCAATCAGGACAACGCTGGGTTTGAGAACAAAAGCTGCTTCTCCCTTTCCTGGGGACACTTCTTGAATTACATATTCCTTTACTCAGGAGACGTGCTGGGCCATGATACACAGATAGCCACCAGCACAGGCACAAGGCTTCCCTCTGCTCCACACCACTGTAATTATCTTAAGCAGCGTTTACAAATAAAAGCACTGCTCCCCAGCCCCTCATTTCAGTATATTCCACCTGTCACGATACATACCAGGAACCACAAACCAAACACGGCCTCTGACTTCAAGCTACACATGGCCCAGGGTTTCCCAGTTATTATTTGATAACACTGGAAGGCAATGCAGTGTGTGGTCCATCAGAGGCATCTGAGCTGCTCACTCACCCCACAGTGAAGGAAGTTTTCCCATGCTAGTATCTTTTAGCCGGCCTGTAATTTGAAAAGGATGATTTTTAGAGCTGGTTACAATTTAAACCTTCCAACGTTGAGCAGGTTTTGGACTATAATGCATTAGGGAGGGCAAAATGAGAAAAAATCCATTAAAATTTAGAAAATTATAGACAACTATTTGTTTTATTTCACATTCAGAGCACTCCAGTATCCTTGTACACATGGCACTACACAAAGTAAATGCATCATAAGAACTCTAGTTATGGAATCACAGAATGGTTTGGGCTGGAAGGGACCTTAAAGATTATCTGATTCCACCCTCTGCCATGGGCAGGGACACCTTCCACTAGACCAGGCTGCTCAGAGCTCCATCCAACCTTCTGGTTCAGAACAGAAGCTCAGTTTTTGTAGAGTTGAATTCATTGTGATGTCTCCTCACACATCAGAAAAGTACATTTCAGCCTAATGCGCAAGAAGTTAATGCAAATGTCCTTCCCCTCTTCCAGCTTTAATAGCTTTTGAACCAACTAGAAGATTTCAAAGACATTTAACAGTGCAGAAGAGATTTGTAAGATATGAAACTTCTATGAACTGTGTGAAAATAGGTATGTGTGTGGGCAAGAAAAAGGTGATTAGTGCTTCCAGCAAGGGAAAGGTTGCAAAATGGGCTTGTCCTTAATGAGACATCATCGGCTATTTTCCATGCTGGAAATGAGAAATGTGATGCTTTTCCCAGTGGTGAGATATTTAATTACAGTTTTGACCTTATATTCACTAAAAAAACTCAACACAGAATACCAGAGTCAATGTATTTTACTTCTCCTTCTTTGGGTTAAAATCCATGTTGTAAAACAAGGTAACAAGAGAATTTTCTGGTTAAAATAGTTGAAATGTGATGGTTCATCTGGAGGTGAAAGAAATGGGCAAAGAGAAAAAAAGAGCGGCATTTTAATTTAAAAAAAAATTAAAAAGGAGCACCTGCTAACTTTGATCAGATTTCCTCCACTCCCCCTGGCCTGCAAATATAAACAGATGGGGTGCCTCAGGTAAAAGATATCTGGCAGCATGGAAAGATCTCTTCCCACTGGTAATGAGGAGATGGATCATATTATCTCACTAAAGTAAATATTATTTTAAGCCAAAATCTCAGTTATATTTCACGGGGGTTTTTTCCTTCCATTTCTGAACAGGTCTCACTGGGTTCAAGGTGAAATCATCTGGCATGTTAACAGGATTGATCTGTAGAAAATTATGGACTTAAAAAAACCCCACCCAAACCAACAGCGAGCCGCTGCCACACATTTCATCTTGGTCATGGCTGCAGCCTCAAACTCATCGTTTGTGCTGGGTAGAGAGCTCCTGGGGCAATTAATTCCTTGCAGAGGGTTGTAAAGACAAGGAATGAGTGGGGAGTTCACCTTGTGGCCTGTGCAGGAGCCCAGGAGCTGCACAAAGGCGTCATTCAGAGCACAGGAGAGCTGTCACTGACACAAACACTTTCCAAAACACTCTTCACTGGAGTTTTGGTGGAAGGTGTGACACAGCTTCAAATATTTGTTTCTTTGTTTCCACGGGAACAACAGCACAGTGGTTTAATAATAAAACAACATCGATCCTCGGAGTTTGAGAAAGTTCCTTGATTTTTGTTTTCAGTTAAAGATTTACTTTTCTATGGGTTTCCGTTTTCCCCGACAACCAGTGAGTGAAACTGTTTTAATTTTTATTTATTAAACTGTGGTTTAATGCCCTTTCAATACTTTGGGGGGAAACCCAAAACATGAAAGACAAGTCTTGTGAAATTTGTATTGTCCTGCTGCATAAGCCAAGCTTTCCACTAAACACATTCACGGAAGTTCCCGTTTTGTAGACTTGGAAAATTTCATATCAGATCTTTAATATTCACCATCTTCAATTACCCCCTCTGAATTATGGAGTCTGGACAAAACGTCATGGAAAGAGCAGAGGCCAGAAGTTGGGGCATAAAATGTCGTCAGCACTTGAACTTTAATCCCAGTTGTGAACAGAAGGGAGGAAGTTCAAAGGTGGTTATTTCACAGCCTTATTTTTAAATTGTATTTTAATATAAAATAGTTAAAATCATTTTTATACTGTAAAATTATTTTTATACTATAAAATTTTTAGCATAAAGTAGGACTATAATATTCCTTTTCTCCAATCCATAGGAAGAGGAAAACTCTTCCAAAATGTGTGTCAAAGCAGCAGTTTATTTGAAAAGCTTCAGCAAAAGGCAGCTCAGAGGCATCTGCTCATGAACAACCCAGAGAACCCAAGACAGTGCTCATGTCAGGCACCAACATCCATGTTTAAAGTTGGGCTATGCATACGTTCCTCATGGATTGTGTGTAAATTTACTGTCCCTGAAAGTGGTAGTTTGTTTGTGTAAAAAACTAGGATTGTGACAAATAAATGGTTTTGAGACTGAAAGAATTTTTTACTTAAAGTGACAGCAAAGTGTGCTCAGACCTTTTTCTCAAGCTTGATGAACACAAATGATTATGTACAATTCTGGCTAAAAAACCTGATGCTTTTGGAGAACCAGCTGCATCAAAATACATACAAGAGATGTTCTTGCTCCTCAGAGGGATATGGATGTTTAGGTACATTTCCTTCTCTTAAACATGAGTATCACCACTATTATTCAAAAACCCATGGAAATGGTGCCCTAGGAAGCTGCTCTGCCCAAAGTGCCTCTTGCATGATAAACTATGGAAGAGTGTGAGGAGAATCTCAGCACCAGTAAATACTAACCATGCCGCTGGAAAATAAATAGAGGCTGACAAATTATTGCTGAGGTAATCCCCGTGAGAGTGTCTAGACGAAGGGAGTCAAACCTCCAGTCCGTAGGCTGGAGCTGGCTCCCTGGAGCCTTTCCACCAGCCTGCAGCTCCTTGTGCAACACCCACTGCAATTCAGCCCACAGGCACCTGCTTGGCGGCGCCCGAGAAGGCCACGGAGAGCAGACAGGGAGCCGGGGAATGAATCCTGCTCCCCACCACAGCTGTCTTGTCTTTCACTTCTGCTCCTCCAGCCCCAGCCCACGAATGGCCCAAACATCTCTTCATTCCTGCACCAGGCACAGCATCTCCAGGTCTCAGAGCAATGGATTCGCTCAGCCACACTTTGTGTTCACAGGTCTGAAAGGGGTTACTTTTCCACCCAAGCAGTGCCTCCCTTTTGTCTCCTGCCAAAGGAAAAGAGAGGCAAGATGCAAAGGAAAGATTTTTTTTTTCAAGTGCAGATGAAGTGAAGGGTACTACAATAAATCGGCGCCCGAGAAGGCCACGGAGAGCAGACAGGGAGCCGGGGAATGAATCCTGCTCCCCACCACAGCTGTCTTGTCTTTCACTTCTGCTCCTCCAGCCCCAGCCCACGAATGGCCCAAACATCTCTTCATTCCTGCACCAGGCACAGCATCTCCAGGTCTCAGAGCAATGGATTCGCTCAGCCACACTTTGTGCTCACAGGTCTGAAAGGGGTTACTTTTACACCCAAGGGAAAAGAGAGGCAAGATGCAAAGGATTTTTTTTTTCAAGTGGAGATGAAGTGAAGGGTACTGCAATAGACCCAAGCAGGAGCCAAAAATTACTAACATGGAGGAAAAAGCCCAGAACCATCAGGAGTTGAAGGAAAAGCTGGGATAGAGATTCCTTGAGGAAACAACCACTGAGTAGTGATAAGTAAAGAGACGCAGAAATGTTTCATTAAGGCATTTTCTCCTATAGGTTAAAAAAAAAAATCTTTATTCAAACTTCAGATGAAATCCATAACATTCAAAAATAAATAAATCTCTCAGCAGTGTGAGAGGAGTGCAAAATGTGTCTCTTCACTCATCACCCACAGACTTGAACTGAAATAGTCATTTGGCCCTTGCCAAGGTGTGCAGCCGCTTCAGTAGTGCTGTAAATCAAAAGGTCCCCACAGTCTCCACACAAGCAAGTCTGAAGGTCACTAAGCATGATGCAACAGTCAGGCATGAAATATCTCTCACTAGACTTGGTACTTTATCATCAACACTGGGGAAAAAAAAGAAAAAAAAATCTATGATGCACCTGTACTCCTTCACATCTGTCAGGATGGGGTGAGAAAAGGCAAGGAGAAAACAACAGATTGGTTTATTGTAGTCAGGTAGACAGTGCAGCACAGCCATCCTGCTTCACATAATAAAAACAGCTTCCCCAAGCAGGATGGGAATGATAACTTCCCTGAGATTTGGCAGCTCAAACAGATGTGGGCAGTTTTGACATTTCACTAACATTTAGATCTCTCATCAGGCAGGTGACTTCATTCCCTCTGCCAAATAAACAATCCAAGCGCTTGCTCACCATAAGGAGACTCGCGTAGTTATCTCCAAGTCATCACATCCCCAACATCAAAGAGTAAGAACAGCCCCTTTCCAGTAAGGAAAAAACACCCCAGTACCTGTAGGAATTCAAGGCCTGACCCACCTCTGTTTTGTGAGAGGTGGCACAAGATGAAAATCACCACAAGATGAAAATCATGTGGCTTTACAGGGCCTCCATGGGCAGCTGTGCACACTGTGCCATGACATGAACAGTCCTGCTGTTCTCCAGGCAGTTTGATTAAATTACAGCTACTCTGAGAGACTTAAATGAATTATCAACATGAGCAGAGCAACCAAAACTATCACACACAAGGAATCTTTGGTTGTCCTTCAGAGGGAAGAGGCTCTGCAGCAGCTTTAAATCTTGGGAGAAAAGCGCTCAATTACTTGAGGAGAGAATCCAAATAAATCCTGTTTCCTTGGGGAAATCCTGCTCTGCTCTCAGCCTGCCTGCTGGATCAGTTTCTATTTAATCTCTTTCACTGGACTTTTGGCTGAAGCCCACCTATGTGTTGTTTTCCCAACAGTGCAAAAGCAGCTGCTTTCCCAAGGCCTGAGAAGACCCATCTGACACGTCATGCTCAGGGCAGAGCAGGCAGGGAACCCTCCTGGCTCTGGGACACTGCAACCCATCCACACAAAGAGACCCAACCTGCTGCATCCCTGCCACCAGCCACAGCTTCCATCTTTTTAGTTACTTCCACTATCTCTATGTTAACCAATGAACAAAGAACAAAGAGAAAAATAAAGCACAGAGAAAGCAAAAAAACAAAAAAACCCCTCCATCTAAAAAACATTCCCTATGCCAGAAGTCTTAGTTAATGAGTCGATTATTGGAAGGCAGTCCAAAGCCCTGATTAACTAGGGGGAAAAAATACAAAAAGAAAAGGAAACAAAAACTCCTAACAAGAATAACTAACTACTCTCCCTACTTTACTGAGGGCAGTAATCTAGCTGGTATATCCCCATTACATTCACCAAGGGCATCTCCCCTGGCCCCAGCAAGAGCCAACCCAGCTCTGGGGCACAGCCAGAAGATTCATGAGACAAGCCAAAGTAAATGTGCTTTTCCATTTTTTAAATAGATGTCACTCAAAAAGGAAATTCAGACCTTTAGAGCCATTCTGAGATTTGTCTCCTGTTTACCTACGTCTCAAGTAGCTCCAAAATCTCTCAAATTCTCACCAAAGTAAATGTGCTTTTCCATTTTTTAAATAGATGTCACTCAAAAAAGGAAATTCAGACCTTTTGAGCCATTCTGAGATTTGTCTCCTGTTTATCTACGTCTCAAGTAGCTCCAAAATGTCTCAAATTCTCCCAATTCCAAGGAGATGGGATGAGGCTCCAACTTTTTGCTTTGAGATCTCTAGAGGAAAGGCAGTGTTCAACTGCCAAATACTACAGGTTTCCAGGGGTCTCCAATATCCTGAAAATATGTTATTTTTAGTATGTGGCTGGCAGAGAAAGGAAGTGTTAAATCTTGGACCAGTATCAAATCTGGCTGAAAATTAGCAGCTAGGAACATCCTCTTTGATTATTTATTCCACTTTCCATATCCGAATAGCCCCAGAGGGACAGTAACAATGACAATCACTAGGAAAACACCTGCTGATGGCAGGTTAGTACAGAGCATTTGCCTGGCTCTCCCCATGAAAACATCCTGCAGTTTGTTTCCTCGTTTTTGACAAGCAGATTCCTGGGGCAAGCAGGATGGTCTGTCAGGAAAGGGCCCTCATGCTTTGCTGCAACTCCTCCATTGCAACACTTCTAAAAGAGCAAGAGACAAGAAGAAAACCACAGTCAATCCCCTTCCAGGTGCCTTTATCATTTTCTCAGATGTCCTTATGGCACTGAGCCAAGCTGCTTGTAACAATCACAGCCCAAGAAGTGCATTACAATTGGTCAGGGCTCATAGAGGCTCCAAGGCCTGTCCTCTCACTATCTGCTAGCAGCTTTCTAATTTAAGAAACATGTCCTGCTGCAGCTTTAACAGCATTTTGATCTCGATTACATTTGGCGTGGTGCTGGGCCAGCCTTCTTTAAATCACTGGGGTTTCTATGGGCACCAGTCAGTGTAAAACTGGAATTCACGGCACTTGCCTGCAGGGTGGGCAGCCTCAGAGAGGGCTGGTGGAGTAGGACACAGCTCTAGCATCGTGTTTCTCATTTATGCAACACTAAATCAAAATTGAGATGTCACCATGGTGCTTGCACCACTCCAGGTTTGCCCATGCTGCCAGAGAGGCTGGGAGTCCTTGGGCAACATCCTCAACAGCCAGGGAATCTCCTGCAGCACAGGCAGTCTCACTCACCCATGTCATACTCACTGTACCCAAATCTCAGGTGCCCTCAGTGCCACATGGATCTGCCTCTGTCACACTCCCTGCATTTAAAGGCAGTGGGTTTGTGAGGCATCCACACAGGGAGCTGCAGATCAGGAGGGATCCATGGTGCATACACAGCTGGCATAGCACAGGCACTCCCAAGGTGCAGAACACACTTTGACATCCATTAAAAAAAAGCTGTTCTCTTAGCAAGACTGAATCAGCCAAGCTTATCACCACTGTCAACCCACTGCTAGCAGCAAAGGCTGGGGTCTTGACTCCAATTTTGGCTGCCTTGCTGCAGCAGAGATGAAGACTTAGCTCCAACACACACAGAATGGCCTCTACTGAAGTACAAAGCAGCTTTCAAACCCTGCTCCTCATCCCCCAGCTCCCAGCATGACCCCAGAAACACCCAAAAGGCATCAGGGCAGGGCATTTTGAAGTGCAGGACAGCACAGGCAGCTGTCACACGTGCCCTGCACCAGAAGCAGGGCACAGACAGCTCTGAAATGCAAGGGGAAGCCTGCAGTGCTGCCAGCTAATAAAGTCAATACAAACGACATCAGCCCCTTCAGGTCAGAAGGAATGACAAGAGGGACATGCCACAGAAGGATGCATGGAGAATTCACAGATGGACAGGCAATCTCAATTAAACTGTCCTCCCCTCTCATTCTCCTCTGAATTACAGCTTTAAAACCCCTTAATTACCCAAACTCAATTAGTCTTAGAATATTTGAAGCTTCCTGTTCAGACTAATTTCTCTCTCTTTCCTCATTTGCAGTGCTTGACTTGCATTAAAGAACACTTAGTGCCTGTGGTAAGGAGAACTTTACAAAGGCGGGTCAGGACTTTGGGGTATTGACAATCTCCCCTCTATTCTTCCTGTGCCTGAGAAGATCATGCACTTAGTCCTCCAGATGAATTTTCAGCAGCTCTGACATGCTTTTTCATGCCTTTTTTTCTTATACCTTAAGCCAAACATTTCCATTGCTAGTAGCAACTGTCACTCATTGCAGCTATTTTCACACCTAAAGATTTCTGTGTGTATTTTCCACAGTTATTTGCAAAGCAGTAATATTTTATTATTGCTATTATTATTCCTGGGAAGCAGAAAAACCATGGTGTTAATTCCAAGAGAAAAAGAACATGAGTGGCAAAGCAGATAGTAAGAGAAGACAACAGAAGGAACCAGTTAAAAGATTCCCTTTTGTTTCAGTGATGCAGTTTCTCCATGTAGCCTAAACCTGCACATTTTTATTCAAAGGGCAGCCATAAAATCACTGAATTTGGAATTTCCTACTGTTTTAGCCTATGCAGTGATGAATACCAATGTAAAGATTTAATTTTTTTATTAGACTCCTGTAAGAAATCTTGATCTTAAGGTTTTGTGCCCTTCCTGAAGTCTGAGTATCCCATTCTCCCTCTAAAACCTACATGAATACAGGTTCATTCCCCATTTCAGCTGGGGAAATCCATGGGACCTCAACTAACACAGATGTTGGTAAACTCACACCTCCAGGATTGCCTAAATTTTTTTTAATGGACCTTTATGTTTTACTACCTTGATTAAATCAGATTTTTAGATGCACCTCCACAAAACATGTATTTTGAATTGAAAATTTGTTACTTCCATTTAGCTTAAATCAACAAAAAAAAGAGCTTAAATTAACCTCATAATGGTCACATGTTGTACTAAATGGAAATATCTGTACTTAAAGCAGGTTCCTGATGCCTCATGCAGACAAACCCTCACGGATAGGAAGCACAGACATTAAGAGCATTGCTCAAGATTAAGTAAGAAATCTCAGGGCAAGCCAGAACTGAAGCCAGTCTGAGTCCTGATTCAGCACTTTAACCACAGAGCTGTGTCCATGAGGCACTTGCTGTCTGTGCTTGGGATGCTGTGTGGGATCAGATGGAAACTGCTCCACTGGGGAGCCAGACACCGCTGACTAAGGGGCAGGAGCAGGATCACACCTTTCCTGCTTCAGAGGAAACTTCTCCCTCCACATCATTCTGGCACAGAACTGGCTGGAAAACAAGAATTAAATTTTGCAGCTGTTTTTGAGATTTTGCATTTAGTTTTATTCTTGCATTGGGCTAATAGTAAAAGGGACCTTTTTTTCATCAAAGCACAGACAGAAACCGTTTTCCCTCCTGTCTCTTAGAAGTGCTCTTAGTGAGAATATCACCTATCCCCTGTACTCTCAGATCTTCATATCCTGCAGCCTCTTCCCTCCACAAGTTCTACCTCTGAGTGAAGGAGGTTTCCAACAGAACAGTTCCTTGGAAACTATTACATTTCTACCAGAAGTTCTGATATTAGCAAGTCATTCTTTCCCAGAGATTAACATTTTCTTAAGGCATAAAATGCAGGAGGATGAGGCCATAGTCCATGTTAGTCCCAGGTCTCAAGATGCAGATAGCAATGCAAAAAATAATTTTGTGCAGTCTATAGTTGAAAATGCCCTCCAGGCTTGGTATTGTGGAATGGCCCATTTGTGTTCTCAAGCCATGCTTTGGGTTTGGGTTTTTGTTGGGTTTGGTTTGTTTTTCTGTTTCTCTTTATAGATGTTGATACACAGGAAAATTATTATGCTTTGAATTTGTTTTTTGGCTTCAACATAAACTACACTCTTCATGTGAATTGAGGGGTGACTCCAGTTTCAGGTGAGGATTAATTTGTTGCTGTGCCTCTTTCACCTTTTACAGGGAGCCCGTGTACAGAGTTTGGAAGGACATTCCTACCTTCCAGCCACCCAGCTGGGCTGCAGCAGCTACTGCTGAAAATTCCAGGTTGTCATTTCAGCAGAGAAATTTCTGTAGTGTCAAATCCATATCAACTTCGAGTCTGGCCCTACAGGTATGAAAACCACTTCAGATAAAATGCTGTCATTTACGCAAATTACCTAAACCTGGGAATAGTGAATATTTCAGCACCCAGCAGGGATAAGAATTTTTTTGACTTTTACATGGGTAAGAGCCTCCTTCTTTCAGTAATAAAACATTGTGGGAAAAACTAAAGTAAAGCTAAAACTACAATAGACCAAGTTATTGTAACAGCTTCTAAAGACAGATGAGAGTCATTACATTATTTATGCACATGAGGGTACTGGGATAGACAGGATTAGATGATTTACCCAAGATCAAGCAGTGAGTCAGTGACACAGTTTTCTGCTGTCCAGTGAAAACACAGATGTACAGTAAGCTGAAAAGAATTCATTTATTCCCCATATCAAAAGGAAAAAGGATAGAGCTTTCCCTCTAGCCCAGCTCATGGTTCCAATAAGTGTTGCTAGAACTGAATTTGGCAAGCAGGAAATTTGCTGTGCTAGCCACACATGCAAAGCATTTGCTGAAAACAAAAACCTTAAATTACTCCATTATCAACAGTTTTCACTTGCCCAAGCCACAGACCTATCAAAGTTGTTTCTTGCTGCTTTCTTGAGGAATTAGAAGGATACAACCCATCCAGTGTCCAAGGCATGGCATAATCCACCAGGACATTGTGCAATGCCAGAGTCTTGCCTCATGTCTGAGTTCAAATTGCCCAAACTGCATTACTGGGTTTCAGTCAACACCAGCTTGGATGGTGGGGTTTTTGACTTGTCCATGGCTCAGATTTTAGCAGCCTGATAGGATCAACCCTGGAAGAAGGAACAATTCAGCTGAGGGCTTGTCAGCCCTCAGAATGCCCTGAAGTGGGCTGTATCCTGCCATAAATATTTGCACAAAAATCCTGCTGACCTCAGTGGTGGTTCTGGGTACAAAATGATGGCAGGATGTGGTCACAGTGATCCTTCTAATAATAGGTTTTCCATTGAGATCAATGGACATTGGGCCCCATTTCATTGCCAAAGCTTGGTTCGGAGCTCTAAAGAGAGACATTGTTTTCCTGCAGCAGGGAGCACACACTTGCCAAATTTACTTCTGGCAAAGGCAGAGACTTATTTTTAATGCTAAACAACACCAAAACTGTCTGATACTAATTAAGAGAGTGTCTTCCTTCTGAAAATCTCAAAGAAAAATAATCTTCCAATGTGGCTGTTGGAAAGACACACAGAAAACATTAAAGTATTAATATGTCTGCATGTAAAGTCAGATATAAAGTAAGTGAAAAACATTTTCCTTTATCTGAATGCAATTTCAAGATGAGTTTAGCATACATGGAAGTGGCAGGTGCTCAGCTCCTCAGGAAAGTCAATTTAATATAGGTGTTGAAGACCCAGACCCCCAAATAAGTTCCTCACAGGCACATTCCTGAGTCTGTGGGCAGCACCCCAAACTCCATTTTTCTTGAGCCCATCCCTCCCTTGGTGTTCATCACAGCTTTGATGCCTATATGTAGAAATCCTTATCTTCAGGATCCTAAAGGATGACTAAATGTTTTCCAGTGTTTTATTCATTATCTGAGTTCAACTTTAACTGATTTTTATCTTGTGGTTCTGCTATAAAGATAAGCTGTAGCCTGCCAAGGAAATAAACATTTCACAGGTTAACAGCACAACTCTTCTAAAGAGGAAGCAGGTTTGTTTTCTGCCTTATTTTCTGGAAAATGTTAAAACAATAAAATGAATAAGAAGCAGTGGAGAACAAGTTGTAAAGGACCTAATTTCCTGCTCACAGCAGCTCTGATAAATTTCAATCCTGGATGACAGGGGCTGTGGAGAGCGAGGGGAGGGCTGGCTCTTCCTGGAAAGCCAGACAGGATAGGATTGATTTGAGACATCTTCATTGCCAGAACAGCTGGTATTGGCTAATCATCAGAAAACAGAGACTTTGACCTACAGAGAGCCGGGAGCGAGGGAGACGTCTGGACCAAAACTTCACGTTCCAAATGAAACTGAACAAAACGGCAACAAAAATAAAATACATAAATAAAAAGGGACCCAAAAAGAGAAGGAAAAAAAAATAAATAAAAAAACCCGCCCCTCCTCACACAGAAGCCTTCCTGGAGCCAAATGCCAAAGGAAGTGCCAGTGCCCTGACTAACAAAAGAATCCTGAAACGCTGCAGGCTGCGGTGCCAGCAGCACCCAGTTGCAGTGGGAGGCTGCCTGACACGGCTGCCGGATGCTCCGTGCCTGCCGGATGGAGCAGACAGCTCAGCATGAATCACGGGGCAAAGGATTCCTTCAGTCCGGGAGGAATCGGGACAATACACAGCCTGCCTGCTGTTTGCTGCCTTTTTTTTTTTTTTTTTTTTTTACTACTCCTGCCTTTGAGGGACCAGCCGTTTCCTTCCTGCTGTGGGCGTGCAGGCGGCACATGACAGCTCATCGGTGGATCCGTGTGTGTGAGTGAGTGAGCACAGGAACCGCAGGGACAGGAGCCAGCCCGGACCCCCCGGGACTGAACTGCCCCCGTTAACCCCCGGAGCCCCCGCTCTGAACTGAGCACATCTCCCTTCATCGTCCTCCCGGGGCATCCCTTCATCCCGGTCATGTGCTTTGGACACACGCACGGGATTAGGAGTCAGCCCTACAGCAGAATTTAGACTGCTGGAAATCCTTCCTGGAAGGAGGAATGTCTCCATCTCCCCTGCCACAAGGCTGGAAGCAGGACAGAGGGAAACAAAGCTTTCTTACACCCCACCAAAAATCTACTGGAGTTCCTTAGGGTTACAGGCAAAGCTGCCTTTGGTTCTCTGACTCCTCTTGCCCCAGAATGGGGAGGGGAAATGCTGATAGAGGCTGACCAGTCATCTTCACTGTCACCTCGGTGTGTCTGGGAACTATTTGAACCAAGCTCTCCTGACTCTGATGGACCACTTGAAATTATTCTTACTGGCCATCAGGTTTCTGATCTCTCTACAAACCACTTAACCATTCTTAACATTCTGGTTACATGGAATCAAGCTGTCTTCTCTGGATCCTTTTGAAGGTCATTCCACCAACATCATTCTTCTCTCAGTTTCCAATAGCACTTAGCAAAGTTTCAAATCAATACCCAATTTTTTCTCTCCACAGCTTGTCAGCCAACTTCAGCATTACTAATTAAGCTCTCCTCCCTTGGCTTAGATGATTCTTTCCCCTAATGATTCCTCTTCTCCCACTCCCACCACGCCTGCACATGTTCTGATGAGGATCATCCACCAGCTTTCTGTTCCCCATGTTTTATGGGCTCCTCAGTTTCCTATTCTACACAGAAAGCACAAGAAGCAAAGAAGAAATCTCATCCACAGTCACAAAAAACCTACAGTGTCTGTATGCAGACACAAAGCCTTCTGCACTCCAGACCTTCAATACAAATTCAGGTTCCACCAAACATTTGCAAAGGCACCAGGAGGTTGGAGTTTGGCTTTAAAACAATGGACAATTCTGATCAGAATTGTAGAAGAAATGTGATGTTTAAAGAAGAGAGTGTAGCAGCAGCTTGAAAGCAACTGCCAACATGCCCAGTGGGTATTATTGGCCATGTTCTTAACTGATTACATCTTTATCAGCTGAGAAATTTTCAGAGGTACTGAGAATCTGGAGAGGGGCCGCAGAGGCAGCCACTGACCCTCTCTATCCTCACTCTCACTTCTCCCATTAACAGAAGAGCTTCCAACTCCCACTGCTCTTTGTACTTGTGTTTATCACCTCAACCAAGCCCAGCAATAGCAGCAAGTTCAGATATTTACTATGGGAAAGGGTGAAAGGAACAAGTTCTGGTTATGGTCTCCCACATGTGGTGAGGCTCCTGCTTGGCTAACAAAGTGTGAATACTGATAAAGCTCCTGGCTGTGCCTTTTAGCCATGCCCTGCCATGGCTCCTGAATCAGCAGCGTGGGTGAGCTGTGGGTAGGGGAAGGTTCATGATTAACTGCTCACTGCTAACAGAAGAATGGTTTGCAAATGAGTTGCTTTAATCCCCAAGGAGTGTCTCCAGTGCCTACAATTTGTATGGTCCCATTGTACTCTTGTAACAGGTGTTTCACTTCCATTAAGCCGTTCTGGGTTTGCTGGCAGTGGAATAAGCTACATCTTTGTGGAGTGACAGTCTATCTTTTGTACACATATTATTTTACCTTTTGCCCGAATCATACAAAGATATTGATTGATCAAGAATCCATCAGTCATTTATCAATTAGAAATGGAAAGTTAAATGCAACAGACTAAACAAACTGAAGCAAAAAGTAAATTCTTCACATCTGTATCTCCACCATATCTGAAAATTCACAGATTTTGACCTGCTGTGGGAGATAAGTCTGTATATAACAAAATCATGTAAACCACTCACATCCCCTTTCTGTGGTTTCAAGAGGATAATACTCATATCCTCAGAAGAATCACTTAACTTTATCTCCACATCCTAAAGTGATTCAGTCTTTGAAAAAAAGAGTTGTGATCTGAGTTCTTCTTACATATCCAAATTTTATACAAGACACTGGAATAAAATATTGGCATTGACAACAAAACCACAGCATGGTAATTCTATAAATGATTCCTTCAGCTTCTAAGACCCAGTTGCCTTCAGTGGACCACCACTTCAAACCTGAACTTTGCTGACTGGCTTAGCAATTTGTTCCTGCTATCATGTGACAAGTTTTTTGAAGCTCACATGTGTAATGGGGCATTTGCTGCCAGTATCAAAAGAAGGAAAAAAAAAATAAGAAATATAGTAGAACATGAGGTTCCAATTGTCTGATAAGCAGAAACATCTGTTGGAGTCATGAGCAGTTGATTAGTGGAGTTCATTCCCAGGGTAAGGCTCCAGCAGATCAGCTCTTCTATCGAAGTATAGGATTGTAGTCACTGGAAGCATTACAAAGAGGTACAAAGAACAGGCAAAAGACACAGAAATAATTTCTTAAGGTACCAGGAGCCTTAAAAACCAACACAGCTTATAACACAGTGGTCTTGGGCACTGCTTCACATGATACCAGCATGTAAAATTAACAGCTGTATTTAAACTTCCCCACAATAGCTAAACATCTGCCAGTCTTTCAGCTATAAACCTACACTGGGTTTAAAGCTGATAACTGGAGACCGTAAAAATTCTTCTGGGAGATAAAACACAAGGTACAAGCCATCAGTCTGAGTATATTTTGTACTTGAAAAATAATCAGACCAGTACAGGTCAAAACAATGACAAAAACACGAGCTGTTTTTTAAGATGCTGCTTGGATTTCAACCTAAAGCTTTTCCACCTCATTACACTAAGGCAAGGATTAACACCTGGGAACATTTCAGAGAAAGCAGAGGCTGATCAGAATTGCTAATTCAGCCTGTAAAGCTGCAGTGATACTGGATGGATAGAGATGTACAAACTACTCTCATTAAGGTCACTGTTGCAGATCTGTGCTCACAACACCACAAGCCTTGGCACCCAGGAATACAAGAAACCACCAGGAAGAGGATGTCCTTAAGGCTAAGCCTCTCCTTCATTAACTTGAATATCTAATTGTAGGTTTACTGGGAATCTCAACCCTAGCTCTTGTTCAATTCCTGGTGTCAGTGGCCTGACCTGACCTCCCAGTTTCCTGGTGCTCCATCTGCATCCACCTGTCACCCCATGCCTATTCCCCATCCAGGAATGGGGTACTGTTACATTAAAAATAACAACTAAAACTTGGTAGCCAGCAATTTCACTTCCCCTCCTGACTTTACTGACTTTTTTGTCTTTACCAAACCCATAAAATAACAAATACCAAATACCTTGTAAGATTGGAGGGGTTTGTGTTCAGTACACAGTTTGATTCAACTTACTGTACAATCTTATCACAATTTTGGGAGATTTTTATTATTCAGAAATAAAAGGTGTCCCCCCTTTATCATGAACGACAAACTTCCAAACTTCCAAGATGCTACAGTTACCCAAGGAAATGCAATTTTCTGAGGGGTATCAGGGGGTAGATTTCAGGCTGTTTTCAGTCTATCTAAAGCAGAAGTATCTCTTCACACTTTTAACATAAAAATTGTATTTGACTGTAAAAATTATTACCAGATATTCCTAACCATCTGAATAGATGCAACATTTACAAGTATTTTTCTGCCATTCAGAAAGTTTTGCTCTCCCACACCTGAAATCCCTTCCATGCTTTCCAGTTCCCTGTAAGAACCTTTCTACCATTAACAATTATATTTATTATTATTTTTTTTCTTACCTAAGCTTACAGGCAGGAGGGGAATTCACCTGCCAGCCCCTTTCTTGAGGTGCCAGTGAAACCAGGGATGTTCACTGGCTCTGACAACAGATCCAACCATCCTTCCCAGCTGAACATGTCATCAGCTTCTGAACCCACATGTTACAGTGTGTGAGTCCAAGCACAGCCTCGTTTGGCTTTTCTAAGCACACATGTGGATCCTCTTTCCAGTGCTCCTTCCTGAGAATAAGAGTGAAATTGTTTCATCCAGGGGCCTTTTGTTGACCTTCACGATTGGCCCTTTGGCTAAACCTGATTTCTGTGGAAAAGATACATTCAGTTCTCCCCTCCCACACAGCTCGAGACTTTCTATGTGTGGCTTCCCCCTTTGTTTCTTCTACAAATCTTTTTTGCCACTCCTCACTGTACACATGGACTATCTTTTACAAATTACCTGAACCCAGTGGATGTAAACCAGACGGAATGTAAACTTCAGACACCTACACAGGCACAGCTATATGCCTAATAAGTTAATTATTGACTTAATAAATTCAGGCCCTTAGCAAGGGTTGTTGTTTCAGGCCACAAGCTACTTTACCACGAACACTTAACTTCTCTAATATAAATAGTTTACACCTGGCTATCTTGGCATATGAGCAGATAAAGATGAAGTCCATCCACAAAAGACCAAAAGACCTGCCCTGGGTCACTCTTATCAGGCCTAGAGGCTTTCACTCCCTTGTTAACTTTACTAGATAAATGCCACCTTTTGTCCAAAACTGCAAGCACTTTCATGGATTGCCATCAAGATTTAATGACAGACTTTGTTGCTGTGAAGACATCTCATGACACAAAAATTCCATTGCATCAGCTTGCTAATATCATAAAATTAACTTCAATTTATATCAAAGACCTAAATTCCCAAAATTATTGGTTCTGCTGCACCTTTAGCTCTATGATGAGGATAAATTCTTAGTAAGAAACAAGGGCTGAGATGAAAGGTCTTTGGTGAGCCACAATGTTTCTAGAAGATTTGGGGACTCGGATGCTGCTTTCTCTCCACCACGATTTACAAACAATACAAACCTCTAAATGATCTGCTGATTGTGAGTGAGCTGGGTGCAGCTCTGTGCACCTCAGCATCAGAGACATAATTGGAGCAGAAAGATAGGGAAGAGGAGACACAGCTCTGCCCCTTCACACTGTGCTCCCTCATGGCTTGTGTCATTAATTGTACCGCTTCAAGAAACACACACAGCCTTGGATGAACAGAGGTTTGGGGATTTATCCCATTATTTGGCTTAGGAAGGATAAATACCACCAACACTCAACAGCCAGGATCTGTCTCATTTTCTGCCTGCTCTTCCTGAGAACAGAGGAAACAGCTCCTGAGCTTTGGACTAGACAGAAGCAAAGGAAGGGGCACTGGAAAAGGCTGTGGGAGCCAGCGAGCGCAGGCAGCAGAGGAGGGACTGCCTGGTTTCGGTGTCTGTCTCCGTTATGAGTAAGAGGGCCCCAAGAGGCGGGGTGTGGCAGCCCCTGGCACGGGCAGAGCAGCACAGGAGCCATGGGGTTTCCTGCAGGACGGCTGCAGCGTGAGCCAGCGCAGGAGTTCCTGTGCCGCTGCAGCCGCTGCCAGGGCCCGCTGACTCATGGCGGGGGGAAGGCAAGACTTGGCAACCTGGGCTGTCTCACACAGCAGCAGGTTTTGTTCTCCAAGGGATAACCCAGGGACTGTGTGGCACAAGGCCAAACTCCTGAGTAAAGGACTGCAGCCCTTGTCCCTCTCTGGCCATTCCTAACAGCAAAGGACTGCATCAATTCATCCTCATGACACATCCTCATCCTCCCTGCTCTACAGATGATGGAGGGAGGCTGCACAGAAGTGATGCTGATGGGACCAGGACTGCCCTGCTCCTTTCCCCTGCAGCAGTCAGACCTGGCAGGCCCCAGGAGCTGGGAATATCCTCCTGGGACAGGACGCCACTCCCACGCAGCACAGCGAAACCAGGGCTGTGACTCACAGGGGGAACCACTTCCCTTGGGACAGAGGTAATGGCTCCCATTTCCTGCTCTTTACCTACCCAATTTTTAAGGTTCCCATCCTCACCACAAGCATCACTCAGCTTGCACAACAGCAGCTGGGCTGCTGTAGCTTATAGCCCAGGACTTCAAGGTGTTTCTGGTTTGTACCTTTAAAGCTGGGATGCACCCACATGTGAGGAGAGCCCTGGGAAATGCCACCTTCCTTTTGATAAACTTCTTCAGGATTATCATATATTGCTCTTGGGGCTCACGAGAAAAAGCTCAGGCCCTGTGAGTTTTATTAAGCCCCCATTTTACAAGTGGACAATACACCCATGGTCTGGCTCCTGTGATGTACCAAACACTGGGACCTGTGGCTGGCACTGTGCTCTCTGCAAAGGGGTTGAGTAACCATGTTCAAAGGATAACATGACATTTCACTGCAGTGGGACTGACTGTGAGATTAGAGTCAGGCAGGTGAAAGGGCTCAGTGCTGAAGTATTTTCTGGAAAGCAACCATCTCAGAAAAGGTTTGAAGTATGATACCCCACAAGGAGATAAATTAGGAGATACATTCACCATTTTTACAAAGCATCAGATCATAAGATAACTCATGTTTAAAGGAACCCCAGAAAGACATAGTGCAACCTCCTGCTCAAAGCAGAGTCAGCTAGGAGGGCATACCAGGTCACTCTGGGCTCTGACTGGTCCATTTGCCTTTAGGATGCCTGTTGCAAGCATTGATGAGTTTGGGTTTTGCATTAAAACAGAAGAATTTGCACTTAGTGAAAAAGAAATTATAACAGCCTTTGAAATATCAATGAATATGGTCCACAGGAGTGAATTAACAGCAAAAGACTCCCCAGTACTAATTCCTCTGATTTCCAATCTGCTGTGCTAAAGCAGTGAATAAACTGAGCTCTAGTGGTTGACTCTCTAATTTCTGTAAGTGGCAATGCCATTGCCAGCCTCGAGCACATGGGTTTGTACAGTTTACACAGAAACACCCTTACCAGCAAAGTGTATTTGCTTCCTGGCCAAACACGCTAACAGTAAAATGTTGGCTCTTTATAAACTGCCTCCAGAGTCCATCCCTGGAAGCAATAAGCTATTGGTTAAAGATTCCTTAGATTCTTAGTGACGTTTTCTGATAATGGTCCCATTTATAAACACAGATTACAGTTCCTACACAGGGTTTTAACAGCACTGGCTTGTTCTAAAGTGTGCTTTACCCTGGGTTATCAGAACAGTAGCTGAATTCCTCCTATGCAAAAGGGCAAATTCAGATACCTTTAGTCACCTTTTTCCACCACGAGTCTCACTGAATTAACTGAAGATTGATGTCTTGACAATGAACAAAGGGTTGAACCTGCACATAGGGCTAACACGAGGGTAACCATTATACTGTGGGACTTCAGACCACCTCTGTGGTGGAAAGGGCCCCAAGCTTTCTAAATTTCACCTTCAAATCACAACTTTTCACTGTTTTATCAATGTGGTTGAAGCAGTGAAACCTTCTGAGGCAGATACGTTTATATTTTCTGAATTCTACAGTTTAACTTAATTCATATACTGGAAGAAGACTGTCCTTGATTTCACTATAAGTGCATTCAGCCAAAGGATTGCAGATGGAATAATCTATAAAAAATACCAACATCACTAAAGGTGCTCTGCCTTAATGACAGAGTGTGGAAGACAGGCAACATTTTCCACTTTAAAAGCTACATGAGGGCACTTGTTGAATTCAGAATAGATAGTGTGCTTCTGGCAGTCCTCCCACTGTCATTTCATGTGTTTGTCTTCCCAAACCACACATCTCCCAAAGCTCTGGGTCACAAAACATGACACAGGGTGTATGCTGGGACCAACAGCCAAACAGAAATGCCAAGGGGAAGAACTTTATTGAGTGGTATTTCCTACATTCCAACACAACCTTTTCTGGCTACCCACTGCCTTGTTTGGCAGAGGCAGGACCATCCCTTTGCCATGATTTCCTTAAACTTTTCTTTGCAATGTTTAGTGTCCTAAGCCTACAGCTGTAAATGGTCCTCCTAAATTATCAAATTCCATAGGTGTGTGTCACCTCCTGCCTCGTGGTACCAGAGTGTCTATCACCCTCTTCCTTATTGCCTGATCAACGATCCCCTCTAATCGCCCTCTTCCTTATTGTCTAAATATTTCCTTTACTACCATTCACACATGGGAGTAACTTGTTTCAATGTTTTACATGACAGATATTTCAGAAACCAGCAGTATAAAACAACATCAGCAACCCAGACCAGATCTCAGCCAACAATGTGCATTAAATGAGCCTGTGGCAATCTCCTTTTTCTTTTCTTTTTTAATCTATACCATCAGTACTCTTAACCCCACCTACTAAATCCACAGCACACACCTAGCAGTGGTACAAAAGGAGCTAGAAAACTTGTTATAAACTCAGAAAAACAGATGGGGATGGTGTTCCAGATTCATAAAGAGCAGCATTTCATCCCTGCAACTGCAGAATCCAGTTTTATAATAATTGTTTGTGCTGCTGACTTCCTTCAACACCTGTGACCCTGCTTGTCGTGGCCTCATTGCCTGCTGGGAACTTGGCAAAAGACAAGAGAAGAGATATTAGGGAACCAATGCTACATCCTGAGAGAGGCCATAAAGTCCAAAGGTTGAGCAGGATTGCCAGGAGCAGCCTGATAAAGGAAGGAAGCATGTGGCTCTGAGCAGACAAACTGCTGCACCCGAGTACAACATGTTCAGAGCTGGAGCTGCATCCCAATGTCTCCCACACTCCACAGAGCACAAACTATCCAGGGACTCCTCCCAAACAGCCCCCTCGAAAATAAATTATTTTAAGTTCCTATCTGAAACGAGCATGTAACTGCTCAGTGCCAGAATTTCACAGATCTTAAATTTCAAAAAACACTCCTCTTTGTTATTTCAAATTAAGGCAGGATGATTTGTTGATTTAATAAAAGAAAAAAACATTGTACAATACCCCTTCTGAATTAGCATATTCAAGCCTTTCCAAAATCCAGCTCCAGTAAAGAACTTGTCTTTAAAAATCTATCAGACCCTAACTAAGCTTGTCACATGTGAAATAAATAAGCCAATAATCAGATCCTTCAGAAAATTTCAATTAAACCTCTAAAACTGTCTCATAAAATACCCAGCATCTGAAGAGTTTTTATTCAGAAGGAGAGCACAGCACCTAAATGTTTCACATTAGGAAGAGCATGGGGCATTAATAACTTTTCCCCCCTCTTTCCTACTCACCACTCGCTCAGTTACACGAGCACAGTGTTTTGTGATGCCACTCTGTGAATCTGAGCAGAAAACCCTTTCCTGGCTTTCAGCACGAATGAAACCAAGAGCCCAGCATGGCCCCACAAAGGACTGAGCAAGCACAAGCAAAGAGCAGGACTGGCAGCCAGGGGAGGGAGGAAAAAGGACACGGGTTGCTTGGAGCTCATATTGCTGCTGAGCACTTTCTATTATAGAACCATAACCTAATATGCTTTCAAGACTCTGACTCTGAGCTGCTTCCCACCGTGCGTCTCCTTCCCTGCGCGGATCCTACAGGGATCTACCCCGTTCCCGGAGCACGCCGGCGCGTCGGACACCGCTCTCTGTTATATTTTCATTAATCACTCAACAAGAGGAAGGAGAAGCCCAGCAGTGCCCCTAAACACAACATCTGCCTTGGGAAGCACCAGCACAGTCCATAAGCACGGCTCGCTGTGAGCGCAATGCCTGGCTCGGCAGTGCTGTCCTCCCTGGGGAGCTCAGCTGTGGGAAGCAGGAGCAAGGAACTGCCTTTTTAGGACTGTGGCTGAGCGGGCTGGGAAGAGCTGGGGCAGGATCAGGGCTCCCGCAGCAGTTCCCTGGCCTTATAAGGACAAAGCCAGGTATTTCCCCAGGCAGCACATCCAGGTAAGGCCCAGCAGGGCTTCCCGGGGTCTCCTGCTGCCCGGGGAGACCCTTGGCCACTGCCATACCTGCACGGTGCAGACCCACGGCCCTGCTGTCCCCAGCCTCAGAGCTCATTTCAAATAGGCCTTATTAGGAAACAGGGAAGCTTAATTAACTAATTGAAAGATCGTTGTGAGATCTGCAAAGCCAGATGGTTTGTGGGTGAACCGTTCTTGATATTAATGTGACATTTTAAGGCATTCACAGCAACATTTTGGAGCGCAAGTCTCTAATGTCAGACATCTTTTTAGCTACCTACGTAAGAGGGAGGGTTTCCAGAGGTGAGGAGCAACTGGATTCTCCAAGGGCTTTGACACCCAAAGCCTCAGACACTCAGCAATTGGTTTAAGCAATCTTTAGGAACACACACAATTAAGACTCCTCCCCAGCTGCCTAAAAATTAAGGCCGATTGACAGAAAAGCCAAAAGGTTTTTGTTTCATTCCATTTAAGTGAGATTTCTTGTTATTACCTGTTTTGTTTTTCCAGGGAGTGAAACAAACTAAAGCACTTCAGGACAAATCCATCTATATAGGACGTACATATAAACAACCCTGACCATGAACTCTCCCATATTTTTGCTCTTTTCACTTCCCTGACTCCAATTTTTATAAGTAAAAAGAAGAGGCTGTGATTAAAATAGAAAAAAAAAGTATCCCCTTTCCCTCAGCAATACCCATTTTAAAATTTGATTTTTGAATCTTTATCAGAAGAATGGCCACAAAAATGGAGTATCCTTGAGTATTTTTCCTTTGGGGAAATAAAAAAAAAAAAAAGAAATTTCCCTTTAGATATGGTTAAAGTAATTTGCAGTGCAAAGTTATAATGAGACACTACCCACCCAGGATTAATCCAGCTTCTCAGTTGTGATTAAGAAATGGCACATTGAAATTCAAAGAATTACCAACATATTTTGCCATCTTAAGATTTTTGAGGTTAAACTTTGATAACTGCCTGCCTGAAGATACTGAAAAGTGTGGGTTTAGCTGAAAGCAGCTACTTCAAACTTAAAGAGATGAGAGGAGCTTGACAGTTTTGATCTCTACAACGTTTTAAATCCACAGAGAAGTGTCTGGTCTGCATCCCAAAGTACTGCACCACTTGTACCTTCAGGTAACAACCACAGCAGGAAGACCAAAACCTGGATTCCTCTTGCCACATCCCACTTGCAACATTCTGTCAAGAAAACATGGGGGAAGTACTAATTCCCCCTGGGTAATCACAAGGCATCCATTTCTAGGATTCCTTGTGAGAGGCCCATCAGCAGAAACGAGGTCACGGACAACAGGAAAAATTACCCAAATTAAATACATTAAATATGTGACAAACTTAGTCTGAGCTCAGACTTTTGTAGGACTTTCTCCAGTTGTTGACTGGGCTGGGATTACATTTCTATAGCTCCAAAGGATCACCAGGGCAAGGCTACTTTCATAAAAGGAATAAAAGTTTTGACACCAGGTTTCATATTGTAAATTTCTCCTTTAAAATAACCTGCTTGCCAAAGCAGTTCAGCTGCCAGAAGGGGAGAGAGGCTGGGAAACTTTATTCCCTTTTAAAAGCAATGAGTGGACTGTGCTGCTCAGGTACACCAGGCACCGCTCCAGAACCAGGGAGCAATGGCTCATTAGGAGCAATTAAAAAAAGAATTCTGAGGGGACTTTAAAAACAACAACTTCCCAAAACAAAACATGCATATGTACCACATGCATTTGTTTATGCAGCTGTAATGAGTGATGAAATCCATTTATGAGCTGAAGTCACAAGATTCTAAGCAGGTCTTTGTTTAATCTCAGTAAGTCATGACATTTCCCTACTACTTATAATAATGTGATTTGGATCAACATTTTCAAACTCATGCACCTGTTTTTTAACACTGCTCACCAACTGCACTTCTCTGCAGAGAGCACAGGCTGTTCTGGAGGCCCCACTTTGATCAAGCACCCTAAAAACAGATACAGAAACCTGGGTTTAGTTGAATAAATGCCTGCAGTTCTTGAATTCAGCACATCTTCTGCAGTTCTTACTCAGACTGAGACTCTGGGCAACCTACAAAGAGCGTAAATAAAAATCAATGAGACCATTAGTGGGATGAATACTTACAGCATCAGCCCTTCTATAACCACAAAGTCTGCCCAGATGGATGCCCTTAAAAGACTTTCAGAAGGTTTGCTCCAGACAATGGCTCTCGTTCCAGCACGTTGCTGTGACTTGGGAGAATAAAATGAAGATAAATGCAGCTGTTTCTGCTTACATTAATGCAGCATTAGTGCCCTCAGTAACAAAGGTAGGACAGAGTATGCAGGAAAATAAAAGATTCAGCACAAATAACTATTAAGTTACATGTTTGGTGTATTTATAAACAGTGCTAGGCTTTAGATGTATTATTATATAGCTTTAACATCAGTAATTCTGCATATAAATCAAGACCATGTTTTTAGCTTTGATATTAAGAAGAAGAAAAAGGGCAAGACCAAAGACATTTGGCACTGCTGTTTTGTCATTATGCTGCTATTAGCTTTGCAAACAGCTCTGATGTTTTTGAGGACCAGATCAAAACTAAATGAATACAGATCCACTGGTAATACAAACAGAGTGATTTTGTATTAGTTCTTTCAAGAAGGGAAAAAAGGGTGGACTCCTGGGCTGAACAAAAAGTCAGTGTAGCCAATGGACCAGGACAGGGCATCCCAGACAGAGAAAAGTTCTCTGGGCCAGTGAGGTGTGGGGGAAAGAGTTGCTCCAATACCTTTCTCTCCTTCTGTCTCTGCAGAGTCCCAAAGGAGCCAGGAGAACAGGTGGATTTTCCAGGGTGTCAGCAAACCAAGATGGCAGGAGGATATAAGGACAATGCAAGGATCTTTCACCTGGAATGTTTTGTTCCAAGAAGCCCCATTTTTTATGTGCAAAGGCATAAAGTACAAGACAATTTGTCCAGCAGCTTGGACCCAAATTTAGGAAGGCTCTACCAAGGCCAAAGTCAAATATGCATAACCAGCAATGTCTGTGCATCACCCAACTGGCACCAACACAGTGTGTTCCTATTCCTTGCATTTTTTACCATTATTTTGGTTGATATAGGAAAAGAATATGCACTATTGCCTCAGAAATTTATATATGCTAGCTATATTAATGGGAAAACAAACTCAAATGCTATCTTCCTGCCTAATTCTAAGTCTATAAGGATTATATTTTTATTTCCCTTTTTCCAAAACCCTTTTCGGTTATTTTCCTTTTGTTTTTGGGATCTACTGTATCAGAATGTCCAAAAGAAAATGGCTGGAACTACTGAAGTCAGTGTTACAACTGAAAAACACATATCAGTAAAACCCATTCTTTAATATGTGAGCCCACATTAACTAAACCCAGCCGAAAAGTTCTGAGAAGTTAAATTAAAATAAATAACTGGGAGAGTTAAGTAAACAGTTCCCTTACTGGATTTGCTATAACTGACTAAAACTTTTCTTCCTCTTTCCACATTAAAGGAGAGCCCTAAAACCACATTTTGCATATTTTATTACTTCAAATCTTTTCTAACCTGGTTCCCAGGTCAGACCAAGTCTAAAAAAACTTTAAAAAGTGAATCTAACATTATTCTAAAATAACAGAATCCAGTGGAGCGTGAACAACAGGACTATCAATAAATGTCTACTCTTATTCCCAGACCCAGAGTGGAATTTAAACAATTTATAGCCTCTAAGATTCACAATTTATTGAACTGAACTGGCAAACCAGCTTTAGCAATCAATGTTACCCATCTGATGCCTCTGAGTGTTTTCACCAGAGAGAGGAACTGCACGTTTGGAGAAAGAAAACATTTCTGTGATTGTTTTAAAAATCACAGTTGAAAGTTTCTTGAAAGGTCAGAAAGCAAGCTCTCCTGGTAGACAGAGATTAGCAGCAGAGGGTAGGCAAGGTGCTCAGGGTGTATGGGAAGGGTAATCCATCAGATTGATAGCACCACTATGTATATGGTACAATTATATCTTATCTCCCCAGCCCTGCAACCAAAATAAACCCCATGGAAGCCTTGGAGTCTGCTTCTGTTGTCTTTAAGTACACACCCCTTAGGGTGGCGACCCAGGACACACCACACGCCTTTTACCTCATGTAAGACAAAAGCAAAACAAATATAATCAGTATTTTTCCTCTTAGGACTCTCACTGAGCCTCTTTGATGTGTTTTCCCTAATCGTTTTCTCTTTTTAATCATCACACTCAGGGGTTTCTCTGAGCTTATTATGGTTTAGGTTTTATGTAACCTCTTCCAGGCGGGCGCCTTCCCAAGCTCCCAACACAGCAACTGCTGTAACAGTACACAGCAACTCTACACCGAGGAATACCTTGGCCAAATGAAACCAAAAGGGAAATTTAGATGAGTACATTCTGCTTAGGTTGGAATTTTGGCTCAGACACAAGAGTTCACACTCCTGGTCTTGCAAAAAGAAGCTCTAATGGAGATACTGAAAATGAAAGTATCTCTTCTACTTCAAAGCTGAAAATCCGGCCGCTTCTACAAAGTGTTTTTCTGCTCTGGGAAATTTTACTTCTCTACACCCATTCACGAAGGGGAAATCCTTGGTCCTGCAAGTTACCTGTGGGTTTGCCATTCACTTGACTAGACCTGAGACTCTGCCAGTATGATTTACTGGCATAAAACTAGTTAAATTTAAATTTCCAATTTCCACGTGGCAGCTTGCCAATATTTCTTTGTCTTAGGAGCAATTTACATTTACGTTTTATCTTGATTCTCTTTAGCAACATCCCTATTTACATAGAAAATCCTTCAATGGATTACTACATTCTTTTCAGTTTTACCTAAGAAGTGCATTGGTGTCCTATAGTTCAAAAATTTTCCTGATCCACTATTAACAAAATGGCTCAATTTATAACAGGCACCACATAAAACTCACATAAATGGAATAGCTATAAAATGTCCAGTAAACAGCTGCCCCCCGTCTAAACTGACAGTAGATACATGAGGTTCTAGAGTTAATTTCCATTTATCAGCTAAGATTTACGGGTATCACTGATACTCATTTCTGTTGTTCCACGTCAGGACGCTGCCCATGGAGGAAGCTGGGACAAGAACTGAAAACATTTCCTTCACGTGGGAAGGTGCCCTGCTAAGAAACTGCCTATTGAACCTGACAGCAGGCGTATGAGCAACATTAGAGGGAGTGCTCACACGTGTATTCCCAATAAAGGGGAGGACAAGGCGGTGAAAGTCAGAGCTATTACAAGACAAATACAAATTGTTTTTAATCTCCAGGATACTAAAATATTTTTTGAGAGCTCCCAGTGTTTGGGAGAGGAGCGAGGGAAAGAAAGGGGTAGGGGAGCAGTAAGCTCTGCTGAGACTATTCTTATGGTTTCTGTCAACTTTTGTGGGAAAATCATTCTAGAGAAAAGCAAGAGAGGATTTTGAAACTAACAGCAAAGGACTTGCTAAAAGGTACTTTGCTCTGTAAAACTTCCTAAGGGGCCTGAAAAAGCACCCTGAGCACGCCCTTTATCACACAGTTTTGCATATGAAATGCTGTTCGTTTCAGAGGCAGCTGTATATTTTTACCTGGGGGGTTATTCCTGTCAATTGTCCCCTGATTACTGATCTGTGAGAAGCAAGTGAAGGAGTCAGAGCTACCACAAAGACGGAAATACAGCTATTGAAGTTCATGGGATTTTCAACATTCTCCCTCCTTACCCCAAAACTTTACACTTTGAGCGAACACTGCCATATATATATTTTTGTTTGGGCCACCTGAAAATTACCAGCGCTCTGAGAAGAAAGCAGCTATGTTTCATTCAGAATCTCCTCAACCCGAAGCCCTGCTGTGCATTACCATTTCCCAGAAAGGTGCATTGTTCTATCAGCACCCCTATCAAATTCGGGAGCAGAGCCGCTCTGTCGGGACGTGCAGCAGCTCAGACAGGCCGGGCTGTTGCAATCCTGTTGCAATCCTGCGCACAAAACAGAACGTTAGCGCTGGCATGCTGCTCCCACGCCCTCCCCGCTCCGGCCTTCCCATCAACTGCGTGACACCCTGCAATGCACAGCTTTTATTTACACAACACCGCTCTCGAGACGGGCTGCGATGTTGACAAGTCTTAGGAAGCCAGAGTAAAGGTGTACTGAGCATCAAGTGAGGATGAAAGCAGTGCTTTGAGACACGCTTGATCGAGTTTCCAGCTGCAGCACAATTCCCTGTTAGCCAGGAGATGCTGGGACAAACTAGGGAAGCTCCTGGCTTTCACAGAGAGCAGTGGCTGGTTCCACGAGGACTCTAATCCGGGATATGTGGTGACACCCTGAAAAGAAGCACACTCCTCTGTGGCCAGCCATGCAGGATTTTGCCGGGCTGGAGAGAGCGGGACGCGTTTCCCTGGGGCTGTGGCAGGCAGGCAGGGAGGGAGGGACGGCGTGGGAGCCGGAAAAGGCAGGACGGGCTCGGTGTGGGCAGCGCCGCCTCACTCCCGGCGCTGCTCCTTCCCACCGGCTCCTCGGCTTTCCTTAAAAAGCATTGCTCCGTGCAGAGCGGGCTGCAACGTGACACAGGTGTAGAAACAGGCAGGGAAGCTCGGGGGCAGATTTAGCGGGCGGGAGTGACCAAAGGTGCCCTAAGCTTCGGCTCCCCGCTGCTGCGTCTGTAGCACCCATCCGTCCTCTTCCCTCAGGGGGGTATAAAACAGAATTCCCGTGTTTCACGTGGTCATCTTCCCAAAGGACTGAGAAACGGGGCTGATTCTTTAGGAAACGACCAGTGGGGAGGTGGAGAGGTGCTGCTGCTGTGCCTCAGAGAAGCTCCCATGCTCTCATTCTTCCTGCATGAACAACTCCAAATCACTGTCAGAGCCCCTCGAAGCAGAGACTCGGAATGTAGAGAAAACAAAACAACCCCCACAAAAAGCAAGCCCTTAGCAACAGGAAGATATTTGGTCAAAAAGGTCAAAGAGTGACCAGAGAGTTAAACTGGCATAAATCTAAGTGCCAGTGTATGCTCCACACAGTCCTGGGTCAGATTCAAAATGCATTACAAGGCTCATGGACCAATAAAAATGCCATTGATTGATATCCTAAAAGCAAATGGGGGCAGTAAAGAATATTTTATACCAACAAGTTAACACTAGATCTTCTTCCAGATGAAAATCCATTGTTTCCCCGTACCTATTCCTTACCACATTTTAAAACATAAAAATAGTTCATACCACCTGTCCAGCATTTATTCCCCTCAGATCTGCCTGCTTTACTAAGACTTCAGTCTCATTATGCCCATTTTACAAGGAGGGAAATCAAGCTAGAAAGATGCTAAAGGTGATTAAGGGTCATTCAGTAGGGAGGCAAAAGCAGGGAAGTGTACAATTCCCATTTGAGTTGACTCCCTTCTCCTGTTTTTCCTCGTTGGGTACACAGAAAATAAGATTACTTTTCATTAAACTCACAAGGTTATATTAAAGAGGTGAATAAATTATTTTTTTGCCAAACTTTTAAAGTTTTCTTAGTTGTCTTGAAGGGAAATATATTCCACACCAGTACTGCTTAAGGGTTAGATGAAAACTCTGCTGACCAATAACATAAATGTGAAATATACCCCTGTTCTTATTAATATTTGTGTAATAATCCAGGGCTGAAATTGGCTATCATTGAACTGACCTCAGATCTCTGACATAAATGCCTATTTGAAGCACCTGGCAATGGGCTGGGAGCATCCACACCCAGAAGTGCCTTGTCCGGGCTTGCAGCTCTGCCAGCCACACACCTTTTCCTACACTGCTGCAGGAACTGGGAAACATCAGCACAAAACGTGCTTATGTAGAGCAAGGCTACGTTGTACCATTAACTCATTAACTCTTACAACACATGTGCTTCACCCCCCTCACAGGACTTACCTGAGCCCACAGCCCTCTCCTCAGTCAGCTGAAACCTCTGGAAATCTGTGCTGCAGCTGGTACCCAGCTCTCCAAATACCACACAGCATTTCTGAAATGGCTTACTAGTTGTTTCCTATTAAAAAAAAAAAAAAGGTAAAATTTAAACCAATCTGAATTTCAATTCGCAGCCATCACAGCCTTTAGGCCTTTGCTTTAGCATTGTCCTTTTATTCTGAAAAAATTCTCCTTGATTTTATGAACTTTTTTTGAACACATTCAAATATTATGGCTTTTTATATGTTTCATATGTTCTCAACAGACTGTAAACAGTCCTGTGAGCTGAGCAACCCATGTGCCAAAGGCACTGCCAGCTGCTCATGGACTTGTTCTAGTCCACATGGGAACAGTGGTCCTGAGCCCACTGTAAAAACACAAGACCTCAGGTAGTGACCCTTGTGATTCTGGGTTAAATTTCCCATCTCCTCTTCCTTCTGAAACAAGGGAATATATAGGGATGCTGTAGTGTTGGCAGCTGCATACAATTTTTACCACAGAACAGCAATTTTGAGAGGTTGAGCATCCTGGTTCTTCTCCTGAGGAAGCCCTGAGTGTCTGCTGTGGGTGAGGCCGGGCCATTCCCAGCCGTGAGGGGACAGGGCTGCCCAGACAGGGAGGAGCAGCTGCGTCACTCTGTGATAGCTCAGCAGGGATCAGGGATCAGGTTGTTGTTTATTGATCAGGTGGGACAGAGGAAGAGAAGCAGTTCAGCAGCACCTTCTCCAAAACAGAAACCTTGAACTCTGCTTGTGCTTCCAGGCACCATCCTTCCCCGGCCGTGCCCTTTCCTGCCTACGTTGCCTTCCTTGGCTCTTTGGCAACCCTAACTGCTCCCACACCATGACTCCAACACAAATGACTGTCATCCACAGTGAATGTTTCCATTTGAGTTACGTGAGCAGGCCCTCTGTAAACTTCCCCACAGGCTCCACCACACTAATCCCTGGGAAGGAGCAACCTGCAGGACCTACTTTCACTGTTGAATGCTTTCTCTGTTTGTTGCTCCTCCTGTCAGAGCCATTACCCGAATTCAGACAGGTGTCCTTACATCTGTCACCCAGCAGCCACTGCTGACATTCAGGACAGGAACTCACTGTCTGTGCCCAAGCCTGAGCCCATGGCACAGAGCAGGAAAGCTCTGAGTGCTCCCTGGAAATCCCTGAGCTCTGGGCTGCTTTTCACTGGGCAGTTCTGGTCTCATGCAGGCTCGCTTCCTCCCCTTCTCCTGTTGCAGGTACTGCTTTATCCCAGGCTGCCAGGAGCCTGCTGTGCCAACAGCTGCTAAGGCAGAGCAAGGTGTCAACTTTGGCAGGATGCCAGATAGTTTATTAATTAAAAATTTAAGCAGTCTGAATCTGTCCTGAGACCCTAATCAAAACGGATCTATTTTACCCAGGGATCTGAATGGTTAAATCCAGGTATTCTGAGGCTTTCAGTCACAACTGGCAACTACAAATAAATCCATTTTGTTGACACTACTGTCTGTTTATTGAAATACTCAAAGACCACAAAGCTAGCTTCAGTTCTCTGCAGTGAAACCTCACCTCAGTAATAGGGGAACATATGCACACTTCCAGCAGGATCTTTCCCCCTGAACACAGTAAATATCTTTTCAAAGGCATTCACCTGCCTCCCCAGCACTCAGCATCAATATGCTTCTATTTGTATGGTACATTTTTCCTGCTGCCAGCTCCCAATGCCAAGCAGAGCCGTCTGCTTGCCATATGCCACCCGTCCTCCAGTGCCTCCTCTCCTGCTTACCTTCCCCCTCTGGGCTCCCACTGTGGATCAACTGCTACTCTGCCAGCCTTCTTGGTGTGTAGAGGATTTTTCCGACTGCAAGCTCCACGGGATGGGAACTCTGCCCAACTCTCTATTTCCCGGAGCACCAGCTAAGCTGTGGTATAGAAATAATGAGTGCAGAGACATTACTGGTGTGACATTTAGATTTATAACATCCCAAACATCCTTCTAGAGGAAGGTGTCCCTGCCCAGGGCAAGGGGGTTGGGACAAGATGATCTTTAAGTTCCCTTCCAACCCCAGCCATTGAAGGATTCTAAAATCACGGGAAGCAAGGCCCCAGGGCTCCTTTCAGACTCATCTCTAGACAACGTGATTAACTGCTACTTGCTCAGGGTTTTGATCAAAAATTAAAAAATACACACAGGTGTTTGAATAAAAAATTATAAAGTTCATTACTTATTTGAAAATATATTTCTGAGCACTTGCAGTGAGCACTGAAATCCTCTATAGCACAATAGTGAGAAATTTGGTATAACTACTGAGTGAAGAGGTCATCCCATCTACTTTAGAGACAATCATATCACATCTTTCATTCAGATGTTGCTGCACATCAACATCCAGGGTTTGAATTGCTCAGGCAGCATTCCTAGGAAAATGGAAGATGTTTTTAGTGGTTCCTCCCTCACTTCTGCAGCCTTTCTGTGTGTTTACAGCACTGCTGTCCTGCCCCAGAGGTAACCCAACAGGTCTTGCAAAGCCTCCTAACTTTGCCCCACCTCCATCATTCACAATCTTGTCTCTGTAACCTAGTCATTTTCCCCCATTCCACAAACTATTAGTTTCAAAGAAATCCAGAGATTAATTAAAATGATTGGTGGGATGAGTAGGTGAGGGGGACAGGCTAAAGGGCTTGACAAGAAGAAAGATGAAAAGGACTAAGTGCGTATGGCTTGGTTATGCGATGACTAATGGAGGGTGGAGGAGATGGACACGATATTCATTTACAAGTGCCTGTGGTTCTGAAGAGCATTTTTCATGTGCAAAATGAAGACTCACTCAAGACTGGCTGGGGTTTTTTTAGAGTTTTAGTTCCAGGGTCCTCCACATCAAGTCGTGAGTCCCACTCTTCCCCCAGCCTATGCACACCCTTCCCCTGTGTCCCCGAATGTATTGATTTGTTTTTATTTCAGCCTCAATTCCTGGATCTCCACCTGGCCACAGGAGTCCTGCTGGGAGCAAAGAGCAGGAGGAGAGGCCACGGAAGCCGGGGGTGGATGAGGTGGCAGCTCTGCCACGCCTGTGCTACGCTGCAGACTTGGACCCACTTGAACCGAGGACGCAAACACGCCCTGAGGAACCGGCAAGGGACCGGGACCAGCAGAACCTGGGAGTGCTTTTACTGCCACTTGGCCTGAGGAAACTGTTCCTTGTACCCTCTCACCCCCACCTCAATGTACTGTGCCTTGATGGAGTAAATAAGAGAAAAATCCTTGTGCTTTCTGACTCTTCAAACTCTTGTCTCCCCCAGTTGGAGAAAACTGGTCTATAGTAATTCCTTAAGCAAGTGGAAAGCAGTGTGTGGAAATCCAGCAATTCCCAGTTTTATTCACTTTAAGATGTGAAGAAGGATAATACATTTGGAAAGTGTAAAGTCCTTTTTTTTAAAAAAAAAGAGAGAAAAAAATTTATATAATAATTTTCTATATAATAAAGATGTTATGGAAACTTCTCTGAGGAGAAGAAAAAGCAAAACAGTCTTACATGTCTAAAGAAAATTATATATTGAAATATTTAATATACATGTAATAAAACTATATGGAAAAATGTTTTTTTTTCTGTGAGCACTCTTTCCAATGTAAAAAAAAAAATCAGAAGCTGACATTTATCCTTTTTTCTTTCCTTTTTTTTTTCAAATGATTTTGAAATAAGTCAAAAGCATTTGAGATGCAGGAAAGAAACAAAACAACAAACCCATTTATTCCTGGACACCAAATATAATTTAGACGGATGTGGCGTGTGTAACAAATTTTAATTTGTCCCTGAAAAGCCATTTAATTATTCAGATTATCTGATTGCCTCACTCAGGCTTCTATTGATTGATTAGAGAAGTTTATAAATCAAAATGTGCATTACTGCTGCTCAACGCATTGGCCTCTCAGAAATACAGGGCAGGGATTGGCAATTCCTAGCCACAAGTTTGTTTATTGAGCCATGTAAATGGCTCTGGTTTGTACCTGGGTCAGGAAGTGTTCCTTCATCCTACTAAAGGAATATTTTCTCAAGGATGTCAGGAAAGGGGGAATAAAAGCCCGGAATTAATAGGTGTTTAATAAATCAGGGCATAGCCACAGCTCCTTGGCTAATGGCCACGAAGGATCACTGTCCATGGGTGCCACCTCTGATCTGCTCCACTCTGAAGGTCTCAGTGCTGAACTTGGCACTCAAATCTCAGCCAAGCCCTCCCTAAGGTCCCCAGCTAGGCAGGAAATCCCCTGGGAGCAGCCAAGAGCTCATCTTTGATTTCAGCGCTCTCCTGCTCCCCACAACCTTCACGAGCACCTTGACTCCCTACTGCAGCCTGGACCAAACAACCTGCAGTGAGCAGCAATTAGTGTAATGAGTGTCCCCCAGAGCCACGGCCTCAGCTCCTCACGTCCCCAGCAAACTGGAATGTCTGCTCCTGAAACCCCACCCCTGCAAGAGGAAGGAAGTACAGAGCTCAAATGGGTGGAGGGAAAAATTAAATTAAATTAAATTAATCCCTCCAGCCCGATCCAACCCTCACTGAAGTTAATCAAAACCTTGCATTGATATCAGTGGGCTCCAAAGGCAGTTTTTCAGGTTATACAAACCTGTAATAAATAGAGTGGTTTAAGCTATGCTGAGCATGTTCCTCATAGTCTGAACTTTGCTTTCTAGGACAGAAGAAACATGCAGAAGAAAACCCCAAAAGATAAAACAACACAACCAATTAAATACATAAAGTTAATCAGAATAAATTTTATTAGTAGTATTTGTCTGTACAGCAAATTAATTGCATGGCTTCCTATGCACCAGATACCACAAACAACCTCCCCATTTTTAGCTTCATTTGGAAATATTTAAAATCTTTTATTTCAAAATAAAAAACTCCACACAATAAACGACTTCGAATTCAAGACTTAAGATTTCTTCCGATTTTCTTCCTTGCCCTTTATAAAAATGAAAACTGCGGGGTGACACAGAGGAGATCATTTATGGGCTATCTCCGGGGGTTCTAACACATCAAGTCCGACGAGATACCCATCTCTGACAGGGGCCAGCAGTGGGTCCCTAGGGAGGGACACAAGCCAGGGATGCCCCCAGGCACAAGTCATTTGCAGCTCCGGGATTTCCAGAGCCAGTGTAGATGCTCCGTGATTCACAGACCTTAAGTGATTTCTCTTCTGTGAATTCATCCAATCACGTTAAAATCCTCAGTCCCATTTTTTTCCCCTAAACCCTTGCCAGGGAGTTCCAGCTCTCTGGTTTATTCCGAACCTGCCAGTTTCACTTGATGCCCCTTGGCTCTGGGGCCAGAAGAGTCAGCCACTGGTCTCTATTTATCTTGTATGTAAACATTAAAAGGAATTAAAGAACTGCTTCGAGTGCTCACTGCATGAATGAATTCCAGAGAATTTCTTATGCATGTGCAGTAACTTAGTGCTGTTTGGCTGAACAGTTTCTGCAGCTGAAGTTTGAGTTACCTGCAGCCCAGAGAGATGCTGCCTCTGAAGGCTGTGCAGACTCCAGCAGCACACAGTGAGCCCCCACATCCAGTCCAAACTTTGCATTTTGTTAACACACTGCATGTATTACTTCCATCATTCCAGTTAACACCAGTGCCCACCATGTGGCCAAAGTCAGGTGGGAACACCGGGGAAAATGCAGAAGGAAAAAACCCCAGTGACTTCCAAGAGGGGAGCTGGACCTTCACTTTTCTTTCATAGCTGCTGATGTTTCTGTTTGCTCTTTCCTATATGGTAACCGGTAATTATGTCATTATATCCAGGGAAAAAATAGAGCAGGAGAACTCGAAAGTGTGTTTTCAAACCTGGACCTAAGTTTGTTAGCTTCACATATCGTGAGAAGGGGTTGAAGCTGACAGACCAAGTTCTGCACTGACAAAAGCTGAACAGCAGGCAACAGCTTCGCGTTGGAAGCACAAGGAGCACTTGTTGCACTGCTGGCAGTCAAACACAGCGGAACAGCCCTGCAGCCCTGTGCCACCCCGTATTGCCACCGTGCACTTTATTCCAGAGGTGTCTGCCTGGCAGCAACCCCACATCCCGCCACCCCGAGAGAAGGGTGTGTGCGGGGCACGGCAAGGAGAGCGAGTCCCTGTTATCAGCGCTGTGCCCGGACGCCGCTCGCTCAGGGCCAGACAGCTCCCATCTGTTGCTCCGAGGGGAACATGCCAGCAGAGACTTTTCTCCTCCGCCGCGATCCTTCGGCTCCAGCCCTTATTTTCCCTCCCGACTAACCTGCAATTCCACAGCAATACTGGGACACTGTCTAAAATTAGGCCGTCGCTGTCCCCTCCCCTTGAGGACGAGTTCAGAGAAACCCATCCGCAACCCGGCTTTTTCCTGTCGGGCTTTATTCCCGAGGCCGGGAAGCGGCGTCCCGGCATCCGCGGCGGCAGAGCCGTGCCGGGGGCGGTGCGGGGGCGAACCCCCGGGGCTGTGCGGGCGAGCGGGGACTCCAGCGGCGCCGCGCGGGCTGTGCGCGGGGCGGGCGGCGCGGGCTGCCCCCGGTGCCGCCCCCGGCGCTGCCTGGAAGCGGCGGGGGCGGCGGGACGGGGAAACCACGTGGGGGCTCCCCGGGAGCGCCACCTGAAGGGCCGAGCCACCGCCGGGGGAGGGACACAGCACAGCCCGAACCGCGGCGGAGGCAGCGGCCGCCAAGCAAACAAACAAACAAACAAACAAGCGCACAGACAGACAGACGGACGGACGGACGGAGGCGCACCGGGAGCGGCGGCGGCGAGCGCGGCCTGCCCGCGCTTGGTGCGGCGCCCGGGCCGTGCCGAGCCCGCGCGCGCGGGACGCGGTAACCAGATATTTCAAAAACAAAGACGTCAGCCCACACTGCCCCGCGCGCGCGCGGCCCCCCCCCACCCCCCCGGCATTACGTCATCCCACAAGGCCCCGCGCGCTCAAGAAGCTTCTGAAGGGGGGGGTGGCCATGGCGACCCGGGCCGGGTCCGCGCGCCGGGCCCTGGCCCCGCCCCCCCCGGGGACAGGGCGGCGGCAGCCAATGGGGAGCGCGCGGGGTGACATCATGCGCTATTTTTAGCGGGCTCGCGGCCGCTGATAAGTGAAGGGCTGCACGGCGGGAGCGGGCGCAGAGCGCGGGGCGGGCGGGAGCGAACGAGCGCGACTGAGTGCGGCCGCCGGGACGGTGGAGCGGGAATAGCGCGGAGCCGGGCAGGGAAAGTACTTGTGGCGGCGGAGCGGCGTCCCGGCACCACCGGCACCAGGAGGAGGGCGGCGAGGCGCCCCGCCAGGCCGGGCGGGCTCTCAGCGCGGCGGCGGCAGCAGCGATCCAGTAAGGCTCCGCGTTTCTCCTTCCTCGGCTCCGCGTTCCCCTTCCCCGGGAGGGTCGGGGTGCCCGCGGGGAGCTGAGCGGCGGCCGGGCAGCTTCCCCTCCCCGGACTGTGTTCTATGAGTGCAAAGATGGAGCCTACTTTCTACGAGGATGCGCTGAGCGCCGGCTTCGCGCCGCCGGAGAGCGGCGGGTACGGATACAATAACGCCAAGGTGCTGAAGCAGAACATGACGCTGAACCTGTCCGACCCCTCCAGCAACCTGAAGCCGCACCTGAGGAACAAGAACGCCGACATCCTCACCTCGCCCGACGTGGGGCTCCTCAAACTGGCCTCGCCCGAGCTGGAGCGGCTCATCATCCAGTCCAGCAACGGGCTGATCACCACCACGCCGACCCCGACGCAGTTCCTGTGCCCCAAGAATGTCACCGACGAGCAGGAGGGCTTCGCCGAGGGCTTCGTGAGAGCTTTGGCGGAGCTGCACAACCAGAACACGCTGCCCAGCGTCACCTCGGCCGCCCAGCCTGTCACCAGCGGGATGGCACCTGTGTCCTCCATGGCCGGCAGCACCAGCTTCAACACCAGTTTGCACAGCGAGCCCCCGGTGTACGCCAACCTCAGCAACTTCAACCCCAACGCGCTCAGCTCCGCGCCCAGCTACAACGCCAACAGCATGGGATACGCGCCCCAGCATCACATAAACCCCCAGATGCCCGTGCAGCATCCCCGGCTCCAGGCTCTGAAAGAGGAGCCGCAGACTGTACCTGAAATGCCGGGGGAAACTCCTCCCCTGTCCCCCATTGACATGGAGTCACAGGAGAGAATCAAAGCCGAGAGAAAGCGCATGAGGAACAGAATCGCGGCGTCCAAATGCCGGAAAAGGAAGTTGGAAAGGATTGCCCGGTTGGAAGAAAAAGTGAAAACTTTGAAAGCCCAGAACTCAGAGCTGGCATCCACTGCCAACATGCTCAGAGAACAGGTTGCACAGCTTAAGCAGAAGGTCATGAACCACGTCAACAGCGGGTGCCAGCTCATGCTCACACAGCAGTTGCAGACGTTTTGAAGAGACTCTTCAGCGAGAACTGTGTGTTGTGGTACAACTAAAACAGGAAAAATCCAAAGTGGCAGAGGCGTAAAGCTAGTGGCAAAAGCTGAGGGCTGAGTCCTGCCTGTGCTCCGCGAAGCGCATGTGTGGAAAGACTGGCAAAGCCTTGGGCTGGAGCCGGGAGCGCGGCGGCCAGCGCGGCTCCGGGAAGTGCTGCTCCTGCTCGGATGAGATGTCAGATCTTCGTTTAACATTGACCAAGACCTGCATGGACCTAACATTCGATGATCATTCAGTATTAAAGGTTAAACTGCAATAGAAAACTGTAGATTGCTTTATGTAGTATTCCTTAAGAAAAAAAAAAAGTGGGAGGGAGGTTTGTGGGAGGCTGATAAACAAAAAAAAACTGTTCTGCCTGCCTTCAAGTAAATTGTGTATGTACATATCTTTTTTTATTTTATTTTATGAAAGTTGATTAATGTCAATAAACTACTTCATGACTTTGTAAGTTATTTTTATGTTGTTTATTTGGGCACTGCCCAGTATTGTTTGTAAATAAGAGGCTTTTTTTTAGCACTCTGAGTTTACCATTTGTAATAAAGTATAATTTTTTAATGTTTCTGTTTCTGGAAAAAAATTCTAGAAGGTTCTATTATATTTAAGAAAAATAAAATAATTAAAATGTATTTTCCCCTCACACTTTTTTTTTTTTTTTTGGTTAGTACCTTAGTTGGGAAAATGCCCTTTGGGCTGCACTCTGAAGGGTAGGGATTATGCTGAACTTACTCTGTAACTCCAGACATGTCCTGGGAAGGTGTGAGGAGGGGAGGGAGAAGCCAGATCGTCCTCACTAAACTCCTCCAACTTTTGGGGTTCTCCTGAAGCTGCATTCCCAGCTGCAGCCTGCCACCTTGTTCTTGGGGCCCAGTTTGGATATCTGACTTCAGGCAGAGTTGTGGAGGGGTGGAAAGGCAGGGAACGAAATTGTTCCATAACTGGAGCAACTGGCTACTTGATCTGACATGTTTTTTATTAAATTAATGCCCTCAAGAAGATAAGGCAGGTGGTTGTATTAATAAAATTATGCTGTAGGCTTAAAAAATAAAAATATTCACCTTTATCCCTGTGTTTTCTCAGGTAGGAGGTGATTCTTGTCTGTTAATATTTATGACAATGCTGCTGTCAACAGTAAAATAAGTTTATAACCCTTCCCTTGTCTCTAAATCCTTTCCCTTTTGGTTCTAACCCTGGCAATAGAAAGGCTGGGAAAACTGAACCTAGTGGGAAATGAAAATAGCAACTTGTTGAAAAACAGCAACTCCTGTTGCTCGTTTCTAGCAATTTGCTGAAAACAGCACCTTCTCAGGCACTTCCCAGGTATTTTTTAGAAAACAATCCTGATTTTTAGTACGATGACAATATACGGGTACAGCTCGGAAACATGCTACTTTACTTGAGGGGGGGTGGGAAACAGTTTTATTACCAGGATTTTAAACACTGCCCCCAATTAATTTTGTTTAATAAACCTATTTGAAGGAGACCAGATGTTTTCCTGTTTGCTGTTTGGAGCCAAACAGCTAAGAAAAATAGATGATATCAAGATCTGACAGAAAATATTAGAAAATCATTATTCTCCAACAGGCAGGTTTTTTTTAAAAAAAGTCCTTTTTTCCTTAAATTTGAATATGCCTAATTTTGATTGAAGTGACAGTGTTGGTTAAGGTCACTTCAGAAAATGACTAGATAGTTCTGTATATAGATATTTATATATACACACCTTTATTGTTGTCAAAATGACACTCTAAAACTTGCCACTATTGTGGGTCAGTTCCTTACAGGAAGCAGAGAAGTGTCTTCCTCTAACTTTTTCCCCACCTATCACACATTTTATCCCACAAGGAGTTGTTTTAATGCTTTAAAGATGCTCATTTGGTGGTGTCCTTCCACATCCCAAGCACATGTCAAGGTAGGCACCGTTTGGAGGGTGTTTGCTACTGTCAGAGGAATACAACTGTAACAACACCAGCCAAACAAAGGGTTACTAGGAGGATTCCCAAGTTTGCCAAGAGTACATTTTGCTGATGTCAGCAACCCGGAAGGTAAGTTGATTTTGACCATATGTAGGAATAGACAGCAGAGGGATAATACACAGCACTGCTGGGTGTGGTTTTACAGGGATTTAGCAAGTGCCAACTAGCAAAATAAGCAGGGCAAGGAGATTAATTACCTGCAAAGGTGCATGTTTAACTCTCAGCAGTGCTGGGTTCTGGAAGAGACGTTACTAGCAAGCATTTTGCTTAATCACCTAATTACGTAAAAAATAAATACATTACATAAAATACTATGTTAATTAAAGCCAGCTGAGTGACAGTCTGCTCCACCCTAGCCTCATGTGCACACACAGACATTCAGAAGTGCAGTTGTGTGCTCTGTCTCAGGGTGACATTCTGTGGAATGGGTGAGAGTTCCTGAGCCATGGCACTGCTGGCTCAGTGGGTACCACGGGTTGGGTTGTTCCTGTCACGCCAATGTTCCAGTGGTTCCACTCACAGAATCTCAGTGTAGTGCCAGCGAGCCTCACAAGGAGATGAGGAGCACTTCAAGATGAGCCTTTTCATTGGTCCCTCATCACATGTGAGGATTAGCCTAAAAGAGGGCAAAGTAAGTTTATATTCTTTGCTCCTCCATCTGTTTTGTAAACAGTGCGGTGGGCCGGGAGCCTGTTGCTATCTGGTCCACCTCAGCCTAGATTAAAATTCAGCACTCTCAGTTTATTTCTTAGTAGATCACTGTGTGATCAATACACACAAGTGTAATGAAAGACCTGTGTGCGCTTATATGTGGTGAAATGCAAAGTTTTAACACTTACTTAACTGCCAAGACTAAAATTGCTTAATGCACTATGGGCCTTACTGCTACGAGGAATAGTCAGTCCTCTCTGAGATTCAGGGAGAAACTCTTTTTGTTGCCCCAGCTGTATTCACAAGGGAATATTTTGCAAATAACAGCATTGTGAACATGTATTTTGTTTGGCTGTGAGTGTTGTCAACGGATTCAGGAAGTGAAGTCAGAAAAAGGCAGGGTTTCAATCAGGGCAGGCTACACAGAAATGCCTGGGCAAAGAGCCTCTAATCAGAACAACATGTTTGGGACACAGGAATATTAATTAGAATTTGGGTCTCTATTGAAACCAATAGAAGCCTCACACTTCTATCCCATGAACAGAAGTGAGCTACAAAGAGGGGTTTGACCATCATTACTCACTGAATATTTTAAATTCAAAGTACTTTTCATGATAGGAAGAACAGTAACAATTTGACTTATTCTCCAGTGGGACAGTTAGAGCTACCAGCCACTTTCAGCCTCAGAACACAGTGGAAGTTTGTGCAGACCCCTGTGTATCTGTAGGTCTAAAAAAAATACCAACCTCAAAACAGAGGACTTTAAATACCAGCCTAAGGCAGCACACACCCATTTAACAATGGAGTCCAAGGACTAGAGATTCCTCAGCTATCTCTATTTTATAGGGAGCTGTCTGGAAATCCAGACTATATCCCTCCAATCTATGTGAAAAATGGCTGACAGTTCTGTCCCATGCAGAAGTCTAAGAAATCCATTACAATAATTACTTTCTGAAAAGCAGCTCAGGCTGGAACAAGCTCAGGCACTGCTGGAGAGCACCATGGCGTGGGCTGTGCCATGTCCAGGAGAAGCACAAGGCAGAACTGAAAAAAATCCACTTATCTTTAAAATCAAGCCTAGCACTTTCTCTGTTCTCCACCTCTTCTTCCCTCCCCTTATTCCCAAGACTCCTGTGTAACAACATGGAGTTACCCACATCAAGAACTGAAACCAGTTCAGACAAAGTTGGCTGTGTAGAAAATAAAAGTTGCAAACACCATGAGTGAACACAAAATATTGCTAAGAGGCAGATGGACAGCAAGGAAATATTTGAAATTACCATATAGACAAACCCCTTATGAAATAGAAGATACCTTAGGAACAATTGGCACCAGCTGAGGGACAGGGGAAGGAAGGTGGTATTAAACTTACAAGTAAAGAAAAGGCAACTTCAAAATGCAGATGGTTTGCTTTTTGGGAAGGTAATTCTTCCAGAGAAGTGCTTGTTCCTTGGAATTACATGCACTGCCAACACCAGAGCATGCACCCAAGGGCTGGTGGCCATCCTAATTCTCCACAGATGCATTACTGTTGACATGAACAGGATAATGCATCCTCTGAACAGAGAATGTGCTCCTTACAAAGGAAACTTGTAAAAAGTCATCATATAATTTACCGTGAAAGCCTCTGACTACTGAAACACTTTTAGAGGGGTTTTGCACAGCAGGGCCCTCTTTTCCAATTCTGCACATCATTCTTTGCAGTACTTTTTTTGTTAAGAAACAATGCAACTACAAAAATCAAATTAGATTTTCATCATGGTCCCTTCTGTCCTTAAATATCCGAAACACTAGAAGCACAGTTACAATGGGGAAGAATGGCTTTTTAAAAAGTTAATTAAATATTGAAAACACTGCTAATTTTCTTAGTTATAGAGTAACAACAGACATCAGGGGAAAACCAAACAAAAACCTAATTCAGAAAAATGAGCAAGTAATCTGCTTTTGAAATCTCATACAGAACTTGATAGGTCACAACTGCCCTGATTAATCCAAATCTCTGTAAAATACCTAGAAACTGTGAACAAAAGCAGAGGAAAACTTAGTATTTGTTTTCCTCAGTCTCACAATTATTTTCTGGTTTTGAGTCTTATATTCTCCAAGAAATCTCTAAGTTGAACCCTTAAACAAAAGGACGAGCAACTTGCTGAAAATTCTTCTGAACTGTGAATTTCATTCCTTATTCTCTTTTTAATTAAAACTAATTCCTGTGAGACCTGGCAGCATAATAACAGCAAAGATGTGGGAAACAGGATAGAATTCCAGCAGATGGAGCTCAAAAGCAAATAGTCCTGGAACCAGCTGCACAGATGCCTGGAATAGGAGCCTCTGCTTAGGTGGGGTAGTAGCCAAAAAGACTTCAGATGAAACCTGTTATCATACAAGTGCACTAAAAACAGAATAATTTTAACAGCTTTCCTGAATTCTTAAAATAACCACTGCAATGAGGAGGGAGATCCTGCATGATTTTAGTCACAGAATAAGCACAGTTACACCAGAGGACAGTAAGAGCTCAGACTGAGTGTCCATAGCTGTTTTTGTGAATTTTCTTCCCCAGTGATGGCTTTGCTGCATGGCTTTTGGGTGGCTGCTGTTAGCACACCTTTCTGCCTCAGATAACGAGTCATGAAAGCACACATGACACAGGGACCATCCAATACCCTTACTACTCAAACTCACAAAGCCTCTCTCTCACACAGCACTGTACTGAAAAGAGAAAACTGAACACTGAATGGATCACTGGTAAGTTTAAAAGCACGGCCAAGCACTACCAAAATTGTGGCCTACCTATTTCAAGGGATGTGATTCTCAAAGTAGATTCAGCTTTGTGTGGTGGCAAATCAAACCATCTCGGCAACTATGAAAAGTTCATTTTCACTTGTGTCCAAAAACAGTTTTAAAACATTCAACAGCAGCAAAACTTGTTAGCTGCTGCACATACCTCGCAAGCTCTGGAGGTTGTTTTATTTTCACCTTGAGAAATCAGACACAAAACTCCATAACACTTTAGATATACAGCTCAGGATTTATTCAGTTTAACTTCTGACACCTAACAAAGCTGGGGGAGAGGCACCACAGGTTCTTGTTATAGAAAAGCACTGGCCCCTTCAGAGAGTGATCTGGATAAATTAAATTGCTGCTTGAAGTGCCTGTGCCTCAGCAACGAGGGTTTTTTTAAAACTTAGGAGCCTCCAGTCAGATAGGATGAAACCAGGGAGCAACAATTACCTGATTAGAATCAGGAGACATTCACCACATAGAACATTTTGCAAACATCCACCACGTGTTAGTGATGAACAAATTTCCATATGCAAAGCTTTACTCTGCTGCAGCCCATACATAATGTACACCTTTTTTTTCCTTATCCAAATATTATCCCCAAATATTAACTGTGCAAAACTCCTTGCAAGAAGTAATTAAAAACAAGACTTACAATGAACCCTCCAGTGGTGTTTCAGGGCCCCAGTCAAGATATGATCTTTATCATGTTAATAATCACCAAGTGTCTGACCCAAATACCTGAAGGGGAAAAAAAGAACCTGAATTCTTCAGGCAAAATCCATCCCCAATTTTCTTGTTTGGCTCTGCTCTCAATCATACAGATTGTCTGTTCTCCCTGCTTCCTGACTGAACAAGATAAAGTATTTATAAGTACATATCTTTTAATTAGTCAAGCAAGTGCTTTAATATGCAGAATTCCATAAAAACTATGTAAAAATATACAGTAAGTGCAGCTGACTCCAAAACAGGAGTTTGCAGTTAGTCTCCAAAAACATTACTGACCAAAACAACCCCTGAATAGTTAACACCAAATTTCCTTCTTTAAATGATGAATTGTAAGCAGAATTCAATGTTCTTTGCCCAGGTTGCCCCTCTTGAAGCAGAGATTTCTAACCAGTATCTTTCTGGTACAGCACAATTTCCAGTTTTCAGGAGTGTGACCTATGGAAAAGCAGGCAGCTTTTCTCTAGGCTGATATATCTATGCTTTTAATATGCCACCATGGTTAAAGACTTCTGGATTTTATTTCCCACTTTTGCACTCCAAAAACCACCTCAGCTCAGTATATTTAGGGAAGTGGTCCTCACCACGCTTCCAACTAGTGACAGTTTAGGCTCTGTGTAATTTTGGAGAAGTAACAATAAAGTTGACCAATTTGGCTGTTTCTCAAAATACTGACAGTTAGCAACAAAATAGCACAAGCCCTGGAGATGCTGAATATCCCTGTTTTGGAAATCAGGACAGTGATGAAGGGAAGGGAAGGGAAGGGAAGGGAAGGGAAGGGAAGGGAAGGGAAGGGAAGGGAAGGGAAGGGAAAAACACTTTGTATCAGGAGCTGGGCTTTTTATTAGACTAAATTTTCATTTTGCAAAAAAGTTACACAGCTCCACCTCTTTCAAATGGTTGGTTTCAAACTGGTCCAAGTGTGCACATCTGTCTTTTTGTGCAAGCCAGGGCCTTGCTGAATGACCTCAGGTAGCTTTAGCTGGTGTTTGATGAAGGCACCAAGGAAGCAGTTCAGGTTTCTGTGCCAGTTTGTGACTGCAGGAGCCACTACTGCTGCAGGGGCTGCTGCTGCCAGGCAAACACCGACAGAGGCACCTCCTGCACTTAGGGAGCTCAGCTTTGATGTGTCTAAGCATTTTTAATACCCCGGTGTCAGCCTAAGCAACCACCTTTTCCCTTCTCCTTTTCTTTTCCAGTCCCTCTTTTATGCTGGTAGTGCTTTTGGGAACATTTTACCCTGCACTGCTCCCTTTATTCTGTTAACCACAGAACTCTACAAACACCTGAAATGACAGGGAGCAACAGGGGAGGTAGAACACAAATGCAGGTACAGGCAGTGAGGATGTGGCATCTCCTGAAAGAAATGCTCACAGCAATATCCAGATTGCCACAGATTGAGCCAGAACTCCTGGATTCATTCTTCTCAATGGAACTTGCAGTACAAAAATGCCCAGACAGATTTTGCACCAGTTTTGCTAACTTAATTTAAGTTCACACTTTTGGTTAAATAAGCTCAGCTTCCCATATGGACAAACCTATAAAACATGGTTTGACTTTCCCAGGGAACATTTTTCATGCAGCCATTAACTTGAACGAGAACTGTGAGACATTACTGTACCTGCTTATGAAACTGTTTTTGTTAGATGACTAACTTTATGCATATATGTTTAAAATTATTTAAGAGGGCAGTGAGGTTATTATCCCAAGTCTTATAAATGGAATTTCTTGCACATGTTCCTGATATTGGCTCCCATGCCTGTTTTGAATTTACTTACAAAGTACACTACCACACCCACAATTAATTTCAAGCTATTTCCTTGGCCCCCTCCGTTTGCTGCATTATCATCCTCACGTGCAGAAACTGCTCCTGTGTTTTTCACTGCACAGGAAATGCCAGGCTGGCAGCCTGAGAAAGCCTTGGATTTAAACTAAATGTTAATGGTTGTTGCTGTGGTTGGAATGTGGCAACAATGAAAAGCTCTCACATTTAGGATCTGCAACTCCTATTTGCCACTAGGAAAGCCAGTTAGGGTTCCAATCAATCTCTAAAGGTAACAATGACAACATAGGGACAAAAGCAACAAAGTAATGAGCTCAAGGAAGGAAAGATCTTCTGAAGTTACAATTTTTTTTTTCTGTTACAAACAGCCCAACTCTCAAACCTGTTGCAAAAGAGGAACACCAGCAGCTCGGTGGCACCTGATTTTCTGTAGCCTTTCTAATGGTGCTTCCTCCTGGAATTTAGCTCTCTGTGTTTTGACATTTGCCCAGCCCAATGTAATAAAGAAAAGCTCCCATTATCCCCTTTTTAACACACTGCCCATCAGCCCAGGAAAGCACTGCCACCCATCTCACCCCTTCCTGCCTCTCCAGGAGAGTCTCACTCTGCTGGCAGTCGTGATCTACGGCAACTAAGAAGAAATAAAACTCCTTGTCTTTACACCTGTACAGAAACAGGAACAAGCAAGACCTCGCCATTAACACGCAATAATAAACCCAGATTCCTCCGTGTTTCTGGGGTTCAGCTGGTACCACATCAGCCAAGAGCACGATCAGTAATGAATTTGAGTTCTAATTCCAGCTACAGTACATGAGGAGCTCCTTTATAGGTGCACACACAATTTGCCATAACTGCTGATTGAGATCTGCAGTGTAGAAATACTGAGCTTAATTCTCCTTTTCCCAGGCAGGCCAGGTCTTGGCTTAAAAAACAAAGCTGAAAAGCCCCAAACCAAACAACTTGGTCTTGGTCTAAATCCTCCCTCTGCTTGGATCTTCAAAATGATACTGACTTCACAGAGATCTACTCTCTGATTTAAATTTCTCCATGAGCCTATGAGTTCAAAAAGAAAGGTTTTTTAAGTACAGGTTCAAAGCAAACAGACTCTCCATGTAGTAAAAATTACCACTTTTTCCTTACAACTAAAAATGATCATTAAACAATGATGCTCCAAAAATCCATGGAAGGCTCTTCAAATTCATGAGAAGAGTCAGAATAAAAGCAGAGCTCTCAATTACTGAGAATTTTTAATGGCTTTCTATTTCATTTGTGCACATCCATCAGTATTTCATAGTCCAAAGCCTGTCCCATATGAACAATGATATATTAAAATGTATTTTGATTTATTTATCATACTAGGTTAAACTATGTTTAAACATTGCTGGTTCTAGTTCTAAAGTGGGAGTATTAAGATTCACCACATTACCAAAAACCTAAACCTAAGATTCTTCAAGTCCACTTGGTTAATATATGCTTGCCATGTCTGACATTACAAGCCTCATCCTAATCTGGAATTTAGCTTTTATTTGATACTTTATGTCTTAAGATTCCTTCCTTAAATCCAAATCTTTAATTTAAGCCAGCTGTTCCACAATAACTCAGCGTGTGTGGGATTTTCCCACTAGATGAAAATGATAAGCAGGATTTTTTTTTATTTTTAAAGACATTATGAGCCCATTGAGAGATGGCTCCTTTTAAATAAAGACAAAAAAATTGTCACAGTTGCTTCAGCCATGTAATGTGAAAATGATCTCGTGCAACACAGCTGGGTTTGTTGCTGGTATTGCATTGGCCACGTTATGGGTCAATGTACAAAGTTATGTTGGCTTTTTTAGCTTTCCATTTTGACTGACCTGTGCACTTTGTTTCATGTTGATATTTAATACATGGATATTAACATAACAATATAATATTCTAAATAGGCATTTTTATTCAAATTGCAGCATACACTGAAGACTGTGTTCATAAGGGAGGGTGTTGAAGTGCACATCTGTACTACAGAATGCCATTGGTGTATTATTAAAATACAGACAGCTTTGGCATTGAAATATATTGTTTGTCAATACCATTTTCATCACAAGAAAATGGCAAATGGCCTTTAGAAGAAAAAAAGCACTGTCATACCAGAGTCAATGACAGGTAAAGGGTTAAAATCAACACAGGATTTGAGAGCAACAGAACTTGTTTTCCTGCAAACTCCTTCTATGGTGTGATCCAGGGGAAGGTCCAACTCGAGTGCTGGATGTTCATACAGGATTTCCTATGACTAATGCTGTCAGCATTCAAGACTTTTGATTTAAAATGTGGGTGTTATACACAGATAGGAAATTTACCATTTACAATTTCGTATTCAAAAATGAATGGAAATTACTCTGATTTTCAGATTCATTTTCTGTACGTGGAATGATAGCACAAAATAAGGAAGTCACTGAGTGGCATATGCTGGGAGTGCCTGCCAAGCTTTTACACAAATCTTTTCTATTTGGATGGGATTCACAGGTAGCTTGTACAGGAAGGCCTTTTCCTTCCTTTTTTTTCAAAGCTTTGCTGGATGGAAATGATGCCAGTGAGTAAAAGAGGGGAGGGGGGAACAAACCACCACCTTGGTTTTGGTGTCAATTCAAGCAAAACTGAAAGTCACATCTAGATGACATTGATGCATCCTGTTGTAAAATAAACTAACAAAACCAAGTCTAGGGAGCACAAAAAATGTTTTTGATTTGAAGGATTCAGAAACAAAGTAATACAGAAACCAAAGCAAACTGGGAAATGCAAACTTGAGATGTAATCTGTTACAATTAAGTTCAATTTGCCAATATTTCTAGCAAATCTGCCATGGCCATGTACTCTTTCCAGCAGGTTTGCTCTGAATTCTGCTGCAAGCTCTGGCTGCTTCAGATAATGCTTAAATAGAGATATTTTATTGAATTAAACATTAAGTCACTGAAAGCACTCAAGCTGTCATTACAATATCCCTTCCATGCACTTCTTAATGTCACATTTATCCCATTTTCATGATGCAATATTAACTTTTAATTGAAACTGAGATTTCCCTGTGTCTTGTGACACAAGGGGAAAAGAAGGTTGATTCCAGCTATTAAAAATCATTATTCTTTCCTTAATCTGGGTCTTCTAAAATCCCTAGTGGGCATATCACTGTTCTGTTATTGAGCCAAGGATTTTGCTTCATTGGGAAGCAAATGATATATAAATACATTTACAGGTAAATTACAATGGGTCTAGATGCCTGTTCAGTATCCACCACATCACCTGACAGGAGTCCCACAAATCTCAGAGATCTCAGTTTAAACCTCAGAGTCTTGTAAACCCAGAACTGCTATTTAGGAAAGGAGAGGAAAAACAACAACAACCAAAAAAATAAAATATTTTTTTAAAAGCACAAACCAAAAAAAAAACTTTTAAAACTCTCTCAAACAGAGTTTCAACTGCTCAGTAAAGGAAACTGAATTTACAAATGAGTGTGTTGAGGTTAGAGGGACAGTGTGGAAGAGACTCAAAAAGGCATAGGGTAGCAATACTCAAAGGATGAAAAGGAAAGTACCGCAGGGACTGTGGAAGACATCAAAAGCTTTAGGAAGGATGCCTGAAGAGATGCAGCTCTTGTAAAGCCTGCTGGTGGAGGTGTGCAGTTCTCTCCAGCTGGACATCAGAACCAAACATTCAAGTTATGGAAGCTATTATTTATTAAATAAAAAGGATGCTGACATGAGTCAAACTTGAGCTTTGTCCACAGAGCAGCTGTGGCACAGGTACCAACCCTGTGTGCTGTGAGAAGAGCCATTCCTAGGGAAAAGAAAATCCATGCTGTGTTTGCATTACTCCTGTGACCAAAACTAGGGTTTTTTTCCCAAAAGCCTCTATATGCAGCAAATAATTCTCTGCCCCCAATGCAGACTAGAGGAATAAAAGACTTAGTTCCAGGCATGGGAATGGAGAACTCTGAAATGAAAGCTCTGGTTCAAATGGGACTGCACATGATCTGCACAGCGATGGAAACTGAGGGGGCAGCCAGGTCATGGCTTTCCCCTGCTGCATGAATCACTCTTTGAATGGAAATTTGAGTAGGAAGACAGAATGGCTTGGGAACAAAGGGAGCTGCTGGAATATCACAGGTGCAGCCCAACACAGAAGGGTGCTTTGGGACATGCCAAGGAAAGCAAACACCATGAATCTGGAGGAGTTGTCAGGACTTTGTGATTTAGGGAGCTCTCCAAATCAACAAGGGTGTTTCTCATGGAATCAAACAGAGCAGAGGACAGCTGAGGTCCTGAGCCAGTGCTCCAATGAATCAGGCCCTCAGTGCTGGAGCTTTATTCAGAACTCAGAAAGAGACAGGGGCTGCTAATGTCCTACTGATGCTCCTGAGAGTCCCACTGGCACTCCCCTGAGGCTCCTCTCTGGGGCTGGGTGTGTAACCATATCCTCTGCTGAACTGGAGCTGAGGTGAGGTGCAGGAATCCAGAGCCTGACATACAAGAAGACACTTTCTGCGGGAACCAAAATAGTCAGTGAAAGGCAGAGGATTCAAACAGAGGGCAGGGGAAGCTGCCAGAACTGGGAAGGGGAGATGAAAGAATCAACTCTATATCCCTCTGAATGAGAAATACTGTGAGCAAAAGACACCAAATTATAGAACTGAGAACAGACTAAAACACCAACAAGAAAGAAACAATTACATGCCTGTGATTTTCTGCTACAGCAGGAAAGTTAAACTTCATTTTGATGTATAATTAATATAAACCAAATGTGACTAAAAATCCAAGATGATTTTAACCAGTTGATCAGGTTGGAGTACAACTAAATAATAATAAAGGCAAATGGAATAAATAAATAAACAAGCAACTGCTTCCATTTTTTTTCCAGAAGAAGGAAGGAAAAGAACACCAATTTTTAAAAAAATGTGCTTATAAGCTAGCTCCTTGAGTAATTTCAATTGTCTAAAGACTAGGAAAGTGCCATAGATAGAGAGGTTTAGTTAGAACAGTGAAGATGTACTGGTGATAGATTTTTATGGTCACTAAGAAGAAAATGCTGCTTGGTACTAGTGTAATTTCAGAGCAGTTTTCACTAAGTACTCTACCTCTACAAAGCAAATTTGGCCAAAAGGCTTCTCTGGGAGATGACAGCACCACACCCTTCTGGGAGCAATGCTGGGGCTGTGAGGAAGATCCTCACTGTCTTCACCAGTTACAGAACTTCTATAAAGTATTTTCTTCTCTAACTTTTCATTAACAAAATGCATGCTACTGACTCAAAATCACAAGGACTTGTTTGGTTTACAATGCAAAAAAATTGCCCATTTTGGAGAAAAACCCTGTCCCTCTCTCCATTTAGTTTTGCTGATACTTAAAGCTGCTTCAGCACTTAATAATTCAATACTTTTACATCATTTACATTTTATCCTAATGATAGGATAATCATCAGTTAGACAAAAAAAATTGTATTTTTTTTAAACTTTGCATTATGAAATTTGCAGTAGTTAAATATATCATTCATCAAATCAGAACATTTTTTTCTGTTTCTTTCAAACCAACTTTTATTTTATTTATTATGTTCTGAAACAAGAACGTTTCTTTGCTCTTTACCTCTGTGAAGCTAAACTCCTTCAACCTCCTTTTCCTTCAACCTCCACTATGTAGCTTTTTAGAAAACAACCTGGCAAGTAATGCCATGAAGAACTTTGGAAAAATACTTTCATTATTCAGAACCTGAATGGCACTAAAAATGTTTCCTAAATAGTTTGGTCACTCTTCTTAAATTCACTTCTAAATGCATGATGAACTGGAAAACAGTCCTAATCCTCACTTAGGCTGAGTTATGTATTTGTTAAGCCTCTTTCCTAGAGCTGGATGCAGCCAGCCTGCTCTGCTGGCATTTACAGCCATCAGTGGCACTTTGCAGATGTGCACTGTCCACTCACAGCTACCCTGGCTTGGGAACTTCATGGAAGTACTCATTAATCTTTGGGAGAAAGAACAGTTTGCATTGCATGGGTGCAGTGCTTAATGTGACCTTCATTTGTTTATGCCTGAGGAAACAGCCCTACAGTGCTGAGATAAGACTGTGGCTTGTTTTGGAAATAGAATAAAGTACCTGGGGTATTACAGCAGCTGCTGCATTATTGGTATTTTGAAAGCATCCATGAGCAGTGGACAAATGTGGAAAGCTGTGGCTGCTGCACATCTCTCCTTCAAGCACTGTGCCTGCCCCAGGCTCCACAGGGGTGGCTCTGTGCTACCAAGAGGTGTGTGGGGTGGGATGGGATGGGATGGGATGGGATGGGATGGGATGGGATGGGAGCTTAATCAGGCACAGAACACTGTCAGACTGCCCAAATGAGCAGTCCCTGCCCTCAGTGGGTGAAGGAGTCCTTCAAGTGGGCCCTGCTCAGGCCCCTGATCCCTGTTCTGTGTGTGCCACTGGGGATGGCACTTCCCCAGGGAACAGCTCCCATCTGAACACCAGCCAGGAAGGCCCTGAGCCTGCTCCACAGAAATATGACTGACACAAACTCACCACTCGGCACCAAAGCTCCCCTTTGGATTCCCCTCATTTACTGCAGTTCATCTTTAGGCAAAACCAAGCTCTGCACTTTGCCTCTTGCAGACATCCTGTCTGCTCAGCTCTCCCGGTGTTCTAACAAGTGAAGCTCACTGTAATCATCACCACAAACTCTTCCAGCTCTGCTGTTTCTCAATCCAGCTCTGCCTAAATATAGTTCCACCTCAACCAGCTCGGCCACACTCAGATTGCTGGTTATCCAAAGCAGAGCTCTCTTCATGAGCCGTGTTTATTAAGGAAAATGCCTTGATTACCCAGAGATATTTCTGCACCCCTCACGATGTTTAGATAGTGATGCTGGCTCTATGATCTCTTACAGGCTGGTTATTCCACAGCCAGCTCGGCAAGAGCCTCGGTGGAGGAATGGTGACCTCTGCAGGTGCCTCAGTCCCGCAGCCACCTCCCCGCACGGGCTCCTTCCACCACGCTCAAGGTGTACTTTGGGTCGCTTTCATCTTTGAGAAATTAAAGTAGAGAAAATTAAATGTATATTTGATGATGACATGGCAACATCAAATCAGCTCGAGAACACGGGCACGCGTTAATTTAAGAAATAAATGTTCATCGCTGAGAAGTCAGAAAACAATACTTCAAAGGACAAAAACTTCAAAGCACTCTATAACTTCAAAGCACTGCACCAACAGTAATAAACACTTAGGACGTGTCTGTGAGGTAGAAAAAAAATTTTCCTTTTCCAATGCTTGTGTAAACAGGGAACAGGGATTAAGGGATTTGCCCAAGGACACAAGTTAGGAGCAAAACTGAGATTGCATGTCAGAAATAACTGACTCAAGTGTCCCAGCTAGAGCCAGATTTAAACAGTTCCCTGCACAGACCTATTCAGCAGAGGCCAGAATTTATATACTTCCTATCAAGGGCATCACCTGCCCTTCAAACCTACAAATTTAGCAAAGCTCACCATTTTCTTTTTAAAATAACTGAATAAATAGCCTTTTAAAATAATCTAATAATCCAGTCCTTGGATACATGGAGCTAAAGAAGCCAGCAGAAATAAAAGTGATCTGTGAAGTACCTCATGCCCCTGTGACAAAAAATAAATATAAAAGACAACAAAGCAGCCCGAAGATTTGCCCCTTCCTTCTCTCCAATTTACTTGTTTTCTTAGACCTCTGGTAATAGTAAATATTTTATTTTTAATGTGGAGTTTACTGCCGATTTGACATATCTGTGGTCTCATGCACTTAATTAAAAGAGAAGAGGTGTTGAGCCTTATTATTTTTCCCTTCTCTAAAACATTTACATGTCAAATAAAGTGAGTTAGTAAGTGAAAAAGATACAAACAAAAAAGCATGCTTCAAATAGCCGATTTAGAATCTCTTTGTGAAGTCACTGTTGGAACAAAGGCTTAATTCTAAAAGTGGCTAAAATAATAATTAAAAAATAAGGGCTTTTAAAGCATAATTTCTTAAATCTATACAACAAGCTTCCAAAACTTTCTTGCCAAATATGATTCTTGTTTTAAGACAGAATTTCCTCATAAGTCACATATTTACAATGAGAAACTTTTTAAAAAAATGCATAATTATATTTTGAGGACTGTGATTTGCACCTCATAACACATCATTTGCTGCTCGTTACTTTCCAAAATAAAGTGAAGTGACTCTGAAAGAGGTGCTGCCTGCAAATATTGTTCAAATGTTCCTCCTCAAGGCCAGGGAGGAGAACTGCACCCTTCCATCTCTACTAGGACCTGCTGACCAAGGAAATTCCTGTGTTCACAACACTGGGAAATTAGTGCCATACTAATGGAATCTTAAAGAATATCATCTTTTTTTATTCCTTTCAGAAGTTCAAAAAGTTCCTGTGCCATCTAGAATAACTCTGCTCAGCATCCACATAACATTTTCCACTGCCAGAGCTCACAACTTTCCTGTGAAGGTGATCAAGAATTGTTATCTCTGTTTTGCACAGGAAGAATAATAATGACAACATGAAGCTCCCATTTCCCCAAACTGAGTGAGGACTGATTCACTCAAGGCACGGAGAGATCCTCAGGACTTGGGTCAGTCAAATCTGAAGACTGAATAATTTGCAGCTTACAGGCTGAGCCAGTGGCAGATTTGGGAGCACCATTCAGTCCACATGAAATCACGTTATGAAATAACAATCATTAACTAAATGACAAAAGTTTTGCTATTCTTGGTGTAGTGCCCTTCTTTGCATTTCAGAGGAATTACTGGGCTCTTAAATTGGCTGTCAAATTTGCAGACTTGGTAACTGGCTGGCTTTCAAAATATATATTAAAAGTCTTGCCTTTCCCAGCTATTTCTTCAATAAAACTTTTTTTTTAATAGAATAAATTTTGCGATCTTACTTATAAAGTTAAAGTCAACAGCAAAAAATTAAAAATCTTATCAGTCACCTTGTACATACTATTAAAGAAAATACATGCAAAGGGAGCAGGACCCAGCAGAAAGGGCACTGAAATAAGAAACTGATGGCAAAATTTCCCATTTGCTTAAATAAGGTCAAGCTTTTGGCTTTTCAGCTCATTTTACCTCCAGATTTTCCCAAACTCTGTAATCTCAATTTCTCTCTCAATTGGTTTCAAAATGTGTGGATAATTACTATTTTATTTCCTTCCCTTCCACAGGGAATTTAAACACCAATAAGTTAAATTAATTACAGCCAAAGTCCTACATCCATATGGAAGACTACACAGATTCGAAGCTCTAATTATACTTTAAATATTGCACACTGAATCAGATGCCTTGATCCACCTCATGTAAAAGAATTAACTTCCAGACAGACTCTGGGTTAGAGCAGGAATGACAAGCTAAATGGCCTTAAATATACCCCTGACTGGAGTTGTAGCTCATATTAGAAAGGCTGGATCACTTTTTATAACCAGCTGCTCATACAGTTTATTTTTATCTAGGCCTTTATGCTTTTACTTCATTACATTACAGGGTTTTCACCTGCATAGCTGGCAGTGTGCACTCTTTCATTTCAGATCATACAAGGTGTGTGATCATGGCAACAGTAACTATGCTATGAATTTTCTTTTGTCATGTTTAATTGACTGGTCATTTAGGAACCAGCTTGGCCAGAGGAACAGAGAAACTCGACTAACAGCTATCTTCTATTCAAACACCAGATTCACAAAAGCATTTTTTTAATCCCTAATTATGAATTAAAAATCTGGAAGAAGCTTTCCAAGTGAAATATCTTTACATATCACAGACTTTTGTTTTGTTATTAAGCTGTACTCGTTGCTAAGGAAGAACAGAGAAGATCAAAGGACTTTTAACAACCAGAAACTCAAAGGTGAGGGAGTTTTGATTTCTTTAAAGATTTATCACTGATCTACAATGGTTGTTAGTTCATAGTTCTATGAAAAGACTGAAATTATGTGAGCCTGCTTTGCTATTTCCTATTTATTTCCGTTAAACAATACCTCAATTCACTTTTTGATTAGCAACATGATCAGGCATTCAAGCAGCCTGTTTACAAACCCATATGCAATTGAAGTCCTAAGGACTAAAAAAGAAGAACTTGTACAAGGCATAAATGACCCAGACCAGCTCCTGCACTGGCTGATAGAAAATGGTATTTTTAGCCCAGAAAAAAAGCTGGTGCTGAGTTTCTACAGGACACGAACAGCAAAGAACTCTCGGGTGTTAGACATACTCATTTCTCAAGGTGAACGAGCCTGCAGGCTCTTTTTTTATCCATGTTTAAAGCAAGTGGAGCCAAAACTTTACAGCAAGATAAGAAAATACGTCAGTGAAGTAAATGAAAGCATTGGAGATGCCAGAAGACAGTTGGTTGGGTATTTACTTGAAAAAGATAAAGTGTGGTTTGAAAACAGCAGCGAACAGCACCAGGGGAATAAAGACAGACCTGGGGAGAAAAAGCACAAAGGGGCTATTAAGAAGAAAGGAACAGTAACTCCGCTTTCAAGGGCAACAAAGCCTAGAAAAGATCCTGCTGCTGTTGACATCTTTGCTGCAGTAGCTAAAGGCTCCCTTCCTGAGCTAAAGAAAACACTGAAGGATAATGACCTCAATGTGCTAAACCCCTCCAGTGAAACACTTCTGCACGTGGCAGCTGCTCATGGCCATCTATCCATCATGGCACATTTGCTCAGCAAAGGTGCAAGGACGGCTGTGAAGGACAGGAAAGGGAGAACAGCCCTGCACAGGGCTGCTGAGAAAGGCCATGGAGGTGCAGTCAAGCTGCTTCTCCGAGCTGGTGCTTCCACGCACACTCTGGATAAGGAAGGCAAGACACCACTCCACTGGGCTGCAGAGAATAACCACAGCCACATTCTGAAGATGCTCCTGAAAGAAGAGGCAAGGAGCTGCAGGAATCAGCACACCTTTTTACACATGGCAACTCTTAGAGATGAGAGCAGCCTGGCCAAAATGCTTTTAGAGGCTGGTGCCTCCACTGAAACAAAGGATGGGAGAGGACAGACTGCTCTCAGTTATGCTGTCTCTCGGAGATCTGAAAACACTGCAAAAGTACTTCTAGAAGCTGGAGCCACTGTTGATTCCAACACGGTTGAAAGAGCCTTCAACAGCAACCACCCATCCATCTTCAAAATACTCCTGGAACATTCCAAAGACTTGTCTGCTGACATAATGGAGTTAGCTCTTTTCAGAGCTGTAGAGAAGAATCTGCACAGTGTCGTAGCAGCTTTAATTGACAGAGGCACAGATATCAATGCCCACAACAAAAAGCGTTACACTCCTTTGCTGCTGGCCTGTGAAATGGGCAAAGCGGAGTCAGCAGAAGTTCTAATGGCAAAAGGAGCAAACTTGGGAATACGGACTCCTGCTGCAGACACAGCTCTGCACCTGGCAGTGCGGGCTGGGGCTGCTTCCATCGCAGGCCTGCTGCTGAGCAAGGGGATGGACACAAACCTCAGGAACCAGGCTGAGGAAACCCCGCTCCACGTGGCTGCCCTCGGGAACCACGGGGCACTCGTTGGCCTCTTAGTCAGCGCTGGGGCCAGAATCAGCGCTGTCACCAAGGACTCTGCTACGCCCCTGCACATGGCAAGTCAGAGAGGTCACGCTGATGCTGCCCAGCAGCTGCTGCACCACAAAGCTCCTGTTAATGCTCAGGACAAGCAGGCAAAGTCCCCTTTACATCTGGCTGCTGAGCGGGGACACAAAACACTGGTGGAGATGCTCCTGAAGGCCAGAGCTGATCCTAACACACAGGACAAGGAGAAGAAGACTCCCCTGCACGCTGCAGCTCTGAGGGGACACCTCAGCATCGTGGAAGCGCTGTTGGCTAAGAAAGGGAGAGCTGGAGCTAAGGACATGGATGGATGCACCCCGCTGCACTATGCCACCATGAAAGGAAACGCAGACATCCTACAAATTCTCCTGGCCTCGGGGAAAAATAAAAACATCAATGACAGAAACGTCTGGAGGAAGACAGCCCTGCACATTGCAGCGGAGTGTGGGCACGGGGAGCTGATAAACGTCCTGCTGAGGCACGGGGCTGCCATCAACGCCTCGGACAGCAGCAGGGACACTGCCCTGCACTGCGCCTGCAGGGCCGGCCACCTCAGCGCTGTCAGTGCCCTCCTCAGCTGGGCTCGGGGGGAAAGGGCAAATTTACTCGCTGTCAACAGCCTCAGAAAGACTCCGCTGCAAGTAGCGGAGTTTAATAACACAGAAAACCAGGCTCGAATTTTAACGCTGTTGAGAAAGAAAATGTTAATAACAAAATGAAGATGTAAAGGAAAAAACTTTACATTTAAGTGCAGAATTCTCTTTGTTGTAATTTGGATAGTCCTAATGTGGAATATGATTGAGAATTATGCTTGGGCTGGCAGAATTAGGTTAGCAAAGATGATCTTGGGAAAAAAGGATCTTAAAAGACACTGTTAAACTTTTAAGTACTCATTAGTCTTCTGGTTCTCTCATGAATCACATATTTGGGATCTATTTAAAATGCTCTTGCCTTATAAACATTGTGTTTGAAGTCTTCTAGTATAAATCAAGACAAAGACAGAAAATATCTTTTCATATATCTGTGAATATTAGCCTGTATGGATAGCTTAGTTAGGCATTGTTTGGCAAAATCACAAGTTAAAAAAATCTATTATGAATAGGAAAATGTCTGTATTTCCTCAAGGTATTTCTGAGACTACGACAATAATTAACAATTATTTTTCTTTCTATCTTTTGTAATACCATTGTCTAGATTTTGCATTTTTAAATAGAGAGAACAAAAACCATCACATTTGCTGTTTATTAATTTCACTTTTATTCCAGAACAAAGACAAAATATGTAGAATAAAAAGGTTGTAACAAAGTTTCTTGGTTCAAAACATTTGTATTGAGATGACAACACAAATATAAACAGAAACACTCTGAATCAACTGAAAGTTCTCTGGGGTTATTTTCCCTAATAATGATAATCAGCCCTTACACTTCCCTTCAGATTACAAGCCAAGTTACCACAAACACCCAAACACCTTTTGAGAAACAAAACACAGATTTAAGAATGCATGAGACTAAAGCTGATTTTTGTTATTGGTAAAACAACACTTTAACCTGACCCCAGCAATGCCTGGTGAAGGAACAGACATGCCCATGAACTTGAAGGACATAGGGGCACACAGCCTGAGTGTGCTCAGAGGATCACAGAACCATTTAGGATGGAAAAGACCTCCAAGACCATCCAGTCCAACCTGTGAGCAATCAGTCAGCTAGAGCACTGACTACCATGTCCAGTCTTCTACGCCTCCAGGGATGGGGACCCCACCACCAACCTGGGCAGGGTGTTTTATGTTTAATCACCTCTTCTGTGAAGAATTTTTTCCTAATATCCAATCTAAACCTCCCCAGGTGTAACCTGAGGCCTTTTCCTCTTGTTCTGCCCCTTGTTCCTGGGAGCTGAGCCGTTCCCACCCGTCTCACCCTCCTGACAGGGAGATGTGGAGAGAGAAAAGGTCACCCCCGAGTCTCCTTTTCTCCCGGCTGAGCCCCTGAGCCACTCCTCACACTTGTGCTGGGACCCTTCCCTTCCAGCTCTGGACACCTCCAGGCCCCCCATGTCCTCCTTGCAGTGAGGGGCCCAGACCCGCACACACCTCTGTGGGTGCCCCTCACCAGGTGTGCTCCAGCTCCATCGCCGCCTCCCGCACTCCCCTCAGGACCCGCCTGTCACCCCTTTCCCCTTCGCTCTTAGCCCAGCCTCAGCGGCGACCATGTCCCCTCAGACCGGCTGTGATCCCAGACCGGCCGTGACCCGCCAGCTCTCGGCCATGTCCTCTCAGTCCGGCCATGTCCCCTCAGCAGCGACCGTGTCCCCTCAGTCCGGCCGTGACCCGTCAGCGGCGGCCATGTCCCCTCGGCCCGGCCATGTCCCCTCAGTCCGGCTATGTCCCCTCAGTTCCCGACCGTGTCCCCTCACTGCCCGGCCCTGTCCCCCAGCTCGCCGGCCGCCCCAGCCGTCCCGCGCTCCGCCTACCCCCGCGCCATCTCCGCCTCCGCCGCGGCCGCTCCTCCGGGCGCTGCTCCCGCCCAGCTCCGCGCCGCCGCGCCGCCCCTTCCCGCGATAGCGCCGGGCCCGCTGTCATGGCGGCGGCGGACGAGCCCGAGGTGGACATCGAGGGGGACGCAGCGGCCGCGCCGGGGTGAGTGAGGGCCGCGAGGGGCCGGCTGCGGCTCGGCCGGCGCGCCCCGTGCCCCCGCGGAGCGCGGGGGGCGTGAGGGCAGAGCCGCTCCTGAGGGGGCGGCCCGGGCCGGGCGCTTTCCGCCGCTCCGGGAGAGACCTTGGAATGTCACGGAGTGCCCCGGGAGAGGGGGCAGCGCCGGTGCGGGGCACCGTCGGGAAGGGCACTGCGAACGGGGCTGTGATAGCGCTGGTGTGAGGAGAAGGCGGAACCGCCGTCATGGGATCCCCAGAGCCCGGAACAGCGCTGCGAGGCTGCTGGGAGAATCCTTAAAATACCCATGGAGATGGTGCTGGGTTGTGTAACTGGGTTAGCGAGGGAGGCTCGGGAAGCTGAACGCCGGGAGGGAGGTGCAGAAAACGGGTCCATAGAATCATGGAATGTTAAGGATTGGAAGGGATCTTAAACATATTCTAATCCCATCCCCTCTGCCATGAACAGGGATATCTCCCACTAGAGCAGGTTGCTCAAGGCTTTAAACACTGCCAGGACTGTGGCATCCACAATCTCCCTGGGTAACCTGTGCCAGGGCATCACCATCCCCAAGTAAAGAATTTCTTCCTATATCTAACCAAATTTTTCCCTCTTTCTGTTTGTACCCATTAGTCCTTGTCCTATCGCTGCAGTTCCTGCAAAGAGTCCCCCTTCCCTGTAGACCTTGCAGCTAGTGGAAGTTTGCCATCAGGTCTCCACACAACCTTCTCTTCTCCAGGCTGAGCAGCCCCCCTCTCCCAGCCCATCTTTGTAGGGAAGGTGCTCCAGTGCTCTTACCAACATCTTGGGCTTGCTCCAACACTTCCATGGCATCCTTATGTTGGGGACCCCAGAGCTGGATGCAGCACCTCACTCCAGGTGAGGTCTCACCAGGGCAGACCGTGCTGCTTTTGGTGCAGCCCAACATTCCACTGGCTCCCTGGGCTTCAGCAGATTCACAGATAAGGGATGCTGAAGTGGGTAGGCAGTGACTGCAGTGCCTCAAATCGAGCACTTGCAGGTGCTGGGAGAGAATGAGAGGTTTGTAGCAGAGACTCTGGCCTCAGGTAGCCCCTGCCACTGCAGACAGGCTGCTGCCAAAGGGGGCTCTTGATCTCACCCTCTCCTGGGTATGCTCAAGAAGAAGCAGGAATTGATTGATCTCTGGAGATGGAGACTCATCCTGATCCTTTATCCTATAAAGAGATGTTTGAAGTGCTGCACGAAGCAGTTCAGAGCAGTAGGAGAGTTTAATTTAGTAGCACTGCAGGGAATATAGGCCTAATTAGTCTCCAGACAAGACAATGTTCTGGAAGTAAAGATTTTTGAAAACAAGTACTTACACAAATTACTAAGGAGATCTTATGCTGCATGAAAATAAAAGGAAGTTGATCAATGACATGAATCAGTGACAGATCTCTAACTAGTAGTTATTTACAGAAAAGATTTAATAAAAACTGAATTAAGTCTGAGCACGAGATTAAATATTGGGAAGAAACTCTTCCCTGTAAGGGTAGTGAGCCCTGGCCAGGTTGGACAGGGCTTGGAGCAACCTGGTCTGGTGGGAGATGTCCCTGTCCATGGTAGAGGGTTGGAATGAGATGATCTTCCAACCAAACCATTCCCAGATTTTACTCTATGGTTCTAACAACCCTGTATGACAGGATTCTATTAAACCTTGTGCAAGCAGGAGCTCTCCTCAGCAGGAAAAGCAGTTTGCCTTTACAAGAAAATGCTTTTACCTTACTGGGGGTAAGATGTAGAAGTGTTAAGTGGAGATAATGCAACTCAATGACATTCAATATTAAAAATACAATGGTTCTGAACACTGGGATCTCTTTCAGAGATCATGAAAACACAGCATCAAGCCTGCTGCAGGACCACTATCTTGATTCATCTTGGAGAACTGGCAACAGTCTTGTAAGTATTTTTTTAATCAATGCTGCTTGTAGCAAGGTTATCAGAGCTTCTGTGTTCTCTCTTCCCTCCATGCACATGCTCTTTTAGGTTTTTAACCACTGCTTCTTCCTTACTTTTACAAACTATTGTCAGTACTCACATGCAGTGTGACAGAATTCAGACATTAAAATGTGTTTTTGTTGTTTGCAGCCCTGGACGTTGGACAGCAGCATTAGTGAAGAAAACAGGGCTGTCATTGAGAAGATGTTGCTGGAAGAAGAGTATCCTTTTGCTGATTTGGTTTTATGTTTTCCTGTAGAATGCTAAAAAACCTCCAATTTCCAAAAGAACTGGACAAATCTTTGCCTGTTAAGGTGACTGACACCCTGTCAACTTCTAAGTAGATTGCAGAAATCCTGCTGTAGAAACTGCAGTTTTTGTTTCTGCAGCTGGGTAATTCTGGAGCATTGTAATTTATCTGATTATTAAAATCCTCACATGTGCAAATATCTCTGATATTTGGAAGTTTGGAAACTTAATGACTATTTCAGATATTATTTATCCAATAAATCACTTTCTGAAAAAATATGGCTCAACCAAAAGGAAGTGGAGAAAAGACCTGTGAAAAGGTAAGATCTGTCTGGGATGAATTCTTAGTTAGCTGAGTAGAAATGAAAAGTCCTTCTAAAATCCTTCTTATTTGCTGGATATGCACCAGCAGCACAATTACTAATTTTTATTTTCACTCTTGCATTTGCAGCCCACATAAGAAAACTGGAAAAGTCATGTATGTACATTTAAACAATTGAATGGTATTTTTAAGTATGGTGTCTGATTTTAAGTTACCAGATACTATTTTTAAAAAATTAAAGTTTGTTTTGTTTGGCTATAAAAAATTATTTCAGAGACCTTACAACAGAAAGAAATATTGTGTGTAACAAGAGTCTAGAGTAAACCAGGGTTTGGGGAGTTTTTTGGTAGCACAGTGGTCTTTATGATAAAAATTTGTTAATTCTAGTTGCCTTTTTACCTGAACTTTTCTGTTGCCTGCTTTGATGTATTTCTGTGCCATTGGTCACTGATGAATATTGAATTGCTTTGAATGTTCCATCATGATGGAGAAGCTGATGTGATTCTCAGTATTTTATTTATGAGTCACATTCATGTTTAGAGCAATACTTTGAGTTTTGCCAAAGATGGGGAGTAGTCCTCCTGTCAGAGAGTGCCTTGAGTGACAGGGATTGGAGAATATTTGGATTTGGGAAAGCTCTGATTTCTGCTTCCTGCATTCCCAGGGTGCGTTCACCTACAAAATCACCTGGCTGTTCCTTGAAGTGGACATCAGAGGAAAAAGAGCTGTTTGAACAAGGACTGGTGAGTTTGTTTTATATATATATAAAATATTTTATATTGAATTAATGAGTTCATCTTGAACAGTAAAGTAGTTGACATGAATAAGCATGTTGTATTATCACAATGCTGCATTAACTATGAGAAGTATAGTAGAGTGTGTTCTGAAGGCAAATCAGGTAATGAAGTAAAATCCTTTACTGTTGCAAGGTCTGCAGAGATTATATGGTTGTGCCAATTGCAAAAGGGTTTGCTTTGCCAAGCACAAGGATTCCTTGGGATAACAGGCAGCAGAGTGCCTGAAATGGGTGAAGAAGATCCTTCAGTTAAGAATAACAATAATTCTTACTACTGGATGCAGTTTACTTCTTGGTAGAACATAGATAGTGAGCTTCTTTACTATGGGTTTGCTGTGGTGTTTGTGCATTTTAATGAATGATGAGGTTTTGAACTCATTTGACACATGCAGTGCCATGTCTGGGATGTCACAGTTGGGGTCACTTCCATGTACTTTGTTTTTCAGGTGAAATTTGGCCGCAGGTGGACGAAAATTGCCAAACTGATCGGCACTCGAACAGTTCTGCAAGTCAAGAGCTATGCCCGGCAGTACTTCAGGAACAAGGTAACTGGAGCATCCCTGGAGCTGCCAGAAAGGTGTTTGCCAGTGGGTAGCTTGGTTTTTATCTGTCTTTTCAGGGCACTGCTGTCAAAGCAGGTACTTTAATCATTTTTTTATTCAGAGAAGTGGAATATCGTTATTTGCAGATTTAAATGCAAAGTCAGGCCTGATTTCAAGTTCCTAAAGTGACCACTGTTTTTGTTGCTGGTATAACTAAACAATAAATGCAGTATAATTGTGGTCCCTTACACTGTTGGTTGTTAGTCTGAAAATCCTAGTTTTCCACTATACAGCTCTTTCTGCTGTGTGTTGTAGTTTTAGCTTCAGCCTCATTTGAGATTTCATGGGCTTTAAGAAATATCTACTTCCTAGGGCTTTTTGACTAGAAATGCATGTAAATTTATACTTGGCCTAAAGTTTACCTATAGTGCTGTGTAAAAGTCAGTTGCAATGGATTAAACGAAATGAAAACGATAAATTGAAGAGGAAACACTTCAGAATATCTGCTGTTCAAATAAAACAGTCCTGATTATTTGGGAGGCAGATAGTTTTCATTTGTTTTTACCTCCTAAAAATTATTTCTATTTTCTTAAGGCGAAAAATGGTGATTCAGAAAAAGAAGAGCAAAGTCAGTGTGGGAGCAGCCTTCCCACAGAAGATGGGACAAGGGGGGAAGCTGGAAACTTGAGAGGCCGTGCAGACCCCAACCTGAACGCGGTGAAAATCGAGAAGCTGTCAGATGATGAGGAAGTGGACATAACTGATGACATGGATGAACTGCTCACTCCTGCCTTCCAGCAAGAAACAGGAAAATCTGAATTATCTGTTATCCCAAAAAGTCCAGTTGAAGAAACAAAAGCAGTGGAGCAAGGTTTTTTGTCTGCTGGCCACAGTTCTGCAGCTGCTGTGGCTAAAGAAGATCCTCAGCATACCAGGCCAGAGACAGTGGATGCATTGGTATTTCCTGCTGTGGCAGCAACGTGTTCCCAGCACCTAAATGGGGATAAATCTGTGAATTTGGATTTCCAGCAATGCAACAGTCTTGTTGAGAAAGCTGAGCAAAGTGGACCAGTCACATGTCCTCCACAAGGAAACAATCAGGAGCTCAGTGAGGAGCAAAGAGACCTGGCTGATAATGGATTGCTTTTTCCTTCTCCCTGCCAAGTGGATGAAGATCATCAAGAGGAAGCAGAGGAGCTGAAGCCACCTGATCAAGAAGTGGAGGTTGACAGAAGCATCATTCTGGAAGAAGAGAAGCAGGCTATTCCAGAATTCTTTGAAGGGCGCCAGGCCAAAACGCCAGAGCGTTATTTGAAAATCAGGAATTATATTTTGGATCAGTGGTGAGATGCATTAATTTCTTTTACTGAAATAAGTGATTAAGATGTCCTGGTCTGATGTAGCTAAAACACTACTTAGCACTAATAGCTTACTTCTGAATAGAGTGAAATTAATTGTATGGTAGCTTGCCAGTGAAGAGCATTCATTAATACTTCTTTTGCATCTTCCTGATTTTTTCTCTGCCATTCTGGAAGCTGAGCTATGAAAATACTTTGAAGCATTAAGAAAATGAATGTTCTGTACCAGAACAGGCTGCATTTATTTTGGATGTGCTATTTCCTTGCCATTTTTGCAATCCTATGCATAAGAATGGTTGTAACAAATGGTTCCTTAAAATAACCAATGGCATTAATTCCATACCCTTGCCTTTACAGAAAGGCAGCAAGAAATAATAGTCTGTGCTAAAGCAAATAGTGTTGACCAAAGGAATGCCTCAAATTAAGGATCAATTTGTAGTGGTGCTTGTACACTTAAATATTTTATATTCCATCTGCAAAGGAGTGGTGTAAGGAAACATAGTGACTTGTGGTAGGAGGCTCAAGGTAATTTGGTTGCCAGTTTTGGTTTGTGCTTGCTTTGAAGTATAAAGAATTATTGAGTTTAACTCTGTCCTCATTCAGTTGTCTTGTGCCCTGACAGCTTCTAGTTGCAAAGAGAGACTAAAATTCCATTTGACACCAGAGAAGTGTTGAACTGAGAAGATTCAGTATCAGCTTAAAGGAAGGATAAATGCATAGAGAGTGAAAACAGGACCTCAGTTAAAGTCACCCAATTCCTTCATGGTTTGTTCTGCTCTTTGACCAGGTGCTGTGCTTTGTTTTAGGGAGAGGTGCAAACCCAAATACCTGAACAAGACCTCGGTGCGGCCAGGCCTGAAGAACTGCGGGGACGTCAACTGCATCGGGAGGATCCACACCTACCTGGAGCTGATAGGAGCAATCAACTTTGGCTGTGGTAAAGACACTTCTGTTAGAATAGTCAGTAAAGAGCCTCTTCTGGTGCACTGCTGAAGGACTGCCCAGCATTAGGGTGTGCTGCTCACACAGAGGATGCACATTCATCCTTGCTAGGAAGGACCTTCCAAGCAGAATCTCTGATAACCTTGGAAATCTAGAGGAGCTTGTAACCTATTTATAGGATTAGGAATTTTGAGCTTACACAAAAACTTCTATTTTTACTTTTTATTTCCCTTTCCTCATGTTTAATCACACACCAGTTGGTGGGATGTCTGTTTTGTTTCATGCTTTTCTGTGTGTCCTGATACCAGCTGTGTCTGCAATTCTGCCATCCTTATTAGGCAGAATTCAAGTAATTGTTTCTTTTTCCACACTAAATTATAACTGTTTTCTAAATAAACACCAATGCCTTCATCCTCAGGGCTAGTTTTTAAACAATTCAAGTGTTAAAATTAGGTGACCTGTTAAAAGTGAATGCGCACGTGTTACTTATGTTGGTTTAGAGGCTCTGAATGAATTTTGGTCCAAAGCTGAATGACCATCACCTAGGAGAGGAGCAATGTCCTGCAATTACATTTTGTCTGAAGTAAAGTTATTAAAAATTAATTGACAAGGAGGAGGTTTTGCTGTTTTAAAGTGTAGTGGGAGAGGGCTATGTCATCACCCAGAATTATGACTATCAAGAGATGTTTGCTGTGAGGGTTTTGTTTGCTTTCTCCCTGTGCCGTCTGCTGTTGTCACTTACTCGTGTGTCATTCCTGTGTGTGTGGCAGTGCTGAGCAGCCCTGAGCTCTGCTGACACGGGAATTGTCCCCTGTGTGTCCTGCAGAACAGGCCGTGTACAACCGGCCGCAGCCCGCCGACAGGAGCCGCTGCAGGGAGGGCAAGGACACGGTGGAAGCCTATCAGCTGGCCCAGCGCCTGCAGTCCATGGTACAGCCCGGGGGTAGTGGCAGCAAGGGGAAAAAATGCTCCCAGCTTGCATTGATTTGCAAGCCAGGGCACCTCGGGGAATGTCTCCTCTCACTCAGGTTGCAGTTTCCTTAGAGTGCCCTGCGATTGATTCATCTTGAGTGCTGTGTCCAGTTCTGGCCCCTCAGTTTAGGAAGGATGTTGAGATGCTGGAGCGCATCCAGAGGAGGGCAGCAAGCTGGTGAGGGGCTTGGAACACAAACCCTGTGAGGAACATGTGAAGGAGCTGGGGTTGTTTAGCCTGGAGAAGAGGAGGCTTAGAGGTGACCTTATTGCTCTCTACAACTTCCTGAAGGGAGGCTGTAGACAGGTGCAGGTCGGTCTCTTTTCACTGACAGAACCAGAGGACACAGTCTCAAGCTATGTCAGGGAAGATACAGGTTGGATATCAGGAAAAAATTTTTCACTGAAAGAATAATAAAGTACTGGAATGCTCTTCCCAGGGAGGTGGTAGAATCACCATCTCTGGATGTGTTTAAAAAAAGACTGGACATGGCACTTGGTGCTGTAGTCTAGTTGTGGTGTTAGGGCATAGGTTTTACTCGATGATCTTAGAGGTCTCTTCCAACCTCATTATTCTGTGATTGAGGTGTCAGTCTTGGTACAGGTGTCTCACACCCACTCACATGTTCAGGTGCTTCACTCCAGCAGTCTTGCAGGCCTTCCCCTGCAGTCTGAACCCCCTCTTCCCCATATTTTATTAGCCACAGAATAGTGAAGTGCATTGCAGTGTGTGATTAAGTTGCTTGCATTTCAACAGTTAAATACACTAGGTGTATGTTATGGCTTACTGAGAGCCGTATGCACACAATTAAATGCAGCAGTAACTCATTTATAACTGCATGGATTACCAAGGCTTGCCAGAGTTAATTTTTACATTTACACTTAATGTAGCATTTTTAAGTACTTCACAGCAAAGTAAATCAGTTGATGAGAGGAAAACGAAATCAATCGCACTTTAAAAATAATAAATTGAAATGTAAAGAACTGTAGCATACACTAGATGTAAACACACTGAGTTTATAGCTTTGTGTGTTGTCTGAGCATTAATTCAGAGCTGGATATCAGTGCCCTCTTGCTGTCAGGGGTGCTGATATTCCATGGAACACTAACAGGCTTTACAGCCTTAAATCCCAAAAACTTTCCTGATGATAATTCAGGACAGATTGTGGACTACTTAATTCTACAGAAATCCGGGGTGTTCTTTATTTTCTGGGAACGTGTTGGAGTGTCAGTACCATTCCTGGGGCAGTGACCTTGTGGCTGCCTGCATGAAGGAAGTGCAGTTTTCTCAGGGTAATTTGGCTCATGGTGGTTTCTTGCCTCAGCGCACGAGAAGACGCCGAGTGCGGGACCCGTGGGGAAACTGGTGTGATGCAAAGGATTTGGAAGGACAGACATTTGAGGTAACCCTCCTGTGTTTTAAACTTACCATAAATCATCAGTTCCTGCTAATTGCTGGCAGGTGCTGTTGCATCAAACAGACAAGGGAACAGTTGTGTCATAGGGATTTAACCTCTCTTGTGGAAGTGTAATTCGAAAGTACGGCAGCAGCTGGCACATCTGCATGCTGATAAACACAGCTGCATTTGGGGTTTGCATGAGGGTTTTATGCCCATAAAACTTGTTGCCATGTCTTGTAGGAGATTTCATGACCCGTTGCTTCAGTTAACTGCCTTTAGGGTAACGGTAGAGGATGGGAGAATAACATTTAAATGTTATTTTTCCAGTCCCATATGGTTTCCTTGTGTTCATTATGCAGGTGATAATGAGTTCCTAATATTAATTCTGCTACTAGCAATATCCTCAGTAATACTGTGGTTTATTAAGTGCTTAAAAAATTCATACAAGGTTAAATATTTTATGGGAGAATTGGAAAGAAAATACACGTCTATTCCTACAATTACAAATTACATCAAAAGTGAAGAACTGTAAACATCCAATTTTCCTGTATACAAAGCCTTCTCAATTTTCAACCTTTCAGTAATTGCCTGTAACAATTACTTCCATAATGCTATCATGCCATCCCTATTTTAGAGTAACTGTGGGTTAATAAGTCCAACACTTCCATCCAAATACATATTTGGATGGAAATAAAGGTTGAAAATATCTCTAAGGAGGGGGCATGATAAATTCTGGCTGTGGTTTGTAATGGCAGGTGGTCACACCTGGATTTACACCTGGTTTGCAGTGTGGGCTGTGATTTTACTGAATTTGAATGATTTGGAGAGTAAGAGAATTCTCTTATCAGACACCTTGTGAACCTGATCTCAGATTGTCCTTCCTTCCACACTTCTTGGTTCTGCCGTGGCTTTTGCCTCTATCCTGAGTAGTCTTGTAATACACAAATTATATTAAGAGGGCAGGGATATCAAGAATTTATTCTGGGCTGGTTTTGCAATCAGGGCTGAAAAAGCACTTCAGACATTGAAACATTTAATTTTTTAAAAAACCTTTTCAGCATCTCTCAGCTGAAGAATTAGCAAGAAGGAGAGAGGAAGAAAAGCTGAAACCTGCAAAATCTTCTAAAGGTTCGAGACAAATCAAAAGGTATTTGATCACATCATGTTCAGACATAGGTCTGCCAGAAGTGGAACAAATGTCCTGTGTAATGTCAGGCTGCAACCCTGCATCCTGGCATCCTGGTCTGAAATAGCAGGGATGCTTTTCAGATGCCCCATGTTGGAATTCAGGAGTGTGGGAAGTGATATTTCTGTATTTGGTAGAAGCCATCCTAATGTGGGATGAGAAAATCCAGTGAAGAAAACAAGGTTATTCCTCCTCTGCCAAGGAGACAGTGGGAAACTTGAAAAGTTTCCTGACTGTCCTACATCTTTAGAGAAATTTTCTTTCATTTTATAGTTCCTTTGATCCCTTTCAGCTGATACCATGCTGTTTGTTCACGGAAGAAAAGCAGGTATGTACCTCTGAGTGAATTACTGAGAAGGCTCCATTGCTTGGATTACTTTTCTTATTTTTGTGTTTATCATTTCAGGAACCCTTTCAGGTGAAAGTGTCTTCTGAAGCACTTTTAATAATGGATTTGGTGAGCATTAAATTTTATCTTTCAAAAAGCTGTGGTGTGTGTGCTGTGGGTTTGTTTGTTTTTTTTAATGAGCAACATAACAAGACCAAGAAAAGCTGTGGCTTCCCCACAGCTTTGTTTTTTTTAATGAGCAACATAACAAGACCAAGAAAATAAAACAGAGAAGCTGTGGCTGCCCCATCCCTGGAAGTGTTCAAGGCCAGGTTGGATGGAGCTCTGAACAACCTGTTCTAATGGAAGGTGTCTGCCCATGACAGGGAGGATAATGAGATTATTATTAAGGTTCCTTTCAACCCAAACCATTCTGTGATTTTTTTCCAGTCAGACCTAGAAGTGTGAGTATCTAGTATTAAATAAAGCCCCTAAAATGAATAGGTTTTGTATTGTGCTTAATATACAATTATTGACCTTCTAGAAAAACTGATAAGAGCTTTGCTACTTTACTGAGAGCTTTACTACTTACTACTCTCTGTCATACTTTAAATCTAATTTGCTTAAAGCTACTTTCTGAAACAGACTGCCCTTCTGAAATCTATGGCTTCATTTTCTCCCAGTCTGGGAATTGATTTTGTGTTTGCAAAGCAATGTGTGGGTTTTTTCAAGAATAACAAAATGTGTACAGTTGTGTTCAGCACTGCCCAGGCGAAGCCAGCATTGCCTTGTGTATGGAAGCATTGCACTCTTGCACTACATCTGTGGTGTGTATATAATAAGCAAATTTAATCTTTTCTGTTTGCTTTAAATGGGAGTACTGTGTATTTGAGAGTCTTGAGTTGTCTTGAGTTTTCCTTCTACATATGCTTGAGAAGTCACTGCCTTGTGAGAAATCCCACAACTTGGATTTTCCTACTTGTTTGATCTCATTCCAGCACTCTCACGTGTCTCTGGCAGAAGTGATTGGGCTGCTTGGTGGAAAGTACTCTGAAGCTGATAAAGTTGTGGAAGTAAGTGCTTGTCTTTTCACTTTTTCTCTATAATATTAAAACTGAAATGATCATAGTTACAATTTGAATAGATGTAACTTATTTCTAAAAGGCAACTGATTAAATATATCAAAGTTGAAGTTCATGACTGTAGTCTTGAAATATGAGAGTTAAGCTTACATTCAAGTGTCAGCTGCATCATGAGCAAGATCTGGTAAATGCCCCTTAAAACTCTGTAAATTTCTGTAACTGATTCATGGAAATCACCAGGTTGGAAGAGACTTTCAAGACCATCAAGCCCAACCCAGTCTCAACACCTCCACTGGCCCCCAGTGCCACATCCAGGCTTTGTTAAACACACCCAGGGATGGTGACTCCACCACCGCCCCAGGCAGCCATTCCAGAATTTTATCACTCTTTCCATAAAGAACTTTTTTCTAATATTCAACCTAAATTTCCCTTGGCACAGCTTGAGGCTGTGTCCTCTGGTTCTGTCAGTGCTGCCTGGAGAAAGAGCCCAGCAGCAGATGAGCACAGGCACCTTTCAGGGAGCTGTAGAGAGTGATAAAGTCACCCCTGAGTCTCCTTTTCCCCAGGCTGAGCACCCCCATCTCCCTCAGCTGTTCCTCACAGGGTTTGTGCTCCCAGCCCCTCTCTAGCCTCGTTGCCCCCTCTGGATGTGCTTGAGTGGCCCAATGTCCTTCCCAAACTGAGGGGCCAGAACTGGACACAGCTCTTGAGGTGTGCCAAGTACAGGGGAAGGATGACCTCCCCGCTCCTGCTGGCCTGCTTCATGATTCCTGATCCAGGCCAGGTGCCATTGTCCTTCTTGGCCAGCAGGGCACACTGCTGGCTCACGTTCAGTCTGCTGTTGAGCAGCACCCCCACGTCCCTTTCCTCCTGGGCACACCATCCCCAGCCCGCAGCACTGCAGGGGTTATTGTGGCCAAAACGCAGGGCTCAGCCACAATAACCCCTGCAGCAGTGGAGGCTCCTTGCAGTGGTGCAGCTGGAGCTTCTCTCCCCAGGTGCGTGCGGCAGAGCCGTGCAACAGCCTGAGCACGGGGCTGCAGTGCGAGATGGACCCAGTGTCCCAGACGCAGGCCTCGGAGTCGCTGGCAGCCAGGGGCTTCCAGGTCATCGGCTGGTACCACTCCCACCCCGCCTTCGAGCCCAGCCCCTCCATCCGCGACATCGACACCCAGGCCAAGTACCAGGTACAGCCAGGACGCACCCTAAAGCCCCCTGGCTTCACACTGCTGCACCAGTGTGTCTTAGCCTGAATTGACATAGAAGCTGTTCTTCAGGTTTCAGCTTTGCTGTTCTGAATAAGACTGGATTTTTTTGTTTTGGTGTTTTTTAGAGCTATTTCTCCAGGGGTGGTGCCATGTTCATCGGAATGATCATAAGCCCTTACAACAGGAATAATCCTCTTCCCTATTCCCAGATCACCTGTCTGGTCATTAGTGATGAGATCAGTTCTGATGGTTCCTATCGTAAGTACCCCTACTTAATCCAGTGTCTTAATTCTCCTTTTCCTTTTTGGGTGTTAAGGGGAAGAATTAAATTTGGAATCCAAAACACATAATCTTTTAACCTCCTTAATGTTGTCAAGTAACAGAACTACAGGCTTGTGCAGTCAGTAATAAATGAGGAACAGTTATGGGGAAGGAAGGGATTGCACCTAAACTAAACAGGAGAAAAAACAGTGGAGTGCAGCAGAAGCACTGAATAATGATCTTCAATTTATTGCAGGCCTGCCCTACAAATTTGAAATGGAGCAGATGTTGGAGGAGCCTCAGTGGGAATTAATATTTGAAAAAACAAGGTGGATAATTGAGAAATACAGATTTTGCCACAGGTTTGTGTCCACTTCTGTTACAAACAGCCAGGTTGGAATTTTTACACATTTATTGTTACATTTCAGTCAAGACCCATGGCTGCTTTCTCCAGCACTCCTGTTTGTTTTTCTTCCAACAGCAGTGTCCCCATGGATAAAATTTTTCATAGAGATTCTGACCTGACTTGTTTGCAGAAAGTAAGTTTTCTTCTTTTAACTTTTTTATGTTAGATGTTTTTTAAAATGCAAATCTGTTTCATGTTGGAAGTCACCTGGACTTACACTTCTACAAATCATAGATGTAAATTAGTGATAAGAAATTATTTTTGTGGCACAGCTTATTTACTTACAACACAGTGAAAATAAAGATCCTCCTCTCAGAGAGGTGGGGCTGGGGTTATGTGCAGATTTCAAGTTTGACCCTCAGTTTGGAGAGGAATTAATGGCAATTAATTACTCAGGTCTCTCCTCAGCATTTTGTGTGCTTTCAATATCAAGACCTGCACATGTCTCAAGAGCAGATTTGGCCTTCCTGGTCCTTTGTTCCATCAGTAAAGTAATGCTGTGCCATGTTTGTTACGGATAAGTAGAAACTTTAATTTTCCAGTCAGTGTAGTCACTGCTCTGGAGCTCTGGCTAGTGGCAGCTGTACCATTATGGCACAAACAAGACAGAAACTCTGCCCAAAGCAAAAGACATAAACAGAAAACTTGCACACAGTAGTTGCACACATTGATTTTTTTTTTTTTGTTCCCTCTCAATACAATAGTGTAAATCTAAACTTGAGTTGGTAGAATGCTCTGAAATTTAGTTTTTGGGTAATTGGTTTTAAAGACTTGGGTTTAGATCACTCTGTTCCATTTAAATTTATAATGTATAAACACTTTTTGTAGTGTTCATCCTAAATAAATAAATCAAAATCTCTTCACAATACTTATCACATAAGAGGGGGGGAATGACAATTTAAAACAGATTTCCTTTTCTTTTGCCTAGCTTTTGGAGTGCATGAGGAAGACTTTGGGCAAGGTAACAAGCTGCCTCATTGCTGAAGAGTTCTTGACTCAGATTGAAAACTTATTCCTTTCCACGTACAAGAGTGGAAAAAATGCTGAAGGAAGTGAGAATGAAGATTCACATGAATTGCCAGTGTGATGGCTTTGGAATTTTGATTTAATTTTTTAATTTCTTCCCCTCCTCTCCACTATGTCAACTTTCTGAATTGTTATCCCTTTTAGTAGTGACTGTTAAGAATCCAGTGTCATCTCATTGTTGTGGTTTAAAAACACTTTGAAAGCTCCTAATTTGTGTGACCTGTGTGCCCGAGGAATGCTTGATGCTGAGGAGTGCCATGGAGGTAATGATTGACCAGCCTGATGTTTGGGAAGGAGGACACCCTGTCAGGAATGCTGTGCATCACTCTGCAAAGAGAGCTTGTCCTCTCTCAAGTCTTTCACTTTGGGAATTTTCTCTAATATTTTTGTCTACACGTGCACCTCTAGCTCAGAATGGATTTGTTTATTTGCTTTATGGAGTGTGAGTTTGAATGAATTCACAAAAGGGAAACTTAACTGAGAGTTTTATAGCTCAAACTTTCCTGGTGTCCAGTAAAAAGTTTCATTCAGTTGTAGCAAAATACATCCCCCAATTTCTTTTCACTATTATTTTTCATATTATTTTCCCCATTGATTCTGTTGGTCAAGTAGCTTTTTGGCACATTCTTTGCCATCCTGCTTCCATATTGGGGAGAAAAAGCTGATGAGTGTCATGACTTCTCAGTAGTGGCTGTGCTTGTTTCCAGTGGAAATGATAACTCCTGTCTTACCACAGGTTATCTCTTTCTGACCTTCCATTCTACAGGGAGGTTTAATGTTGTTCTCCAGATCATTGTGGTTTGTCCACTTCTAATTGCCACTGTTTCCTGTGGAAACCAGAGCTCCTGATTGATGGCAGACTGAGTGCAACGAGCAGAAAAGGATTTGTGTGTTTGAAGAAAAAAAAATCCCCACTTTTGTATTCAGAGTCTTCTCTATAATGTATAGTTCAATAGAAAAACACTTGTTTGTATCAGCTCCTCAGTTATGATTTCATACAGGTATATATTTAGATAAATGAGTCACAGATTGATCTTGATTGAGAAGTTTCCTGATTGCAACTTGGAAATGTTTCATGAGCTGTATCACTGTGAATATTTTTAGAAAAAAATGTGCTTTAAATGTTGCTTTCTAAATACTAATGAAACTTGACTTGTCTACAGGTATTACTATTTACACATGTTTATCTTGGGCAGAGTTTCTCAGAGAGGTCTAAAATATATTTGAAAGTTTCAAGCAAGACTTGGAGTTTATATCTAGAGGGGAGACAATGGACCCAATTTTTATTTTAAGAAAATATGTGTGTGTGTATATATATACATATATACAGTTCTACATAACATAAATGGAATTTTGAGATTTTATATGTTTCAACTTTTTGTTTGTATAAAGAGTTTGAAAAGCTTTAAAATCACAGAGTTGCATCCCAAGGAGGGAACTCCTTCACGGGAAGTTAATGTTATATTTTTATCAGGCCTCATGAGTCTCTGTCACTAAGGGGAGGGAGCAAAACCTGAGCAGGTGAAAATGTGAGCCCTTGAAACTCAGTGATTTCCCCACATTTAAGAGCTGTGGACTCAAAAGTACTGGTGGGTGTTGTGTGCTCTCTGTGTTCAGATGTGCTGGTGCACAGCTGTCGGTCCCACTACTGTGTGTAATTTACCACTTTGTGTATCCATCTCTCTCTGCCCTGTTGGCTCAGTCTGCATTTGCTCTAAACTCTCACCTTTGGAGCTTCCTGCCCACCACTATTGCAAGGATTCCTGGATTCCTGCCTGAGCTACACTCCAGGTGGGAGAGCACTCCTCCTTTGCAGTTGTGGGGAGTTGTGTTGCAGTTTTGGAGTTTTCTGGAAAATCCCCCAGTGTCAATGTCCTGACAGTTCCAGTTAGAGCTGCTGGGAGCAGAATTTTGAATCTATTGTCACAGCACCATGAAGTAGATACTGCTGGTGTTCCACACCCTTTAGGGATGAGTCAGGATTGCCCAGGTAGTGCTAACAATGTCCTGGCTGCTTCCCTCTCTGGTGATCACTGAGGTAAACTCACGCAGCTGTATTGTTGTATTCAACAGTGGTGTTATGTAAGGAAATTTTTGAGGAACCCAGACTTTTCAAGTGATTTTTCTGAGGACATGGGCCAGGATTGAGCCTTTGACATGCACATAAAAGCTCCAGAATTTCAAGTGTTTGTTGCAGGGTGGTGTGGGAGAAAATACAATGCTTGTACCATCAGGATCTAGTCTAGCACACAGAATTCTATAGGAATTGGAAAGAGCACAGTTGTGATGCTGAGTAATGATTTTGTTGACAAGAGGCAGGGTAAGAAAATAAACTAACCTACTTTTTATCATTTAGTTTCACTGAGTGGTTAATGATATGAGTTTGGAAGTTGCATGCTTCCCAGGAAATAAAACCTGTTTAACTAATATACCAGTTCTACCAAACACATTTTAGGCATGAATTTTTTTATTAAAAAGCTTTTATTTCCAATCCAGGCTTCGTTTCAGTGGACCTGTGCTAATCTGCTGTTCCTTTCCATAGGACCAGTGTTACACCTTACCAAGTTGTTGCTCAGGACATAGGAAATTGTTGAGTAGGGGCTGGAATGATACAGTTAAAACTGGAATTCAACAGGTTAAGAAAGGGAAAAAGAAATTAACAAAACCCCCACAAAATAAACCCAAACAATCCCTCCCAAGGTGTCACTTTTGGCAAATATCCCTATGGGTATTTGTTGGCTGAATCCTGTTTTGCTCTCAGTTGCCAGCAGTGCTGCCTCAGAGGGATGCAGATCTTGTGTGCAAGGGGAGGGAACATCCCTAATTGCATTTTTTTTTTAACTAACCAACTTGGCAAAACCAATTCAGCTGAAAAAACCAAAATCCATAACCAAGTAAAAAAGGTAACCAACTTGCCAAAACCAATTCAGTTGAAAAAACAAAATCCATAACTAAGTAAAAAGTTAAGGCTGTTGCCACTGATATTCACTCAGTACTTTTTTCCTTTGCTCTCTTCTCCGCTATTTCTGCCTGATGACAGACAAGAGTCTGCTAATAAAGGCTGTACCTGCAGTACCCAGAAAGATGTGTCTGTGTTTGTAAGAGCTTCTCTCCGAGCCGGGGTGCGGAATGTCTTTGTTCCGTGTCGGTGGCACTGACCGAGTGACAGAGCAGCGCTGGGCTCCAGCAGAGGGAGCTTTGTCACAGCGCTGCGGGAGAAGTTCGAAATCTGAGCAAAACTCTTCTTACGGGTGTGTGTGTAGTGAACCTGCGGCCGGGGAGCGCATCCAGGCAGGAGCGCCTCGCTGGGGAGGTGTTCCCCTCGTTGTTTTACAGCCGCTGGGCTTTAGTCTCCCTCAGTGGATCCTGGAGCAGGGGTGGAGCAGGGATGCTGGGATGGGACCCCAGTGTTTGCAGGGGCACATCCTGGAGGTGCCCAGCAGATCCCTTTCCATCAGCCGCGTTCCCTCCCCCGATCCGATCCAGGAGTGCTGGTTCCAGCTCTGTTCCAGATTCCTTCTGCTGTGCTGCAGAGAATTCGCTCAGCCATGAGGGCAGAGAGGCTGTAGGGGGAAGAGAGGCTGTGGAGGAGGACAGTGCACCCCAAAAGCAGAGTGTGGCACAGCAGTGCACCCCAAGTGTCTGCACGGGGAGGGAGAGGTGCTGTGCACCCCCGAGGAAGTGAGGGATAAGGATTCATCCATCCCCACTGGAAGCAGCCGGTGGTTTAACATCCCACTGAACACTGTAATCACATGTGATGCTGGACAAAGTATTTAATGGCCTAGATAAAAGTATTTGGGTTGTTTAATTGCTGCTTTACATAGACCTACTGCCCTACTTTTACAAGGTTTAGAATTGTGCTGAGAAATTGTTTCCATGGAAGCAGAGATCACTAAAGAAATAATGCACTCTACATTTCCTACAGGATTATTCCTTTTACAGCCTGCTGTTCTAAATAATTAACTCTTGTAGTACTGTTGCAGCTTAGCATGGATTAAAAGAAACAATACATTTTTGGTGTCATAGAGGCATTACATTTTTAATATATATAAGTAGTTGCATATATATGTATACATAGTTGGAAAAACTTGTCTTTAAAGTAAGTCCCTTCCTTCCTTATTTACAGAGGGAAAAATCCACCAGTAAAAGAAAAAGTCAATGAAGAAGTGCACTTTTATTTTGAACTATATTTCACATTTGGCATTTAAATAATGTGAAATAAAATATAGACAAGATATGAGGAGGTAGGTGATAGTTAAATGGATTTTGACTTTGAAGGAGGGATGTGAAAATTAAAAGAAAAAAGGACATTATTGTAGTATGGTAAATGAATGACTTAGAAATGGGAAAAGAGTTGCTAAACTATTATAGAATCATCAACATGACAAATTGACTTACCTGGCAGTCTTAATAATAGTTTTAGCTGTAGATCTCAATTATTTTCCAAGAAAGCCAACTGGAGTTATTATTACCTGAAGGAATATCCAGATTGTGTCCTGCTTTGGCAGAGGGTGTTCACATCCCATTTCCACGTGCAGCTCTGATTTTACACCTATTCCCTGGCAGGCAGGGTCCTTCCCAGTGTGCACAGAGCCACGAGAGCAGGAGCTGGCAGGCCCTGGAAGTGGGGCAGTGCTCAGGTGAGCAGCACACAGGTTGGAGCTGACTGCAAGGCACGTGGCTGGGAGTGCAGTGCACACACTGCTCTGTGGTCATTACTGGTCTCAAAATAATGATTTATAAAGAGGCTGACAGGGTTTGACAAATCAGATGAATGGAAATGACTTAATGCAAACTGGAAGATCTTTGTCAGCTGCTGCCAAAGCACATGGAAATGTTAAGACAGGTTTGTAGATCACTGGGAGAGTTCGGAGCCACTGGAGTGTTCTGTGAAAGGCATTATTAAAGTTCTGACTGAAAAATTTCTTAAGAAATAACAAACAACTCTGTAAGGGTAAAATAAGCATGAAAATCAGTATTCCTAGTGCTGCCTTGGGATGAGCATGTGCCAAAGAGAAGGTGGGAGAGAAGCTTTCCATGCTGAAAGATGAGGGTGATCTCTGCAGGAGAGCAGCCATCAACCTGGTCAGCTGTGACTCCTCTTGAAAAAGCAGTTGCTCCAGGCAGCAACCATCAAACTCCCAAAGGCATTATTTAATAAAGCTATGAAAGTAAAAAGTCTATAACTGATAAGAATCTAGATAGTGGAATGATAGAGATGCTGTGCAGTGAAAGACACAGGAACAACCATGATGGAAGTGGAGGAGCAGGGTTTCCTGCAGAAGTGGAAGAAACTCCTTAAACAGCCATTTGCATGTCGTCCATACAAAATCTAAAGAAGGAAAAGGGCCAGCTGCTTGTCTTTAATCCATAACGGAAGCCCATGGCAGGAGCTTGGCTGCTGTCTCTTTCTTCCCTGTTGTTTCCTCATCAAGCAGGAGCGAGGGAGGCAGCTGGAGGCAGGTGCCACTCCCTGAGAAGTAACAGGGAGCTGGGAAGCTGTTGACTGGGATTTGGGAAGGAGATGCCAGTTGTTTTGGAAGAAGAACCTGTTTGGTGGGTCTGATTTGAATCAATAAAGGGAGCAGCACGCCAGTGTGTAGGAATGAGCAGCCTCCACCAGTGGATTAAAGCTTTGGATGCTGCCTGCTGCTGCTCAGGACTTTATCTGTGCTTTTCTCCTGCACTATGGGGCCTCTCTTTGGGGCTGTGCTGGGTTTGATTCTGGCAGTCGCTTCACCAGCCCACGACAGCTGTACCTGTGCGACCAACAAGTGGGCAGTGTGTGCCCAGGAGGGCCCAGGGAACTGCACCTGCAGGCTGGCAGGTTCAGATCACCCTGTAGACTGCTCAACCCTGACTTCTAAATGCTTCCTGATGAAGGCAGAAATGACCCCCCTGAAGGAGAAGCGCCTCTGGAGACCCCCCCAGGGGGTGTCAGACAGCGATGGCATTTACAACCCCGACTGCGAGGACAGCGGTGTCTTTAAAGCCAGGCAGTGCAACCAGTCCAGCACCTGCTGGTGCGTGAACTCGGCGGGCGTGCGCAGGACGGAGAAGGGAGGCAGGAGCCTGAGCTGCCGCGAGCTGGTCCGGACACGGTGGATCTACATCGAGCTCACACACCAGAGGAGCTCCAGGGCCTTCGCTGCTGCCGACGTGGCCCAGGCCCTGACCCAGCTGTTTGAGAGCAGGTACAAGCTGCACCCCAAGTACATCGCAGCCATCAAGTACGACCCCCCGCTTATCCAAATCCGCCTGGACCAGAACAAGAAACCCAGGTGGGATGTAGATATAGCTGACGTGGCCTATTACTTTGAAAAAGACGTGAACAATGACTCCGTGTTTCCTTCCAACGGTAATTTCACTGTCTCAGTCAATGGAGATGCTCTGGCTGTTGAAAAGCTCTGGATTTACTATGTGGATGAGAAGCCCCCCGAGTTCTGCATGAGGCAGCTGGCAGCTGGCATTGGTGCTGTGGTCACCGTGGTGGTCCTCACTGCTGGCATTGGCATCGCCGTGCTGCTCATCCTCAGGTGGCTGCGCACAAGGACATATAAAAAATTTGAGTGTAAAGAAATGAAGGAAATTAAAGCCCCAAGCTTAGAACTGACCTGAGCTGAAAGAAGAATGATAACTACAGGAAGACAAGGAAAAAAAGGCACAAAATACAAAGAACAGACTCGGTGTATATGTGATGGATTTGGAATTTTTTCTTTCCTACAGGAATTTGTATATGAATGTTCTAAATTATTCTTACTTAGTACAAATAAATTTTTGGCGTATCAATGAATTTGGGAGTCAGTTACCTAAATATTTTAAATGACTCCTGCTTTGGAGGGTAAGAAAACTGTTACAACTGTCTATTTAACATAACACAGAAGGCTTTCACTCCTGCGGCAGGCCCGGCTCAGATTGCTTAAATACTTAAATACTCTGTGGGGTTCTTGGTGTATCTATTTACTGAAATTAAAACACTTGCCTCAGCATATTTGGGCTATATTGCTGCTTTTCTCATGGTAGACTTTTTTAAAATGCAGTTTGTTTTTAGTTCATGGGGGCTTTGAAAAACAAAAGTTTCTGGAACTTTTTTAATCAATAAATAATTCAATGAATATTACTAAATAACCATATAAGATAATGGTAAGATACTCTGCAAGATCAGAGGCTTTTATAGAGTGATGTGTTAGGAGACATCCCAGGTGTTGGGTCGCTTCCAGGTGCAGAGATCCCAAGTTCCTGGGTTTGTATTCTGGCAGCACAGCGAGCTATTCCCACTTGTGCTCTTTAATAAGGGTCTGACACTCCTCGTCAGCAAAGATCCCTTGATTCCCATGCAAGTCTAAGTTAACCTTGGTGTTCTGCCCACATTCCAACTCTGGTAATAGCTTTTTGTCTACCTAAATTCCCTGGGCAATTTTAATGGGAGAAGATATTTTTCAGTGTTGTACAGCTGCACAGAAACACTGCACAATGCTCCGGGACAGGCAGAAAAAGAGCTTTATTCCAACTGAGCTGTGGGGGGAATTTAAGAGCAAAGTGTAATTACTGAACTTGGAGTTTGGCCAACTGGACTGCTTTGCTACCTACTCATCTGTTGCATTCCTGGTTTGGAGAGTCATACCCACTGGAAGGACATTTTAAAGAAAATAATGCTGGTTGTTGAATGTTGGGATATTGTCAGTTCCACTCTCTGTGCTGCATGGGGATGTCTAAGTCCATCACTCTCCTCTGCTTCCTGCAGCAGCACCTGCTCCACCTGGGCACTGCCACAGGGCCAGCAGCTCTTTTTTTTCTCAATTAGTTTCAGTGTTGCTCATTTGTAATTCCAGTAACAGTCAGGAGTGTGCTGCTTCCATGGCAAACCACCAAAATGCAGCTCTGGTTCTACTGAATGGAAAAGATATCAGGGGAAAAAAGGGAAGAGGCTTTGATTCTGGTTCTGCCTTTGTTTATAGACACTGTAGGGTAATAACACTTGGTTCAACACACACCATTTCCATTTGACCTCACACTTGTTCACTTACCTGCTGGAAAATTCTGGGTACATACTTTGGGGCAGATGCATCACGTTTTCCCAAAACAAGATTTTTATGCAATTGCAGCAGCAGCATTAATACATTCACAGCTTTGGAGCAAGGTCTATAATTCACTGGGTGCCTTACAGCAACACATCAAAGCTGGTTGTTTGTCAGTCAGGAATACACACTTGTCTGAGAGAAGATTAAGTGAGAATTTGAGATCTAGGCTGGATCTTTCTATGTCATAGGAAAACTCAGAATTTAGCCTAACTCCACACAATTTTGCAAGTAGCCATTTATAAAACAGACTAAATTAAAAATCTAGAGCTGAGCAGCTCACAGCTGAAGAAGTGTAGGATGAGAATAATAATTTTCCAAGTACATTGCTTAACCAATTTCTTAACTTATGCAGAGGAGATCAAAGCCATGTGTTTGAGAGGCTGGTGCTGTTCTTCGATCAGGGATCATGAGATGTACAGTCTGTTCTGGACATCTATGGTGGCTTTTACCAGTCTTTTTAAATCCTTGCATTTTTCTCTTTTCCATCATAGGAAAAAATATTATTTTCAAGGTGAATTATGAGATTTTATATTATAATATAAACATTTAAACATAACATTCAGTAGGAGAGGCAAAAATCACTAATTGTTGAAAAAAATCCTAACAGGTAAGTGTCAGCACCTTTCCTTGGCTCCTGCTTTTCTTTTCAGTAGCTGAGATTGAGAAGAGAGGCTGTTGTGGTACCATTCAAATTTTTATTATTCATTAAAGAACTGCCCCATGAAAGCCATGAGTTGTGATTGGTTATTTCTTTGCTAGTCCTTCAGCACAGTGGACTGCACACTGGTCAGGGACTGGAAATGCACTAGGGCTGGTTAACAGGGATAAAGTATCTGCAGTTAAGCAATGAAATGAGATTAATTGAAGCACAGGGCTCAGAGAACCTCTGCTTGGACTAGATCATTCTACTTGAATAAACCTGTGTAAAGCTACTGTAGGATGTGGACTTGAATAAACCAAACAGACCCATGGCCCCTGCTGAGTACTCATTTCTCTCCTGCCACCTCTCACACCAAAACTTTTTTGCATGTGGCAGATCTCATATTTTACTGTAACATCCCATCATATTCTGCCTGTTTGACTCTCTTACCACTCCTGATATTCTCACTAAAAAAGAGACAATGAGCCCTTTTTCAGCTTTAAACTTTGCAAAATGAAAATACTTTTTACTATTCAGATTTTGAGGCTGTTAACTCTAAAATTTCTAGCTATCCTTTTCCTGATTACATCACCCTGTTTTAATGGAATGTTTGCTCATTTTATGTAAGTAATTCTTGCCTGTGCTCTCTGCAGTGGGTTCTGTGGGTGATAGCAGAGGGTGCCTTTGTGCTGCTGCCTGCTTGGGTTATAAAGGGCGGTGTGCTTGCTTGAACAATGCCAGAGCTGGCTGTTGCCTAAATTATGTTCTGCAGTTCCAACTGGCTGCCTTGGAAAGCTCAAATTAAACACATGCAGAGAGAAAAAAATCCCCTCCCTGCACTCCAACTCTGAAGAGGCCAGTGCTGCCCTTTGCACACAGTGCCACTACCCCTGGGCAACTGCACAAAGCGAGCTTTGGCCTTGGCTTTCAACTAAAACTTTTGTACCACTCACCATCTGAGGACAGTGCCAGAAGCAACGGCAGCACTACAGCAAGGAAATGAAAGATAAGGATTAAAACCCTCTTAAACTCTGTTCTCTCTACTCCCCCCGGTAAAATCCATCTCCGAGTATGTGCCCTGGAATTCTCTGACACAAAAAGCCCGTGTTGATTGGTAGGTGTTGCACACACCCGTGTGTTCCACACCTGCATTAAAAACACACACATCACTGTTTGTCAGAGCAGGGAAGCCCTGGGGAAAACCTCCTGGCAGCAGATCCTCCTCTGCACTCACCACTCTGCAGCCTCTAGCAGTGGCAAAACAGCCAAAACTGCTGCTGCTGCTGTGGAACAGCAAAGAATCCTCTTTTTGTCTGTCCCATCTTCCCCCACTTGAGAACAATCTTTTAGGGATGTTTAGACTGGGATTATGCCAGATGAGGTTACTGATGAGAATCTTAATGACTGCCATGTAAATACACCAAGGTCCCTCTTGAAACACCTGCACCTCTGGGATGTTATTGACAGCTGGAGAGAAGATCCCTTCAATACTTGTTAAAATGTTTAAACCTTGGGGAATCATCCTGGAAAAAGCCAAACCAATATTTACTGCTTAAATATCAAAACCACTTTTTCAGTGAACAGTTAAAGAAATAACAGATTGGCCCTTCCTCCACTTCTCCTTAATTGGGCTAGTTAATGCTATTAAACAGATCTTCCTTGTGCAGGTATAATTATCCTTTCCAAAGCATTTCCACTGATTTGCCTCAGGGTTTTAAACACTGCAATTACTTTTTTTTTTTTTGTCAATGCTAAAATTAATCTTTAGTCATTACCATTGCTATCAAAGCAGGAAAAATGAGCTTCCAGAACTTTTACTATTATTTTTCAGCAGTTCTAACCAAATCTCTTGTACCAATCTTCACCTAGTTAAAATTTCATCCATGCCAGGCAGCCTGACAAGATTCACATCTCATTTGCACGATGATCCCTGGTCCCTGAGGGATAACACTCCTACAGCTCCACTCCAGCTCCAATCAAGCGCCACAGAAACAATTAGGGAGACTTTGCATTATCTAAATGAAAGATTGAATTATGAAAATGTGCTCTGCTAATTTTCCACTGAGGATTTTACATGTGGGCCCAGCAGTACTGGTGGTATAAGCACCCAACCTTTTTCAGGTGGTTCTTTTGAGACAAATTTATCTTTTGAGATAAATTTCTGTCCTCGTAAGGCTTGAATTGAGAAATCTCAGCACTTTTGCTGCTCTGGTTGCACCCAGAAAAGCTGCTTGGAACATTTAGAAGGAATGAAAAGAGCACTCCTTATTTCCAGCCTCTTCACTTGTGTTTCGGAATTAAATTTGGCATTGAATTTTATGACAACTTTTAGATTAACAGTTTTACAGTAAATTTCTGCTTGGTTCAGTAATTTCATTTTCTGGATTTTAAATCTACTTTTTAAAAAACATCAACAACAGAGATAATATGCAACAATAGTTAACACCTATTAAATTCTTAAAGAATATCCTCTAATTGGTATCTCAGTGGGGAAGGGGAGGGCAAAGGACAGTTAGTACATAACACAACACATGGATCAAGGCAGGATATTCTAGTGCAAACATTTGGAAAAAACCTTGACATTAATGAAAAGCATTGTCTGATCTTTTAAATGAACATGAACTCCTGATATTTCAACTGGCCAAACAGACTAAATGAAATTAAATCCAATTTCTGACTTGTAGAAGGTGATGGAGTGCATTTTTTCAGCCAGGATTTTAGCCTAGCATTCATGAACAGAAGTAAATTACACTGAAAGTTGAATTACAATACTATCAATTAATAATTAGTTTTTCCTTGGATTTATATAAAACCCAAATATTTTAATACTTTATAATGAGTTTTTTCATTTGAAGCTGAAGACTGTTTATTTAAATTGACAACTTTTTAATTGTGATGGTCCAAATTGGTAGCAGAGAAATTTTAGTACCAAATACTGAAGTATCTGTATACCAAGCACCGAAAAATACTTTTTATATTCAGAGTTAAACTAATTTTCATTACTTTTATTGAATTTGTTACTTGCTTGTGTGAGTAATTTCATACATATACAAAACCTCATTTAGTTCAGAACAACGACTTATATAAAGAGATACACAAATACTAATGGACACACCCACACAGGAAAATTGTACCTGTTAAGGTGTTAATTGTTTAATTGGACTTAGGAAATCACTTATGACCTCTAAATAGGTCTTGTACAGTCTTAAAAATTTTAAATTTGCTTTCTGGTCTTCTTCTGAAACAAGAATTACAGTCTTTTTTTGTAGAAAAGATGAGGCTTGTAAGGAAAAACTCAGCTACAAAACTGTCTTAATCTACCTCTCTTTACCAGAGAATATTCTATTTTATTTCCTCAAGGAAAAAAAGTTGCATGCACATGTCTTCATTAAAATTCAAGAGACGCAATAATATAAATTACAAGTTAGAATGTTTTTTCCACTACACATCTATTTAGAGGGAAAAAAACCCCCAACACTCTATAACTTTCCAATTGCTCAACTGTTTACCAGATTTTCATCTAGAGATATATTTAGTGCTGGTATTTAATAGATCCTATAATTACCTGTGCTGCATTTGCTGCTTGTCTGCTTTGGAGTTTTAATTGCAAGCAATGATGCTTGGGGAAACTTTAGAAGTGCAGAATGTAGAACACAACTTTGAGCCCCATCATTCCACACTCAAAACATCCATGGATTTTAAGAAGAATTTAGCCAAGGATATAGGAATGGGTCCTATATGCTCTATGCAGAGTTAAATAATACATTAGAGAAACAAATTATTGCAAAAAGAAACAGGCAAAGAAAAAACTCCAAACTAGTGTGCTTTCAGTAAACTCAATAAAAAAGGTGAGGTGGAAAAATGATAGAAAAAATGGTAGAAGGTCTGAATGGCTTAGGAATGGAGAATTCTAGATAAAGAAAACAATAAAAGTAAGCAAATACCCAGTCTAGTAAGGCCATTAATGAGACTTTCTTGTCAGTTCTTCATTTCCTGACAGCTGGGACACACACAAGCCTTGGGTTAGACAAAGTGCTTTTCTGCTGCTACAGCTCAGCTGGTTTTGTGACTGGAGCAGACAGTCACAAAAATTAATGCTGTGTTACTGACTGACAGATTTTACTCTTCGTGCTTCTTATGATAATGGAGCCTGGGCAGGTCTTAAAGGAACTGTGTCAGAGGAAATTATAGGATTATCAGTACATAAAGTTCCTTCTTGGCCTGGACTGCAACAACTGGTCACTACGTGTTTCCATTGGCAATGGCCATCAGTACTTAAGAACTGTCACAGGAGGGCTGTGCTAATAAAAACCAAAAAAAGGTGGAATAAGGAGTACCTCAACAAACACTGCACAATACTCAGCTGTGCTCATACACAGAGGATGTGGCTCTGGAAGGCCAAGATTTGTGCTTCTTTACCTTCCACAACAACAAGGCCTCTGTTTACATTCAAGGCACCAGGGCTTACGCGCAGCCTGGGCTGCCCTGTCATTACCACACATCCCAGCCTCACCCTCCCTCAGCAAATCACTTGTTTTTCGCATCACATCACTCAAGATGTATTTGTCAGCCAGAGGAGCAGGACAAGAGCCACATATTAAGTTAGTAGCTTGCTATTTTCTTGGGAAAAACATCACTTCTGCTCCTACCATGGCAGCAGATCTGACTGCTCCCTGCCTGGGAGTGCCACCAGCCCTTTGGCAGCAGGAGCCACTTCTCATTTCAGGTGCCCAAAAACACAATTGCAGAGTCAATCAGGTTGGAAAAGATCTCTGAAATCAAGTTTAACCTGTGACAGATCCACACCTTCTGAACCAGCCCAGAGCACTGAGTCCCACATCCAGTCATTCCTTGAACCCAAGTCCAGTCATTCCTTGAACCCCTCTTGGGCAGCCCATTCCAATGTCTAGTCACTTTTTCTGTGAAGGAATCGATATTCATGTCCAGCCTGAACTTCCTCTGGCACAACTTGAGGACTTTTTCTCTTGTCCTGACACTTGTTACTTGGGAGAAAGACTGACCTCCAGCTGGCTCCAAAGTGAGAACATCCCGACCCAGGGCTGCTCTCAGCCATGAGGTTGGTCCCCACAAAATGGAATTGTAACCTGGTGTGCAACAAGGCAGTAATTACACACCTGAGATACTTTTTATTTTAGAGCTTCACTCTGGTTCTCAGAGTCCACAAATCAAGCAGGACCACCAGGCTTTTCCTGCCATTATTTATAGGCAGGAATTCAGAGTTAGTAACTTTCCAAGCACAGCCCTTTTATTATGATTGATTACTAATTTACATACACGTTACTCTGACGAGTTAGCAATGTACCACAGATATAAATCAACACCTTGATTTGCTACCTCCTTAAGCCTTCTCAGCTCCCGCATGCCCTTGACTAGGGGAAGATGATTTAGGCTTGAAATCATACAAAGATCCTACATCAAAGAAGGCCCTGATTTAAAATAATCCTGACATATTCCACATTTTGCAACCAGGTGACACGGAAACACCGCGGGCAAAGCCGGAGCTGCGGCACGCAGGAGAACGGGCTCTGCGCCTGAAGACGGGCACCCCTGCTCCCCGCGCTGACACAAAATGGCGGGCGCCGCCTGAGGGGAGCGGCGGCGGCGGGAACGGCGGCGGCCCCGCCTGAGGGAAGGGACGCGGGGCCCCGGCGGCCGCTGTAGCGGTGCGGCCCGTCCCGCCTCCTGCTCTCCATCCCGGCTCCGTATCGACACCGGCTCCGCGGTCCGGCCCCTCCGCCGCCGCCTCCCGCGGTGGTGAGTAGGGGAGCCCGGTGGAGGAGGTCGTTCCCGGTCGCTGGGACGCGCAGCCGTGAGGCGGCCGGAGCTGTCCCCCGCCTCCCCGCCCGCCATTACCCGGGCGGGCGCCTCAGAGTGACTCGTCTCCCTCGTTCCCCACTCTCGGCTCCTCGCATCAGCCCATGTCGCGATAATCGCGGTGACACCCGAGGGTGGCGGGGCTGGGGGAGAAGCAGAGGCCGGGATCGGAGCCAGAGGGTGAAAGGGACGGCGGCGGGGCCCCTCAGGCGGGAGGGCCTGGGTCAATTCCGTGCCAAGGCGTTTCCATGTCCGTGAGCTAGAGGCTCCCGGCTGGCGGAGACTTGGTTTAGCGGCGTTTTGTTTCTAGGCTAGGAGTAAAGTGCGAGCAATGTGCTCACAGATCCTGTGACACAAAATCAAGATCCTGGTTTTCCTCATCTATAGGAATGGCACCAGGGGCGCAAGAGCCCCGCACGGAGGGGTGATGACCCACAATGGTGACCCACAATGGGCACCTGCAGTCGCTCTGATCTGGTGGTAATAAAAGTGAAAGGGAAAAAAAAAAATCACACCTTGTTTTATTCTCAGTGATACAAGATACTGATATCTTTCACAGTCGGAAGCAGATGGATGTCTTACAACTGTAACCGGATACAGTTGTGACTGTGACCTTTTCTGTGCAGTGCAGATGTTGACAAACTAATACATAGTATCCGTTCAGGGTAAAATGAAATGATGACGCAGAGTTTCTTGTTTGGGTGGGCTTCTTAATACCAGTCTGCTCTTTTTTTTTTTTTTTTTCAGGGTAACCAACCAAAGAAGTTATGAATATCATCTGTGGCCTAAAGCTGTCGGGCAGAAACTGTATTTTGTCTCATTTGGCTTCTTTGTGCAAGCAGGGGAAGTGCAATAATCTCTCTAGGTCTTACACAGGATGGTGCCGAAGTCAGGGTGACAGAAATAGATGCCAAAGGTTGGATTTGAGTGGTAATACTAGAAACTGTTTTTTGACTGGAAACCCTGACTCCTATAGAAACTTGATTGGTAAAGGACTGAGATGTTTTTTGGATGTCCCACATACAAGTGGACAGGAAGTGTACAGGAATGCAAACCATAGTTCAGGAAGGTTTTTCTCCCAATCTTCTCAGTCACTGGGGGAGAAGATCCCATCCCTCCTGACCAGTTCTGTAGGACAACCCCCATGTCACTTTGCTGCTTGGAACATTCAGATCAACAGGTCTTTTCACACATCACCATCCCTTCAGGCTGCACCAGTTCCTCTTTTCTGGATTATTGTGAAGCCAGCTCAGAAATTATTTGCCATCATTCTTGGCAGGTAAAATACTGTGTTTCTTTCCTTTCAGTGCAAGACCCATCATGCAAAGTGTGAGTGTGGGGAGGCATGGCAGGTGTGTTTGTAGTGTTGTTTGACTGACAGTTTGCTCAACAAGAGGTGTTTTTTTTTCCATTATCAGAGGCGTTAGATCTATTTTTTGCTCTTTTCATTTACATGTGTAGAGGGAGATGAACCAAGACATTGAGGGGCATTCCTTCTTCTCCTGTGGGAGGGAAGAAATACAGAGGAGTGGCAGCCAATTACTGTATAATCCCCCATGAGCTCCTACATGAGATGAGGCTGTAATAGAGAATACAGTAACAAATTCCATTTCAAATATGTTCTAAATTAACACTGTTTGTATCTTACAGGAGCATAAGAAATTGGTGGAAGGCACTTCCTCCTAATAAACGGGAACTCTTCAAAGAAAGTGCAAGAAGAAACAAATGGAAGATCCTGCTGGGTGTTGGCAGCTTGGGAGTTGTATTTATCATGTTTTATTTTACCCACTTGGAGGAGACACCCATCACTGGGCGCGCTCGACTGTTGGTGTTTGGCAAAGAGCATTTTAGGGAGCTGTCACAGATGGAATATGATATGGTAAGATTTTAGACAAGAAATTGAAAGTACTCAAAAATTGTTGCTTTTTTAGTGATGAGACAGTCCTGTTAATGAAATGGGCAAACAAACCTTATAAGTGTCCTTGATGAGTTTTGAACTTCATGCTCAGAACCCTGCAGAGTCCCTTCATCTGTTCCCTCCTCATTTTGTCTTCATCCTTTTTTAGAATTCCTTTCCAGGAGAAACACATAATGGTTACAAAGCACATAACATAAATGTAGCAAATATTCTTAACTATTGCTTGTCCATTGCACTAGTCTCTGTAATTCTGAGTTCTGTGATTTCCTGTTGAAGTGAAACTTATCAAGTGAAACTTGATAAGCCATATCCAAATGTATCCATATTCCCATCTGTTAGAGACACGAGATAAGAACAGAACAAATACATGATATTTTCAAATTACATGTTTTATATACATTTGTCTACCTTAAAAATTAGGACCAATGAATTTTTTTTTCAGTGGATGGAGCAGTTCAAAAGTCAGATGTTACCTGAGACAGATGCACGCTACCAGGTTGTGGAGAGAGTTGTTGGGCACTTGTCTGAAAGCAACAAGGACATCCCTCAAGTCTCAGCTCTCAAGTGGGTTATCCACGTGGTGGATGAACCAGGTGTAAATGCTTTTGTGCTTCCAGTAAGTTGTACACAACACAAAAAATAATAATACTGAAACTGCACTTGATATGTCTCCCACTTAATTTTTATTCTCTTTGTTTACAGAATGGTCAAGTGTTTGTTTTTACTGGGTTACTGGATGCAGTTTCTGATATTCATCAGCTGTCATTTATTTTAGGACATGAAATAGCTCATGCTGTGCTGGAACATGCAGTAAGTCTTTAAATAAAGCTGTCTAATAGTCTTAAATTATTAATTCTAATTACTCTAGTTATGATTTTCCCTATCATTACCAACCAAGTTTTCAGTGTGACTCCATCTAATGAATGCAAAATTGAGTTTGAAATGAGTAGCCTGCTACAGTAGATCCTTATAATTTGTGTAGCACTTAATAACTGTCACAAGACCTGTGGTGATCCCTGCTAACACAGAGGCTGCCAGGACTTTTTTCACAGCTGTACAGGTAGATTATGGCTCACTATCAAGAGTCATTTAGAACTTGGTCTGCAGATCCCTTTCTTACAGCACAGACATAAAGAACTGGAGGTGCTCAGCAACTCTGTTACCCCTGTAATTATTAATACCTGCAAAGTGTATACACCTTTAAAAAGTATCTTAAAATATTTGATACTGTCATTATTGGAGCACGCAGTTTTAGAATGTCAAATTCTAGAATACCTAGAGCTTGGTTCTTGTATGATTTTGGTTGAGCGATGGTTCACATCATGGTTTCTTGGGCTGGGTTCAGCCAACCAACCCTTTAAACTTCTAAAAATATTTCTGATAATAAAAAAGAACTTATCTTGTTTGTATGGAGTCTGTGTCACCCATCTGGCACAGAGAGAAGTATTGCATGATCCTGTTTGTAAATGCTCTGATCAATTTGTTGCAATGTCAAATAGAGCTCTGGAAAACAGAATAATCTCTTGGATTCTGAGCTTAAAGGAAAGCAGCAGAAAATAGAAGAGAACTACATTATGTGTACTGTCCCCTTATCCCATTAGTGATCCTGTCTCAGTGATGTGTTATCTCTTCTCAAATTAATGTAAAGAACAGTCTTTGAGGTATTTTTATAGGTTTTTCATTCACACTGAGATGTTTCATGGCCTTTTTACTGAAGAACCTTTTCTGCTTGTTGCCTCCATCCTACCTGAAGCTTTGAGTCTCTCAGGGAGTCTGATAGGCAGAATGTATTTGTTCCAGCTGTATTTATGCAGCTTATATGAATTCTGGCCTGAAAGTACTTTGTATCCAACTGGATTTTTTGTTTGTTTGTTTTGGTACAAGGGAATGTTGTGCTTGCCCTCTTCCTGTGGCTCCACGGGAAAAAAATAAATCAGTGACTTTTAAAGTGTTTCCAAATTCTGTTAATGTTCTAAAGAAATGTCAGACAGTAAGGAATGAAAATGGGATAATTTCTGTTTGCAGGCAGAGAAAGCCAGCCTGGTTCACTTCTTGGATTTTCTCTCACTCATCTTTCTCACTATGATTTGGGCCATCTGTCCTCGTGATAGTTTGGCAGTTGTTGGCCAGTGGATTCAGAGCAAGTTGCAGGAGGTAAGACTGACATTTTCTATTGTCCTTCCTGATTTCCTTGGAATGATAATTTTAATCTTTTGCTAAATTAAACAGTAGGTTTGGGGAGAAAGGCAAAAGGAGAAATATAACAAAAATTAGTTTTTGAGTCTGTTGTGGAATGAAATATGTTTTTATAGATCTGATTCTGCTTTAGTTGATGCTGATTTTCATTTGTCATGTTGAAGAACTTTAGGTTTCCCTAAATGACTGGATTTAGTTGCACAGGCTGCAGGAACCTGCTTGCCAGTTAAGACAGATGATTGTCTTATAGAAAGACTTGCCCTTAACTTGCCCTTTAAAGTAGTATATGGTAAAATGCAATGTTTTTATTTGAAGTAGTTGTTAAATTATTCCTAAATCAAATAAAATACATGGAATTCTTTAAATACATTGACAGTGATTAGAATGGTTTCCAAGATTAAAAAATTGAGAATCTAAACACCCTTTTTATCAACCACGCTGTACTACAAGTAACCAAAATAATCTTTCAGCCAGCAAATATTTCAGCAAAGTAAAATTCAGAGGCTTTCTGGTGCCAGTTTTATTCAGCAGATTAATCTACTCTCTGGACAGTTACTGATCCATTTATTTTTTTTAAAAAGTGTGGGTTTTTTAAATAGAAATTTACTTAGATCATAAAACTGGAATCTGAATTGAAGTGAAAGATCTCTTTGGTTTCTTTGACTTTATGCTTTTCCTGAGATTTCCCCCAGTTCCTCAAAAACATGAAATTAAACATAACCAATCTGTTTTGGTAGTTCTTATGCTAATGGGTAGATGTGTGGATTCTGAACATAAATTATCTCTTAAGAGCTTGGATATTTGCACAAGTAGCTAAGAAACCAATACATTGATGAATTCTAGCCAGCATTTTGAAGAGCTGAATTTGGCAAAAACAAAGTGTGAATGAATCCTGAGACTGCTCATGATTTAGACAGCAAAATTCAACTCCCTGTCAGCATCTCTTCTCCTCTCCACAGAGAATGGGTATTTTGGCATCAGGGCTTGGAGTTGTGCTTTAGGTTGGATAGGGAATCTGGGTTTAAGCTCTGAGTCCTGTGCAAAGGAAACATCATCTCTGGGATATTGTCCTGGTTTAAAAGACTGATCAAACTTCAGTAATGTTGGACTGATAAATACTTGCAAAGCTTTCATCCCATAGACAAAAGAAGCTGAATAGGAACTTAATTTTTTAGTCTGTTTCCCTCATTCAGATTTGCCTGTTGTGGTTACATGAAGGTGAATCCTTCTCCAGGTGTTCTCAGGATGTTTCTCTTTCTCTTTCTCTTCCATAACTGTATTTTGCTTTTTAAAACTTTAGCATCCCATTCTGTGAAAGGGTTCTTTGAGCCATGCTGTGGTACTTGCTTCTGTTTCAATATTTGTTTTTCTCTTATGTCCTTAGAGGCTTGACTTTTTGACCTGGTGACTATTGTGTATTTTTTATTATTGACTCTAAGTGTTTCCCAGTGATTCTGTGTAGCCTTTGGGCATGTGAGCTCCAGTTCTGCCTTTTCCCCCTAAGATAATTTTCTTTCCTTAATAAATTGTTAACTTTTCTTATTACATCTATTTGGGGTTGTTCCTTAAACATGTATTTCTGGACTGAGGCATATTGGCTTTGTTATAGAGCAGCAGTTATTTGATATGGGAGCTAAAGCCTAGGAATTATTCTTGGAATAACACCAAGAATGACTCTGAGTTTTACTCATGCCCCACACACCAGTATGTACAGATGCAGTACTTCATGTTCCTTTCTTGTCCATGTCACACCATAAGGCTTGTATTTGATGTGAAAACTGGTGATTTTGGGCAGTCAGCATCCCTGGAACTCCCTTTTTTTCAACACACACAGGCAGCTCTGATAATTGATTTGAAAAATCAAATTTGTCTTCTTCTTTGTGTCCAATTTCTGACAAGGATTTTACATCAGAGTTTGAAGCTCTAATTTTTCACTTTAGCACATTCACAAAAGATTTTTTAAACAATTCCATTTTTCAGTATCTGATGAATACCACTGTATGTTAGATACCTCAGAACTCTTTTGTGGGTTACAAATGTCATTTCTCTGTCTAAAAAATGTTTAATAATTAATCAGATATTTTATCTAGCTAACTAGGAAATGGTGCTTCAAGAACATATGACAGACTAGCCAGGGGTTTGTTTGCTGTTTAGTGAATATATGTGCACCAACAGACCTGGAGTACTTTTCAAGGCAATAAAAACCTGTATTCCACTTCAAGGAATTACTTTATTATCAGAGGATTTAAAAAATATATTTATAATTGCAGTGTTTAAGGTCTGTATGGAAACTAAGAATTTAGAAAGTGACTTCATCTCTGCTTACTTCTAAACCAGCATGTTTAGTTTTTAAAGCCAGCTTTGATTGGCTTCTATTTTTGACTTAGGAAAGAAAAACTATCAGTACTACTTGGGAAAGCATCAAAAAGTTACAGCTACCTTTATGTACTCAAGAGACTGGACCACTTTGGTGCTCTTCATTTCAAACTGGTTTGTGGTTTATAGTTTTGGTTTTGATGTTTTTTCCCCTGAAACTTCTAAGGAGGACAAATTTCTATAGCCAGATAAAGAGCTGATAAAACCTTTTTGGGCTGATAAACCTTTCTCTCTTCTCTAACCTTGCACATTTGCCATTGTTCAGTTCACATTTCCTAATGGATGACTAAACCAGGATGTTGTGACAGGTTTCTTATCTCTGCAGGAGCAGGCTGTTTAAACAAGTCCTGATTTGCATTTACTGTAACATGACAGACTAGGGTAAGGCTGCCCAAATCCACATGAATTATATTTGAAAATACCACCACTGCCTCTTAGGGTGTGTTAATGCCCTAGAAAAATGGGAGAGGAGTTTGGTCAGCTTTGTGTCTTCTAGTTTGATTTCTCAAGGGCAATTTGCAGCTTGTGTGGGGGATAGTCATGGCAAAGGAGTGATTTCTGCATGCAAATATTTATTCTTTCATTCTTTATTATGGGCAGTTTGCCATATGAAATAGATGATAATAGGTGATACTATGCTTAAAGTTTAGGGAACCACTGGAATTTTTTACATGCAGTTGCTGCAAGAAAAATCTTGAGGTCAATAAAAGAGTGAAGTGAAAAAATTCTGGTGAAAAGTTGGTATTTAGCTTTCACTTGCTGCAGAAAGAGATTGGCTGCTGATAGTGCCCATGAAAATATAACTAATGTGAATTAATTTCAACTGAATGCAGGATCAATGAGTTACACATAATGGAATTAGAGATTACATTAAGAAAATTAATACTGATCACATGCAATGTGAGCATGATAGATAAACCCCAGTTCATATGAAAAGGTTAAATAACAGCTACAGGGCTCTATCTTTGTTCACATTCCAGACCCAGGAACAAAACTTTGATGTGTTTCTTTGCAGTTCATGTTTGATAGACCCTACAGCAGAACCCTGGAGGCTGAAGCTGATAAAGTGGGACTTCAGTTTGCAGCAAAGGTAACTACAGCTGATTGGTTTTATTAGCAATAAAAATAAAATTAGCAAAAAAAAAAGTACCAGACATTTTTCAATTTCTGTTACAATCAGAGGGAGTTTCTTTCTTCATATGGAGGTAAACTGTAAGTTTTTGAAGATATGTAGTTTTATGAAGTGGTGGGAAAGAAAAGAGTTTTTAGGGAAAGACAAAGTCATTGTGGCTAATTGTATGTAATAACATTGAAGTGTGTAAAGTTGTGCATTACCTGCAGAGTCTCTTTTCTGTGTAGTTTGTTGCAATTAGAAGAAAACTCCATGTATTTGTAAAGAGGAGAACTCTAAATAGGGATCTTGTATAAGTAGGATTTAATTATGTGTAGAGATTTAAAGATTTAAGTGAAATACAGCCTTAACAACAATAGAGCTTTGCTGCAGTAAGGCAATAATTTGGTCAGAAGCTACTCAGCATTTTTTCATAGTTTATTTTTTCAATTACTTTTTTTTTCCCCTGAGGAATTTAATTCTATATTAAAGAAATTGAACCAACTCTTTATTTCTGGCTAAGTGCAATAGACTTATGTGTGAGATACTAGTGAGAGCAGCACCATCTAGTGTTAATATTTCATTAGCAAAATGAAAAATTTCCTTTTAATAATTATTAATGTTTCTTTAAGGAAGGGTTTTTAAAATTAACTTTGATTCTGGGATTAAAACTGCATTTTTAATTTGAAGTTGTCTAAGGAAATAATACAATTCATTAAAAAATGTAATTGCTGTGTTTGTGCTCACTGCTTTCTAATACTGGGAAAGTAGGGCCATACCAGAAAGAAATTAGTGAAGTGACATATGAGCATTTCTCTGGTTGTGCAGATGATCTTTTTATAATAATAATTTTAATAAATAAATTCAAAGGATAAAACACCACATCTGTTCCTGGATGAGGGAATGGAAAGAAGTAATTTTCTTATCTTCTGACTGCATGTCCCTCTTTTTTACTTAGCAAATAAAGGTCAGCATAAGAAACCTTGTTTATTTTTCTTCTCTACTTAAATGTAACAATAGAGAAATCTGTGGTGATACACAAAGCAAGTCTAAATGTTACTGTTCTATGACTTTCTATGGTTAAATATATACTTCTTGAAGAGAGTTAAGAATTCTACAGAATTCCTGTTTTATTGTGTCATGGATTCCACAGATCACTCATGAAAGGCCATGTAATCAATTACAGAAAGCATTTCCAGTTACTTTTTAGGTATATTTAAGCATGATTTATTATCATCTTGTATTTTGACTCTCAACCTTTTCCTGTAACTTTGTCTAAATCTGTGGAGATTATTAATTTGTTCTGGTAAATATAACGTTGAATTTGCAGCTGAGCTTTTTTTTAAAGAACAAGTATATGCCAGAAATTGTAAACCTTTCCTTCCTCCTGAATGTTCTTAATTCAGGTGTAAGTCTTTTAAGGCACGGGTGTTGAAAGGACTAGATGCAGTGTCTGCATGTTTTTTTTACTACTTTTAGATATTTTGGAACAGCTTTTTTCTGTCAGGTATGAGGGCCATCTAAACAGTCTTTAGAGACTGAAAATTTAAGATGTGTTTTGTAATTCAATATCAGTTAGACTGTGTATTTTTCACTTCAAACATCCAGTGGTGTTTCCATTTCCCTTCTGTTCTCAGGCTTGTGTGGATGTCAGAGCCAGCAGTGTCTTTTGGCAGCAGATGGAATTGGCAGAAACCATCCAGGGGCAGCCCAAGCTGCCAGAGTGGCTCTCCACACACCCTTCCCATGAGAACAGGGCTGAGCACTTGGACCGCCTCATCCCAGAGGTGAGCAGGGCTCAGGAGGTGTCTTTTCCTCCTAGAAAACTTGCCAGTAGTAGTTTGATATTAATTGATGAATTAGCTGCTTTGGTATTGATTCACAATTTACTCTGATAGCACTGTGCTTACCTTTCTCTTTATCCTTACAGAAATTCTCCATTGCAAAGCTTTCAGCCTCAAAGGTTTTATTAAATGAGGAAAAAGTAAGATAGCACAGATAAAATGATACTATATTCAAAGTGTAATTATATTCCAAGTGGTTTGTGGGTTTTTTTATGATTTCTGATCAAAGTGTAAATTTTTTTCTTTTTGAATGGCCTTTTGATATAGAAGTAACAGTGCCACAGGTCTCATCCACTCCTTCTGTTTTTTTGCCATTTTGGAAAGGCAGTTTTTAAGTTGGATCCCTAAATTGTCTTGACTTCTCTTGCTTTTGTAGCAAATAAAAAAAATAAAATAGAGTGTTAAAGCACCCAACTGCAATGATTTTTTTTAGCAAGCTAAACTGTGTTTGGAAATACTCTTTTTTATAACAAACTAGTCTTCTAATTTTTTGTTTTTAAACTCTGTCACTTTAAGTCGTTTTCAGTTCCAAACTGTAAAGACACTTGAAGATTTATTGGCAGAGGGAGCACTACAATGTTGAGGTGTTTGCTGACTTCAAAGGAGAAAAAAAAGAGTTTCATGAATCCTTTGATGAGAATGAATACAGTAAATATTCTAAATGATGGCATAAATCAAAGTCAGCATTAGGGACAGGAGGCTGGAGAGTGGCTAGACTGGATATTTCAAATTAATATACACAAGGTCTGTACTTTGCAAAAGCAGGCTGGGAGAATGTTTTTGATGGATTTTCTAACACATTTGAGCAGCTGAATAGAAAATTATTTTTGTTGTGGAGCCTCAGTTTTGGCTAGATTGAACATGATCGTTTATTTTCATAGAGTTGTTGACTGGCCTATAAAGAGGTAATGAAATAAATTACTTCTTGTGTTCTACCCCAGGCCTGAGCAAATAAGTTAAATAACTGAGCAACTGTGTAGAGCTGTTATTTCTGTCTCATCTCTTGTAGTTTAGCAGGTGGAGCAGCCCTCATCTTTTTACTGCTACTCTCACTTCCAAGAGCAGGGAAGGCTGGGAAGATGTTCCAAAAGAAAACTGAGGGGAGATGTTTTTGTTTGCCTCTTCCCTTAAACATTCTTTAGAGTCGGATGAGAAAACAAAGGCCAAAGGCTTCTGTTTTTAGCAAGTTCACAAGATAAGTGAGGCTGGCACTACAAAACTGGAATGAAGATGAAAGAAAATGTGTAGATGAGGCTTCTTGTCTGAAGCATTGACTCCCCTTCTTGTGGGAGCTGCTGCCTTCAGGCTGCATTTCAGGCATGGAAAGGGAATCCCAGGCTTTTATTGTTGCTCAATATCAGCCCCTTTTTGTTTCATTGTTGACATACTTTGAGATTTTTAGAGCAGGATGTTTGCCATATTAATTGCCATTAGATATTCAGAGCCCAGGAGAGAAGCCAGATGATCAAAAAAGGCCTTTTTATCTCTAGTATCTCTCTGTGAAGAAACTGGTGCTTCTTAAGGCTCAGTGCCAGATCCATCATGAGCATTACTGGGTTTCATGTGCTGCTGGTTTTGGAGCTGAAATGGTTTTCAGGACAATATATCTCGTATTAGACCAGCTGCTATAGCTGGGACAAGGTTTTGGACTTCTCTAATCTTTCTCTACAGACTTTTAAGCAGGTTCACAATAAGCAATCATATCAAGTGAGAATTTTTCTTCAGGTAATGAAATGTCACATCTGAATGAGGTGACTGAACAGTCTCAGGAAGTGTAAATTAAAGGGGAACTATCACAGGGATCCCTTTCAAGTCATTAAAAGACTGAGAGCAAATCAAATGAGTGTTAAAGATGTTACATCTGGTTTTCTGAGCAAGCTGCAAGCTACAGCCACGCTGAGGAATCAGTAAACAAGAGAGCTATAAGCAGTTAAAAAGTGGTGCTGTCCTGGAAATGAAATAAAACAAGTAAAAAAGATTTGCTGTATTTTGAAAGTATTTTCTTCTCAGGGAAGGAGGTGTTAGGATAGTAAACCATAAAAACAGAGTACACTCTTAAATAGGAAACTGAAATCTCTTAGAATTCCTGCATGAAGGCTGCAGAGACATGTTTTACTTTCAGAAAAAGAAATCATAAAATAATTTTGTATAAGGGTGAGAGGATGATCATTGTTCTGGAGACAGAGAGGCTGTGGGAATTTAGTGCCAGACAGAAGCTACAGAATCTTCTAGTTGATCTCAATGTTTTATTTTCATGTTCTCTGACTTGGGGCAGTGTCTGTTTCCCAGTGTGCTGTTCAAATGCAGCACTGCACATCAATGGAAGCCTCAGCTAAACTGAATAAAGCAGAAGGTTATCTACTGAGCCTTGCCTGTGATACAAAAATTCATCTTGATGTGGCATTTGCTTTTTTAGCATCATGTTTTTGGCTCAGATTCCATTTCTGATTCACTGTAAGTCCTGTTTCCACTGTCTTGTGGAAATGCCATGGTGAGGTCATTTAGACACGAATAATAAGTTGGGATATATCAATTGCACTGCTTGTCTTGTTTGCTAGGTCAGTTAACTTGTCAAAAAAAGTTAATTCATTTACTTTGGCAACACCTTTTTTTTTTCAAATCCACATTGGCTGCTTATTTTTTTTATTAATTTTTGTGTAGTTAATACTTTTTTCTCTGCTGCCTTTTGATATGGGAGATACATTTATTTTCCTTTCTTTTCAAAAGTGAGTTGGTATATTTGCCCTTTGCTTATGATGTGAACATCAGATAATTCTAGTACTAGAATATGTTAATTAAACCCTATCAATAAAAATAAAACCCACTGACCTGCATTTCTGTTCTCCCTAAAAAGTTATTAAATATTTTGTCACAATTTTTCTTTCCTGTACCAACATCAGTGGAAGGTTGAAGTATTAGCCTTATATATAAGCTGCTTTTCTTCTCTATCCAGTAAAGTCTATCAATTCCTTTAATCATCTTTTTACTGCTATTTCATTAAGACTGTAAGGGCTTGAGACCAGCAGGTAGTCTGGTGTCTGTGACAGTGTGAAGGATTAATATTGGGAGCTAAAAATTACTTATTTCTCTCTTTGTCTCTGCTGGTAGCTTCACATGAAGGTGATAGGATGAGGGAGACCTGCCTAATTCTTCTGCCTTCCCTGCTGCCAAACATTGCAGGAGGTGACTGTGGTTGCATTAATAAGAAAAACAGCTTCACCTTTGTCACTTGCAAGTAAGAGTTGGATGTTTTATTTGGGATCTCCTGAACCATTAAGCAGGCAGGTGGCTGCCCCGACTGGAATGTGTAGTTACATCTGTCCTGAGCAGGGAGGTGACAAGATGACTTGACTTTTCTTTCCATATCTGGAGTTTCTCAGTGACAGGTGAGGTGATGATGTTGAATAGCTGCCTTCTACCCCCTTGCACAGCTTTATGTTTAGCAAGATCTCAGACATCCACAGGGTAAAAATGTTCACCTGAAGTACTGGTTTTTATCTTTGCAGTTGGGACTTCAGGTGAGTGAAACCATGGAAATAGGTCAGGCACTGTTTAACCAGGAAAACCCAGAGATACAAAATTGCTAAATTAGTTTGAAAGAGGATTATGTTGCCTTTTCCAGGATACAGCCTAAATCTTTATATTCCCATTTGCCTTGAATAACACTGCTTGACATTAATGCAGTCTTGCAGCAGCTTGTGTTCTAGCAGAGAACAAGAGAAAACTCTTGGTTTATCACAAATGTCAGTTTGGAAATGGATTGGTCACTGAAGCAGAAGAGTGTTCAGCAGTACACTTATATTTGGTGACTACATGGACAATCATGCTGTAGAAAAACAAGCTGTGAAAGCTTTAGTCATATTTTTAAAAACTTAGACAGGAACAATATTTGCATGCCTAATCCACACTTGTGTATCCAGTCATTTGAGTTTTACATTTCAGCAAGAAACAACTGTAGAAACTTGCTACATTTTTGGAATGTGTCTTTTTCCAAAACCATTTGTTAATTTTAAATTCTGTTTGTTTCTAGCCATTTACAGCAAACTATCAGTCCACTGTAGTAAAGTTAGAGGAGAAATATGTTTTGGAACCTCCTTATAAAAAATGAGTTAAGAAGCTCTGTTCTTCTATTTTAAAATCTGCTGTAGTAAGATGTTTCCAGTGCCTCCTATGGAAGAATATCAAAGTGTTTCAAAATGATGGGTAAATGCTTATGCAGAGCTGCATGGGAATATTTGATTTGATATTTCAGACAAAGCTAGTGGATATAAAGCAGATTAAAATGTTCTGTTCTGTCTACAATGCAATGCTAGGACTGGTATGAAAACTGTGTTTTTTCTTTCTCATGAATCCATTATCTAGAACAAATTAATCAGCATTTGTTTTCTGCTGACAGTCCCAAATGCTGGCCAGGAGGCACCTGGCTACCACTCAGGACACCTCTGGAAATTGCTTTTCAGGATTCCATGATTATGAAATGAATTGCAATAAAATGCACATTTGAACTGATTTCTCTATGAAAGGATTAAAAACAGAGCTGGATGTAAATCTGCCCATGGTTTGTGCTGTTAATTGAGGCCAGGACAGTTAATATTGAACAGATGTGACCATCCCACAGTGACCATTGATTAATGGTAAGCATCAGACTTGTGGTCTGGTGTTTCATTTTGCAGATCTTGAAAAAGTAGGCCAGGACAGTTAATATTGAACAGATGTGACCATCCCACAGTGACCATTGATTAATGGCAACCATCAGACTTGTGGTCTGGGTGTTCCATTTTGCAGATCTTGAAAAAGTTGTTTTCAGTGGAGATGTAGAACCCTCTAGAGTTCTACATGTAATACTTTGCTATATGATACATGGGATCTACTTTTCTTAATTAGTTTAAATGAGTTCTAGGAGGATCCATAGATCCCAGTAGTTCTGTGTGCAGCTGCTTACAAAGCACTTCATCAGTTGTTGTGTGCCAAACACAGGAGCTCGTTTGGGATGGTCTAATTAAGGTATGTTCAGCTTTGTGACAATGAACACAACTTGGGCATCCTTTAAAACAGCTGGCTTTGAACAGGTTGGTATCAATTTTTCCACAGAGCCTTTGAGATGTGAGATTCATCCGCTGCCATTCCTTTCTCAGATTGCCAACCAGACAGGATGATCTGGGGGGAATGTGCTTGTGCTAATGAATTTTGGTTCTCTGGGAGATTCTCTGGCTCCTTTGTGCCTTTACTTTCTTACTTGTAGAATGCAGGCAGTGGCACTTAGTGAGCAGGACTAACTTCAAGTTTGGTCTCTTACTGCTGATCTTTTATCCAGAGAAATTGTTACATTCTATAGACGTTATTTTCTTGTAACATTATTTTCTTGTAATACTTGGAAACTTGGAATACTCCAAATGCTTCTTGGAGATGAAGACACTTGTGTAACAGGAGTTTATACTGATGAACCATCTGGATCTCTGTGCCAAGCAGTTAAAAGTCCATTATGTTATTGGAGATTTTCCCTCCTTTTTTGAGTCAGACGTCTATGTATAGTTACTTCAATAATAGAACATATCTGAGGAAGTAAATTATTCAGAGCCCTTTTTTCCTTGATGCAGTCATTTTCATTTGCATTTGAATGTAAATATAAATATAAAAATGTGAAGCTGAGTGCAGTATGTGGGCTGTGGCTGTGGGCTATGGGCTGGATATACCCCCACTTAATTAAGTGGATTTCCTGCTGGGATTTTTCTGCTCTCTGAGGCATTTTGGAATATGGATTGATTCAGCTTTTTTCTTCAAAGTAGCCTGAATGGGCTACAAAAAGTTTAGTTTATATCTGAATGTAAATTGAAAGGTACTGATGTGGACAAGTATCACAGAAAGCATTAGAGAACTTCCTGTTTAATTATGTTGTACCTTTTAGAGTATCCATCCTTGGAGATCACGGTGTGAGAAAATTATTTCACTCTTCATTTTTCCCATTATTTTACCATATTGCTCCATTTTGTCACAGGAATTCTTGGTTTCTGTTGAGAAGTTGTTCAGTAACAATTCAGGCTCTTTATTACACTAACCAATGTGCAAATGCAAACCTGACTGGAAAACCAAAGCCACTGACTGAAACCTTTCTTGTTTTTCTATTTGATTTGTTTTCCTATGTGTTCACAGGCTCTTAAAATAAGAGAGAGCTGCAATTGCCCATCTCTTTCTGGACCAGATCCTCGCCTTATTTTCAGACTTAACATGCAACATCTCCTGGAATCATCTAAAGGTCGAGGACCCCCAAATTCTACAAAGCAAGATCCCTCAAAACCAAAACTGGACTTTCCTCACACTCAAAAAGTAGAAGATATGCCAGTGACTTTTGCAGTTAAACCCACAAACCAATGACATTACTTTTCACTTTTTATGGAACTGGTGGTCCCTGAAGGTCTATCTTATAACACAAAAATGTCTTTGAACCATGAAGAAGATGTAGCCACTCAGATTCTCCATTTCTTTTATGTGATCTCCCACTCAAAGCAATAAGGAACCATGCCCACACAAGAAGAGCTGCGTGTTGGAGCAGAAAGTTTCTTATTCATTAAGAGTTACTAAAATAAATCACTTCTCAGGGGAAAGATAATCTCATACAATCCAGTCACACAGTGTAATTTTCAGCTTTATCAGGCTCACCTTGATCAGAGGACAGATGAGCCAGAAGCGTCCCTAAAGCAGAGGGAAAAGTACAATTTTCATCACTTAAGTTGTCTGGTTTATCTTGCCATAATTTGGGTTAGATCTACTCAGCTTCATTTGAGAAATAATGAGAAGAGCTTACTGCCTGCTCCACATACAGGGTGTTTAAAAATATTAAGCTGAGAAGCGATAATAGCTATGGGCTAGATACAGCCTCACTTAATTAGGTGGATTTACTGCTGGGATTTTGCTTCTTTCTGAGGCATTTTAGAATGTGGATTGATTCAACATTTTTCTTCAAAGTAACCTGAAAGGGTTGCACCAAGTTCAGTTTAAAAAAAGGAGTAAAATAATTTTTCAGGGGAGTCTTCCTTCTGGAAGAAGTGCTGAAAGAATCGTGGTAGCACCAAATGCTTTACAAAGATGCCTCTTGTCTTTCTTAAATGATCTGGGTACTTCATCAGAGGCAGTTTTGCTGCCACATCATTTGATTTGGATACATTCATTTGGATAGAAATGATTGCTGATGTGGAGTAAATTACATAGGAGACAAATGCAAGGTTTCTTGACTGCCCAGCTTTTGCAGATGACTTTATCATGAAAGGTGACTTCTCATCAGGAAACTGGCATCTAAAGCATCCCTCCTTCCCTCCCTCCCCTTGAAGCCACATTTTTATACCCTGGAGACAAATATGGACAATGTAGGTAAAGCTCTGCCTTTCAGGATGGGTGACCCACTGTACCCAGCATGTTAATCTCTGTTTGCACATGTTTGAATTGTCATTGCTTTGCAGTTGATGGAAATACTGAAATGTTGATCTTGCAGGAAGATGTAGAAAGAGGTGGAAGTGAATTAAAATAAAAAAGGGAAATCCTGTTCCTTCATCTCTTGAGATGTATTTGCTGTTGTGCTTTTTGTTATTCATTTGATCAAAACAAAAATCTCTTTCATAAATGGTAGTGTCTTACTTGAAGAAAACATCCAAAATATTTTACAGGTTATCCTACTTTGAGACATTCTTTTTTATATGGAGAAGGGTAGACTTAATCATATTTCTTCAATTAAATCAGAATGCACACTTTTAAGAAGGAAAAAAATAACCATTCAGTGCTGTCAGTGACTTCAGTTGGAAAAACAACTTGTGAAACAAGTAATGCTTTCAATGACTTCAGTCAATGAATCTGGTCCTTTGAGAAACACCAGCAAGTGCCTTGTCTCTATTCAGAGGTAAGTTGATGTCTGTGTAATGCTGATGATTCCAGGTCTGATTATATAGGTCTAGATTGGCTGCATATTGCTTACAAGCTGTTTTTAAATCTCTGCTCAATCCTGCTGGCAGGAGGCAGAAGGTCCAGCCTGACCATTATTCATCCATCCATTTTTATTCTTGGTGACAGGAGTTTTTGTAACAGATGCTCAGTGATGTGTTGCAGCATTTGGACATTGTCACCTGAAGGTAAACAGAAAAATACACCATTTAGATTTCCCTGTGGAGCTCAGAGTTTATCCTGCAGCACCAAAACCCCAACGCTGCTGCCTCTCTCTTGCTCCAGTGTCAGAGCTTGTTTTGTTATCCAGGGCTGCTGCTTGACATGCAACTGGATGCTTGTGTCTGGTAGGACTAAGGAGAGCAAACAGGAGTTTTTACAGCATTCAGGATGAAGTATGAAACTACACAAATTTCACATTTCTGCTGTCTGTTTTAAGTGACTGAAGTACTGCAGCAGAAAGCAGGAGATGCAATTTTCAAGTTCACCAAGGGAGCTTTTTTAAAATTTAAGTAAATAGTCTTGTAACCATGATCATGGTGATGTGAGAGAAAAGGTTTCAAGGGAGGGGTAATTCCTTATATTAGACTGACAAGGGGATTATGTACTTTTTCCAACTATACTCATGTAATAAAACACACCCCTCTTTTTACAAACATATACACACAAATATAAAGTGTGCACACAACACACACAAGAGTTAGGCCTCTACACTAGAACACTATGTATTTAAATACTGTTTAAATGGTTTCAAATGTATAGTTTTACATATAAGGTGGGATGCTGAAAATTTCAGGTTTTAATTTACATTTTAATTCATCCCTAATGCTTTTCTCAAGTGCTTTGGAAAGGGTTTCTCCTTTTTACTTTGCTTGTGTCCAACACAGAAAATGCCTTATGTTCATCTGCCTCTTAGAGGGCACTTTTAAAAAAAATTCTTACTGAATCCACTGTATCGTGGATCTGCCTGTATTGCTAAAGCATTTTCCTTTTTCTTTCTTGAACAGAAAAAATTGTTGCCTTCTATAGTAAACATTTAACTTTTAAAGTCAAAGAACATATAATAATTTTATGTGGGCATGTATAATAATATACATAATATGTCAATATATAAACTATAATATATTAATATATTATTAATCATTAAAATATAATTTCAAACTATATCCCTTAGGAAAATACTGTGGTTGCAAGATTCTGATTATCTGTAGAAACTTCCCATTACAGTTGTAATTACTATGGCACAGGAGAAGCAGATCTAGAAGTGTTGTAGAAATTCAGTGCTTGGAAAACATAGAGGGAGAATAGTGTAAGAGGGAGAATAGTGGCTAAAGTGGAAAAAGCTGAGATAGACCAGTAAAAATCCCTCTGGATTTCCACCTCCTGCACTTCACAGCCTCCTGCTGGAAGAGTAAGGACATGGTACAAATTTTACTCTGAATGCATTTACTGTAGAAGAAATGTTGAGAGATTTTGTGACCAGGGGAGGTGCATTCAAGACAGTTCTGCAATAAAAATGGCTCCTTTTACCTTTTGGTTTATCAAGTTTACTCTTTTGTTTTGGTTAAGTTTGTTTTTTTCATTTTTTTTTCTTTAAACTTGAAGTACAAAGTGCCAGGAAAGCAAAGCAAACAGCTGTTAGAGTGCTCTTTGTTCTTCAATTCTGTTTGTAGTCTCTAAAAGGGAACAATCCTGCAAGCTTGATGCCTTTTCCATATATTATGTAGGCTGCCAGAGCTTTTTTTTTTTTCTGGTGTGATGTTTGTATCTCAATACCCTGGGTTGAAAAACTACTTTCTCTGTAATAGTCTGTGTAAGCTATTTTACAGCCATCCAGATACTCTCTGGTGAAGATCTTTGTTTCTTCAGGTCTTGGGAGCATTTGAAAGGGGAGCAGGATGATCCCAAAGTGTGGTGATGGTAGAGGTGACAGGATGACTATCCTGTCAGCACGACAGGGGTTTTCATTAGGTTTCCTGTCCATACTGCAGAGTGTGGGTTAAACACTCACAGGAAGGACTGATATTAACAACTTGCATTTCTAACCACCTGAAGCACCTGTGAAATACAGTTTTCCCATAATACCTGCATAGGTGATGGTTGTAGCAGTTTTGTTGGAGATATTGGAACTCAGTAAGATAGAGATTTTAGCCAAGCTCCACAGAAATTCAGTAAAAAATCTGGAGCAGGAACTTTGAGCCATTCCTTAGCTTAAAATGTTTGTGTGTGACCAAACCAGAGTCCTCACAGCAAATTGAGGTGGTGTGCTTTGGGTGATCTCTGCATTTATAAGTTTGTCTCCTTTCAAGATCTGTCTGCAGAGTTTGGAGGTGCCTCTTTGTTCATACTCCACTAGGTTACAGTTATTTGTTCTTGATGTGGTTATTTCTTAGCTACTTTCTCTTATGCATAAGCCAGTTGTTGTTTGTCCACTGTCCACCATCACTAACGAGCTGATGCCTACATCTCTTGGCATCCTGGTTATTTAATCTCGAATAAGTTTGTTCTCAAATTTGTGTTTCCACAACAAAATCAGGTATTGTTTTATATATTTATTGTAAATAAAGATAAAGCCTTGTAAAAGTTGGTTACAATTCCTCCTTTTCCATTGCCCAGTCCCACCTTTTCCTAGAGCTGCAGGATAAAGCCTTGTAAAAGTTGGTTACAATTCCTCCTTTTCCATTGCCCAGCCCCACTTTTTTCCTAGAGCTGCAGATGTCTCTGCTGGAAACAGCAAGGGCTGCTGAGAGAGAAATCAGGATAAGCAGAAGAGGCTCCTCACTGAGCTGAAGAGGAGATGGGGCTGGATGTTCCTGTGATAACTTTATTGCTGGGGCTGACAATTGTTGGCAGGTCTGTAAAGAGAACTGACTGAGTGTCTCTGGTGTCGCTGCTGCTGCCTGCACACACTGCAGCCGTGCAGGAAATGTGCTCTTTGATCTCCTGAAGCCCCAGGCTGTGTGCCAAAGCCAGGCCTAGCAGAATATGCCTGGCTGCCTTGTTCTGGCTGTGCTGGTTCAAGCCTGCTGCTCGTGGTATGAACTAGGGGCTCTTACCCTGATTTATGGACATATGCAGAGAATTGTTATCTCCAGCACATAAATTCATTACAACTATTAAACTAAGCTGAAATTGAACCTGTTGACCTGGAAGTGAATGGCTCCATAACATTTCATTAATCCTCTGAGATGTTTAATTCCTGCTAATTTGATATTTCAGATACAATCTTCTCTACAGATATAATGGCTTAATTAGTATACATTACATGATGTCTCTTCACAGTACAGCGTGTACAGTATTTATCCACTAGAAAAGTAATTCAGTAGAGCTCAATTATAATACATTGACTAGAGCATAAAAGTTGAAAAGAATATGTGCAGTAGTCATTATATTTTAAGCATAAACATTTTTCAAGCAGTCTTCTGTTTGCTGATATCTATTGCCTTCTAAAATGATGGTCCTAAACATTTTGTTACACCTTATTAAAATATTGACTGAGAGCACTTTTTGGTCATACCACCAAAATCCATGTAACAGAAATCTATTTTCTAGCATTCAGCTTGCAAATCTTTTTACTGAAGTCACCTGTTTCAGAGCAAGTCTGTGTGACAGTTCAGGACAGTGGTGAGCTGGACTGCAGGGGACAAGCAAAGGGAAAGGTAATGGATCTTTGGAATGTGGTCATTTTTCTGCTTCCTTCCTGTGGAAAGTCACTAGAGACACAGATGTGAGGAAGCTCTTGAGTGGAACCTGAATTTAGATTCAACCCAACCACTCCCCCACTGACCACTCTCTGCAGTCTAAGACTTAATTAAATTTACCTCTTTTTTTTCTTTCTAACATTGATCTATATTGTATATTTGAACGCTAGAGAATCCTTACTCCTACCTGGGATACCTTGTCAGATTAATTCCCTGCATATCTGGAGTCATGAAGGAGCAAATGCTGAGGGAATAGCGTAGTGAGAGTTTTCAGTCACCAGGTGGCGGCTGGGCTGCCCGAGCCCGATGGATGCAGCACCTGCGGCTGCAGTCCGGCTTCTGTAAATTATCCTGGCGATTTTCCCTCAGTGTTAACTGACTCCTCCCTAAGTGAACTCCAAACACCAGGAGGAGAAAGTGAACGTATTAGACTAGGACGTTCTTATTTTCTCCTCTAGATTTCTCTTTTTAGAGGATGAAGGGTAATGGAGAGAATAAGAGGTCAGCCAGACCTACTTGTTAAGGAGGGATGAAATAGGAGGGCTCCAATTTTGTTCTCTGGTTTCAAAGCTCGGTGTTCTCTCTCTCCTCCCTCCCCTCTCCCCATTCCATGTGAAGTATTTTTTTGAACTAAGAGGCTGAAGGGCAGTAACTGATCTTGGTGTTACAAGGAGTTAAACATGTATCCCTTAGATTTCAGAGACTGCCAGATATATGAAGAGCATCTTCAAATTCTGAGCCTGGGGAAGATTTCTGTGTTTTGTTTAAGCACTTGAACAAAATGGCAGATGATCCTCAAAGTGCTCAAGGCCTCAGCTTGGGTAAATCCCCTGGGATTTTAACCTCTCCTTTCCTGTGTCCTCAGCTTTGTCACCTTCCCTTTTCTTTGATCATGCAGATGAGGCTACACTGCTCTGTTTCATCATCTTTTCATCCAAAAAGCTAGAAGGAAACAAACCCCTTGAGAAGCAACAGGGTCTAATTTCCACTGTCTCAATGAGGCCTCTATTCTGTTCACATTGAAATTGCTGGCAAAAGTCCCAGTAGTTAGATCTGGATTTCTCCCTCCTTAAAACAATATTCTTCCTTTTGTGCTTTATCCTCTGCTTGTCAGAATCAGCTGATTATGAGCTCCTGCACAGATGACATTTTATCTGCAGTCAGCAGGAAGAGGCATGAATTAGGGCTTAGAAGAAAATCTTCAATAATTAGCCACTGAAGAAGGAAAACATCCAAAAAAAAAAAAAAAATGTCTCTGCTGGAAACAGCAAGGGCTGCTGAGAGAGAAATCAGGATAAGCAGAAGAGGCTCCTCACTGAGCTGAAGAGGAGATGGGGCTGGATGTTCCTGTGATAACTTTATTGCTGGGGCTGACAATTGTTGGCAGGTCTGTAAAGAGAACTGACTGAGTGTCTCTGGTGTCGCTGCTGCTGCCTGCACACACTGCAGCCGTGCAGGAAATGTGCTCTTTGATCTCCTGAAGCCCCAGGCTGTGTGCCAAAGCCAGGCCTAGCAGAATATGCCTGGCTGCCTTGTTCTGGCTGTGCTGGTTCAAGCCTGCTGCTCGTGGTATGAACTAGGGGCTCTTACCCTGATTTATGGACATATGCAGAGAATTGTTATCTCCAGCACATAAATTCATTACAACTATTAAACTAAGCTGAAATTGAACCTGTTGACCTGGAAGTGAATGGCTCCATAACATTTCATTAATCCTCTGAGATGTTTAATTCCTGCTAATTTGATATTTCAGATACAATCTTCTCTACAGATATAATGGCTTAATTAGTATACATTACATGATGTCTCTTCACAGTACAGCGTGTACAGTATTTATCCACTAGAAAAGTAATTCAGTAGAGCTCAATTATAATACATTGACTAGAGCATAAAAGTTGAAAAGAATATGTGCAGTAGTCATTATATTTTAAGCATAAACATTTTTCAAGCAGTCTTCTGTTTGCTGATATCTATTGCCTTCTAAAATGATGGTCCTAAACATTTTGTTACACCTTATTAAAATATTGACTGAGAGCACTTTTTGGTCATACCACCAAAATCCATGTAACAGAAATCTATTTTCTAGCATTCAGCTTGCAAATCTTTTTACTGAAGTCACCTGTTTCAGAGCAAGTCTGTGTGACAGTTCAGGACAGTGGTGAGCTGGACTGCAGGGGACAAGCAAAGGGAAAGGTAATGGATCTTTGGAATGTGGTCATTTTTCTGCTTCCTTCCTGTGGAAAGTCACTAGAGACACAGATGTGAGGAAGCTCTTGAGTGGAACCTGAATTTAGATTCAACCCAACCACTCCCCCACTGACCACTCTCTGCAGTCTAAGACTTAATTAAATTTACCTCTTTTTTTTCTTTCTAACATTGATCTATATTGTATATTTGAACGCTAGAGAATCCTTACTCCTACCTGGGATACCTTGTCAGATTAATTCCCTGCATATCTGGAGTCATGAAGGAGCAAATGCTGAGGGAATAGCGTAGTGAGAGTTTTCAGTCACCAGGTGGCGGCTGGGCTGCCCGAGCCCGATGGATGCAGCACCTGCGGCTGCAGTCCGGCTTCTGTAAATTATCCTGGCGATTTTCCCTCAGTGTTAACTGACTCCTCCCTAAGTGAACTCCAAACACCAGGAGGAGAAAGTGAACGTATTAGACTAGGACGTTCTTATTTTCTCCTCTAGATTTCTCTTTTTAGAGGATGAAGGGTAATGGAGAGAATAAGAGGTCAGCCAGACCTACTTGTTAAGGAGGGATGAAATAGGAGGGCTCCAATTTTGTTCTCTGGTTTCAAAGCTCGGTGTTCTCTCTCTCCTCCCTCCCCTCTCCCCATTCCATGTGAAGTATTTTTTTGAACTAAGAGGCTGAAGGGCAGTAACTGATCTTGGTGTTACAAGGAGTTAAACATGTATCCCTTAGATTTCAGAGACTGCCAGATATATGAAGAGCATCTTCAAATTCTGAGCCTGGGGAAGATTTCTGTGTTTTGTTTAAGCACTTGAACAAAATGGCAGATGATCCTCAAAGTGCTCAAGGCCTCAGCTTGGGTAAATCCCCTGGGATTTTAACCTCTCCTTTCCTGTGTCCTCAGCTTTGTCACCTTCCCTTTTCTTTGATCATGCAGATGAGGCTACACTGCTCTGTTTCATCATCTTTTCATCCAAAAAGCTAGAAGGAAACAAACCCCTTGAGAAGCAACAGGGTCTAATTTCCACTGTCTCAATGAGGCCTCTATTCTGTTCACATTGAAATTGCTGGCAAAAGTCCCAGTAGTTAGATCTGGATTTCTCCCTCCTTAAAACAATATTCTTCCTTTTGTGCTTTATCCTCTGCTTGTCAGAATCAGCTGATTATGAGCTCCTGCACAGATGACATTTTATCTGCAGTCAGCAGGAAGAGGCATGAATTAGGGCTTAGAAGAAAATCTTCAATAATTAGCCACTGAGGAAGGCAAACATCCAAAAAAAAGTACACAGATGGAATTTACTTATTTCATTTGACTGGGCTGGAAAGTTCAGCTGTAATGATAGTGGTTAAATTAATTATGTTGATTTGGTGACAAGGAAACTAGCATGTCCCCAAATGATGTGTATTATTTTTGAACCCAGATGAAGTAGCTGCACACAGTTGGTGATGTGTGTCAGAGTCACAGATATCAGGTATTCCTCATATGTACTTTTCACCCCATGCTCCTTCAGGATGTGATTCATGATGGCACAATTTGGTCACATACAACCCTCAAGGCAGAGTTTGGATAAGTGCAAGGCTTTAGTGGTTTCTCTGAAATCTTTATTATTGTGAATAACTGTGATGGACACAGTTTTGGATGCTGTAGTGGGTTGTGATTTCTGTCATGAAAAGACACGTTGTGCTGTAGCTGAGGTGTGTCCTGGGGCTGTGCTGAGAGTGCCCATCTCCAGCAGTGAATGGCAGAATGGTTCTGCATCATCACTCCCACACCTGTTACAGCTCTGTTCTGCCTCAGCTGCAGCTTCGGTGACCAGAGGTGTTTGTAGCAAACATCACACACATCACACATGTCCCTGTATGGATTTAGAGAACTTCTCGCTGTCTTGGGGTGTAGAACTTAAATGTGCTTCAGCTTCAACTCCTTGTGACTGTTTGGTCTCTCTTGTTGTTCTGGCAAAATGGTTTGTTAGTAACTTCTGACATGCTGATCTCTCATTCTTTGTTGTCAGTATTGTGCAAGTGAGGACCCACTGAAGTAACTTTTCCATGTGGCTGTGGAAGCCATTGACACCTGCAGACCTCTTGATTTGCTCTGTGAGCAGGTCCCAGTCTGTCAAGCTATCCCTGAAGAAATCTCCTTAACTTTGTACTTGCAGTTTTGTCACTTTAATGTTTCATGGTGCCTGTGGGACATACATGTCAAGAGGCATCACATCTTGGAGGATGTTTCTGAATGGCCTTCATGACCTGATCCATGTAGGACTTTAGAAAGAGGACCTTGAATTTGATAGGGATAAAAACAGACAGCCAATAAAATGAGCACAGCGTTAGCAGAGAGAAATATTCAGAAGGTTCTCATGCATTGATAACTGATATCATTAATCATTTTCCTGAACAATAACAGATATGGGTGTCTTTAAACTTTCCCTTTTATTTCCACTGAGGTGGAGTCAGGCATGGGTGTGAAAGGATGTGGGTGCTGATAAGCAGAAGGGTGCCATTGTAAAAGATGCCATAGTAAAAGCATAGTTATTTTTAGAGGAAAAAAACCTCAACACAGTATTTATACCAGTTCGGCTTATTTTATTCCACTAATAACACATTTTGCCATGTATAATTTTGTCTGCATAGAAACATTCTGCTCTAATGGTTTATAAATTTTCATATGTCAAAAAAAAGTTCCTTACAGTCATTTGGACTTGGTATCACTATTATAGAGTGTGTATGCAATTCTGCCTCCTGGAATAAACCACACATGTTTAATCCTCTACTGCAGGAGCTGCAGGCACAGCTTTTCCTCTCTACCACTAGGCAGAGCTGCTTTGTGATCTCTGCCTTTCTCTGAGGCTTCTTCCTCCTAACCTTTTTTCTTATACCCTGCTTTTGTGCTTAAAACTTGGCTTCTTGTGAAAACTCTAAAGGTAAATCCAGATTGTTAGTCTATCTGATACTCTGTTCTGCCTCTGTTTCCTAATAACAAGAAAAGCTTTGACAGCTGAGAGCCCAGGTGAGCTGAGGTGACTTAACCCATGGCATGTGGCAGTGGCTGCAAGTATTGCATGGCATCTTGAACTCTGCCTGCAGAGACTTTCACCCCAGGTGCTGAGGCATCAGTGACTCTGAATGTGCAATCTGTTAGCATCTTTCACTGGAACTGTCTAATGAGTTGGAGAAATCCAGCCTGGAGGTCAGGGGTGAAAGGCTTGTGTTGGAGCTGTTTAGTGAACCTGGTTCCCCCATCTTTAGGAGGTCAGAAAACTCCTCCACCAAGAGAATGACCTTTGCCAGGTCACAGGGACTGATGGGCACCTTGGCCTGTGCAAATGCCAGTTCTGAAGCCAGTCTTGGAAGCAGAAAGGAGTGATTTCATGTTTTCAATGATATTCTGTATCTTTCTTAGTTTCCTAACCTAGGAAAGCTTGCATCTCTTAAAACTGTATTGAATAATATGGAATAGAACAGTGTCAGGTTAGTGCTGATAGGTTTGGATTGCAGTACTTCCTGGAATTCATGTTTTTAATCTGCTCCAGTCCATCAGGGTGACCTAGTGAAAAGAGAATAGGAAAAATGTAACAAAGAAACTGTCAATACTGAGACAATTTAATTACAGTATTTTGCTTCTACAAGAATTGCCTACATTGAGAATACAAAAATAAAAATCAACCCTCAAATCCTTGGCAAACTACAGCTTCCACAGGCTTCCTGATGCTTTAGACATTCTGGTGCAAAGATACATCATGAAGCTGTATGTGATTTACAGAAAGGAAAGAGTAAAATATAAAAAAGAGAAAAAGAGTCTATATCTGTAACTGTCATCCTCACAGGTGGGCTTCAAAAACCCAAAACTTGTCACCTAGGAAACTTAAAATCTTCCAAAATTCTCTCCTTTAGTACAAACATTTAAAAAAGGCCTCAGTATTGTGATTATTTCAGTGAAATGTGTGGATTTATACACTGTGCATGGAACACAAAGGTGAAGGGTTTGAGGTCTCTCCAAGCAGGAGGTTTGAGCTTTTTGCTCTTTCCAAGCCAATTAGATTTTGGCCAAAGCTTTGTGGTAGAAGCAGAACCAAGTTCTCCACCCCTCTTCTTCTCATTTCATAGGTGCCATGTGGCTGGGGCTTTGTTCCCTCTACTTCCTTTGATTTACACCGTCATGTAGACAAATCAAAGCCTATCCTTTATTTATTGCAGCTAGCAAGAGTGTGCTATAGACTTAATTCAGGATATGGACTCAAATCCTTCCCTGGAGCAGAGTGGAGTACTTTGTCATTTGCAAACACTTGGAAGCACAGTGCTTCAGAGTTCCTGTAAACAAGAATAAATTCAAGGAAAATTTTGAATTACATGTGTAGTTTGAATGAATACATTGGAAACAGAGTAGCACACAGCAAGACGAATCTATCCATCATGGGCATTTAGTGCAGAGCCTGGATTTGCTTTTCTTTGCTATTCACATAGATTCGATCAACATCGCACTTCTGTCATTCGCTAAATACATGGGCTCTGCTCGCCGGGACACCAGCTCATCAGTTACCCAGTGAGCAGCCTGTCACAGGGCCTGCACAGGCCATTTGTAACTGTCACATCCCCCCAGATCAGAATCTTCCCAGAGCCTGATCCATCCAGGCCTTGGAAACAGGCTTGCTGCCCCTGAGAGCAGCCTTGCTGCTTTGAGCGGGGATGCTGGGCTTGGTGCAAGGTGTGCAGTTAGAAAGTCTGGCTCTCTCCAAGCTGGAGGGTGGGCACCAACCTGCAGCTCTGGTTTTTGCCTTATTTTTCCATATTCTAGAATAGTGGCCCTTTCTTCAACTAACTGATTTTGGAATTCTCTCTCTTTAGAAAGTCTGGCTCTCTCCAAGCTGGAGGGTGGGCACCAACCTGCAGCTCTGGTTTTTGCCTTATTTTTTCATCAATATCCAAGAATAGTGGCACTCACTTCAACTAACTGATTTTGGAATTCTCTCTCTAAAGTAGTTGTCTGCTGTGTTTTTTAGGATGATGCCTCAGGTTTTAGCTTTTCTATTTTTCAGATTCTGTGCTGCTTTAGTGTGTAAGTCTAAGCTTCATATTAGGGGATAGTCAATTCTCTTCACAGAGTAGGGAGACAAAACAATTCCTTCTCTAGCTGGGGACCCAAGGACAGCTGATCCAGATCTCAGGCTCAAGAGCACAAACAACATGGGCTGAAGAGATAAAAACAAGAAAGATGGGACTTCATGGGCTAAAGCTGTGATTGGACAAGTAGCTCCAATATGCAAACGCACCAGAACTTATGGTTTATATTAAATGAGTAACTGATACATTTCACTTCAACAGAGCAGAAATTGTGTAGTGGCTGCATGTAGTTCTAAGGCAAAATTTCCCTGGGATTTTGTACTAAGGCCAGTTGCTATAGACCAAGTGTTCTTTAGGACCTGCTAAAATAAGCCTGGTTATTTGGATTACAGATTCCCTGAAGATTATTGACATATAGGCTTGGTAGAATATAATACTTCTTTGGGAGCATTTGTATTCTGTCACTGCAGTAATGAGTGTCAATAAAAGAATTAGGGTGACCTAGGACATTTCAATCATGTATGTCTCCATTCCTCCATTTTGTCACTATAGCAAACAAAGGGGAAATTTAGTCCTGGAAGTAGTCCTGGAAACTGCTGATAAATCTCAGGTTCTTCTTCAAAAAATTATAATGAAACATTTTTGTATTTTGTATACATGTTGCTGATAAATTCATTTAAAGTTTGTGATCATCTGGGGAATTGGTGTCTACTTGTATTTTTGTTGCTATCACAATATACAAAAACAGTGAGCCATGGGTGCACTGCAGTGGGAGGATGTCCATGCCTCTACATTTGCCTGCCTATGTCCTTTTTCCAGCTGGAGGTTTTGCCAGGGCAGACCTCCAGATGTCTGGAGGACTGTCCAGAGCATCTCCTGAAACATGGCTGCTAAAAAGCCACGTTTTTCTAGTATTTGTTAGCCCTTGCTTAGGGCAGCTGCAGGATGTGCTTCATGAGTGCATCAGCGCTGTTACTCCCAGCAGCACAGGAACAGGCAGGGCTGTGTGAGGAATCCCTGCACTCCTTGCAGACATCCAGATGAAATCTGCTGTTTCCAAGGGAGAGCCTGTCACAGCCCAGCAGATCCCACTAGTGCAGGACTCTTCTGGTAATCAGACTGATAGTTCTTATCCTCAATTTTGTTCCATTACCCCTCAATAGCTCCCCTAAGGACTAAAACTTGCTTTTTACTCTTGTACACCCTTCAGATACTTGATGATGACACTGCATTTTCCTTTCCCTCTGCCTGCCCTGAATCCAGCTTCGATTCACACTGAATCCCAACACACCCATATCATTTATGCTTTCACATTTTAGTTTCCAGTGAGTTTGCAAACGTCTTTCTTTGACAGTACCAGGATCTCATAATTGTGTAGATTCTGTATCATCGAGTTGTTTCGGTGACATTTCCCACTTAGGAGGGAAATGCCAGACTTCCTTGGTGTCTTTGCTTTTCACAGTTTAGGTCAAACCCTGCCTGCACACTAACATACTTGGCTGCATGTTAATTTTAGTTAATAGCTATTCAGTAAAACAATGCATCCAGCTCAAGATATATGGCACAAATTAAGCTGAATGCCCAAACAAATTCAGCAACAGACCCTGGCCTCAATGGGCTCTTTAAGTCCAGTGTAACATCCATTTACATTGTTTTATTTCTCTCTCAAACTGTAACTTGCTCCCTGTGGGGTTACATTGACTCAGTTTCATTTTCACATTGTACTGGCACCACAACAGTCTTGCATTTAAATAGTCTCATTTCATTTTGATATCATGATGTCACCTCCACAGAGGTGTTTTTGAGGCTGCCTGGAGAATTCAGAGCTAATGCCCAGGCAGGGCCATCAGCTGACACATGGCTGTGCTGCACAGCAAGCTCAGCTTCCATTTCCCAGCCCAGACTTTTCTCTGGACTGATCACAAAATGGATTTTTATATCCTTTGAGCCCAGTTCCCCCTGCCACTGGCAGAAAGTGTGTGTGTATGGGAAATAGGGCCTCTGGGAAAGGTGGTTCTTTTGGTCATGTGCAGGTCAGCAGTAGCTGGGACTGGGCACAGGCAGGGCAGGTTCTCATGCCACTCGTATGGGAATAAATCACACAGCACTCCATTTTCTTCATGGTGGAAAAAGGCCATTCTTTATTTACGTAACTCCTTTTTATACAGCTTTACAGACCTCGTGTGGGACTCCAGTTGGTTAGTAGTTTTCTTACCAATTACATTATTGGTTAGTAGCAAGTTGTTATTCTGTATTGATTGGTCACTCCAACTCTTGGTGTGTACGTGCAGGGAAAGTTGTTTGTGAGATAGTTTTCATTTTTCTATCTAATGGTCTGAAAACAGTTTATACAGGTGTAAGTTGGTTTTTTTACCCAGGAATAGATTGTTATGTTAACAAACTGCTCACAACAGGATTGCTTTCACCTGGGAGCTTGCAACATGCTAGCTTGAGTTAGAAGAAATGTCAGGCCAGCCAGAGCAGGCCTGATTTTATAAGGCTTTTCTTTATAACTTTTCTACCTTACTGCAACAACTCTTGCTCCGTGTCTGGAGCCAGTGGAGAATTTGCTGTTGTGCCTTGTCATGGTCAAAGCCACCTGCAAAAATCCCATTTTGCAGGGAAGTGTGAATCCATCCCCTAGATGCTGTGGAATGTGGGTGTCTCTGTCCTCCCACCTGGCTGTTCTGGAGCCAAGAACAAGCAGACACGAGTGAGCAGATGCCCTGAGCCCTCTGAGAAGCACACACAGAGTTCCTGCAGTGCCCCCTGTGCCCTGAATAGCTCCGTAACACAAAGCACTGCCAGCTGTAAATGTCAACATCCCAGTGGCAATCCCTGTACGTCTGTCTGCACTCAGCAGTTCACAAACAACTTGCAAATGCTGTCCTGCCACGTGGAAAATTGTGCTAGAGCACCCTCCCCCAGCCCAGCCTGAGCCACTGGGGAAGGAGGGATCCAAGTTCCCACTGTCCATAGCCTGTCTCCAAGGCCAGGACACACATCTGTGGCTTTATCCCACACCCTCAGCTCCAAAAAGCCTCTTCATGGCAGCATCACAGCCTGTGCTTTAGGTCGAGGGGTTTTTTATTTATAGAGCTGCCATTAAATCAGTCTAACACAGTCATGCAGTATTTATGGTGAGATTAGATACATGACTGCATTCACGGCAAAGAGATATTTTCACTTCTTGATGGAACATCCACTCTTAAAGGAAACCCTGGCTTTAATGTGTTTCTTTCCCTACTGCTATAAGATTTCCAGGGAAAAAGTCAATCAAGCTCTTTGACTCTAAAGGTGAAGTCTTTGTGGTTAGTGTTTTTCTTTTAATTATTTTGTTTAAAAATAAATGAGCTCTGCAGCTTTTGAGCTTGAGGGTCGGTGGCTTGATTTTAATTCTCTCCAACAGCAGTGAGACTACTTGGTGTGAACCTACAAAAGCAATTCTGAGAAGCTGCTGGGTTTAGGCATTTCTAGAATGATGCAAGAATAAGACCATTTGTTAGAGCTACCTCTGGGATCCAGTGCCTGTGTGCATTTGTCAAAGGACACAATATTGAATGCTTCATTTTCCAAACACTGGGCTAAGATAAATTATATCTGGATGTTGAGCCTTCCTGATATAAATCAGTGGCATATCAATAATAGGATTCAGCTTTTAAAGTAAATGTGCTAAGATCCTAGTGGGAAATAGGCTGCATTTCATGGACTTGTGCAAGGAGTATTTTCAGTGGAGCCTGCTTTTTATTCTGGCCCATGGACTAATGGGAAAGTAAGTGCAGAGAGACATTAACTAAAAGGGCTTGAGATGATGCTTTGGAGCAAGCCTGGCTGACTGATGAAGTACTGAGGGCATTCAGAAGCCCATGCAAGTGCTTTAAGATTAGAGATGAAGAAATGATGCTTTTGGAAGGACACATGAGACTTGGAAGTTAAAGTGAATGGGGAAGGAAGACAAAAAACATAAGGGACTGATTATTTGCTGTATTGTTTGACTTGAGAGGCCCAGGTTCAAATCTTCTTCTGAGTCTTAAATTACAATTAGTTAGGTGGTTTGATTCCAGACTTCACTTTTCACATCAGGCTCAGGTCCAGTTCTGAAATCTGTTTGTTATGACTGACATTTTATATTGATTTTAAAGTATTTTTGCTCACTTACAAGGTCCTCAATAACCCTTTCATGGACTGTCTTTCAAGGCTGACTTTTCCCTCATGCTTTCCAAAGAGTATCTGCTAATTCTCTGTGGCATTCTTATTCATCACAACCTGGAAATAGTAAAGGATTGAGCTTCATGCCTTGTGGCTTTAAAAACATCATTCTCCTTAATGAGAAAATACTGAATCTGCTTTTTCCTCATTGAATTAGAAAGTAAATTCTCCCAGGACTCTAAAACACAATATACAAGTTATTTAGCTATGGGACCAGGAATTGCTCAATTCCTGATTTATCTCTGACTCAGGTATTTAGGACACAGAGAAGAATGGGATTATTTTACCTTCCATGTACACCACACATCAGCAGCAGATGCACAGTTCCTCCACTGGCTTGATGTGATAAACATGCTAAAAAGGAGAACAGCAAATAAAGGGAAGAAAAAAGGCTGCACCCCTTTGGTGCAGAGGGAGTAAGGATAAAAAAATGAGAAATGACCAAGTGGAAACCAAAGAAAGGTGAATTTTAGCCAAGACTGAAAACGTGTGACAGATGAACATGTGTGGGCAAACCCTCCAGCAACACAAATGACCAAACCCCAAAACTTCATGAGCTCATGTGCTGGGCTCCCTTTTGCTTCCTTAGAGACTCTCAAAGAAATAGATTTGCTTTCCCACCCTTTCACCCCAGAGAGTGGATGCAGCCCCAGGATTACACCCAAGAGTTCTGGATTAATTTCATTGCTTTGTCATAGGTTTCCTACTGACAAATCCAGGCTGTGGAGTTCCTGCAGTTGTGCTCCAGTCCAGCACAGCAAGTCATGTCATTGCTTCCTTACCTCTAAAGGACAGGAAAACCTGTTTTAGAGCAGATTGCTGTGGACAAGGACCACAGGGTGCTTGGTGCTGTCATGGTATTAGTCCCTGTTGGCTTGCAACTTCATGTTCTTGTCAATCAAATCAAGAGAAGGTGAAAAATATTTTGGGAGGAATATGCTGGGACATTTATCTTGAAATACTGTCATTGTCACAGAAACCTCCTCTCTAAACTCATAAACTCATACTTGAAAAGGCTTTTTCTCCCCCTATCTGCTCCATGCAGATATTCAGTCTGGACTCATTGATTTCTAAACCCTGTGTTTCATTGTAAATTAATATTTTACTATGCCATGTAATGTAAATTAATGCTGCCCCTCCATGACTCTACTTTTATTTAGGCTCTCCAGGGCTTATAGGTTTATGGGATTATAGAGTTAAACTCAACTAAGTAAAAAAAAAGATAGTGAGAAATCATACTTTTACTACTACTGAGAAGTGTTTATACAGCTGCATGTTTCTACTTCTTTCACAGTAAACATTGTTTTATTCATGCTTATTATAATGTATTCCTGGGTGATAATTCATACAATGCAAGGCATCTCCCTTCCCTTTTGTATTTAATTATATTTATATTATTTGTTTACTGATGGCAAATGCTTCCATAGATGAAAGTAGATAAAAGGAATAGATGAATCAATAGATGAATAGAAGAATCAATCACAGAAGGAAAAACATGTATTAGCAACAATCTGCTGGCTTTTAAAAACTGGGGCAAGCAAGAATGTGATACTTTTCAGTGAGTACTGTCACTGTACAAGAATTGAGGACAGCAAACAGACATTATCTTTGCCTCCAAAACTTTCTGTTAGGTTGGCTGCCACGAGGTCAGACTGAGGGACCAAAGGCTGCTTAGCTCTGCAAAGTTTCAAAATGCAACCTGGAACGCTTGGGTGGCCAAATATGCTTGGCTTAAGTCTTCTCTAGAGCCAACAGAATTCCCAACAAATACAATGAATACAATGTTCACACCATCAGAAAGTTGAATTTTTTAATAGATTCTTAAAATCTTTGCCACTGCAGCTTTTCTTTAATATTTTCACCCATTAAATCTAATGGTGAGGGCAAGAAGTTCCCTTGATTACTGTTATTGATTGGTCCTTACTGGTGAATAATAACTTTCTTAAATAGAAACATTTAAAACATTCAGGGCAAATTCTTCTTTCACTGACACCAATATAAATCCAGAGACATATGGATGGATTACAGATTTATGCTGGTGTAGCTGAAAGTGGAATTTTGCCCTCAGTCTTTAACAACCCATTAGGGATAAATAGCTTTTTAGCTAATGAAAATGTAGCATTTTTTGTTAACAGCTTCATGATGATATACACAAGTGCTACATTACCTTGATAATTGGAAAATTTACTTGCCTTTATTCCTTTAGTAAAACATGGACCTATTGTAGTTGTTCCATAGGAAAATGAGCCATAAAATCCAGACACCCACAACATGCTCATAGCATTTAAGAATAAGCAAAATGCAACTATAAGCAACTAAGTTCTATTTGAAACTAGCTGAAAACAGAACCATGAAAAATATGACAGTGTTGAGTTCAAATGGGGACATGGCAGTGAAGAAGAGAAGTTTCAGAGTGATCTAACTGCAGCCTTCCAGTAGCTGAAGGAGCCTACAGGACAGCCTGGCAGATCCATGATATGGCCACTGCCAGGTACTGTAAATTCCCTCAGGAATGGTAAAGCTGTCCCTCGTGGCAGGCTGTGCTTCAATAAATCTGAAAGGGTTTGAAACTATCAGATGTGTTTCACAAGCTGTGCTTTGACTCCCCGAGTTGTCACAAACAGCACACAGAGCTGGTGTGTGGGTCTGTTCCTGGCTGGAGCACACCACGTTGCCTTTCTGTTGCTTTGATTTCCCCACTGTTGCTGTTGTTTTTTGCTTTGAAGTTCTTTGCTTTGGGGATTAATTCCTGCTCTGTATTTGGAACGCTCAGTCAAAAACTGTACCTGAAAATGCTGGTGCTTCTGTACTGTGAATCACAATTGGATAGTATTTTGGAGAAAACACAACTAATGTGTTTCTGCAGGGGAAAAGAGCTTCTGTTTGCTTTGATTTGTTAGCAATTCCAATTAACTTCTTTATGTTTGTGTTGGTTTGAGAAACTGAGCTCCAATATCCACAGCGGAGTCTAACTCCATGTTTGGCCTTTAGACCAAGTACAATCATTTACCAGGACAGTGGGGAACACTTCCTACAAGTACTTAAGGAATGTGGTGTTTAAATGAAATGCATACACTTGTCTGTATATCCATAGACTAGGTGAGTGTGTTATATGAACTACCTTAAAAGCAGGTTTTACCAACTATTTAATGCTCACCTCTGGCAGCAGACCTGATGTTCAAACACTGAAGATGCCTTGCATGTGTTTCCATGGGGTTTCAGACTTTGTGACTTTTGCTTTTCCTTTGTTGCTGCTTTATTAGGAATGGAGACAGATAACTCAAAAAGCAATGTTGTCAATTCCTCAAAATCTGCTTAATGTTTAAGTCAAACATTTCTTGCTTTCTGTCGTATTTACAAAAGCAATATTAATAAATATTGACAAAGCTAAGTAGTCTCTGGGAAGAAGGAACCTTAAATTGCTCTGCAAACATGCTTTAAAAATTACCTACATAATACTGCTGTATTAAAATAATAATCTGAATGAGAGTACTTGCTTGAATACTGCTTGTTTTGCTTCCCTTTACATCCAGGAATAATGATGGAACTTGTACTGGTTTTGAATGAAAATATCAATTGGGGAGTGGATTTACATAATAAAATTAATAGAGCATATAAAGCTTCACTTTCTGATTTTCCTCTGTGTGTCAGAGAAGTTATATTTAAAAAGACAGATGATTGCAAGTTTGTTTAGGAAAACAAATCCTCTGGGCTGTGTATGAGATCATATGACAGCTGGTCCAGCTCACAGAACACTCAGGTTCCTTTTCTGTTCCTATAAAGAAAATCTGTAATTGTGCAGAGTGCCACATGTGGGGCAAAATGTCATCACTTATACATTTTTTCATATTCACTCGCCTGCTGCTCTCCATGTAGAGATGCCCTTCTTAGTTATTCTCTCTGAAGTGCACTCACCGCAGAGGAGATGAGATCAGACATCTGTTAGGCAGTCCAACCCCAGATTTTACTTCTTTGCACTTACAAAGCGAAGATTTTGCAGGAGAATACTTTTCCATCTTTACACCTTGAATAACCAGTGGTTAAACAGTTTATGGCTGTCTGTGTCTGAGCTTTCTGTGACAGGAGACTAACAGGAGAGAAACACCAGGGGGAAAGGGGAGCAGTGGTTTCAACATCTGAGCTGCTGGTTCAGCACACCCAGATCCCTTCATTTATTCACCTCTGAATCTCAGTCCTCCTTCTGGAGAAAGCTCTAAAAGTGGTATCTCGTCCTGTAGCCAAAATCTGTCTTATAGCCACGCCTGTGATGCTGCCAGGTTTGGATTGGTGCTGAGCTCTGTCCATGACCTGCTCCAGGCTCTCTGGATGGGGAGAGGAGGGGACCTTGCTGCACCTCACCCTGGCTGCTTTGTGAACCTGTTTTAAGGCTTCTGAAAATACATTTTGAGCTAAGACCAAAGAGGAATTTACTAATTTTGAGGTAGGGACAAGTTTGCAATTAGCTACTAATGGTGCCCTAAGGGTGATGGATAAATGAAGGTTCAGGATTAAAAAAAAAAAAAGTTTCAGGGTCTGTAGAAGAGTGCCAAGTGGTTTCCCTGATCTCACTCTCCTTTGTGATAAATCACAGGCTATTTTTGGTTGGCTTCATTGTTTTCAGTCGTGTCAACAAGGACCTACCTAATACTCAAATCTGTTTTGTTATTTTTACATATAAATTCCACTTCATAACAGCAATAATACTTTCCAGGCAGCTCATTTGAGGATGATTGCTCTACTTCAGAGGTAGTAAAACTCACTGTGTCTCATTATACAACTCAAGGTGTGTGAAGCAGACAATTGCCTATAAACATGCTGCCTGATGGGTGTTAATGCTGCATTATATTTACTGTTTTCTTTTCATGGCTTCAGGTAGCATGATAAACCTTTTCCCCAGGAATAAAATTTGGAAAATCTTTCCCTTTTTCTTGCCAGAGTGTTCTTCCTAGCCTGGCAGTAAATGTGCCTCAGACATTCTCTAAAAATTGAAAAGAATATTCTCATCTTCACATTTTGGCAAGAGGTTTTACAGCATTAAAAAAATGCCTGATTTGTTGTTTATGTGAGCAAGAGTGTCTTTGCAGAAATGTACAATTTATGCCAGAGTGTTTTAACTTGTGTGTTTAAATTAGGCACCAAACTCTGGTTAATTTCCCAAATAATGTCCCAATTTACATCAGCAGTTAAGCATGTGCTGAAGTGTTTTCCTCAAAAGACAAGTGATTTAGCAGTTATTCAGAAATGGGGTGATCATTGGGATTCTTTTGATCAGCCCCAGAGAAACCAGAGATGCTCAGCTAAAAAAAAAAAAAGAGTCCCCTGCTCATATGGCTGGATTTGGAATTAGATGTCTGCATGAAGACATTAATGGCTGAACATTTTGGCCATCATGTGCTTACCAGTGACAGTCTTAATTATTATAATTATTACTACAAAACCCCCAAATACCTCCCTGCTTCTTTCCCTGCAGTTGTCATCAAGTGGTTCAGCTTGTCTATGCCTATTTGGAAATGCAAAGGTTCTCTGGTAGGTGAAAATCAGAAACCTCATGCATTCTATTCCTGTTTAGAGTGTCCATCTGATTCTGTCTGGCTATTGTAAACATATAATTACTAAGAAGAATAGAAATATTGTTGGCCAGGTGTTTTGACCTTTTACAGCACAGAACATTTATTATTATTATTATTTATTAGAAGGATTGAAGGAAACTGAGGCAGATTATTACATGAGAGGTTTATGTAATGACAGATTTTCAGTGGTTCTGACATTTTGTGCTTGGGGTCTTCCAGCCAGAAAGCAGGTGCTGTCACACAGACCATTGTGTAACCCTGAGATATCCTCTGTTCATTTTTATCAGCAGGAATCTCAGGCCTTTACATCACTTTTACTTTAACATCTCACACTTTCCTAACAGTAATATGATGATTGGTTTTAATGGAGTGCATAGGAAAATGGGGTTAGAAAAGATTTCCTGAGTTCCTGAGCCATACCTGTTGCTGCCCTTGGCAAGCATGAGCTATAATCCCATTCACAAATAGTTAGGTTGTCTTGTCTCCACTGGAGTTATTCCAGAATCTTGGTCTTCTCACAAAGAACAGAACCAAATGTCCTCATTTTGCTGGTGGCTGATTTATACCAATAATTTTGGGGCTAATAATGCCCTTTCATTGCATTCTTGCTGCTAATGCTCCTTTGCTTCATGCTTCCCCTTTGAGGGATTTTGTCTTATTGAGGTTTTTAGGAAAAACATTTCTCTCCCTTTGACTATTTAATAAAGCACTTTTGGATCCATCCCCTTGGTGAATCTCTCCAACTTGTCTCCCTCTTCTCCTCAGCCATGATCTATAGGTACCTGAGTTACCTCTTGCCCTTTTTTTTGTCTGCTCCTTTCCAGCAGAACTGTTCTGGGAGACAAATCATAGAATCTAAACCTCATCTGGTCACTTTCTACTGAAACTCAAATAATTGAAATGTCAATAACTTACTATTTAAAATCTATTCTACTTAATCTCCCAGAGTGGTGTGTTGGCAGATTGTGAATGTCACACTACTGATGAGCAAAGGACTTGGATAACTATGAGCTTCTAATCAAGAAATTAATCTAAAATTGTGTATCTGCGTAAGAAATGCTGGCACAGGAGGCTGAAGTGCTCGCTAAAAGCAGTTGGGTCTAAAGTGATTACTAAAGCAATTCAGGGTTTCAGGGCCTCTACAGACTGGAGACCTCTGCAGTGATTCAGCCCTTGTGCATCTGTCTGATCCTTCCCTGCTGCAGTGCTCCCTAACAGGGACAGGGTTGCAGCATCCTCCTCTGCTTTGGGCTCACTGAGCCTCCGGGAAACCCAGGAATTGCCCCACTGGCTGAAAATTGTCCCTTTGGATTGGGCTGGCAGCACTGATGTCACTGTGCTCTCTGTGTGTGTGTGCCAGTCCCCCAGTGAACCTGCCAAGGGACAAGTCTTGGAGCTGTGGATGCTCACATCTGTCAGCACTGGTGTCCCAAGGGATCTGCAGGTTCAGATGGACACCACCACAGCAGCTGCTTTTAGAACAGATTATCAGGACTTCAAGTTGTAAACCACATTAGATTCCAGGCAGCCACTCAGTAATGCTATTCCAGGATTTTACAGTTTATTCTAGTGATTTGAATAATAAGCAGAGTAACAGTTTATTCTAACCATTTGAACTGCACATCAGCGAGGTAACTGGGAATTTATTAATAAATCTAAGAGCTTACACATTGCATTTCAAAGAGACTCACAGACAGGAGGTAATTAATAACCTGGTGCCCCCGATCTGTCTATAAACTTCAGTTCCTGTCACACACCTTAGTTCCTGTGAAGTGCAGTTATGATGGCTGAGATTAAAACACAACTTTGCAGATCTCAGATGTTTCTGTGTGTAAATAGAGGATTTTGACTTTGATCTTACAAGGGGTGAAGCAGAGCACTCAAGCTGCAAGTGATTATTCTCTCTGGCCAGCCAGCACAGGGAATGTAGTTTAGTGTTAGTTTAGTGTTGAGTGATGCCTGCCAAAAGCAGTTTATTTCCCACTGGCTGGAGAGGGACAGGCTCCTACCACAGGCCCTACAAACCCACCATGGGATGCTGAAGTTCCTCATTGGCACTGAGTGTTCAAAGGCCGAAACACAAATGATGAATCTTCCTTCTATGCAAGTACTTTTCAGCATCTTCCACCATCCCAGGCTGCTCCAATCCCCATCCAACCTGGCCTTGCACACTTCCAGGGATCCAGGGGCAGCCACAGTTTCCCTGGGCACCTGTGCCAGGGCCTCACCACCTGCAGAGCCAAGAATTGCTTCCTAATATCCATCCTAACCCTGCCCTCTGTCAGTTTAAATATTTGCATGAGAGATCTCTCCTGACACTGCCATCAATAGTTTGTAGTCAAAGGGTCAGAGATTCAGGCCTACTATTTTAATAGTTTATTGTTTTCCCAATTGTGTCAGGATTTCTATATCAGAGGTTAAATCCTATCAGTAGAGCTCAGAGGCTTCCTGATGACCATCTGAACGTGGGTTGTCCTTACAGTGAGTAAAGGTTCTGACTACTCTGTACAGTTACCTGGTGTAAATATTCATGTCTAAACATAAGGGAAGTAATCTACCAAAGATCACACAGCACAACTGTGGAGCAAGTGAGAAATGGTAACCTGGAGTCTTTGCTTGGCAGCAAGATTCAGTTTTACCTGTCCTATAAAATAATATAAATAAGTAAACCAAGGTTAATGAAAAAACTTTCTAATCCACAGCTTAAATATGTAGTTTGAGGGTACCTTTGACTATCATAAATGGGATCAAAATCATCTTTTAAAAATGTTAGGAAATAGCTTTGCACACTTGATTTTTTAAGTGCAGAAGAAATGTCATTCTTGCAGCCTCTGCTTTTTCATCTGATTATTGCTAATGCAAATTACCAGTAGGAAATGCATAAATCTGCACTGCAGTGCTTGAAGTTTGTGCAAACAGCAATTTTTTTTGCAAATATGTCTATCAATTTCAGCTCTGTAATGCAGAATGCTGCTTTCTTACTGAAAGACTTCCCAAATCTTGTTGTCACAGATGGAATATCAGAATTTTATTTTGATAAAATAAAAAAATCCATTTTGGATTTTGTTAGGTTCTTTGTGAGTGTGTAGAACACAGAATTTAGTTCAGTAGGTGGTTTGAGAAGATGGAAGGAAAAGTTGTACTTGGAGGAAAAGCTTCACTCTTGATCAGAAAGGGTGAAGATAAAACACTCAGCAAAACATTTAATAATGGATCATTTTCCTCCTCTCTTCTAACAGGAGACAATTAGAAAAGAACATAATGTTGGAAGAGGAAAAAGGAAACAAAGCTATAGAATTACTGAGCAAATCCTCTCTTGCATTTCAGAGGCAGGATTGGAGAGATGTTGACATTTTAATATTTTGTAAATTACTCTGCAACATGTTTTCTGATGAATCTAATCTAGTGCCTCTTCCAAAATGATATTTCATCCAAGAATGTTTGGGCAAATGTATTATTAAGCCAGTAATTTAGTTTTAGCAAGTTCCATGTTTCAGTACATTTAAAAATGAGGCAGCCTAATTTCCAGAGTTAAAGGAATTGAGCTCACTATTCCCCATGAACAGAGGTAAATTGTTTAATTAGCAAAACTCTGGATTGATTTTCATCCTGTATCTCAGTATTGAATGCTGTTTACACTGAAGGATGCAAGAGGGAGAGAGTGTGCTCATGAGGCAGGAGGAAGATGAAAATAAGTTTGTGATTGTTGGACTAACATTTCTACACTCCTGATATCTCCAGTTGTGACTCTTGGCTGTTTTCTGGGCCATTTTGGGAAAATTCCTGACTGAATAAAAGTGAATTGCCTAAATCCTTCTCATCTTTACACTTCAGATGACTTTAGTGAAGGGGAGAACCCTCTTCTCAAGAGTAACCATCAGGTGACCTTCAACCCCACCCATCTGGCTGCCTCTTGGCCAGCAGCATTTTCAATAATTCTGAGAGTGGCAGCACAATTTCTAATCCTGAGGAGCCTGTTCAAGCCTGTAGGCTGCACAGCTGCTGGGAAGGGTAGGAAAGTGGGGGAATTCTGTTCATCCTGGTCATTCAAAGTGTTGATGGACATCAATTCAAGCCATAATGACTGCTGGAGTCTGTCACTTTTGACTGAAATCTAAAATGAGCTATGTCTGTCAGAATATCTACTGCCTTACTTTTGTATAAATCGAAGTTTAATATTCATTTATAAACACCCATCTACACATGCTGAGAAAATTTACTGATAAACAATAGAGAAAATTCATCATCACTACAACCCCACCAGCTTTATCTGAAATTAAGTTTGAATCTCAGCTTAAATTCAAGCAGACAATTTCTCTGCAGAAACAATTTTTGCTACTTATGGTTAACAACACTGCCTTTCAAATATTGATGTTAATGCAGGAAATAGAAATATTCCCTTTCTTGTTCTTTGGTTATCAATTTACTTGGCATTTGACAAACTGCTGTGACTCAGCTCTGTGGGACAGCTGCTGGAATGGTGGGGTGAGGAGGGAAGTGGGAATTGTATTCTGGATATGCAGGGGATTTGGCAGGCATGTTTCACTGGCTGGTAGCTGAATGTAGCACTGTAGCAGTGACAGACCCCATATTATGTGATTTAGGGTTATCAACATGCTGGCTGTGTGGAGACTTTTAGGGCTCATCAAGGGGAATTTGAAACCCATCAGTTGACAGTGGGGAAAATGTATTAAAAATTGTTGAAAGACTTAAAATCAATCTCTTTTCTCTGACTTAACTTGTGGCTAGAAAAGCTGTCCTCCTTTAATTACAGAGCAAGCTCAATTACTCTAAGGCCTGGCCATATAGAGTTTACTTGATTTCACCATTTCTTTTGATGGCAAAAAGTTAGGAATTAGGCACTGACAAACAGAGTGGGCTCAAGGATTTTCTCCAGTATTGGACTGAGCTCAGTACATGACATCAGGTTTTGTGTACCCAGTCAAACACACTCACTATTACAGAGCAATCAGTCATTTAATTACTGATGAGAGCAAGCAGAAAACTCTTGAACATATCCAGGGCACATTAGTCTTTTCTTCTGTCTGTTCCGTATTTTGTCTTTGAGCCAGACATACATGACATCAGGTTTTGTGTACCCAGTCAAACACACTCACTATTACAGAGCAATCAGTCATTTAATTACTGATGAGAGCAAAGCTCTTGAACATATCCAGAGCACATTAGTCTTTTCTTCTGTCTGTTCCCTCTTTTGTCTTTGAGCCAGACACCCTGGATGTCTTCTCTGCCTTCTCATACCTTTATTTATATTGTAGTCCTAGCACTGTTAATGTGCTCAATAATTTATAAGACAGCTGACCTCAACATTAGGTGAGCTATTGAACAAACATCAGGGAGTGTTACATTCAGTTTGGGCACTGGAGGCTGAAAACCCCTCTGAGTCCACACACTCCAGAAAGTCCTCAAAATGCAGAGAGGGAAGGGGCATCCCTGGGCTTCTGCACAGCCCTGGCTCCTGTCCTTAAACACTGGAACCACACACTCAGGTGGGTGGACCAGTTGTTGTCCTATTGTCTCCCCTTTCACTTCTGTGGCTAAAGGTATAATCTCTGCACACAAACCCTGTTTAAGTACTCTGTTACTAAGGAAACAAACTTGTCAAGTATGGACCATGTGGGAATAATGGTGATTTATTTAGAAAAGGAAAGGTTTGTCATTTTAAGCTCACTACTACAAAATTGCTTTTTGATTACCTTCAAGCTTATTGCATTGTCTTGTCACAATAAACTATGGGAACAAGTGGAAAGGTTAATAATTGTGGGCTTTGTTCTTGTCAGTTATTCTGAAAAGATCTTACAGGACCTGCACTTTTAGCTCAAACAGAACAAATTTCAGCAGGACTGCAGCAGGATCCTGGAGTCCCTTTTTTCTCTTGTTGTTTTTATTATCCTTTTATTTCCTGTCTGCTTCCAAAGGCTGCTGTGCAGGTTTGTGGGCTGTGACAAGGCTGGACTCTGTGACTCTGCGGAGGGGAGGCTTTTACAACAAGTGGAAAGGTTAATAATTGTGGGCTTTGTTCTTGTCAGTTATTCTGAAAAGATCTTACAGGACCTGCACTTTTAGCTCAAACAGAACAAATTTCAGCAGGACTGGAGCAGGATCCTGGAGTCCCTTTTTTCTCTTGTTGTTTTTATTATCCTTTTATTTCCTGTCTGCTTCCAAAGGCTGCTGTGCAGGTTTGTGGGCTGTGACAAGGGTGGACTCTGTGACTCTGTGGAGGGGAGGCTTTTACAGTTTTTCCAGAGGGGGGGAAGGAGAGGGATCTGAGCAGGAGAGGGGAAAGAGCAGGAAATTTGAGAGTGCTTTGTGAGGTCTCAACTTTAATACATCTTCTGAGCCCTGTCACTGAAGGTTCCTTGTTTGTTAGGAAACATCAGGGGTTTATTTTATTTTACTTTATTTTCAGGAAATCCATTTAGGTCCTGATAATCAGATAAAAACCAATCTAAACAGCTTCAGTGCTCTTTGAGCTATGTCTAATGTGCTTTTTGTCGGGGAAAAATAATATTAAATCAAGAATTTTCTCCTAGAAAAGCAGATCACTTTCCTGCCCAGGGCTGTGTTCACCACTGAGTTCTGTTCCACTGTGAGCTGCCTAAAATTCTTTAGATTATTAGGGTTAAATTATTTGAGGAAGAATAGAGCAAGAGGTTCAAATTGTTGAGTTTAGGGGTTCTTAAAGGAATGATTTGCATCAACAAATCACACTAAATAATTTCACAACAATTGACAACAATTTAGTATGATGGAAAGGTTTTGTCCATTAGACCATAGTTGGGTTTAGGGTAAAGTTTTGAGGAGAAACACAAAACTGTTATGTACTTTTGAAAATGAATAGTTTTGGGATATTATTAGTGTGAAATGATGACTCCTTTTGGAGTTTTGATTGAAGCAAGAATATTTGAAAACTAAATGAAACATTTCCCAGGGCTAAGGGAATTTTTCTCTTATATAATTCACATCTTAACTTTCTGTTGTTATCTGAATTAGCAAAACCAAAAAACCTTGAAGTATTTCCCAACTTTTTGGGGTTGTTGTCACTTTTTCTCAGTAGCAGCAGTCCTTCCTGCTTTCCAGAAAACCCTGAAGGCTGACTGGAAAAGGTAAAAAATCCCAGCTAATATCTGTCTACTGTCTTTTCCCATGTGCAATTACTCGCCTCACATTTTGCTAGAAAATTAATAATACAGTAGTAAAGGATGCAGCATAAAGTATTTATGGCAAATTAAAACTCATCTCCAGGACAATTTAGGTAATGGGGACATGGGCTACACCTGTTCTTCTCACTGGAGTGAACTTGGGAGGAGTTCTTTATCAGTGGAAGTTATTTTTATTAGCTACAAGTATGAATGCAGAATAAATTAATCACACCATAGCAGGAATTTTATGTGTTAATTATGACCAATTTGGTATTATTTGCTGCATTAGATTGAGGCTGGGCAGTGCTTGTGCTTTATGAATGGGTTCATGCCCCTGTGTTGTGGACTCTGTAGGGAGGCATCAAGCTGAAAGTGTGGGATTGGGTGCACTGAGATTTTGAGATCTGGGCAGTTTTTTATGCAATAGCAGTGTCAGACACAGATATATCTTTATTTGTACTTTGGGTAGGACTGGAAGTATTCAAGGATGCTCTGTAGTCAATCAGCTGCCCTGTTCCGCAGCTCTTTTTTACCTGCCCCTCAGGATTTAGATTTCTAAAAAAGAGCCAAAAAATATGATCATTTGACCCAGTCTTTTGAAATTTTGTATGTCTCTCTTCTGACACCTGACTCCAGGCCTGGGTGTGTGGCCACTCAATTCCAAAGAAAGTTATGTTTGCCCCATATTCTATCTAGAGGTGGCTGGATCTTCCAAAGAATAATCTCTTCAGCCATGTTCCCACAGCAAGGGAGAACAGCTCAGCTGCAGAGATTCCTCTGAAGGAGAATTTCCAAGCAAAAGGCCTGTAGGTTTGTTAGAGGATACCAGTGAATTGTTGAACAATTAACTCTTTGTTTGTTTATTCAAAATGCTTTAGAATGTGTTTTTATTTTAGTGTTTGGATGTTAAACACACTTTGGTGATCAAAAGCTAAATCTTGTAACTTTGCTTTAAAATGCACTGACAGAAGTGATGATCAAGGATGAAGAAGATTTCAGTGTCATGCTTGTGAGCCTCACTGTAAAAGCAGCTTGCTGCTGCTGGTCTGCCTGCTCAATCAATAATATAATATACACTGCCGAAAGGGGCTGGTGTCCAAAGCTGAGAGTCCTGGAGTTTCCTGCACTGCATTTTCATTTCTGCGTTGAATTCATCCTGCAGGAAAGAGCTCAAGGAACAGGCATTTCTTCATTTTGTACTGAAATTTCCTGTTCCCAAGAGAAGAACTGCTGACTGCTGCAGGCAGTGCCAGTGAGCCATGACAGCAGGATGAGGACAGTGGCCTTCAGAAAAAGCCACCAAGGCACAGTCTTGGGCCATTTACAGATTGTCACCAAAGAAATGGTCTTTTGCCCCATGGCCCTTCTTACAAGCACAGCAGCCACAATCATTGAAAACCAAAGCACATTTCAATAGAAGAAAAGGATTAACGTTGCACACTTTGATGAAGAAATTCCTATTTGTAATCTCCATTTAGTGCCACAGCGACTGATTTCCTCCCCGTGCAGTGTGGGGCTGGCAGTGCTCTGGAATCCTCTGTGTTTCCTGCAGCTCCCACTGCTCTGATCTCCTCAGGTTCCCTTGCAGCTTGATTGGGTCCTGCTGGGTGTGTGTCAGACCCCTCAGTGGACATTTGATCACAGCTGTAAGAAACACCCAACAGAGCCACCTCACGCAGGGAACAGACTTGTTTGGGTTCCTGTTGCTGTAGTTACCATGTCTCAAGGAAAAAAAAAGCCATGGGAAAGCCTGGCTGGAGTTTAGCAGGATGTGCCACTGCTTAAAAGAGACTTCATTGTAAGGATGAAAGTAGATCTGTGAGCCCCAGTGATTCCACCAGTCTGAGGCACTGCTGAAAGGGGCAGGTGTCCAAAGCTGAGAACCCTGGAGTTTCCTGCACTGCATTTTCATTTCTGCATTGAGTTTATTCTGCAGGAAAGAGCACAAGGAAAAGGCAATATTTTCTACTGAAATTTCCTGCCTTACAATGTGATGGAAACACATCACGGTTTGTGTTGGCAGGGAATTAAAGAAAACCTAGTTCCACCCCCCTGCCATGAGCAGGGACACCTTCCACTAAACCAGGTTGCTCCAAGCCCCACCCAACCTGGTCAAGCTTCTCTTTGGCATGGGACCAAGGATGTGCTGTCTTCAGACTTGTCCTTAAGGCCTTCTTCCACCTCTTTGGATTCCCTTGGGAGTTAGTGGATGGAAACAGGCAGCTACACAGAGCAATTCCCCCCACTCATTTTAGCACTGAAGAGCTTTGGGGAGGCCCCTATTCTCTCTTTAAATAGCCTTGGCAGCTCATTTAGACTAAAATATGAGGTGAGGCACATCCCCCTGAGGTGCCCCTGCCAGCTGGCCAGCCCTGGAAAGAGGTGAGGCACATCCCCCTGAGGTGCCCCTGCCAGCTGGCCAGCCCACACTTCATCAGCAGGGGCCAAATCCTGCCCCAGGCTGTTGGGTTCAAGCCTTGCTCAGAGGGGCACTGTGGCCCCAAGAAGCTGCTTTGCACTTTCTCTGACAGCAGTAATGTTGTTTGCACTCCACCCATGAAGCTTAAATAGTCAAGGATTAATTCTTCTTCTCTAATTTGACATTTAAGTTCTTTGCTCTTGCAGTAAAGTTTCGTGCTTGAGCCTTGTGCCTTTTTAGGAGCTGACACAACACTACATTGTGTATAAAATCACAGGAAATAGAGTTGGGAGCAATGTTTTTCCTGCACCAAGACCAACTGTACCTAGAATTATAGAGATGCTATCAGCATTAGAATATGATCACTGCTCAGAGTCCTGAATAACACAGCTCTACAAAGGCTCTGTGACTGAATCCCATGGGAGGCTGGGGGAGCTCAGCTGGGATGTGTAGGATTATAGTTTACCTGCTTTCAAAATATATGTTCTTTTCAAATTTCTCTGGTTTTCAGAGTCATAAATCACTTTCAGGCCTTTGTAACATTAAAATTGTTACCTGAAGACCAGGAATGATTTACTGAAGAATAAAAAGAAGTCCATCTCCATGACATGAGCCTCTGTAAATATCTTAGATGTAATTCCATAAAGGTAGATGGCATCATTTCAATTTTTCTCTGCTCAAGTGGCAGTAGCTCAGCAGAGTGAACAAAAGGCAGGAGGCAGGATGTCTTAGAAATAAATCCAATTAAATTTCTGTATGTGGTTTGATTGTATTTTATTTACCCAGACATAAACCAGATTCTAGATAATCAAAGCTTTGGCTTGGTGGAATATATTTGATTATTCCCAACAAGTTGTTTTGTGGGAGGCACAGTGTACATGAGCTGATTTTATAACCCATTTTGCTTTCCTCCCAAGCCAAGCTGGAGTAAATAAGGAAGGTTTGGTGTTGCTGAAAGGTGTTTTGGTAAGATTATCTGTCCTCCAGCACTCTGTGCCAGCTGCTCAGGGACACCAGGGTACCACAAACAGTAAGGTTCATGTTAGGATGCCTCTATATTTCAATAATCAGTACCTTTGATGTCTAATATTTAAAAAAATATTTAGCAAATGTTCTCGGGGGGAACACCAAGATGAAGTTCTGGGCTTTGCTGCTGCTTTTTCTCTCTTTCTGGTTTTATACTTTGTAGTAATAGACTTGCTTTAGGTAAGAGAGTCACACTGGGGCTGAAATCAGAACATTTTTTGTGGTGGGAGGAGGGGTGGAGGGCAGGGGGAAGGAGATTGGCAAAGCTGGAAATGCAGTTCTGGTATTCAGTTCTAAATCATGTGTGATGGCCAGAATGGACAGATCATAAAGATCTTAATTTCCAGATGGGTTTGTAGGATGTCTTTGGTGATGGCAGCTGATTAGCAGGATCACACAGATTGACACCAATCTAACTGCTGTTTCATGAATAAATTTCCTGAGGTTTTTAACCCTATTTCTGCTGAAGGTCAGTCTTGGTTTTAATGTAACTTTGCAAGAAATCTCAGAACAGCTGTTACCTACTTCCCAAGCCTCACTTTTTTTTTTCCTTATCTCCTCTGTCTCTCCTTGCCAAAAATATTCACCAAGTGGCACCATTTTTCTTGGAAAATACACAGGGCATTCTCAGTTTGGAAATAATCTCTTTTAATGTTATTTTAATGTCTTCCCTATATTTCCCCTCTTCAAGCAGGGAGCAAAAGTCCTTCACTGTTTTGTGACAAAGCAGAGAGCTTTCCCTGGGTGCTGAGTGGAGTCAGCACATAAATAAACTCAACAGGCTCATTAGTGGGGGCTGTCAACTGTCAGCAATGGCTGAGAGTTGCAGCTTTGAACGTAATAACCTACTTTATTAAGCAAGGGTGAGTTAGGATGCAAGGGCTATTCCCTGGGCTGCTTAAAAAGTGCCAGGACATCCTTAGCTTCCAGCTGGAAGAACCACCAGAGAGTAGCAGGAGGAATCTCAGTTTTAACACCTCGTTTGAAGGTCAGAACCTCTCACAGTGCAGCAGAAGAACATTGCAGTGTCAGCATTGGTTATGAGCCCAGGGCCTAATGTAGGGCTCAAAACCATGACCTTCTACACCAGAGGCAAGAATGTTACCAACTGAGCCCATCTGACATTAATTAAACCCTCATTAAAAAGGAGGGCTCTTTTCCTGGGCTGAAATGTGATTTCCTCTGCAAGGTTTTGTCATGCATATTTTATTACGAGTTTTAGCATGTGGACTAAAGACCCTGTTCTGATCTTTTGGAATCACTGCACATGGCATATGTTTCATGCAGATGGGAAACAAAAAAGGGAGAGCAATATCCATATTCATTTGTTCTGGTGTGTAGGATAGGTGGCTGTGGAATGACATTCAGGAGCAGTGAAAGGGAGAACTTTAGGATCTATTACCACATGGGAAATATTCCACAGGGCATGAACACACAAACTCTGCAAGATTTAAGTTGCACGTGAGACCTCAGGATTATCCAGAGGTTGAAAATCACCTGGCAAGAGAGTCTGGGAAAAGTCCCAACCCATTCTGTTTATTCTCATGAGCTCCTCAGGGAAGCAGAGTTACTCACAGGGCTGCTTCCCCTGCAGTGTAACATTTCCTCCTTTAAACCAGCCAAGGCTTACAGCAGGTAAAGGAAAGCAGCAAGAGAGAGTTCAATGTTAACAGGGCCTTTATTTGTAACATTATCTGAACGATTTATTAGAATTACTGGGGCTCTTTCCAATCTGGTGTTCGGATACTTTATAGGAGCTGGATGCCTGGGCTAGTCTTAGTTTTGCCATTAATTCTGTATTTAATCCAATTTCTCCATCAGTAAGAAAGGGGGAAGGTCTTAAAACAAATCCACAGCCACGTAGTGCTTTAGAGTGACTGTCCAATATTGCAGAATTGCAATGCAGCCCAGAGGAGCACCCTCCCCTCCTGCTTTGGCAGCAGGTGCAGGATTTCAAACAAACAGGATTTCAAACATTGACTCGGGGACTCCGACCCAGCTGAGCCACAGGAATTCCTTCCAGCAGAGGCCAGCACTTCTTCCAGCTCTGCTCAGGGTTTGCTGCTTAGCTGGGAGCAGGCTGAGAAGAAAGCTCTTATGCCTGTGATATTTTGGTGTCTGAAGCACCTGTCTGAAGTACAGCAGCCCTGAATAAATATAAAATCAAATTTCACTGTCTCAGATAATACTCCCTTTGACAGCACTGACCTCATCAATCTGTCTTTTGCTCAATTTCTTTTTTTACACATTGCCCCTCCTAATCATAGCTCTTCAGTTTCAGATACTTTTATATTTTCCTCCCTTTTAATGACACACTTTCAGTTCTTTCTTTCTAGTAGGTAATGTACAGCCAAACCTCTGCTCCTGTCTCTTTTTCTGAGAAGACAAGATTCATCACTCAGGATTTCTTGACCCTCTGAGGAAAGAAGCTGATCTTTCTTCCTTGCTCAGTGGGAATCCCTAATGCCAAGACACACTTCAGTGGGAAATCAATATAAATAAAAAGCAGTGAAATGTCTTTGTTGTGAAGCAAGCCCTTTGCATTGCTCGTGAGCCCGTGCACAGGGCACATCCCAATCTCCAGCCTAACTGAGCAAGTAGCAACACCATTGATCCAGAGTCCATCTTCCTTCCCATCCTCTCCTGCACATTGATTCAGCCAGTTCCCCCTCTCAGCTTGTCCCCTTTGGTCAATTGATTAATCATCAATACTACTCACCAAAGACAGCTACAATTAAACAGACATTAGATGACTTCCCTGTGCATTTAATAACGCTGTGCTCAATCAGACACCCAACACTCTGTCTCCCTCAAAATATTTTAACCAATATCCAGAACATAAAATGCTGTAAATTCAGCACCTGCTGCAAACCCCTGAGAAGCTGAATGGCTGGACACTTTGTTAAGCACTGGCTTTCCTCATCTGGCACCTCTGTGCTATTGACAGTTCATCCGTGAGCTGCTGTGACTGAGATGTGTCTGTACCTCAGAGCAGCCCACAGGAATTGTCTTAAAATGTAAAGGAGCTGGTTCATATAGAGACAGAAATGTGTTTTATTGATCAGAGCAAGGAGAATATCCATGGGAAAATTTAAAATCTGTGAGAGGGTTGGCTGTAAACTGGTGACATCAGTATCCTGAATAGGGTGGCAGTAGCTGGCTAAGACTCCTCAGATCACTTTGTTTCATTTGGTGGGCATCCCCTGGTCCTGTCTTGTGGTACCTCTCAACTCTGAGCAAGATTCACTTGAGCCTTTCTTCCCCTAAACCCCATGAGTTTCCTCAGTGGGTTCTGAGCAGTTCAGCCCCAGGGTGATGGAGTGCTCTGTGAAGGGAGGTCCCATATTACATTTCCATAGAAATAAGTACAATATCTCAAGACTTGACTTTGCACTCATTCATATGTAGATTATAAAATGCCACATTTTACCCTCTGCCCACTGTCAAATTGAGGTATTTTACCTTTACCTGGGTGTAAATACCTGTGGCAGGTGAGGGCAGTGGAGGAGGAGATGTTCTGGTCTTGGAGTGTATCTGGTGTTCCACAGACTCACAGGTGGTTCAGGGTAAAACAGTAAAACCAGAACTCCTCTGTAGGTGCTAAAAATGAGCCTGTTTCACTGAAGAGAGAATAGGATTTATTTCTTAAACCATATCATCAATTGATACTAAAATACTTGAATAAACTCAGAGAAATAGAAAGAAAACAAATTATAGATGGGAAGCAGTAGAGAGACTTGTCATTATCATAGTCTGGTGAAAATTTCCTTTCTTGCATGCATTCATCATCCAAGGACTCACTGTTTTTATAAATTTCCTGCCTGGCAAGTTTTCCATCCCCAGATTTCTAAGAGGGTTGAAGCCCTAGAACATATATTTAGTGCCTGCCGACAGGTCCCTAATTATGGTTTGATTAATCACAGCAGTGCCTGCACCTGTCTGTGCAAAACATCTTCATTTCTGCTTTGTGACCCCTGCAGGACCTGGGGATGAGTGTGGCTGGGGCTGGGGAACACCCAGCTTGCTTTGCTGCCTGTCAGCTCTGCTCCTGCCCTGGCCACGAGGAATTCTTTCTCTTTTTTGGGAATAGCAGCTTCTTTGCTGGTGCTTCTGGAGAGGCTGCAAGCTTTGCTCAAGAGTCAAAAAGGGCTAAAACCTGGTTATATTAACAGCAGATTTTTACACAGCGTTCCTTCCACAGCCCCAGTGCCATCAATGGAAATGTTCACAGGATTTCCCCTGGATATAGGGAAATTTTATTTTAAAAGCCATTAAAAACATCAGGAAACCTCCTAGGTCTGGAATTCCTGCAGCCTTAGAGGGATGTGCAGAACTGTGACTATGATGGGTTTTCATTTCTGAGCAAATGCAAGAGTTGTTTTCCCTCTTGCTTTATTTTGCAAAATTCTTCAGGAGCCATTAGGGCCAAATCAGACTCTTTTCTAGGATGCAGGTCAGGATAGTTTGCACAGGACTCAGCTCAATGCCCTGAATAAGGAGAAAGAATTCCTAGGGCACTTGAGGAGAACATGAAACCCCAAGCCATCTCCTGCTGGGAAATACAAAGAGCACAGGGAATCCAGTGAACTGACTCTGTTGGGAAGGGACTCAAAGAGAGGTTATAGTTTTTTGCACAGCATCCTTTTTTCATTTTTCAGAGAAAGATTGAAAAATGAGACACACTTGGAAGTGATCCAGACAGAGCTGAGAAAAAAAGTCTTTTTTATGCCACTGAGATGAAAAGGCCCAAGTGAAACTGCTGTTAGTTAGTTAGCAAAACACATCAGTTTCCACCTAATGGCTGAGGATTTGCTGTTCAATTGCCTAACCAAAATCTGGAGGAAACAGATTTGGTGTAGATCAAACCAATGTAGATCTTAAGTTTTTCACCCTGAAATGAAAACCAGGAAGTCACTTAATCCAAACAAAACATTTTCTCTGACCTTGGAATGGAGTGGTTTCTGATCAAGGTCCTGTAAAAGTGACCAGGGAAATGGAGGGTTTGATTGACCAAACAGGAGGAGCTGTGCCGTTTGCCTTTTTTGTCCTACATTTTTGAGACCCATTCTCTTCCTGCTCCAAGGAATAAATGTCACACCTGCTCTTAGGAGGACTGCCTAGCATGGTCCTTGTTGATGCTGGCATTTCTAGGAGTGGTTCTGGAGCCCTTCTTTTGACTCAGGTGCACCCTAAATACTTCCTTTCCCCTCTCCCATTAAAGAATGCCATGACCAAACAATTATTTTTAAACACAAATTCAAATATACATGGAATTACATTCACCAGCTCTGCAGCTGGAAGAGTCTCAGTACATCATCATTTTGCAGGAATGAAGAGCAATTCTTCCAATAAAACTCACCTCCCAGCACTGTATTTTCTTCCAAACAATATGAGCTCTCATACATCAGGAAAGTGTTTCTAGAGTTAGCAAATAGCTCCATCCAACCCACCACTTCAAAAATAAAACAAAACTTGTGTTTTTCCTATTTTGGACAGACAAAGGCACATTGTTTTTAGAATCTGTAAAGGACAGAGGATGTGCTCTGTCTCACATGAGGCAGGAGTGCCAGGACTGCCCCAGCTGTGTTGGTTGGACTGAAACAAAGGGTCAAATACTATGGAGAAGAGAGTTCATTAAATCTTTTAACTTGTATGTGAGAAGGAAGTGGCAGAAGAATAAAAGATAATGCTGACAGTGCTGGCCCGGGAGAAAGGGAGGGAGCAGGGAGGGAGGAGAAATTAAGAAAATAATGGAGAAAAGCAGGAAGGGGGAGGGTGGAGGATATAAGAAATAAAGTGCTCGGTTTGTCCAAGTTGCTCTTGAGCTGGCAGGGGGGTTAGTCTGGGTGATGTGCAGAGAGATTTATGTGTGTGGGGTGAGCTTGGGAAGGCAGATCTGTGAGTCAGCACAGAGGGGATGTGGAATGAGAAACCATGAGACAAAGGAGAGAGAAAGAAGCTCAGCCCAGGCCCTGGGAGATGCCCAAGGAGGAGAAAGGAGTGGTATCACCAGAAGAGCAGAGAGCAGAGTACTCACCAGAAAACAAACAGCAGGAAGAGTCTGGTGCACAAGCAAGGAAGGAGCACAAGCAAGGAAGTGAATGTGGGGGAAATGCAGTGATTTACTGATTGGTTTTATAGGGTGTGGATCATGGACTTGGGTAGGAGTTGGAATTCATGGATTGGTGCCTAGCCTGGAGCATCCCTGAGGAAACCTGTGCCTCCAGCCAAACAGAGCACAAGGGAAGGAGTGAATAAAAGCCAGGAGAAGACCGATTAAGGCATCTCCACTCTTGGGGAGGCATCTCCACTCTTTCAACTCTGCTGCCTGAGGGGCAGTGCCAGGGCCACCCCCTTTTGATCCTCCTGCTCCTAAGGGAGCAGCACAGGCAACAGTCCTGGAAACTGGGAAAGGAATGGAGGAGGCAGGGCTACCTAACCACAGCTCGCTCCCAGGCACCCTGATTTATTTCTCTTTTGCTGATTTTCAGACAAGCTCTGAGAAGGTTTGAGAGCTCAGGCTATGAGGAAGTCATCCTGCTTGTAAACTCGAGCATCATTCCACAGCACAGTTATAAAATGTTCAGATCTGCACCCTGAGGATCATTTGCAAATGACAATTGTGATTTGTGAATACCAGATAATGTCACTCCCTGATTCACTCCCTGCACCTGCTACATGCAAACATGTAGAAAGAAATTTTTAACTACACCCATCTTTTGAAGAGAAAGATTTGAAGTGCCCCACTTGGCTGACTGAGAGAAGATGGTTTTCAAGAGAACTCAGGGAGTTAAAAGGCAAGCTTTCAGTCAGGAGCATCTTATCCTTCACAGGTTCCACCAGGGAAGGTATACTTTATTTATTTTGAATCTCATTGACAAGTCTTTTGGAAAGTGAAAGCTGGAGAAGGCAGCCTTTTGGGAATCTCATTGACAAGTTCTGATTTTAAGAGGTGCTGAGTGATGCAGCTGCTCCCCATGGTGCGTGGTCAGAACAGTGCATGGAAATGGTGGAAGTGGGGACTGGATGTCTGGGAAGAAAGACAAATCCCTGGGGCAGCTCTTCACACCTTTAGGTACCTAAATACCTTTAACCATCTGGCTTGTGTTAATATGTGTTGTAGAGATCAGCCTTTTACAAATATGGTCAAATTAAATATTAGGCAGATGTAGTAGGTCAGTAATTTGATTTTGGTTAGTGTCCGAAATCACAGAAAATCTGATTTCAGATCATGTCTTTTTAGCTATTTTCAGAGTAGCTTTTTAACTTGACTTTTATTTTGAAGCTCCTGATTTTAGGTTGTTATTTTAAACTTCTCTCAGCTGGTGACTCTGATTGCTTTTCAAACCTTCTATTTTCCAACCTTTGTACTCTTATGCATGAATCCAGGCCAAGTTCCCTCCTTCTGTTCACTTCCCTGTGTCTTTGAGCATTAAAGTAAGCAAAATGCACTTTGGGGCTGCTGGGGCTGGGAACCCGGGAAGACACCAAGATGAGGTTCTTTTGTTTCTTTTTTTAATTGGCTTTTCTACACTGGATGAGCCACCATCCATGTGGATTGTTGCCTCCACCTCTACCTTGTTTAGCTGAGCACAATTAAAATGCAATGTGCAAAGGATTTCTGCCTGCAAAGAAAAGGTGGATGCTGTCACATAACAAGAAGAAATTAAGAAGGGAGCAAATTTTACAGCTCTCCTGTGATCATTGTTCAAAGGAGAATTCTCATGATATGAGGATGAAAATCTAATTGGTGGCCTGATTCTCCATGGCTGTGCAGCCACCCTTCCCTTCTCTGCTTCTAATAAATGCTCTCTGCCTTCACCCCCACACAGGCAAGAAAAATCCATGTGACCAGATAGGGAGACCTTTAAGAAAAGACCAATATTTGCATATCTATTATGGCTATACTCAGTGTTATACTTGTTTCATTAAAATTTCTATTTGGATAATATGTAAGGTCAATACTGTCACTGTTCTGGAAAATTCATTTATTTTAAAATTAAAGCTAAGCACAGCAAGTACAATTCTCCTCATGCCTCCCCTGAATAAATCCCCTGAGCTTGACAGGGTCAGTGAGTGGAAGCAGAATTGGGCCCAATGTGTTTAGAGATGGGGGTCTGTGGGGGAGAAAAACATGCTAATTACATGGATCCCAATTTTCTAGGTAAATAATTTTTACCTATAAATAGGTGCTCTGTGCTCCTGCTTCTTGATCTTCAAGGGATGGTTATTATTTCAGCTGGTGCTTACTGAGGTCCATTAGCTTTTATACACCAGTTAAGGTTGTCAATTGATGGGATTGAATCCACACAAAGAAATACCTGGGATTACTTAAAAATACAGTGCTTCACAAAGGTTTCCAGCTTTTAAACCTCAAGCAGTCATTTTCACATGAACTTGTCTGTTGAGAAGGCTGGAGATGGGAATTCTTATCCCAGAAGACGAAGGGAATCACTGCTCTTGAAGTCAGGTGTCAGTGGGTTTCCTGCTCTGGTTTTGGGTCATTAACAGTTTTTAGGGCCTGTGCCTTGTCTGGTTTTAGTATTTTCAGAGTATGGGCTCTTTCGTTTGGTCATTTTCTGTTTACAGCTATTGTTTAACAATCCTTAAAATGGCATCTGGTTCAGTTCTCAGAAATCAGGGAAGTAGAAGAAATGATCTAGGACATCTACTCTGGAAGTCACCTTCAAAGCCTTACAATAATATGTTAAAAGCAAAACCTATTTTCAACACCCACAAGGGAAATTGTGTATTAAAGTGGATCTGTTTCAATTTTGATATTTCTGGTGTAAAATCATGACTTTTTAAAGGCTTTATTTTGTATAGAGGAAATTTTTATGTAACTATTGAGCGCTACAGAAATCAGAAATCTATCTGTTAAATGATCATGTTTATTAAATAACCATAAGGTGGTTACCTTCACCCTTAAAGTTGAAAGCATCAGCTGGTGTCTGTTACCCTTTCCCAAGGTGTTAGTGGTTTCTTCTGTGTCAGATGAGCTCAGTGGCTTTAATCCCTGTCCCAGATGTGCACAGCACAAAGAGCAGGATCTCAAGCAATAATCTCCATGTCAGTCTCCACAGACAGAGACAAGACTTCACTCACCCGGGGGAGAAAGGGCCTTTCTTGTCAGCAAAGGTTTTTCCTCTGGCAGAAAAGGAATATTTGCATTAATGCTTACAATGCATGGTCCGTTCTCCAGGTCTATTTCTGAAAATTAATTTCTTTTGTAGGTGAGAGCCTGGGTGAAGTGAAAGTCTGCAACAAAAAAAATGTCCAAACCCACCTTTTTCATTCAGCTCCAGATCCTGTGCAGGGTGCTGGTAGGAGATAAAATTACTGTTTTATAGGAGACTGGATCCCAAAGGTGGGATTCGTCCCACTGAATTTAAGCATCTAGAATTAGCTGTAGGTACCCTTGAGAATTATGAGACAGAATTGGTTTCTCCAGAGGGTGAATCAGTGGCAGAGGATTTTTTTTAGTCTGTGGCAGCTTTAATATTTAGAGACCCAGAGTCAGGCCATGGGAAACCCACATTGCCTGATAGAAGCCTTGATGGAGGGAAAACAGGAACAGAAGAATCTCAAATCCACAGCTTGATTGCTGGACTGTCTTCCCTTATTAAATCCCTGATTTATTAATGAAACACAGATGTGCAAGTAGCTTCGTGCATGATGTTATCCTGGGGATCCTGGGCATGCAAAACTTTGGAATGAGTAACCCATGGTGGCTTTAGCTGCTACACTCAGAAAAGCCACCAGGACAGTGCTCAGCACCCTGGGGATATTCTGCAGGGAAGCCCAAAGCAGCAGAAATTTGCACCCTGGCAGTTTTTCTGTGCTGTGGAAATCAGGGACAGCTCTTCTTTACATGAGGTTGTGCTGGAGATGAGCCTTAGGTCATCAGTGTGAAGGCAGAGGACTTGTGAAAATTCAGATCTCTGCTCAGATCTTGTAATCAGAACTCAGTAGTTATGAAACTCAAGGCCAGAAATGACTGCTTCAATTGTGTTTCAAATGTCACAGTTTTAATGCTAAATGCTGGTTGAATGTAGCCAGGAAAAGTACAGAATATCAAACATTTGCTACTGATCCAGAATCAGGCAAAGTTTCTGTTAGGGATGTGGAATTATTCCTTTCAGAAAAAGACTAAATTGGACAGCATTTCAGCAATCACCAGTGTATATAGATATTTATCATCTCATTAGGAATGATTAAAGTGGGGTTTTTTTAGCTTAGTAAATGCCAAGATCTAAGAGAAGTCTGAATGGTGGTAAAATGAAATCATCACTTTGACATCAGTGAGCAGGAGTTGTTAAAATTGTCATTTCTTTCCAGTGCTTCACCCATGAGTTGAGAAATCCAATATTATCATTGTAGCAAGCAGTGTTATCACAGGGGAACAGAAAGGAACACCTGGACACAGAAAATCCATGGCATTGACCTGGGGAGGTCAGACTGTGACACTGGCCAGGACTGGGAGAGAGGGGGTGAACCAGGCTAAAGGCCAGATGTGAATCCTGATAGGATAAATCAAACTCAGAGGGGGACTGAGGGAATCCTGAGGATTCCTAACCCTGGCAGCAAAGGGATTCTGTAAGCTGCACCTTGATCAGCAATTCTAACATTTCTGGAGTAAAATCGTAGCTTTTTTTCATAGCTTGATCATTCTTCTGGGCTGGGAGATGAAGACTCCGCTGATTGGGATTTAGGGACAACAGCACCACAAAAAGTTCCAGAGGATTTTAATTCTAAAAAGCCTTTTCTCTTGCTGCAGGAAAAAAAAAAAAAAGAAAAAAAAAAGAAAAAAAAAAGTGGCAACATTCATTGGAAAAGGAGAGGTGAAAGAAGTGAGGTGTCAGTGTAATAAGGAAGGTGCAGGGATGTGGGGTGTGAGAAACTGAGCAGCCCACACTGGAAAGGGGGAGCCCCTGCTGGTTTGAAAGAAGAGTATTAGTCAAATAAATGCAACTTTCTGCCTGGCACTAATGAAGCAGATTGATAAGGCAACTGCAGCCCATATGGCCGTGGAGATTCCCTTAGCCTAAATATTGCTAATGAATGTTTTCAGAAAGTGGTGTTTACACTCAGAGATTTTTCACCCTCAGAGTGGCCTCGTACTTGAGGGAACTGCAGTGTTTGTCCTCCTGCATGGGATGCAGCATCCCTCTGTGAAATGAGTGCTGTTCCCACTTCACATGGGAAAAGTGAACCAGAAGAGCAAAGACATTTGCAAAAGCCATCTCTAAGGTCAGGCCTCGATTTTAATAATCTCGGTGATTATTAAAAATAGCCAAAATTTAAACTAGAATGAGGAGCCAGAATTTAAGCTAGAATGAGGCCATGAGAAGGGGCAATAGTAGCAGAGGGGTCAGAGTGCAGTGTGCTGGTGTCAGCTCTCTGTGCCCCTGTGGGTGCTGCTGAAGGGGTTATTTGCTACTGCTTATTGGAGCCAGCTCTGCTGCAGGCTGGGACTGCCCAGCAAATGGTGACAGTCCCCACAGGGGCAGAGGCCTTCCCCCCAAACATCCATCTGCAAACAAATACCTCCTAACCTTACACAGCTGGTTCAGTGGCAGGACTCCAGTGTGGAAGTCACACCTCTGTGTAAATCTGTGAGCTGGATGGGTTTGACCTCCTGACACACTGGCTGTTTCTCTTGCCCAGTGCTGCTGGTGTCCTAAAGGGAGGTCAGTCACATTTAAGTTCAAAATTACAGCTTGGCTGCTCAGGTTCAGGCAGTCAGGTGCAAAACCAGACTGGTTTCTCTGAAGGAGCTCCAGTCAGCTGCACAAACATACCCACAACCATAGCAGGATATGATTTCCACAACCAGAACAGGATATGATATCCACAACCAGAACAGGATCAGCAGCTCCAGTCAGCACATGGAGCTCTTGCTCTCCTTTCTCCTCTCACAGGTTTCTCAGCTTTCTCCCTCCACATTCCTCCCTATCACTTTGATATCTGTGTCCCTACTTAGCCCTCACCAGACAAGATAGTTTTAAAATTTGTTCTCTAGAAAGGGCAAACATTAAGCTCTAAATGCCTCTGAAAATAACTCAGTTGTTTTCTTTCCTGAAAGATTTCTAAAAGTTGTCTTCAGCTGTGCAGTTTGGGTTGAGCACGTGCTGCATGTTGTCTCTATTTCCTATTAGCTGACTGTCCATGTAATGCTGTTTTGTTGGATTTTCCACAGAGTGAGTTATTGGCTGGACCAATTCCCTGCCAAAGCATTAGTGTCTGAGGTGGTGAAGTGGCTGCAAACGTGAACACCTTTCTGTTGTGTTTGTGAGAGTAAATGTGTGCTTAAAGACAGGTTAGTTTTAAATCCAGACTCAAAGTACACATGAAAATAATAATGACAATTCACCTCAACACCAGCACATAGATAACTGTGTGTTAATGCTTTTATGTGCATGTGCACGTGTGTCCTGTGCTGGAATAACTCAGAAATACACCCAAAATCACACACCATTGAGGTGAAGGGCAAGGTGAGAGCAAAACCAGATGCATCCCCTGTCTCCAAGGCAGTACCCTGTGGAAGGAGACAGACCAGCACAGCAGGCAGCAAATGTCTTTTTCCAGGGCATGGAAGTGACTGGTGTGTAGGCAGGCATGAAGGAAAAGCCCTGCATTACTTTTATTGTCAGTCTGGCTTCCAGACTCTCTTGGGAAAAGCCCTGCATTACTTTTATTGTCAGACTCCCTTTTAGGCAGGACCAGGAGGATGGAAAACAGACCATTATTTAGCTTCTTTTTGTGTGTATGTCTGATGGCAGCAATTATTTTTCTACCAAAATGTACTTGGTTGTGTCCAAAGTTAAATGTACAAAGCTGACATAACCCTGCACAGGGCAGTACAAAGGGGAAAGGGAGAGTTATCCCTCCTTAACCCAGAGCTGAGAGATTTGTTCCTTCCATTCTCAGCTGTCCTGGAGCCTTTCCAAGAGGCTGCTTTAGTTATTCATGGAGGGGAATGTCCTCCATGCTTCATTCCTTGCTGCACTCTGTTCTCTTGGAGCAGAACAGCTGAAAGTAAAAGAAAATTAAAGTATCAGGCAAGAGAAAACTAGAGCAGATGCTATGTGGGTTTCCCATCTACTTTCACATTGATAAAGGACAAAAGAGAGATGGGAAAGGGGAATTCTCCAGCTCTAACAGCTGCTGGACAAAGACCACTTGCTCTTCCCTGATGCTCAGGAATGTCACTTCTCTTTCATGTCAAACTAATGTTCCCCTTGAGCACGGTGACAAGGACAACAGCACCCCCATCATGGGAAGATTGCCCATCTCTTCTTGGATGGGAAGAGATGCTGTGGTGGCTTTGCTGATGTGTGTGTGGCTCCTCAGCTGATCCAGGATTGGGAGAGTCTCCCTGAGTCCCGTGGACAGGCTGAGAAATAAAACATTTTATCATGAAATTATATAGAGAGAGCTCCAGGATAGGAATGGCCATCACTCCAGAGCTGTTCATTATTGCAAAGGTTCCTCCCACATCTGTCACCTGGCTGATGCTGGACATTGTAGCTCCAGTTGCTGGCAGTGTTTCCACAGCAGATTTAATTCTTCACATAGTTCCCATTTAGGGCAGTTCTTGGACTTTTGGTACTTTTGGTTTCCTGTGGTGAATGGTGAATGCACCTTTCTAAGAAGCTTTTCCTTTCAAGATGGACAGTAAAGCAAAATAAAAAGCCTTTTCCATCACTTATACAGAGTGGATAGAGCATTTCTGTCAATTGTTATATTTATATAAATGGAAATGTTCTCTTTTATCAATTTCATCTGTATCTTTAAAAAAAATTGTATCAATTTGTCTCTTTCAGGCAGGGTTGCCTGAACAGTAGGTTTATTTACATTTAGCATTTCACAGTTGGCAAAAAGTGGTTTCACATTAAGCATTTGACCATTTGACCAGCAGATTTTGCTGTCATCATTTAAAAGAGGTGAACATCATTTAAAAAACCCTCCCAGGTTTAAAATGGACAATAAATATAGGTAAGAGTTTGCACAGAGGAATCAGGCTACCCAGTGCACATGTACTCAGCTGGGTGCCCTGCTCACAGGTACTGGGTTTGTATCTGGTTCCCCAGTGTGCTGTGGAATTTGAATTTTTCCCTTCACACAGCATGGACAAACTCTCTCACTCGTTTTACTTCAGGCTTTTTTGCAAAGGCAAATGGCTCTGCTGGAAACTAATCAACATAATTTTTTACTCTTCACAGAGGTCTATTAGCAATCATTGCTGTAGTCTCGGGCTATAAATGGGGACATGAATACTCCTAAATTCAAACCCAGCAATGTTTTGTATTTTTCCATAAAATATTCTTGCCTGGGCTTGTCTCTGGCCAGCCTCTTTTGGGGCTTTTTGTCTTTTCTCTTTTTCCCTAGATGCTGTAGCTGGCTGTCAGGTGGGGAGATGCTGCTGAGAATATTGAAAAAGCTCAAATGAGAATGAATAGGAAAACACAAACTCTAATGTCACTGCTCTTACAGAAACCCTGCACAGCCTCTTCCTATGGATGTGCACAGCAAACAAATATTAGTTTATTAAATGAGACAGAGACAGTTTTTATACTGCCTGCCAATGGAGAAGCCAATAATTGTTTTCACCATACAAAGACAGCCACAGATTTTATGGTGTAAAATCCTGCTGGATACCAAGTGCTGAAGGTTTATCATGACCAAGCTAAGAAAAGCTCTTCTTAGTGCAATGCTTATCTAGTTCTGGCTCTACAGAAATTTGGTTGTTCCAAAGGTTACAGCTAAAGGACTAGCTTGTGTTAAACAAGCTACTCATTTATAGTGTGAGAGTGCAACCTAAAAGTGGCACAGGAAAGTTCCCAGGAAGGAATTCTGTGGAAAAAGGGTGTGTGGTGTTGCATTCCCAGGTGACTGCAGACACCACTGCTCAAATTTCTATTTTCTGTTGAGTATTTTTTGGAGAGCAGTTTACTTAATTGATAAACACAAATTTGGCTAAAATTTCTCTGTGTCTCAAAGAGAAACCATTTGGTTTCCATCCCTTGCCCTGGCTTCTCTGGGAGCTGAGGGATGGAGGCTGTGGTGTCTCCCACGCCTGCAGTCAAACTGCATCACTGCCCATTTGGGTAGGATTTAAACCTAAAATGAGTGTGAGAAATTTAAATTCTCATGTATTACAAGAGCTTGCCCATTTATCTGAATAAAAATGATAAGGACCATTAATTTGTGCATATGTAAATCAGGACATGGAGAGGCTTTGCTGATCACCAGCAGTGGCATGGGATGTACTCCACGGCAGCCATGCCAAGGATGAAATGTGTTGATTGCCTCCAGGGTTAACCCTGCAGCTTTCACGCCGTGCAGAAGCAGCTTGTTCTGCTCACCATGTGGCTCTGGAGCACAGGCAGGAAAGGTCACACGAGCAATCAAGATCAGCAGATCCCTCCTCAGGTAGGGACCCCTGTGGCTGCAGGATGAGCGCTGAGTCTGGGCTGACTTGGAACACATTTGCTTTTCAATGTCCTGAGTTAGAGGTGTTTTTTTGGTTCATTAATCTGTGTCTGTATTTCCATGGACATGGACAGTGCTTGCTGTTTCTTGCTGTTTGTCTGGGTTTTGTCCTTGCTGGGTTTTTTTGGGAAATGAAAACAGGAGGAATTAAAAGGTTAGATTGTTTTGATAGCGTGTCTCCCTGCAGGAGTGAAGCATAAGCTGACAGGCTGCTTTGAGAGCTTTGCTGATGGCATGACTTTAGGAAGAATTCTCTAAGAAAACTAACAGCAAGAATCTGCAATTATCTGACTTTTAAAAATATATATTAAGTTTTCCAAAACACTTGGTGGTTTTGAAGCATGAATTTGCTTGCAGTTTAGAAGAGCTGAACATCTGACCCCCTTCCATCACATCTGGAATTTTGTACATGAATTTCAAGTTGAAACTTAGAGACCTGACAGATTTTTCTCTCTCTTTTTTTTGTCTTTACTATTCCCACAAGAAAGCACATTTGCTTCAGGAGCCCTTAAGCACCTGCCCAGCCCTGCCCTGGGACAAGGGGCAGCAGTGCAGCCCCTCAGTGCAGTCTCCTGGGCAGAGATTTGCCAGGAGCAGCACTGACCTCCTTGTTGCCTTAGCCCTGGAGATCCCTGCCCTCTCACTGCTGAACCTCCCCAGGGAGGGGGGGATGCTGCTGCCTGCCCTGGGGGAAGGAGAGCATTTAATCTCATCATCTGTCCCAGCTGCCATCCCTGCTGGGCTGGAGAGGAGCTCTGGGAGCTATCCCCAGACAGCAGTGCACAACATGTCCATTCCAGGGCAGCCTCTAAATGAATCCCCAACATTTTCATTAGAGACACTCCTGCTGGACAGTTATGGCTCGTGACTCTGCCATGTTTTTCCACTGGCAGCGAGTTTCTGTGAAATCTGGCTGACATTTAAAAATGCCAGCAATCTTATTAATTCTTCAGTTCAAGAAGTGTTTCTCGGGGCTCTTTGTCTTCCAGCTGGAGGGCAGGAGGGTGATGCAGCCCAAGCTATTTACACAAATACTGGACTCCTTTAAAATTGTGTTTATCATGGAATTTGTGACTAACTGGGGAACACACCTGTGAAGGTTGAGGCAGCTGGTGAGAGCTACAGCTGTGCCATGCCTGGCCTCTTTCTGCTGAGAGAAGAACCCCTTGGGCAGGAATTTAGAGTTATGTGTGTCTCCTGCCCTTCCTCAGAAGCAGAGCTCTCTCATGCAGGCTGCTGTCCACCAGAAATCCACACGGAACTGCTGATGGGGGCCCTTGTTCCAGGATCACACTAAATTCAGCCCAGAGGACCGTGTGTGCCAGGGCTTTTCCCTACTGCAGGATTGTCTGCTCGTTGTCACTCCTTCCTCTCTGGGGGAGATCTTGGTGGTGACTCACATTTCCCTACTGCAGGATTGTCTGCTCGTTGTCACTCCTTCCTCTCTGGGAGGAGAGCTGGGTGGTGACTCACATCTCTGCTTTCCCACACCAGTTCTGTGACTGGGATCAAGCATGTTTGTGCCACATCTACGTGTATTTTAATGTCAAATTTCCTGTTCTGGGTTGGAAATCCTTCTCTGTGGATGGTACAAATATTGTTTTGTTGGATGTAAATCTACCCACGTGCTGAATCAGAGCCAAGGTTGCTTCACTTCTAAATCTCCAGTGACCATCCAGTAAATAACAGCTCTTGAAACCCTGAGTCTATTAGCAGAAAATACAACTGTAGATCTCTCCAGAAGGAATGACTCATTGCAGTGAGGTTAGCAGGGACGAGAGGGACGAGGGTTCTGCAGTCAGTTGATTGGGTTTATTAATGCAACAGCTACTACTGCATTAGCAATTCTATTTAGTGTGTAGTGACTGAAAAAATCAGACACCTCCCAGTTCCTGCCATTGGCATGGAGCTGGTTTTTTTTGTTGAAAATGGGAGGGTTATATAAAATTATCCCAGGGCAGGAGGTTATGCACGCATTAAGGTGACAGCCATGGGTGCTGGCCACTAATTGTGAAGGCACTGCAGGTTAGAGCAAGGTCTTAATTCCTGCTGTTGAGAGCTTTTATTCTTTGACCTGACTCACTGCAGGGGAATGGGTTTCAATCTGGAATAAATGTTGACCCAAATAATTGAAAGTTAATCTCACTTCATTTTACATAATGGTTTATGATAATGCAATTGTAGCATGTTTAGTGTGGGGCAGAGAGGGCAGCAGTTTACAGAAGCTGACATTTTGCATAAAGAAACAAAAAGAGGTCCTGAGTTTATCTAATCAAACTGATAGCAGCAGTTGAGAAGGTTAACCTTTCTAATAATGACTTCCCCTCTTTTATGATGTATTTTGTGGGGGTGGTCACTTACAGGTATTAATTTGTAACACCCAATAATTACATCCTGTGCAGTGTAGTAAATGTGAGCTGAACAGTTTACTGGGTCAAGCAAAAGCAGAAGAGATCAAACCAAACAGGGTGAAAAAATGAACTCTAACAGAGTAAGTGAATTGCAGGTCAAGTGCTGCCTGAATGAAGCAATGCTCAGTGAAAGTTGCTGGATACAAAATACTTTCCTTCTTGGGGAGTGATCAGAAAATATGCACTCAGTGAACCAGAAAACTGTGAAATTATTTAATAAAATTAATCCTCTGTTGTGAATAGGAAAAATGTCAGATTTATTTTGCATCTAGATTTCCATCCCAGCAAATATAAATTTATCCCTGGACTCTTTTGTCCCAATATTAACATTTGCTCTGTTGTGTTGAATACAGTCCTATACCCAGTTCATGTTTTCACAGTAAGTGTCAAGTTAGCATAAAAAAATAAGGAAACAATGTGTTTTCAATCAGCATTAAAAACCACAGCACTCATATTTAGCTTAGTCCAGGGGCAAACCAAATAATTTCATTACACATCTGATACTTTTATTTGTCAGCACAATCTCATGTTCCTTTATCTGGAAGATAAAGACATTAATTTCCCATTCAATCAGCATTAAAAACCACAGCACTCATATTTAGCTTAGTCCAGGTGCAAACCAAATAATTTCATTACATATCATTACACATCTGATACTTTTATTTGTCAGCACAATCTCATATTCCTTTATCTGGAAGATAAAGACAATAATTTCCCGCATCCTTACCAAGGTTTTGTAATGGATTATTGTCTCTAATTTGTATTGGAAAATGGAGCTTTTCACACCAGTTGATGCTGTTTTGCCCAGCTCTGTCAGTCTGTCTCCATCTTCTGCCTCCATTTCAGCCACAGCATTTTTTACTCCTATCATACCCTTCCCAGAATGGAGGATTCAGTGGTCTGCTTTTATCTCCACATCTTCTTGTCTTGGCCTCCCCTGGTGACCACCTGTAAGCAAGCACCTTCCTGCTCCCTTTGGCAGCATGTCCAAAGTGATGCCTTGTGCAGGCTGCCCTGGAGCAGAGGCTGGCCAGAGTTACAGAAAAAATCAAGGATTGATTCCAAGGATCTCCTCCATGGATCCACCTTGGGCAGCACCAGAGCCCAGCCAGGGCTTCACCCAAGACGAACCCAAATGTGCACAAAATGCACAAGCCTCTCACTTTTATAAATTCTGCTCCATTTGCAGTTTGCAGTTAATTGTCCAGTTACAGCTTTAGGTTATGAAGTCCCATCCTTGTTTTTCTCTCTTCAGCCCATGTTGTTTGTGCTCTTGGGCTGAGACTTGGATAATTTGTCCTTGGTGCCCAGCTAGAGCAGGAATTTTTTTGTCTCCCTGCTCTGTGCAGAGAGCTCACCATCCCCTAATATGAAGCTCAGACCCACACACTAAAGCAGCTCAGAGTCTGAAAAATAGAAAAGCCGAAACCTGAGGCATCAAAAGGATGAGGGACTTTATGTTGAACTGCAGCTTGTTCTTCCACAGTATTTTCCTAGCCAGCAGGCAGAGCAGCTGCAGTAAGGAGCACATGGACAGACCTTGCCTCCCCAGTGACAGAAATGCCACTCGTGGTGCCTTGGCCCCTCCTGGGTCAGTGCTGCTCTTGTCAGGCAGTGTCACCTCCCCAGAGAATGCCACTGCTGCTCCAAAGGGAGCCCTTGCTTTGGGGACAGGCAGGGCCGAGGGGCTGGCAGCTTCCAGCCCCGTTCACTCCTCCCAGAACCCTGTTCTGAGCTGAGCTGAGCTGTGTGCCTGGCTGGAACCTGAACTCCAGAGGAGCTGCCATGGTCAGCATTGATCCAGTGCTGGAGCAGCCTCTTTGAATGGCTGGGTTCTCTGCCCCAGCTCAAACAGCTCCTGCTAAAAATCCTCCTTTGAACTCCCCTGTGCTTTATTTTCTCTGGGTTCCAGTCAGTGTCAAACCACCCTTTGAACGAACATGATTTCTCTGCCTGCATAGGAGTAGTTTGGGACTGAAATCATCAGTGAAAGCTCTTTGAAAGCTGAGTTATTTCCATGAGGGTGCCTTAGGAGAGCAAAATGTTATTAGAATATGCATTATTATTTTGAATTTCTCCTGTCAGTACTGACATCAGTGACAGGAAAGGGCACTACACTGGAAATGTGATCTGTTCACCTTTCCCCAACATGATGCAGCACAAAGACAGTAACAGTGATTGCTACGCTCTGCTTTTACTTGGTGGCTCAGTCCCAAAGGATATTGTATGGCTGGGTGACATTGTGCTGCAGTGTCTGTGCCTGATTTTATTTTGAGTAAGTCATACCTCTTTATACATAGATAATGAGCCCACCGTGCACCTGGCTCAGGCTGAGCAGTGTTATTTAAAACAGGAGACTCTGAGCATGCCTGAAAGTGAAGTTCTCTCATAAGTATAAGCTGCAAACCCTTATTCAACATTAAATCAAATCAATGTTAATTTGTGAACTAATTAGCATTTCAGGCTTGGGGTTTTTTTTCAGCAGTGTGGTGATTTTGTATATAATGCTGTGTGATTGTACCAAAGTACATAATTATGGAGCTGAATTCATTGTCTCCTGCTGACATGTTGCAAAAGGAATTTCTTTCAGCAAAGGATGCTTGCTACATCTGAATTAAAATACAGACCCACAGCCAAGTCCCATGCATGGACCCATAGCTGAGGAAATATCAGAATTTAGGGGTATTATTGAAAAAACAGGCTGAAAATATAGTAACTGAATTTACTCATTCCCATTTGCTACTGTATTTTAATGAGGGAATGGCAGGATGTCCTTTGGTGGAGACAGATGATGAGACAGGTATTTTGAGTGGGGAATATGCATCAAAGAAAACAGAGTGTTTTAAGGAGATTTTTTTCTTTTTTAACTGAAGTCTGACTGCTGGAGTACAGGAACTGTCAGTACTTGCTCAGCTCAGTGTTCATTTTCACCAGAATCCTCTCCCTGGCAGCAGCCAGCAGCAGGCAGCCAGAGATGGTGTCAGGAATTTTGTAATGGCTGTCTCTCTTAAGGAAAAACTGATGGAAGTCTTATCTGCATTTACCTTTATTTACCCAGCAACAAGCACTTTAATTTAGATACTATTACCCACGTTCTAGTTTGTTTTAAAAACAGTTTTAATGATATTTATGTCCTTTTTGATCTTTGATGACATTTATTTTGTTTAAGTAACGTGGTTAAGATAAAAGCCTCTTTCTTACAGTGCAGAATACACAATCTGCCCTGACAGGGAGAACTGCACCCATCTGATGTAAATTTATGATCTGGTAAAACAGCATCACTTATGACTACAGTTTGTAACCCTGTTTGAAAAAAAAAACAACCCAACATATAAACTGTAGAAGGTTTTGCACAATTGAAGTCAAGCCTAGTTCCCAATAGGAGCTCTGAGTCAATCAGGAAAATTTCACATGCCCAGAAAGAAAACTTTTGTCCAGGTGAGAACTTCTGCTCAGCTGCTCACAGGAGTCAAACTATGGCTGATTCTTGTGCTGGGACTCACTGGTCTCCTCCTGCTGACCTTGCCTTGGTGGGGGTGAGTGTGGGGCTGGCAGAGCCTGGTTTTTGGTTTGCCCTTTTGGACAGACAGGTTTTTCTTGCACCAGACAGCCCAGACTGAATTGCACAGAACCACAACTCACACCTCTTGTGTTTGCAGGGTTCCCCGATGAAGGAAAGAAATTATGAATCTGACTCCATGTTCTCAGAAGGTTAATTTATTATTTTATGCTCTGTATTATATTAAAGAATGCTATACTAAAACTATACTAAACTATACTAAAGAATACAGAAAGGATACAGATAGAAGGCTAGAAGATACAAATGAAAACTCGTGACTCTCTCTCCAGATTCCTGACACAGCTTGGCTGTCATTGGCCAATGAGTCAAAACAATTCACATGAAACCAATGAAACAAGCACCTGTTGGTAAACAATATCCAAACCACATTCCAAAGCAGCAAAACACAGAAGAAGCAAATGAAGTAATATTGTTTTCCTTTTTCTCTGAGGCTTCTCAGCTTCCCAGGAGAAAAATCCTGGCGAAGGGATTTTTCCAGAAAATATGACAGTGACACACGCCCTTCTTTATCAACGGAAGAATTAAAACTCAGCTGTGTTGAAATTTAAATGGTCACATTCATCTGTCTGGGCTAGGCTGTGGATGAGCTGACAGTGAGCTGCCATCCTCCCAGGCTGCTGTTCTGGCTCTCTTTGGAGGCTGTTTTATTCTGGGGTCTGCTTCCCGCCTAGAGCTGGGGCTGGCTGCAATTGGAAAGGCTGGGGACTTAAATTTTCAGTCTGGTGTTCCAGGAAAGTGAGGCATTTTAGATCTCTCTGTATCCTTAACCTCTTGGTCACTCTTCTGAAGGCCTCAGCTAATTTCAGCCAAATCTGACAGGCCATTAAGTTCCCTCAGATCCCATACAGGTAACAGGCTAAATTGATTCTCAGCCCTGAGAAATAGTTATAGACTGAGGTTCCAAAGGTCCTGACTGACTCATCTGAGAGGTGCTGAAGTCCTGTGTCTGGATATTAGCTTTCTTTGAGTCTTGCCTGTGAGATTGAGTTGCCTAAAGAATCAAAGTAGTTGTGACAGTTCAGCCAACTCATCTTTTCTGCTCTTCAGTCCAGAAGATTTTGTACCTTCGTATGATTCACCCACCAAATCTAGTAATTTGTTTTATGGTAAGATAAACACTCAAATATATTTATTTATTAAACTTGCCCTTACGTTAAATCACTCAATGGATTCTCTCTATTAAAACTTAATGAAATTTTGTGAATCTCATCCACATCTTACAAGCAGCCATGTTACTTCTGAAAATCTGCGTTATTAGATGAAAACTACATGAGAGAATTTGCAGTTTTTCCATGACTTTCTTACATTTATAAATTTCAGGCCTTAAAGGGTTTAATATTTTCCCAGTTGCATTTTATGACTGACTGTACACCGCGCTACCTTTGAGCAATCCCCAAACATGCCCATATTTTCAATGCAAACAGCAGAAAGTTGGTCTATTTAGAAAAACACAATTGAGCCCAAGAACCACAATAATTATGTCCCTGGTTATTTTGAGACAGAGAAACATTTCAATCTACACTCTGTGTTTATATGCTAAAAATGTTTCTTCTTGTCTGAAGCAGCAAATTTACCTCAGGGAGTTTTATTTTTGGTTGCACACTTAATGCAGAACATTATTTGCATCACAGAAAAATCACATCTTCCCCTTGCCTATTTCAGCTTTTCCACACCAAACCTCAGGATTTCCTATTATTTGTAAAATTGCCTTTTTTTTCAGTAGAGATCAGATGCAGAAATTGAAAGATCAGGGCATATTAGAATTTGTAGCTGGGGGAAAGTTCTGCTCCAAGTGCAAAGTGTTAAACCATGGAGGGGAGGAGGGGGATGCACAAGATAAGGGAGAGGGTTTAGAGCAGGATTTTTGGAAATCTGGCTAAAATCTGGGCAAAAGAGCAAGAGATGAGGACAGGAGGAGTATTAAAGATGCAAAGTGTTAAACCATGGAGGGGAGGAGGGGGATGCACAAGACAAGGGAGAGGGTTTAGAGCAGGATTTTTTGAAATCTGGCTAATATTACCCAGCAAAAGAGCAAGAGATGAGCACAGGAGGAGTGAGGTATTAAAGCAAGGAAAGGCAAGTATCTTCATAATCATGCTGCTCATGATTTTATACTTCTCAGATTTTGAGGTGAGTGATTTTGCCTGTTTGGGAAGAAAGGTGGCACAGGCTTATCAAGCAATTAGGAATCCTCAGGACTTCTTCCAGGGAGAAGGTGCAGAGAAAATGTTGATTTTTAGACATTTGTGGAGAAATTGCAAGAATTTTAAGCTCGTGTGGCCAACACCAATCTGCTTAGGCATTTCCCTGGCATCTCCCTGTTTGCAGTGAATTTATAAGTGAATTATTAATTGGATTCTACTGTTATTAGGAGTATCTTTTTTAAAAATTTTAAGCAAAGATTACAAGATCAGAGCAACTCTAGAGATAAGGTCTGTTCTAATTTCTAGCAGCAGCTGCAATATCAAAGGGGTTAATTTAGATCATCAAGGTTTCATCTCCTTGCCCTCTAAGGTCTGATTCATAAAGCTGAAGAGATGAAGTCAGAAATTTCCAGAGACAAATGGGAGAGAAAATCAAGATATATGAAAAAGGAGGGTGGAAAATTAAGTTTTGTCTCAGTGTATGTGGTTACCAAGCAGGGCTTGAAATTCACTTATATTCTTGTGCAGATAAGGTGGTGAGATGTTTCCCTCATATCCTGGACCAATTCTCAATATTGAAACAGATCAATGATCCATTTAGTCTCCATCACTGGCTAATGCTGGGGAGAAATGCAGAAATCCTTGATGATGCATTTAACAGCTTAAAACTAGAGATGAGATTATTTCCAGCCAGTCTTTGTTTTCTGCTCCTGAAATACAAACACTAATCAGTCACTATTGTTCTGCTGGTTTAGCTCATGTATTTGTGCATGAAGTCAACACTAAACTTGTTGCTGCTCCTTTCTGAGTGCCCTGCCCTGCTCTCAGCATCCCACAGGCTCCAATTCAGCAGGTTAATTGAACACTGTGGAACTACCTCTGTCTTTAGCTGAACACCATCTTTCTATTAACCTTAATTTGGTTTCGGTCCAAACAAGCATTTGAATCTTTATGGGAAAAGAAAACCAAACAAAACCAAACCCATGGAAACAAAAAAACCCTCAAAAACACACACAAACACACACCAAAAAAACCCACAAAAAATGAAAAACTAACAAAATAACAACAACAACAGAACCCCCCCCCCCCAAAAAAACCACAAAAACAAACAAAAAAAAAACCAACCCAGCCCAAGATTGGTGTAATTCTAAACCATCCAGCTCAGAGCAGAAGGTGTAATAGAGAGTTCTACTTAAATCCTCTTCTAAACAGATGTGCCTTGTGAAAATCACTGGATACAGCCATGCTCCCTAAAGCTCTGGAGACCCATGGAGTCCAGGATGAGGTTTTTGAAACACTAATTGCAAGGAGGGCCATGAGAAGTCATTGCTGCAGAGAGAAGGAAAATAATCTGTTCTCCATGTCCTTGGTGGGAAGGATGCAGTGAATGGTGCTGGGATTGAATATCCATTGTCAAGATATAAATTCCATATACACCAAGAAGATAGTCAAGAAACCAATACTTAGCAGGGATTCCTGTATTTAGGGGCAGAAGTAGAGGTGGTCAGAGAAGGAGAGGATTGCACTGATGTTCTTTGATGTTTCTTTTTATTGGAAATATGCAGGTGGGAGGAGAAAAAGAACACGATGTTGATTTGAGTCAGTTATGAGAAAAGACCAAGTCTTTGCAAAACACCCTCATGCACCTTCATTTGCGTCCCAAAAATGTTATATAGGGTCTGAGAAAAGACAGATTTGTAGAGCAAACAGTGGATATTCTTTAAATGCAAAATAGGCTCCTAATTGAGCAACCAAAGCCTGGCTATATTGTGTCTGGATTAAATTTACAGTGGCACCAGCAGACAGATAACCCTCTTTCCTTATCAAACAGCAGACAGCTCAAAACCCAGTGAGAGCCCTGCCTTTTTAGTTTTCTTCTCTAAATGCTGATTTAGTCCTATCTGCTTTATATAACAGTTGCAAGTTTAGACACAAACCCAGAAAATGCCAGTGCTCTTTTTTTTTCCTTGATTATGCATGGAAAAAGTCCAGGCTGTTTCTTCCTTCTTGCTTTTTCCAACACAAAGGACAGCAACGAGCTAAATTTCTGCCTGGAGAATTCTCAGCACAGGTGTGCAGGCAGAGGGATAAATCCCCTGAGCAGGGGAGAGGGGAGCAGCATTCCCCAGTTTGAAATGTAGGGGTTGTTAATTCCCACATTACTGACGTCCCTTAGGTTGGGTTTATTAGCAGAGAGAAATTCTCTCTGTTATTCTGCTCTGGAAACTGTACATTCCCTCAAATTATCAGCAGGGCTGTGAGATGGGTGCATATCTCCCAGAAGAGCTGATGAACAGGAATGACAAACTGCAGCAGTGTGTGAGGGAAGTCTCTTCCCTTCAGGAGCCAGGAGTGCCTGGCTCTGTCCAGTGGCACCACTGGGCTGCAGACAGTGGTGTGGACTCCAGATGTTGTCTGTGGAAATGATGGTCTATAATTAAGTTTCTTTTCCAGCTAACATAACTTCCTAGCATAGGGATGCTCCTTATTTTGTGAGACACCTCTGCAGGAACCCCCAGGTGCAGGGAGCTAAATTACCTTCTTCCCATCCTATTTCTTAGATCTTGAAGAAATACAATCATGAGAGTGGTCTGTAATGGACTGAGGGGGGAATGCAGACACAGAGAAACCAGGATTAAGTTCTGATAGCATCAAAGTCTGTTATCTTTTTGCATTTGCTTTTTTACTGTGTATCTGTGAATCCACATGGTTTCGTAAATTTTCTCTTCCTGATGCATATCTCTTTGTTCCTTGAGAAAAAACCAGCTGAGGATGTCTATATTGTTGAATTGACCTCATCAAATTCAGCCCACAGCCTTTAGGAACTTAAACCAGAAAGTCGTGGAGCACCTGCACAGATCCTTGTTTACTTCAGAAAATCTTATAGGTTTAATAACAGATGTTGTACTGGTTTATTTCTGAGCTTTCTGAAACCATCGTTGCAGAGGGAAGACTGTTCAATGTGCTACATTTCGAATTAACAAGTTAATCTATAGCTCCTTGCTGAAAGTGAGGGGAAGCAATTACTGGTGTGTATTAGATCACTTTAATTTCAGGTATACATTCAGATACATCTTCATTGGCCCGAGGAAGGACTGGGGTTTGGACAGAGAGAGGCAACAGTGATTAGCCAAAGCAGCCCGTGTTCCTTTTCCTCATGAAGTTTAATCAGTCCCTCTCTTACATGACATGTTTCAAAAGCCCTTCATTACTCTTAAGAGATGCCTGGTTCCGTGGCAGTGCTGACTGTGCTGTCCATGGCTGCTGCTCTGCAGGCAGGACCATTGACACGTCGTGTCCAAGAAGGTGCCATTAACAGAACTCCCAGATTTGGTAGTTTTGATGCCAATATGAAAATGATTGATGATACAAATAATTTAAAAAGAGTTTTCCAATCATTCTCTGGCACAGGTGACCTGTCACAACCAACCACAGAGCCCTCTCACACAGAGCAGCATTGCTATTTGCTTTTTCCCCAATTTTCTTCCTGGCAGAAATGTTTCTTGCCTGGAGTTATAAACTGGGTACTCTGGATTGCTGGGATTTGCCTCACTTTGGGGTGGAAGTTTGTCAAGCCCTGGCAAAGCAGAACAGGCTGCTGTAGCTGCATTTCCCTCCTGCCTCTCCTCTGTGGTGTCTGCAGAATTTCTCAGTGCTGCAGGGCATTTTCAGCTTCGTGTCTAAATGCTGCTGGAGTTGCCACCTCATTTGCCAGACTGGTGACCAGACTTGCATCCCATTATTCTTCCTGGCCCTTTCCCTCACAGCATCCTCAGAGCTCTGCACTTTCTAATGACTCCTACTTCTGTCCTCCTTTTTGGTCCCATGGTAAAGTGAGGACAAAGGGAAATTAATGCAGATGAAAATCATTCAAAAAAAATTAGAAACTGCTAATGTATGAGGTGGAATAATGCAGTGTGAATTTTCAGGCATTACAAAAAGGGAGTACAATTTGTTTTATCTCATTCTAGTGTTTTTGCAGAGCCATGGGCTACACTGGTTGTAGGGTGTTCCCAGTGTAACCTGGTGCTCTGTTAGCACATCCTCCTCCTCCTCAGACCTCATCATCAGCTCTAATTTATCTCACTGTGCCACCCCATTCCTGTAACCCACATAACTGAGGCTGAATTTAGCCATTAATCTATAAATTTCTGGATTTTTCTGGCTGAGTGAAGAGTCTGTCATAAGAAAATGTGAATTATTTAGAAAGAGTATTTCAAAATGGAGCAGGTAGGAAGCACCCAGGACTGGGAGAAAACAGCAGCCTTCTCCAGCTCTGTAAGGAATGACTGTTTAGATTCCTCCAGCACATGTGAATCGTTGGCTGCACTGTGGCATGGGGTGTGTGGAGGGGAGCAGGAGTGTTGCATGTTATGGTTATACCTATTTGCAGTAAATCTTAGTGGTTCTTTGGCCATGGAGCCTCCTTTTCCTGCACACCCAGTAGTTACTGGTGCAGAAAAGCAGCAAAAGCCACAGAACTGGGAAACACTGGAGCTGCTTCGTAGGCAGCACTGGAAATCCCTGGAGGAAACCAGAGCAGGTATGGAAGAAACAGCCTGCTTGGGAGCACTCTGGCTGCTAATGAAAGGGAAAACGGTGAAGAGGGAGTGTGAAGGGGGATTATTACTGAAGCTTTCACACCTTTTGCAGAGCTCCTGCTTCTCTATTCAGATATTTGATGATATGCTGACTCATGGAATTTGAGGAGTTACTCTTTTCCATGGCATAAAATGAGCAGGTGGGGGGGGTTCTTCCTTTTCTTTTTTAACCAACCATTTCCAAAGTTCAGCTTTCTCTGCTTGCAGCAAACACCCTAGTTTTAAATTCAGTAGTGTAAGGCATCCATCTCCCTCTTTTCCCCCTGCCTGCACTGAACAGGGAGCTTTTGGATGCTGGAAAAGATATCTCACAGATTGCAGCTCGCAGTTGGGAATGAGGAGGAGTGATGGGCACCGTGCTATTCTCACATCCCAGTGTGCTTTCTGTAATGTGAGAGGATTATTACTGATGCTCTGCTGGCTCTATTCATTGTTGTGAATGAATTATGCTTTTAAGCTGGGCATTAGCCTGAAAATACCTCCAGTAACTTAAGTGGGGATTATTATTACTGGTTGTGTTTAGGGCTGTTCTTCAGAGCCCCACAAGAGGGGAGCCCATTGTGCCAAGCTCTGTGTGTGAGATGCTCCCTGCCCCAGCCAGTGTCTGTCTAAAACCATCTACTTTGGGTGGGGTTGAGGACAAAGCATTCACGTGGGAATTACACACAGCAGAGACTTTTCTGCCAAACAATGTGAGGAAGACTGACATCTTCCTCCTGATACTCTGGTTTGTCTGAGGAAAGGAAAGCATCTATCCCCTGCTCTGGCCTGGGTTTGTGTTGAGTGGGGAAGAGTCCTCCCACCCAACATTTTAATGCCTGTCTTTATCTGCTCCTCCTGGCTGCAGCTTTGTTTGGTCCCCTGGACTCTCTTGGATGTCACGGGAGTGTGGGCTGAGGGCTGCTGGGGCAGCCAAGGCACTGAGAGCAAGAGCTGTGCAAGTCCAGCTCTGTGCTTTCCTCTTCAGTGCTGTCATGGACCTTTAATGCTGAATTATTGAGCATGGAAATGCATTTCACCATAAAGAGCATTTCAAAGAAGAAAGCAAGGAGTCAGCTTACTCAAGGCATTGCTGGTGGATGGCTTTTGGGGAAAGCTGTTGGGAGGGAACGACGCAGACGAGGCCGTGTGCTCTCTCATTTGCAAAGATTCAGTTGCTGTCTTGTTTCTCCCATCATAAAATTGTCTCTCTGAGTTTTCCAGGTGGATGCATCACAGGGGCTGGAATGTAGGCTGACAGGTAGAAATCAAAAGCAGCATGTCTTAGTGATGCTTCGTCAGCTGTGAATAACAAGAAACATTTGGGGGTTTGTTCTGGAAATCCAGATGCATCCAGTGTCAGCTCTCAGCTGCTGCTGCTCTGGGCAAACCTCCTGATATGTCACAGGCAGAATATTTGCCGTGCCCTGGATTTTGCTCCCACAGACATTTGGCTAATCTGTCTGTGTGGCAGCTCTAAATCAGGTGTCAGATTTTGTCTGAGCTGAAATCTCCATTGCCCCTGCAGCCCGGAGTCCAGAGGACAGCACTGAACATGTCCTGGGGATGATTTGTGCTCAACTCTTAACAACTCAGGTGGCTAATTGCATGAAGTCAGAAAGCAAACACAAACTCTCCAGAGCATTATGTATTTGCATAGTGATGCTGATAAATAACCCAACAGAGGAGAGGATGAGACCTGCAGAGCCAGTCAGAGCTTGGCAGTGACCTCCCCACCCCATGGATAAGGGAAAACCTGTCCCTTTTCCAGAACCACACCCATTCCCAGCACAGTCTGTGAGCAGGGGTCCAAACTCATGTTACTCTATTTGTGTATGCAGGTTTGTAAATAATCTGAAGTTACTCAGCTTGAATATTTTGGATATAGTGACATATTTGAGAATAGAGATCTAATAATTGGAAGAAGAGTATTTAGAGATTTATATAAGTGTGCTGCATGCTGCAAACCACACTTGTATCTCTGGGTATTAAACTGGATATTTTGTTTGACAATGCACTTCATAATGTATCATAGGAGTAATATTTTATCAAGAGCTCAAGTACCAAAAGGAGTGCATTCCCCACAGGACTCTCTTCCCTTAATGAGCTTAAGGTTATATTCAATATTCAGGAAGCTCCTTGTATTCTAAATCCAAAAGGTACCTCGTCAGAGATGTAAGAAAACAAGTTTTTGTTCCTCATAAATTCCATATCAACAAGCCAGTGATAAAAAGTTAATTAGAGCACCCTTTCAAACTCCAGGCTTCAGCTGGTAAAAATGGGAGAAAAGAACAATGAAATGCACGATAGTGCTGTGCAATTTCTTCAAATAAAGATCATTAAAGTTTCTGACAAGGCTTTGATGCTGAAGCTCTGCCTTGCTCGTAGCAAACACCCAACTAAAGCAAATCCTCGACCTGTGTGACAGCCCCTGAACGTTTCCATTAGCATGGCATCATTCTAATGCATTTAGTGTGTGTGTTTAATGCTAAATGCATTAGCACTTAATGTCAGCAGCTCCAGACCCGCTCAAGTCAAGGGGTTAACACAAATTAAGAATTGCAAGAGAGATTTGTCACTCTTTATAGCTCTGTGTTAGGAGTCCTAATTTCATTACTGAAGCTACTCTGCAAAGAAAGAGTATTATTTTCGTGTAAGGCTCTTTTTCTTTCTTTGGGAATTAGAGAGCAATTGCCCTGCTGACACTTGGTTTCCCAGTAACACCTCCCAAGAAGCCCCACTGTAGCATCATGGAAATATATGCAGCAACAGAGTAAAACCTACAGAATACATTACCTAAGAAAATTTAACTACTCAGTTCAACTATCAGGTTAACACTAAAAAATCAAGATAGGAATGGACACCTATGGCTGAAGGTGGGCTTTTTTGTTTTGTTTATTCTGTCTAAACCCAGACCATTTTGGACTTCAGTAGCATGGGGGAGTGAGGCCAACCTATGAAATACAGCAACCCAGGCTACAGCTCCGGGGAGCTTTCCCTCAGCACCAGGTGAGGGTTAAGCAGCTTAACCTTTCCACTTGACCTTGCCCCTGTTGGTGTTTGCACAGACAGAGGCACAGCCATGCACTGACTCTCACTGGGGAGCAGCCCAGGTGAAAAACAAAATGGGAGGGGGATCTGGAACAGCAGAGGAGCTGGGTTAGAGGCTGGAATGAGCACACAGGGATGGGCATCAGTTTTGCCATATTGCTGCTGGCTGCTTAACTGCACAGAGGTCGTTTTATTATTCAGTGTGCAGGGAGGAAGATGCACCTGGTCTCTTTTCCAGCACTGCAAAGTGACAGGGATTTGTTGTCTTAATAGGAATTCCTCCTAGCAGCAATGTTAAAGTCAATGGGACTGCAAACAGAGTAGAGAATATGCCAGACTCACTAGGGTCAGGATCAAGAGCTGTTATGTTGATTGACCTCAGGAAAAGATTATTTTGAAGGGGTTTTTAAATGATTTTAATTAAAGCGTGTATTTAGATGAGTGGAGTTTATGCTAATTACACTTGTATGTCACCATCCTTCTTGAAAAAGTTTTAAAATTCTTAAAAACTTGAGCTTCTTCCAGTGCTTCAGTGAGATGGTGCTGAGCTCTTCCCCACAGAATGGCAGTGAGGGGAATGTGGGCTCAGTCATCAGCAGCGTGCCAGGGCCCAAGGGCACCAGCAGCTCCTGCCTGCCCTGCCCAGGGGCTCCCTGCAGGCACCTGGAGCCCAGGGCTCCCTTCCAGCTCTCCCTGCTCCTTGCTGAGCCGTGTCACTGGCTGTGTTTAGGGCTGTTCTTCAGAGCCCCACAAGAGGGGAGCCCATTGTGCCAAGCTCTGTGTGTGAGATGCTCCTTGCCCCAGTCAGAGTCTGTCTAAAACCATCTGTTTTGGGTGGGGTTGAGGATAAAGCATTCAAATGTGTAACGTGGCAGGAATTAAGGTGTTGTCTCCCACTTGGTTCCTGTTCAGAGACCTTTGCTCTGTTTTCCTAGAGGACAAGTTCTTCTGTTTGGTTCTTTGCTACACTTGGAGTGTCTTGCTCCTGATAGAGATGTAAGTACACTTTGTGTAGCAAATTTGGCCTTATGGCTTGTGGGCCAGGTCCAGCCTGAGCAATATTTCTGTGTGATTTGTTTTCTCCATGGAAGGTGTAAGAAGTGCTGTGAGAGCAGACTTCTCTTGCACCCTTCATCTGTCTTCAGCTCCAGCTGAGACCCAGATCTCAGAGGAGCTGATCCTGTTCTTGTCACTCTGTGAAGTGTTGCCTCAAGATCCCAAAAATTTGTTTCTCCTATTGCTACCTCACTCCCCTGCCTCAGAGCCTCTTGGCTGCAGCCTTGGTGCACACAAGGACCAGTGACAATGCTGGGACTTCAGAGGGGTCCAAACATTCACCTCTCTAACTCAAACCCAAACCCATGTATTTCCCTTCCCTTTCCATCCATCCTTAACCTTTCAAAGTATTCTTAACATCCTCCCCTTTCCATAAGCTTGCCTTGTTGCTAACATGCCAGCACATCCCTGGGATTATGGCCACAAGAATGATTTGCTCCAGGGAGAGCTGGAGCAGAGCTGCAGCCCAAGGGAAGAGCTGGCTGTGGAGCAGCTCATTCCCTGTCCTGCTGCACTGCTCAGCCTGCAGCAGTTTGTTCACACAGCCATAGCCCAGCACCAGCCTCATTAACCCTGCCACGGCCCTGGAGCATGTTGCTATCAGATGAGACAGTCCAACATTTTCTGTGTGTGCAAGAGCTTGAAGTGGTTTTCTTAGTCTGAAATCCAGCCACCTGATCAGCTGTTACGTGCTTGACAGCAGTGATAAAACACCTGTAAAATAAGGTGTATCAATAACAGAGTCTAAATTGACTATAGGAGGTATGTGAGCATTGAGCACCCCTCTGCTTATCCTTAATTGATTGCAAGGTATCATTTTAAATTGAGGGGAAAATCCAGCTAAAAATGTATTCATGGGAGAGAATCAGCACCAAGTGTCTACTTGGTGTGCCTTGATTTTAATGTTTCTGGCTTTCATTTCATGAAGTGTTAGATGAGTGGATAAGCATCAGGAGATATATGATAAGGCTGTCTGTGTTCTGCATTCACATTTGGGTGGTAATTCCAGATGAGAAAGAGAGCCCTGTGATTTGTCACACATATTGTGCTGGCTTTCACAGAGTGCTCTGAGACTGATTTAGCTGATTTTGGATGAGGTGAAAATTAATTAACAGGTGGCAACTAACATGGCTCCCCATGAAAATCTGAGTGGGGAAGGAGGATGGATCTCTGGCTCTGCAGGGATAACTGGGATGAGAAGTGAGACAGAAACCTGGATCTTGTGGGAGTTGGATCCCCATTCTCTAGCAAGCCCTGTGGGATGTGGCAGCAATAAGGCATGTCCAGGACAGGCTCTTGCAGCAGGAGGGATGTGAATGTCTGGGCCAGGCAGGTGTGGGCAGGAGTCTGATTTTGGCTCTCCCTCCATTCCCATGGGATCCAGCCCTGGCTGAAGGCTGCCCTGTCTGTCCCTAGCCCAGCTGTCTGTGCTCTACAAAATGAGACCTTTCCTTCCTCATCCCTGCTTCAGCACACCTTGAAACTGCAGAGAGTGATAAATTGAGCTCAGGCTGTTCCTTGGGAAGAATTACAGCTGTCTGAACAGCCATGCATGCAGGCTGGGTATTTTCCTCTCTGCTTTGCCATTTTGAAGTGACATTTGCTTTATCCAAGCAGTCATATTAAAATCACGCATCTCAGTAGCCCTTGTTTATTAGTCTATGCAGTAATTTTCACACATTTTATTGTGGTTTTGGCAGTATTCTTTATATTGTTGAAACTTTACAAAAAAAACCCCCTAAAAACAAACAAAACAAACCCCAAACCTGTTAAAATTCTTGATTTCTTATATGCTGTACCAAGTATATAAACAGTCCTCTGTATTTCAGGGGTTTTTAATCTGTGACCTCCCCACTATAAATCTCAATAGACAAATTTAGATCTCAACACAAAACCAAATTGCTTGCTGTTTATGAAATGCATATATTTGTGTTGTAAATGCAATCCAATAACACCACTATTGTCAGGATCGCTTTCTTTTTGCTTATTGAAATTACATGCACATTTAAAATAGATTTATAACTGCCTATTTCCATACCCAAGCAAAACCTGGCATTTCACTAGCTGTGCCTTTGATAGTCAAGACTTCTGTAGATGTTTTCATGATTTCTTTCTGGTTAGTGGAAACAGGAGCTGTTTATTTTGATGGGTTTTATTTTTTGCATCTCCAGCAAAAATTGCATCTACTCAGTTCTGTCAGTGCCATAGTTTTGATTTATTAAAAACACATGTAGTTTGAATGGAACCTTGTACATGTAGATTAATGGAAACTTTTATTTATTTTTAATATGCTTATAGCAAGTAGAATCTAACTCCAGGTTTAATTTTGCTTCTAAAACCTGAATTTATTGAATTGAAACCCTGTGTCTTTGCTGGCACTTGTGCTGTCACTCCTCAGTGAAAGTGAGGAGTGTGCCTGGTGTGGGAGCTCTTCCAGGGTGCCTCCCTCAGGGGCTGCTGGGTCCTGCTGCTCACCCCTGGCTCTTCTGGATGTCCCAGGACTAAAGTGGGGAGCAAACTCACTCAGACTCTGCAGAAATTCAGCTCAGCTCGAGACTGACTTGACAAACCTTTATTCATCTGTGACAGAGAGGAAACACAACCCCAGGGACTTGGGATCAAGCAGATGGAAAGGAGTTTAACCCCAAAACACTTCCAGCTAGAGTTCCTTATACAGCATAATCCTCTTATGCTTCCACCTATTTCTTATCTCACTCAGTAGTTGAATATTTTGTTTGCAAATCTTGCATGTGAGCTTCATTTATATTGCATACTCTGTGTTCAGTGCATGCTGTGTGTCTTTCCATGTGCCCTTCCCAGGCTGCATCTCCTCATCCCAGCAACATCACAGAGCCCTGGACAGACCTTGGTTTGTCCTTGGACAGCTCCCTCTGCTTTTTCTTGCTCAGCAGGCTCAGGGGGCGTTTGGACAACACTCTCAGGCACATGGTGGTGTTCTTGGGGTTGTCCTGTCCAGGACTTGATGATCCTGTGGGTCCCTTCCAGCTCAGGGATGATTTTATGATCAGAATATATTCTTAAGACCTTCATAAAAATGTTATTACCTGTGCCAAAATTCACCCAAATAAATGATTAGGGCTTTTTTCTTCCTTATTTCCAATAATCTGTTTGCAGCAGGTGCTCCTTGGTGTGCACAAGTCTTTTTGGGGTTGAGGGCTCACTGGTGATCCCAGGTTCATCCAGCATCAGCTGGAATGAATAACTGCTCTGTGCAATCCAAGCAAATGGAGGGGGTAGGATGTTCTGGCAGAAATGAGGCTGTATCTGTAAATTACCTTGCAAACCACATCTGAAAGGTGCTAAAGAAGCACCCCCACAAGGATTACTAATGCATAGGAATAAAATGAAATTTTGGATGCTAAATAACTAAACAAAACCCAAAGACAGATATTAAAGCCATTGTGGAAAGGCTATAAATCAGTTGCAGGCAATAGGTTGGAACAGAGTGTGGAAGTGCTGGAAACACATCTGTCATCAGGGAAGCTGTGCAGTCTTGTTTCCTGGCTGCAGAGGGAGAAGCTTTGATCACAGCTCTCACTGAAACACTAATGTCTTAAAAGCTGATTAAAAGCCAGCATAAAGTTTAAAAAAGAATGGGAGTTTATTATTTTGAAATCTTGATTTAAATGTTGGTTTTCTTTCTTTCTTAGTAATATGCATTTTAACAAAAATAACTCATGGCCCTTAGGATTTTGATTCCATAAGTTGATTTCATCCTTTTCTTCTTGCTTACCTGTCAACCTCATTCCATCAACTCTTTAATGTAATATTTCTTTCATTAGTGAGTAGTGACTAACACTGGGGAACTGGAACTGCTGGGGTTGGATTACGTAGTGCTGTAAATCAGGTCACAACAGTACTTGGATACATAAAAGAAATTCTGCTTGTCAGGTGGGTATTTACCCTGATGCTTTAATTCAGGTCAGTGGTAAGCTTTTAAGGTAATCTCTCATTCACTGCACTGGGGTTCTTGGAGTGCACAAAGTGGATTTCTACAGCATGAAATGAAGTCAGAAGAGACACTCCAGGAGCTCACCTAATCTGTCTGCTAATGGACACTTAGCCCACTTAAACCCAGCCTGGGCTAGTCTGAAAAAGCTGCCCCAAAATTCAGGGCCCACAGTTTATAGTTCAGCTCCTGCTCTTGTCTTGCTGGTGAACATCAGGCTGGGAAAGAACAACCTGGTGAGTTAACTAAGCTAGAAACACATGAAACAAAATGAAAAACCACTTGGGTTCATTAGGGTTTGTTCAACCAGAGTTTTATGTTGGTTGGCTCTGATAGCGTGTTAAGATAAGGAAATTAATGTTTGAAATAGTGACCTCCACTAGAAAAAGGAAATAACCAGAGAGGCTCTGTGGAGAAGGGCAGTGATGTACAGTGGTGTCAAACAAAGCTGCTTGGATTGGTCCTTGGAGGTCAGGAAGAGTTAAAGGGGAAAACCAACCCTGTGTGGGCTGGGTTTGTGTCCAGCACTTTTATATTTAGCTGCGGGGTTGGTGTTTGCTTTTTGTATTACCATCCTCAAATGACAAATGATGAGAGGTATTAGGATCTATTGTTTTGAGCTGAGGTTTCTAAATCTGCAGAAGGAATTATCTTCTGGATGTTGTCCCAGACTCAGGACAGTGTAACGTTCTGGCTGATGTGTTAAGTGTTTCATCCTTTATCAGGATGTCACATCTACTGCAGCAAGCACATCTCCTCTGGGTCTGAACACGTGTGAATCCCTGATAATGCTACAAGGGAATAAGTGCAGGAGAACCCGTGTTAAGTGACATCTCATTGCTGCCTTTCACTTAGTTAAAGCCAATAATAGGCTGAATAAGGAACAGATGTAAGCTCAGATATGCTGTGTAAGTACTTTCAGTGCTTATTCTGTGGTGCCAGGTGTGTGAATATGGGAAAGCTCTGGGAGATGTGAATAGCCACGCAGGTCAGCTGCTATCATATCCTGACATCAGATCTCCAGAACAGCACTGGGAGCAGAACAGGGATAGGGCTTTTCTATCCTTGAGGACTTCAGAATTTCAGTCTTCCAGTGCTAGTGCACCATTGCCACTGAAGGGTTCAGAATTTCTTTGTTGTGTGTGAAAAGTAGAAAAAAAACTCATCCAAACTCCCAGAGACTGGGAGCCTCCTCCCATTCCTGTCCCAGCTGACTGTTGGGATAACAGAATTTATCTTGACACAATTACTAATGTGAAAAGATTGTACCACTCAAAATACAGATCCATGCCTCAGAACCAGAACTGCTTTCCCACTTCTTCCATTAAATGTTTCAGTGCTTTAAATACAGGCCTGAAGATACAGTCTGGGGACAGAAATGCACGCTGACATATTTGGGAAGTGGTTTGGGTTTTTTTGTTTTTTTTTTTTTTTTTTTTTGTTTGTTTTTTTTTTTTTGGAACAAAAGGTCTAGGAAGAACTGAGGAAGGGGAAGTGCTTTTCCTCTGAAGATTAGAGAAATCAGCATTTTTTAAAGTAATCCATACTGCCATGCTGTAAAACCCCAGTGCCTTTCAATGGAAAGGACTGGAACTGGCAGGGTTGTATTTTAGGATGTGCTATTCCAATAGTCTGCCTGCTGTTACAGACATGACCAGTGGTGAATCTTGCCTTTCTTTTTTAAAGACAGTTGAGGAGTGAATTTTCTGGGGCACATCTGAAGAATCTAAAACAGAGAAATTGTCACTGTATTGCCCTCTGAAACATCAAATGCTTCTGGCCAGGAATTGCTCCTACAGAACCTTGGAATACAGAACCTTTGAAGGTTCCTTCCAACATGACCTATCCTAAATCCCAATTAAAAAACCAAAATAACTTGGTGACCCTGCCTGGGAGCCCCTTCCCCCTCCCTGGCAATTTTCCTTCTGCAGGTGTGGACAGTAGAAACTACTGACTCTGTAGGAGCAAAATTTCTGTGCTAGCCTGAAAAACTGTCCTTGCTTGTGATATTCAGAATTTCCTCATTCATCATAATCCTAGGTGAGATGTGCAGAACACCTGAACCTCTACTCTGTCTTAACAGATCACTTGGATTTCTGAAAAGATGCTGAAATTCAGAATACATTGAGTTCACTTTACCCTGCTCCCCTGAGAGCAGACACAAAGGCAGTTTCATGTGAAGAAGGTCCTTGCTCTGAGTTTGTCTTTAGGGTTTGCATTCCACTTGGATTGCTGCTAAATAGTCCTTCCTTTTTTCGGTCCAGGCCTGGGAGGGAGGCTTGTTGGTAAGTTTAGCAGTAGCTGTGTAAGCTTTAGTTTTACTTAGCTGTGTTATTTTGTTCGTATGACTGTTGCAATCTCCTGCCATCTGGGGGCTTCTGGACCTGCTTCAATAAATCCTGTCCGCTTTTCCTGTTGCTCTGAGGAGTTTTGCAGAGGGAAGGGGAAGTGGATGGTTTATGCAGTGGATTCCAGGCTGCTGAAGGAACCTTAGACATATTTTACTTGTTTGTTCTTACGTAAAATTGTCTTGGTAAGCTGCCATAGATGACAGCCAAAGAAGAAATTGGTGACTCTTCTTAATTGACAAGCTGACACAATGTGAAAGGGAGCTGCTAATTCCCTTCCTGCTTTTCCACAGCAGAGCAGTGCCTGACTTCCAGGACCGTGTGTGTGCTCTTGGGTGGATCAAACTGCCAGGAACACCCTTGAAAGTCCCAAGTGGTGCCTGCTGAGAATGCCATCTTCCAGAGGCACCATCACCAGACACTGCAGTGCAGGGAAGTTTCCAGGAGAACCTCCTGTGTGCTTGCTCATGAGCTTCTGGAAAATTCTTGCAGCTGAGGCCTTTTTTGGAAAAGTCACCTCTTTCCACTTACATGGTTTTGGTTAAGTGCTTGCACTGTTCTTAGGAGTCCTTATTATAAGTTTCTGTGTGAAGCCCCAATGTTTTACACAGCAATTTTCCCTCCCAAGACACTGTGAAATGACTCAGCCCAGCTGCCCTCTGTGATTCCAGCATCTGTATTAGGAGCTAGAGGATGTGTGTGATGCAACATTTCATTTTACTTTTTGGTTTATAGACTTATTTTCACTTGGCACATTACTCATCCCTCCCCCTCTGTAAACACACCACTGGTGTAGATTTCCTCAGACCAGTTTTTAATCTTTGCTCTTTTGCCCTGCTGATGGTCCTGCTCAGTTTTCTGTGGCCTTATGGTCACCTTTGGTCTAGCTGGCACATGGTCATTGTATCAGCAATTCTCAGCTTCCAAATTGCCATGGTTAATAACAGTGGTTTTGAGATTCAGCATTGTCAACTTTGACTGTTCCCTTGACCTCCTCATTTTCCTGGGAGGTTACTGGGAATAGCTGTATAATGGGAGAATATATTAGAAGAAATGCAAGTGGCATTTATTACTCCTCTGACGAAGCTTCATTTGTAAATGCTGGTTAATGGGGCTGTAGCTGCTGTCCAATGTGCTCTCAGTTAGCTGGTGCACTGCATGCCAAACAGATCTGTGCCTTTCCTGCTGCACTGCAAAATAACTCACATTTGCTCTCAGGAGTGAGAAACAAGATGTCCTTACCCCTTTAGAGCAATAATCCATTCAGTATGCAGGTGGATTTGTTTGAATGGTTTGGTTAAAGAAACCTTTTTGTAAGAAGAAATAACCCTACTGGGTACATAATTAGCTTCTGCTTTTGTTTTTAATGACTTTAATCCCAGGGTTTAGTCTTTTGGGCCTTTTTTAAAAAACATAGGTATTCCAGGCATTCTCTAAGTGGTCTTGCAACCTCCTGATGTGGTGCTGATGCCCTCTTAACAGCCACAAGTGACACAGCTTCAGCAGGTCCACAAGAATGACAAACAGCAGCCAGGTGTACTGATTCCTAATGGGAAATATGAACTGAATGGAAATGACTGTTCCACAGCTGATGGCAAGGCCAGATCTGGAGCTCTCTGTTCAGCTTCATGCTTCTCTTTGGAGCAATTAATTACATAATTGAACTCTTGTTTCTTGTCTGAAAAAGCTACACTTTGCACAACTCTGACCAAGAAAATTTCAGAAATCTTATTAGGAGCATCAGATTTGTGCCATCTTATATTTGGACCTCAAATATTACTTGAATATATCTCCCTTTTTTTTTTTTCAGTGGCAGAAAAGCAGGTGATTGCAGAATTGAGCACCCCATGAAGATCTATCTTCCATCAATCTGTGTAACTCTTTAAGATCACCCTCTCTTGCTTACCCAGCACCTGCACATGACAGGCAAAGGGACCCCAATCCCTTTGTCCTTTGTGTGTTCATGATCATACTGAGATCATCTACAAAAAGCTTTCACTGTACATGTAGGACGAGAGAATCAATAACTGATCACAAGTCAGGAGACACCTGCCAATGGTTTATTTATAAATTTAGTGAAATCCTTGGGGATAAAAGAGCTTCATACATGCAAATATTCACTTTTCTTCTAAGTGGGGTAAAGCTGTTTCCACCTCAAAGGATGAAAATCCTGGGAGTGTTGGTGGAATTGAGCCCATCTTTTAATGATCCTCTCAGCAGAGTTGCCAGGCTGACATTTGATATTCTCTGAACAGCGTTGTGCCACGTTACTCCCTCTCCCACATGGATTGCTTACCCATGCCTTTAGCAACACCCTGGCTGAATGAATTCAATGTCCCTGGAGTGCTTCCAGCAGAGACAATTCACTGGTAACAACTAAGTAAAAGCTTCCCTTCCAGGATTTTAGCTCAGGATTTTAACTGGCAGGTTGTGCTCTTCCTGGGGTACATCATGGTGGCAGCTGTATCCTGGGCTGCACCCAAGGAGTGTGGAAAGGTCCAGGGAGGGGGCTCTGCCCCTCTGCTCTGCTCTGCTCTGGGGAGAGCCTACTTGGAGTGCTCTGGGTACACAGAATTCACAGAATTCACAGAATCTCTGGGTTGGAAGAGACCTTCAAGGTCATCGAGTCCAACCCAGCCCCAACACCTCCACTAAGCCCTGGCACCCAGTGCCACATCCAGGCTTTGTTAAACACACCCAGGGATGGTGACTCAACCATCTCCCTGGGCAGCCATTCCAGAACTTTATCTCCCTTTCTGGAAAAAACTTTTTCCTAATATCCAGCCTATATTTCCCTTGATACAGCTAGAGACTGTGTCCTGTGGTTCTGCAGCTTGGTTGCTGGGCTGATTTTATAAAGGTGGAGCAGCATTTCCTTCAAAGTGTTGATCCCACCCTGTCCATGGCTCTAGGATCCAGGGCTGGCTGGTTACTGGTGCTGCACAAAGACTGGGTTTGGCTGTGGCTGGCTTAAACTCTTGCTTACATTCACGTAACTCCAATGATCTCTTTGTTATTGCTATCCCAAGCTCTGTCTCTGCCTATAATTAATATGACCTGAAGGCAGTGCACCTGTTGGGAAAACCTTCATTGTTTCACAAGGAGAGAGCCAGAAAAACAGCTTCTCCTCAGAACACATTTCCCTTCAAGAAGGCTGGGATTAGATCCAGCTTTCAAACTTTATGGATAATGCTCCTGTCTGATTTGTCATTTGTATCTCTGCCATTTCTATTGGCAGAGCATCAGGTCTGAAAGAGCCTCTGACCCAATAAATGCATGAATTATTTAAGATGTGAGCTAATTTTCTTCAGGCATTGTAATAGATCAAAACATGATAGCAGCACAGAGCACTGTTTTCTGGAATTCCATTCAAGTATCCTTTAAACATTTTAAATATATTTGCATTATGGTCAATTAAAAGGAGCTGAAACAATGCTAATAGTGGATTTCTTATTACTAATGCTTTTAAAGTTCCCAGATTTGTGCTTTATGCTTGAGGGTAAAGCCCCACCTCTAACTAATGAGAGCTAAGAAGAAGCTTCCCTGTGGGCAGATTATTCCATAAGTGCTGCATGGCTGCTGGCTTGTCTCCCCAGCTCAGGAAGGGCTAACATCCTGCCAAAGTCTCCTCCAACCTCTTCCCTCAGGGCATTGTTTATTAATTCAGACAAAAACCTCTGAGAATAACGCAGAGCAAAGCTGCTCCTTGAGCACCACAGCCTTTGTTCCATGCCCTCTGCTTTATCTCCTCTGCAGCTGTAGGGGAAAGCTCTTTAGTGCATGTTCATCTCAGCCTCCCCAGGTTTTATTTCAGCACCAACCATTCCCTTTCCATATGGATCTCCGAACTGCAGGGCTGGTCTTGGCTGAAGTGGGCAGGATCCTGGACAGACAGCCCCTCCATCTGGGCTAAAACACCAATTTCAGCGTTTCCTTTTTAATTATCAGCCATAATAATGAAACGAATACAATTCTGGGCATGGAATTGCTTCAGAGATGCTTCAGCAAAAGGAGGGATGTCTCTGTGCACCCAAAGCCTTGTTCAGAGCCATTGTCACCCGTGGCTGTGACAAATGCACTTGGTGGCCCAGCACTCCATGCCACGGGAGCAGCGTGGCTGCTCTTCCAACCCACAAATACAACGCCTAGAAACCTATTTTCATGCCATTTTTTAATGTATTGCTTTACATGCAGCTTGTCTCCAACTAGGGTTCACATTTATGACAGCTGCTGATTTCTAAAACTATAAAGAAAAAACTAATTTTAAAGTAATTTTAAAGAAAAAGAGTGCTTTCTAATTTAATTAAATAAATAATTAAATTTTTTATAAGAGTTGCTTCAAATCTCTAACTAAAAAATATTTACAGACTGCATATGATTTTTTCTATTTTTTTTTTTTTAAATTTTGGAAAACTTAAAGAAATCAGTAATAGAGCTGAAACTGTTGATTTTTAACCTGATATCAAAGCATGTTTGAATACAGAGAGCAATTCAAAAATTCTTGTGAGCAGTTTTAGTAGCTGCCATAGCAACAAGTAGAGTATCCAAGCCCTTGCTCCCCTTTGGGGGCTGGAAATTCCTGGAAAGGACAAGATGTGCAGACATTTCGAGGGAGTTTTGCAAACACAACTTGCACTGGGACAATCTCTGGGAGAGCAATCCCAGTTTTAACCTGGAAATCAGGGAGACATCAGGCATCTAGAGATGGCAGCACTAAGTGAGAATAACAGGGAAACTTGGAAAAATTAAATGTTGTAAGGGTTTTAATGAAATTTGTGTAGTTTTCATCTGCATAATTTCTGGTATTTTCTAGTTTGGTTTTAATCTCTTTTATTTGCATGTTCTTGTCTCTTCTGTCTGTGCATTTTGGAAGCCTTCATCTCCACTCTGTCACCTGTGCCAAGAAATCAGGAGTTTTATCTTATTAAAGCTGTCACTGCCGTGTTGCTCTGCCCTTACAATAATGCAGGAAAGACTGAGGGCAGAGCTCTGAAAGCTGCACCTTTTGGAAAGAGGAGAGTTTGAGATGTTCTGCTGCTCCTGGGACCTCTGAACCTCTTCAGGCTCCTGGAAGCCAAACAAAGTTGAATTTCAGAGCTGAATTTCAGAGCTGTCCTTATCTTAACAATAAGCCAAATCAGAACTCGAGATCTTAATTAACATTTCTACATTTCTAGTTACTTTTGTGAACACAATAGAGCTGATTATTACTGAAAGCCTCCTCAAAGAAGTTAAATTAATCTGATAAATCAATGTGGCCAATGCAGATAAGTCTGGTGGAGCATTTTCAAGCTGCACCAGGATCTGTCAAAAAGAGTAATGAATGTATCAGATTTTCAAAAGTACACATTTTGGAGGCAGGGAGGAGTAAGATAAATGACACACACCAACTTCATTAACTTGCATGCTGGGTAACATGAGGCTGCAAATATGAAATTAAACTAGGTCTGCAGAAGCAACTTGAAGACAATAATGGAGAATGCAGAAACTGCTGTGAGTGACAACTCCAGAAACAGATGGCAAAGAAGGGGAAGGGATGTATGGGAGCAGTGGTGTGACATTGGTGCTCCTTCAGATGTATCCAGCATAATAATAATAATAATAATAATAATAATAATAATAATAATAACAACCTTGCTGTGAATGAAATTCCCTCCCCTGTCTCATCCAAGCATGTTGAAGATCACTCGGTAGTAAATTCATCACAAACTGAGGAATTGCAAAGGCCTCAGGCTGTGGCTGCTGCAGAAGGTTACAAAGTGAGCAAACAGGTCTGCTTCATGCTTGTAGAAAGCACTGCAGTTTCCAGGGAAGGTTCTTTAGGGGAAAACTTGGCATTTTATTCTTGCTGAGGATCATCTTTTCACCGTGCCAGGGCTCTGCTGATAGGTTGTTTTGGATGCCAGTGATACATGAGTGGAAATGTGAGATAGAGTAGCTATGTTTATCAGAAAGTGGAAGTGATGGGTTCCCACTGATAAAAACCACATTATTTATCTTTCTTATGCATGAAGCCACAGAAGCAAAGAGAGGAGGGTTATGTACACAGAAGTGTAAAAAAAAAATATCCCCAAAAGAGCCTAGCCTGAAATTAAGAGGGAGAAAGAGGGTATACCTAAAGCCAAGAAAAGAAAAGGAAATTGCAAGGTATTAGAGGAAAGCTGGAGTTTCCCTCCCAACAAGCTCTGGCTTGGGGGTTGCATCCCTGACCTCCACTAGCATCAAATGCCAGGCCAGAGTGGCCTTTTCAATATTCTCATAAGCCTTTCTGACATTAAAGGATGGCAGATAGGCTGGAAAGGACTTAAATTAACACGGGAGGTGCCATTTGCTCACAGAGTGCTGGCCCTGTGCATCATTTGGGGCACTATTCCAGATTCCCCCTGCTGGAGCACACATCTCTAGCTCCTGCCCACAGCAGCCTCCTCCTCCATGGCCTGCAGGAGTGGTTGTGTGATTTATAACAGATAAATGTAGTCAGATTTGAATATTTCTTAAATTTTTTTATTCTTGGTTGATATTGTGACCCCACAGACTCCCAGCTTCCAGCTGAACGTGGAGCAGGGGGTATCAGAATCTCACAAGGAAATCAAGACAATCAGTCCAAAGCATTTGTGTTTGGACCAGGTTAACATCCACATAAACCTTTGGGAAAGCAGCTCTCACTGCTCCCTTAGGATCCAACCAACAATGACTGCTAGCTTTGTGGAATATTCTGGTAATTTAGGATAATAAAATATATTTCAGAGGAACCTCAGGAACTTTTGCACAGAGCAATCCCCAGACTTGGGTCCAAATAAGAAGAAACTGCATCCTCTGCAAGGCATGCTCATGTTTCTCTCTCTGGAGTTAGGGGACAGGGAATGAGAACAGGTAACTTGTTTACAAGATTTTCTTCTCTTTCAACTCTCTGAGCAATTTATGTCACCTTTTTTCATGGGAGATGCTGAGACAGACTTGCCAGCTCGAGTTAAAAGATAAAATAAAACAGATGAAGGGGGTGGAGGGGGGAAAGCGTTCCAGATTTTTTTTTTTTTCAGTTCTCTACAATGATACAAAAAGTGGGTTATGAACTAAAATATTGAATCACAATTCTTCAGGCAGTTTTATACTTAAATCATAGTCTTGTCAAGTCTGTGTTTGATATGGTTTAATTAATGCTTCCCTTATGTTGCGTTTGATTTTGATGTGTGTGTGATAGATTCCCACAACCTCAGGTGATCAAAACCAGGCATTTGTCAGTGTCAGAGCCTGTGCTGAAGCCTCGGTCGGCTCCGTGCACACCCTGGATGAGGAAGGTGGTGTTGGGCTATTAGAGGGACATGAAGCAGCTATTAAGAAATCACCTACAGTAAATGAAGCCAATCCTGTTTTCATTAGGCAGCACAGAAACCAGGATCAAATGAGTTTGGCAAGGGAAGTCAAACTGAGTATGACATGCCCCGCAACGGCAGAGGGCTCTTCACAGCCTGCAGCTTTGCATTTGTTAGCAAGGTTTGCTCACTGTTCCAGTGCAAAACCCTCATTTTCAGCAATCACCAGCTGAAGGTCCTTGTTTTTAGTGAGACAATGTTTGCGAACACCTTTATTATTTGAGACAATCCAAAAGGAGGGGAAGGAGATGGAGCATGTAATTGTTCTCTCAGGGCTGGTGGTGGGATGCTGTCTGCAGCACAAGTAGTTAGGAAGGAAGCTCAGAAGTCTTGTGGTTGGGATTTGCTCACAGATGGAACTGGCAGTGACAGCAGAGCCTGGGATCAGCTTCAGCCAGCAATGGCTCTTTTTCTCCTGTTTCCCTGGGTAACCTCCTCAATCACTCAGGATGCGCCATGGTATGTCACCTTCCGCTCCTGGCTCGCTCCTTGTGATGTTTCAAGCACCCTCAATGCTCTTAATTTCCTTGAGTGTTAAGGAAAGTAATACCTGGTATCTGTAAGGTAATGCTTGATGGGATAAAGTGCTTTGATAAGCTCTTAATTATAAGGATTCTTATAATTTGTTGACTTCCCTTCTCAGCAATAGTGGGATGTTTCTACCACGAGGCCTTCTCAGCACTGTCATCTGACATAATTCTGCTGATTTCATTAACTTTCACTGATTTTTTTTTTTTGCAAGTCGATCACAATGATTGATTGACTGGGAAAATAGGTTTTATCATCCTTAGTCTCCAAATTGAATAGTTGTAGCAGTTGGATTAGGTTAATCCTGGCAGTATCCTCCTTTGGCTGATTTCCACTGCTGAATGGAGCTGCCCCTTCTGTCTCCCTTTGCTCCCCTGTGAATTAGGGGATTAAGAGAAGAGGTGCTTTAGTTTAGCCCTTGATTGACACGTGGTTATGCAAATTGTGAAGGAAACCCTGAGATTCCTGCAATCTAGTTGGATTATTGGAAACATCTTCAGCGTGAGAGCGTAACAAAACCAGCAACACTCAGTGAAAGCAAGGTCCACTTACAGGAAATTCATGATCTTGAACCCATTTTCAACTCCTGAAATCTTTGTAACCTTGAGATCTGTGTGCCCCCTGAGCAGCTGGAGGGAAAGGAATGTGTTTTGAACAGGCAGGAGGCAGTAACTCGTGTGATGTGTCTGAATGTTAGATAAACTCTCTCATTTCCACACAGACATGGGAGGTGAAAGACAGAACAAAATGGCTCTGTCGTGTACCACGGGCTGCAAGGGAGACTCAGTGTGTGATTAAATAATGAATAAAATAGCATTGCAAATGATAATGTTATATTGTAAATAATTCCATTTGTTTACCCTACTATGGCATTGAAGTTCATCTCCCTTGGAGACTTCTCTGACTTTTGATGCTGTTTTGCTTGACATATGCTTGATTCCTTTTTTTTTTTTGTTGTTGTTGTTGCTTTCCACAGAACCTTCATAAGGGTTCAGGAACTGACAAGACTAAGTGAATAATTCACAGCAAACAATTTTTTGGATGAATTTAGAATATTTATTTCTGTAAAAAATAGCCCTACACACATTCTGTATGTTTTGCACTAATTCATTGTTAAATCAGTTTTAAGTATGAATTCTCAAACCACCATCAATCCTTCTATTTTTATGAATAGAATATAAACTCTACTCTGGAAATAGCTGAGTTTAGAAATGAGTTTATTTGTGACTGGAGAAATGTGTATTGCTTTGTTTACTGCATGGATGGCTACAGTATTGCTACTGGTACAAATATGTCCCAACATAATGTTTGGCAATGTGAATCTCAATTTTTAAGCTCATTTTTTAAATTCATATTTAACCTACTCAAGTTTGATCTCTCAAATGCTTCAGAGAGGAAACACGAGGCAATCAAAAGACATTTTCTATGTTTTCCTCTAGAGAAATCATATGGAGGAATATATTTTAAGGAAGAAATAGTGCAATTACTATTAGTATTATTAGCTTGACTTCTACCTTGCAGAGCAGTAATTTTTTTTTTGGAGGTGACTACTGCATAAAAATACGAAATTATTCTTTCTTCTTTCAGTGGATGAAGGGTATGGGCATGTATATTGTGGTTTTAGATCCATATTACCCCTAAATATCAATTCAAAGATTGGAATTAAGTGCATGTAGTGGATGTTCAGTGATGCAATGCATTTTAGTGGGAAGAATCTCAGAAATCCCTTTTAACTCACTGCAGGTATCTCTGTATGTATCTGTGTGAACCTGAAAGATGTAAAGTCAAGCCAAAGTATCTGATCTACCTCCAGACAGTGCCACTGGTCAAACAGCAGCTACATCCCTTCACCTGTCTGACAAAATTGGGGTAATGACACCTGAATGAAGTTCCATGAGATCCATGGTTGGGAAGTGCTGAAGTAGAAACTTTGCAGTATAAAATTCAGACATTTATCTCTGCATAGAGACACGTGGCATTCCTGGGCATGTATCTGATTAAGTACAGCTGTTGTGACTAAGACTGAGACCTGATGTTTCTGTTTTGGTTTTTTTTGGTTTTTTTTTAGGTTCCACCAGAAGATGCATATCCTACCTGAGAAAGCCAGGAGTTTCCTAAAGTCATAAAAAAGAAGGAAAAAAAAATCCCCAAGTGGAGATGAAGGATGGTGACAAGACAAATCAAACCTCTCTTTTGGGCAGAGACAAAAGTTTGTGAGAGGTTTGCATTGATCCTCAGTTGGAAGTTCTGTGTTTGTAGGTTTTGAAGGTTTGGGGGAGAACTCAAGTACACCAGTGAAGGTGGGTTTGGTTCCCTCATAGGAATTTTGGGTTGAGCAGATGTAACCTGAGAGGAATTTTGGGATGACCTGAGATATAACCTGAGATGTAACCTGAGGAATTTTGGATTCAGTAGATGTAACTTGGGTTGTGTAGATATATGACCTGAGCTGTTTTCAGACACGTCTGATGGGGCTTTGAGCAACCCGACCTAGGGAGAGGCACCCCTGCCCACGACAGGGGTGGAATGAGGACATCTCCAAGGGCCCTTCCCACCCAAACTATTCTGGGGCTCTGTGATTCTGTGAAGCTGTGTGCTTCCTGCAGCTCAGATGCCTTTGGAATTCCTGGCTCCGGAGCCCTCCTCATGGCATGGCAGGCGGTGTTTTGTTTCCAAGCCCAGAAGGATGAGACTTGTGTAAAGAGCTGCTAATTTGCTCTGCTTTGAGTACACAAGCTGAAGCCTCCACACGCACAGAGACTCAGTATCAACGTCAAGATGTGAAGGTAGAAGTAGTTTTTCGTTCGTGTTCCATTCCTGTATGAAACTTTTTGAGTAACAATTAAAGGAGGGCTCTGAGATGAGCTGAATAATGGTGAAACAAAGGCACCAGCAGCGAGCTGCCTGCTCCCCTGCTGTCTTAGAGCAGTGTCTGCTGTAGCTGCTGGGTACTGTGGCAGGGAAATCTCCTCCTCATTTCCATTTCAAACTCTGCCTGCTCTGAGATGAGGATAATCAGTCCCTCACTGCAGTTGTGCACTGCAGCATCTTCGCCTCCTGCTCCCTCTCCCGGGGCTCGCTCCTTTGCTGGCCCAGCTGTTTGTGGCTCTCTGCTTCCCAGCTGACTCCGAGGCACTGGAGCTCTGTGGGAGCTCTCCAGCGTCCTCGCATTCACGGGCACTTGTGTGGCTTTTCTGCTCACACATCTGCGCTTAAGGAATGGAAATTAATGTCACTTGCATAGAGATTTCTTTCAGTGATCTTTTGCAAGCATCCCCCCCGTACTGTATCTCTTTGTTTGGATGGGATTGCAGAGGAGGATTTGTACATCCATGCTCTTGGTGCATCATGAATGCCCTTTCTAGGAGAGCTGGGAGCATTCTCAAAGCCCAGGGAGTCAATCGTACCAAGAGCAAGCTCTTCAACCCAACTGATTGTCCTGTCTAATCTTTGGCAAGTATATTTGCTAAAAGCAGGGAGGAATCTGTACTGGAGCTGGAACTAAACCCCCATCTCTCACATCCCACTTGGCATCAGGATCACAAGCCCACAACTGTGGCTTTATTCATTGTTATGGGAACCTGTTAGAGCTACCAAACTGTGCTCTCCAAAATCAGGCAAGAAGACATCAAGAAGGAAACTATTGGGGTCTAGACATCAGAGACTCCATAACTTAACATCAGAAAGATGCAGGGCATGAGATTTGGCATGTATTTTTGCCAGGACTTGTATCCCTCACAGGGATGTGATGGGTGGGAACAGACTGCGGGTTCAGTGCTGTCTTAGAGGTCTGGTTCCTCTTGCCATCCTCACCCAAACCCCAGGAAAGAAAGTGAATGGAGAAACTCAGTGTTAGAAGGGCAGTCAGGGTACGTCTCAATCACATAATCAATAGAATATCTGACAGCTTTATTCATCTTTTATCACCCACAAGTTAAGGGTAACAAAATGTCCAAGACAAACATTACCAAACAGCTCAGGGTTTGCATGGAAGAAGCCCATTAAGCAGGAAGAGCTGTTACTCCTGCAATAAATAAGTGACACAGGAGAGCAGGTAAGAGATTGGGGCCAGAAAAAGTGGTTTAGTCAAATGTGTCAGGTCACAGTGACAAAAGGTTAACAGCCTGTCACATGGCACATGCCCACAGCCACCGAGTTTGGCAACTATGAACACCTCCCTGTGCCATGAGGTACAATAACCAGAGATGCCTTAATGATCTTACATATGAAGGAATATGTAAAGCAGCTTAAGTCTCATTCTCTAGCTATTACAAGCTTGATCTCCTAGAATTAGACAGAAACTTTAATCGCCGTCTCACTGCTGTGCTTTGCGAGCTCACTCGTCAATTTCTTCCTTGCCAGGGATTAATGTTGCTGTTTGGTGACATCCCACTGAAAGAGTGGACAAGGAAGAGCAAGAAATAGATCTGTGACAGGCTGTAATTCTCCTTCCTGAGCACTGCCCAGCAGGCCAAGCACCTATTGACAGAGCTGGCTTAGGTCAGAGCTTGCCAGGGAAACACTTAACATCCATCTGAGAGCAGCAAGGCAAGCTGGAGCTACCGTGGCTATGAGCTGTCACTCAAAAGTATTTCTGCCTTCAAAGTCCATTTTCAAGCATCAAGAGCAGACACCTTCCTGCACAGGGGAGACGGCGGCCAGGAACGAACGTCTGTGGGACAGGCAGGCCGGATCCCGAGGAGGAGCAGGCAGCATGGGAAGGAAGGGCGATGCCACATCCCGCAGGGCCCAGAACGCCTCTTGGTGCCTCCGCTGGGTGTGAGGGACCCGGCCCCGCAGCCCCAGCGCTCTGAACCCCCAGGTGCCGCCTGTTGTCTAAGCCGGGCAGGGATGTCCCCTCAGGTGTCCCCTCACCCCCGGCCGTGAGGCGATGGCCGGCACAGCCCGGCGCTGGAAGGGCTCCCTCAGCTCCTGCCGCAGGAGCTACGGGCACAAGGCAGAGCGGCAGCCGGGCGACGGTGAGAGGGGCTGCGGGGCCGGTGGGCTTTTAGCGGGAGGGCAGCGGGCTGGAAGCCGCGTCCCCTCAGAGGGGGCGAGTGGAGGAGGAAGGAGAAGGAGTCCGGGGCTGGCTGCCCGAGGGGGGCCCGCAGCTCCGGAGGGGGGCCCGGAGCTCCGGAGGGGGGTCCCCGCCGGGCGCCGCCTCCTGCCCGCGGCCCGTCCGCCCGCGCAGGCTCCGCGCCAGCAGCGCGCCGCAGCCAGCGAGGCACCGGGGCGCGCAGCCCGCCCGCCGCCGCCGGAGCAGGAGGAGGAGGATGGTGAGGATGAGCACGAGCGGGGCGCTGCGGGGAGCGGCGCAGGCTGCAGGTAGGAGGAGACGCGGGGATCCGCGGGGGGAGCCGCCCGCGGCCGCCCCATTGCCGCGGCCGCCCTACTGCCGGAGCGGGTCCCGGCGCCCCGCGGAGCTCGGCGGAGTTGAGCGCAAAGTTTTTCCGCCGGGAGGGAGGCGCTGGCGCGGCGGAGCCGGCGAGGAGGAGGAGGAGGCGGGGAGGGATGCTCGGGCAGCGCGGTGCCGCCTCGCCTGCCGGCTGGGACGTGGAGCGGGGATGCGAGCGGCGCAGGAGCCGCGCTCCGGGGCCGTGCGCGGGGATTTAACATTTCCACAGCCGGGCACGGGCAACTTGGAGCCGTAGTGAGCATCTCCGAGCCGTGCTGGGAATGAACGTGAGACTCCGCTTCCTTTCTATTTGTGTGTGTGTGTCTGTGTGTGTGAGACTCTCGAGCAGGGTTTTCTCGCCATCCACCCCTGCGTGCCAGCCGGGAAGGGGCAACTTGAACCAGCCGTCCCCTCTTGGATTAATATTTGCAGCCCGAATAAATATTTTGTTGCCCTTCTACCTTTTTCTCGACGCCTCCTTGTAGTGGGGATGATTAATCAGGGAGGTTAGTGGCCAATTAGGCATAACCTTGTAGAAAAATAATTATGTGAGGATATATGGGGTTGGACTAGTGATGTGATACAGAATACACCCAGATCTTGGTAGCTGCTTCCCCATGTGTGCAAATTCAGTGTGTTCTTGATTTTGAATGGAAATAAAAGTGTAATGACAAATATGTTACTTCCAGGGGAAGACTGTTATTTTCCTTGCCAGTGAAATATACAGCAGCTTCAGAGTAAAATGTGCATGTCTGGGGATGTAGAGAGGGGTTATCTTTTTCTGGTCACTAAATGTTTTTCTGGTCACTAAATGTTTTTCTCCCTTTTAAATATGGTCTTTCTAGTGCTGCTGGTTGCTTTGAATGTTTGGTTTGCAGAATGAATTTCATTTCAGTGCCCTCAGAGTCTCGAGAGAAGAAGTGCACTGCTGTGTCTTCTGAGGCTGGTTGTTTTAACTGATCTTGTTAAATAATGCTATTATTAAATGATGGGAAATTGAACCAAATGTATTTTTCATTGCCCACAAGTTGTGTTTTGAGCTAAATTTCTTTTTATGGCTGGAGAGGCTCTTGCACTGCAGTATTACAATACAGCCATATTAAAAAGGTCCTTGGAGCAAATAACCCTCTAATGCTGCAGCTATGTTTTCAGTAGACTTCAGTAGTTCTGTGGGAAGTGATTGTGTTGGATTTAAGGAATCTGGGCTGAATTGATTGTGCTTTTTTTATTGTGGTGTTAAACTGCTTGTAGACATTCACATAAGTGGTAAATCTAAACCCAAAATCTAAAGAAGCAAAGCTCCAAACCCAAGGCTTTATTTGTGATTCATTTTTTTTTGCAACAGGTTTTTCTGTTTTTTGTTTTTTGTTTTTTTTTTCTTCCCTTCCTTCCTTCTCCCTTCAATTGGCAGAGAGGTTTCCAGCTTTACTGCCTTTCCTTGCCCAAGCAGAGTGCAGTGGTAGATGATACCATCATTCTCCTCTCTGTATGGTTTACTCTATCTCTGATGCTGCAAGGATTGAAGGCAAGTAAGACTAGAGATAAAAGGGAAAGAAGATTCCTGAGGTTGATGGTGTTGGCAAATTGATTGATCAAGGTTTGCTCTGAGGAACCCACTAGGTTTCAGATGGTTTCTTTGGGATGTCATGCTGAAAGAACAGGTCAGCACCTATCCTTCAGTGATTTCACACCAAATTCTCTGGCGTGTGCTTGGCAGGTGTGAAAAGCAGACATGGGACTAAGCTTCTAATGTCAATATTTGGTGCTAAAAGATTAATTTTGAGCAGAAGACAAGCAGTTTGGTTACTTGTCTTTAACTACAGCTCTCCATTACTGGTTTTTGTTTGCTCTAGTAAACACGTAGCTCTTAAAATTGAATTAAGTGTATAAACCACTTGAACCAGAGAGGGGAGACAGACTAATAAATAAAGAATTAAGCTCTTGTGCCACTGACTGGCTGATTACAGCTCTAGCCTGATCACTCAAGCAGTGCTCCAAGCAAGCTCTCCATGCCCAGCACCCTTTTTTTCTGGATTGGAGGGTGGGAATGCTGGGGGTGACTGTGGGGTGATGTCTGCTTGACTGGCAGACACTTATTGCAGAGTGGCACCACTGCTCTGTAATTTTGCCTCTGTAATGATTTTCTGCAGAGAGCTGACAGAGAATTAAAATGTTTATGGTCAGGTTTTCAGAAGGGTTCCTCAGAGAGGAGGGTAGGGATGTCCATCCAGTTTTAGATCTCACTAATCCCAAGCTTCTGTAGTTCCTGTAGTCATGATAATTTTTATTGAGTCTTATGGCAGTGGCTGTTTCAGAGCACAGGAGTGGAAATGTTTCCACTCCAACAGGGTAATCCTAAAAAGAAATCAAAGTGGGAAGGAAGGAGTGGCTGAAAGAGACATCCCACTCCAGTCTTTTCTTCAGGTTGTTCATGAAACCAAAGCAATGGATGAACAGTTGTGTACTTTTGAAATTCAATTTCAGTGGGAAGACTAAACTTTCCATCTTGTGTTTGCTGTAAATGCCATATAATCTTGACACTACTTATCATAAGGATGCAAACCTCAAAGTTCTCCAGCTCAAGCCCATTTCTCCACTGGAGCAGAGGAGCCTGTGGTGGAGGATGGGTGTCATTTCCCATGTGGATGCCAGCTGTGTGCAAGAGGAGCTGAGCTGGAGTCAAGGCTGATACCCAGAATGGCAGCAGGTGGAAAAAAAGTAATTTCTGGAGATCAGCTCTGCCCTTATCAAACTCGTGTGTGCTGCAGATCAAGAACATGCTCTGTGCTTCTTTAACCATCTGATACTGACCTAAAAATCCCTTTGCAGACCCATCTGTGCTCATCAGGTGAGCCTCAGCCGTGCTGGTGCCAGCTATTCACCCTCTGAATTCCCTCATACCCTTCACCAGGCGTGTTTGCTGCAGAAGCAGGATGCTCTTGGAGGTTTCCCATCCCCCTGCTCCATCCACACTTTGTCAAGGGAATTAAGCATGATGTTGCAGCCAGCCCAGTGTGGAGCTGGCAAATAGTGACACCTCCTACAAGGGAAAAAGGAGGAGGGTTGGGATATTCAGGAGAAAATCCCAGGAGGGGTGTATTCCCTGTGTTCCCCATTTTTCTGACTGCAGCCTGTCTACAATTGCTCTCCAGATTTTTGAGGATGTCCTTCTTCTTTCAGAGCTCTAAAGAAGGAATAAGTGGTGTGTTGTGGGTTTATGCTTAACCAGAGATGCAGGAGCAGGCTGGAAGTGAAAACAGGCCAATCTCAACTGCTGCTAAGAGCTCTTGGAAGTGGGAATGAGAAGTATTCTTTTGAGTAAGCTGGATAGCAGGTGGAAATGACCCTATACACAGTGTCTATAAAACAGAGTGTTGGATAAAATGGTCCTATTACAGGAAGTGCAGAGGGCAAAAAACCTAAGCAGTCTTGACAATCATTTTGGGATTGTTCTGCAAGAAAATCAAAGGCTTGTCAGTTTTTGCTTTTATGCACATAAATCACCTTTGCTCCTCCTGTTTCATAAAATGCACCGGGTCAGGACTTTGCTTGCCTCTACACTATTGTGAGTATTTACAGTAGAATACACATAGCACGCAACAGGAGATTCATATTTCACAGCACTTTCATTTTTCATCAGTATGCCAACTTTAAGAACCTCCAACTTCCCTTTAAAATAGCATGGAGATCTGCAAGCCAGTTAAAAGGAATGAGAATACATTCTGATATTCCTCTTTTGTAACCACAGATTGATGCATTCTAGAGCCAACTCCTTTGATTCTTCCAACATTTAAACATGAGTGACTTAGAGAAAAAAAAAACCACTATATGAATATTTACTCCTGTTTTAATATAGCAGAGCCCTACTGAAGTCAAAGCAAGTGCAGCTGGTTCCTCAAGCTGAGGATATGGCCCAGAAAAGGACTTTCCTAATTGGCAGGAGGCTGCTTTGGTTCCATTCCTTGCAGGGCAATATTTTAGAAAAAAAAAATAAAATCATACTAACATCAGAAGGATTTCTCATTTGTAAAGTTAAATGCTCCTCAGTGAGAGGTGAGGGGATTACTCCAGCTCAGAGAGTGTTTTCCCTGACTAATATATCCAAAATGTATGTTGGGATTGCCCAGCACTGATAATTCACACACCTCTGGAGTGGAATCCAGCAGCCATTCCAGGCTGGAAACATTATGCAGGAGGGGTTTAGGGAAGAGAAATGAAGAAAAACTAATCCAATTGAAGCTGCAAGGGGAATTTAGGAAGCAGAATGCAATTATCCGAGTTGGATATTGGCCAGGACATGTTAGTTAACATTTTCACTCTTGTGGGGATTTTCATGGGATCTTTAATGACGATGAATGGTCAGGGCTCTATTTTACATCTCATTTGAAAGCCTGAGCTTTCACTTCTTCATGAGGATGAAGTGAATGCTTTGCCTTCCCTCAAGATGTGTTGCTTTAGTCAATCTGCTTTCCTCCCATTGGGTCAGGGCTCTCTGGGCACGCCTGCCTGGCAATTCCACCTGCCCGTGGATTTTCTGCACCCTGAGCTGCTGAGTCAGAAGGAAATCCAACACTCAGCATTGCACATCAAAGCCCAATTCCACTTTAAGAGGTCTTCATGTGGAGAGGATTCCCTACAGTTCAACTGGCCATGGATAGAATCACAGGGTGGTTTGGGTTGGGAGGGACCTTAAAGGTCAGCTCATTCCAACCTCCTGCCATGGGCATAATTCCCTCCTTCCCCAAGCACCAGGCTGCCAGGTTTCTTCCCTGTTTTATGAGGACTAATGGATGGAGGAATCATCTGTCAATAGTAAATGTGATAAATCTTATTGAAACTGGCGTTCCAGGAGAAAGGAGTGGATGCATAAAATATTTCCTTCTCTATAATTGTGATTTTCTATTTAGTTATCTGAACTTGAATCCTTTCTGAAGCAAACAGGCAGTTCTTCTCTGTAAAAATTCAGTGTCTGGTTACAAATGTGTTTTTATATTAGTGCTTTTTGGTATTCAGGCAAGGAAAACAGTAGGATGGCAGTTTGCTGCTGGAGGGGAGAAGGGGTTTCCTCTTCCTTTGGAGGTTCAGGGATGGTGTGTTTGGTACGATTCAGTCAAACATCATTCTGGGAACTTGGAGGATTGCTCTGTATCCATTGAATTACCTTTTAATCTGTTTATCAACATGCTTGCAGACTATCTTAGAGGTCATGAGGCAGTGGCAGATGCTGGGAGATAAAATTAGATATGCATCCAGACTTTACTGTATAATTTTGTTAACAAAAAGAGCAATGTAGTAGTAGATACTTTTTTTTTTTAACCCTTTCTTTTTCTACTGGAAAATCTCTCCTGAGGTTTTGTTTTCCTGTCAGATCCAATATAGGTAGGCTGTGCTTCTAACCCACATATTCCACTGATACTCATGTGCAACACAAATAATTAAAAGATAACAGGGTTAATACTCTCCTTGTAGCAAAGGTTTTTGCTGTTTATATAGGAATTTCCCCCAAAACTCTCATGGTATCATCAATGTCAATATTCTAAAATGCTGTTTCAAAAATCACTCAAAATATTCATAATGCATCAAGCGATACATTTTGTACATTTTTATGTCTTTGGGGACAGTTTAGGTTGTTTTATGGTCTGTGGAATGATGGATAAATCCAATATCTACATCCACTCATCCTGAATTTCTGGTTAAAATTAAAGAGCTGACCACTCTGACCTGCTGTGGTGGATTTCCTACAGAATTTGTGAGATTTCACAGGGGTGAGTGCTGGGGAGAGTCTCACCACTCTGTTACTGTCAGACTCATTTAACTTAAAGGTGGGTCTTAGTTGTGCTCATCTCCTTTCAGGATGTGAACCAAAAGCCCAGATTTTCAAGAATGTTCAGAACATGTGGAATGTAATGTTAAGGGTCAAAAGGAATCATGATAATTGTCCAAAAGCCTCAAAGGAAACCACTTTTTCTCTTCTTATAAAATAACAATGTCTTTGGTGCAAGGCTGGGTTTTGTCCCTCATAAACAAAGTGAAAGTGCTTAGGGGCCCCCCCCATGTAAATAAAATGCCCATTCCATCTGCCTCTTGTAGCTTGACCCACAAAATCACAACAAATGTTTCCACTGCATGAAAGAACTGGATGAATATATTATGTTGGCCAGGTGTGAATCTGTGGTCTGTGACATTTCGTGCCTCGTGTGGGCATTGTGCTGTCATGTGGCACAGTGGGCTGCATTAAAAGAGTCTTTGGGGATAAAGAGAGACAATATGGACAGAGGCTGTTGTTAGGCAAAATAAATTATAGAGTAGCTCATCCAGTGTGAGAAGGATTGGGAGTGATGTAGTTTCAAACATCGTTTTTGCAGTAATTGTGCTGTTTGAATTGTGACCTACTTTAATAACATTCTATCGTTTTTAATATTTCTTTATTCATTACATTTTATACACACTCAGGTGGTTTACTGCAAGCTGTGTGGAAATTACAATGAAGGTCAAGTGCTCTCTGTGAGGATAACTTATTACTGAAAATATTAACTGTTGTCATTACTGTTTTCCAACATGAAATTTTATTTGTCTGGTGAATGAAGAGATGATGTTGGGCTTGTGTTAAAAGTGTGTGATTACTGTCAGTAGACCAAAGTCCTTCCACTCACAGTTTTGAGATGTGCATGATCACTGAACAAGTGTCACTTTAAATTGATTTATTTTTCCCTGCACTCTTAAGCTGGTACAGGCCCTTATCAGAAACATCCTTGAGATTAGGACTGGTTTATATAGATTTAACTTTTCGAAGCCTTTAGTAAGCTGAGGCTAAACTGAGATTTGCAGCTTTACTATTGAAATAACCATGCCTTCACTTGGCTTTGCAGCTCTTCAAATGAGCTTAAATTCATGCTTTAAATTATATTAGTTCAGTATTTTTCATGTGGAAAAGGCTTTGGCCCACTAGAGGTCTGTGTAGAGGTGGAGTAAAGCCTTAGTTAGGGCTGAGAGCAGGCTCTCCATGGCCAGTACTGGGGTCACTTGAATCACAGGTGTTCCACAGTGGTTTTCCTTAAAAAGAGACTTTCCAACAGTTGCCCTGTGGTTAGTGGACATGTAATTGTGAATTTTCACTGAGAGTTTGGAAAAATGGGATCAGGACATCACTTTCTCAAGTCATAATCCTACTTTGGTAGAGCAAATATATTGCTATTCTCGGAGCCATGGAAATCCATGGGGGAAAAAGGGAAGCCTTGGAGCATCCCTGCTGTCCTTACACAACCTAACATATGTGGGATACCAGTGCATAATTTATTACATATTATTGAAATAGAATCATTTTTTGTAAAGGTCAGCTGTCACAGTGTCTGGAGTGTTTCAGTTTTTATTATGCAGATTTGAGATTCCTTTAGGAATCAAGTCTAAAATGGGCAGAATGAAGACAGAGGAGTTGCAGTGAATATTCACCCTTTTGGCTGTGGCAGCAGATCAGGGATTGAAGCTTTACCAGCTTTCTGATTGCATTATCTAAATTCTTGCCTCCTGGTTTGATGGGATGGATTTAGAGGTTTCCCTGGTCCAAGACCAGGGACATCTCAATTTAGAAGTCGTGTATCTAATATTCCTTCTGAGCTATTTAATTTGAATTCTTTGAAGCTTTACCAGCTTTCTGATTGCATTATCTAAATTCTTGCCTCCTGGTTTGATCTGATGGACTTAGAGGTTTCCCTGGTCCAAGGCCAGGGACATCTCAATTTACAAGTCATGTGTATCTAATTTTCCTTCTGAGTTATGTCATTTTAATTCTCTACAGTTGTGTCTTCTAAGTATAATCTGGAAGAAAAATAGAGTAGGTAGGTAAATTTTCTGGGCTGTTAAAGTTTCTGCACTGCTGTGCTGGATTTGGGTTGGACAGGTAAGTTAGGAAGGCAAGAACTGTTTTATAGAAACAAAAATGAGAGATCTTTAGCGGAATGTCTGTTTTCTGGGTGAAATCTCCACTAGACAAAGCTTTCATGTCAGCCCAGCAGAAGAGAGGAATAGGAGAAGGTTAGTCCAGGAAAGAGAGGACTTCTGATAAAGACTTCTGATAAAGCCTCATTAAACCCCTCTGGAGAGCTGATTAAGGAATTTCTTTTCCATTTAATGAAGTGAAGGGTGTCACACAGTGTCAGAGGCAGCAGACACAAGTAGGACACTCACACAGGTGATGCTCTGCAGGAGAGCTCAGTGCCTCGGGATGTTGAGGGTGCTAAAGCCTGACACAGACCAAACAATCCCCTGGAAGAGTCTGTGGTGGAACTGAGGGCCAAACTGGGGGTGACCCTGCTTCTGCCACAGTTGTGCCAGGCTCACAGATGTGTTCTGGTGAATTATCTCAAGCTGTGGGTGCTCTTGGTGCCTGCCAGGGAGCCAAGGCTGCTGCATGTGGGGCCAGCTTCATTCTGCTCACAGACAGAAGGAATTTCTTACACAGAGGTGAGGAGCTCAGCCAAAACCCAGTGTGGAGCAGTTCATCTCTCCCTGCTGTCCCCCAGGTGAAGGGATTTCTTACACAGAGGTGAGGAGCTCAGCCAAAACCCAGTGTGGAGCAGTTCATCTCTCCCTGCTGTCACCCAGGCTTCTCTTGAGTCAAAGCTGTTTGAGTGTGGGACACAGTAGGAGTTGCTTCTAAGGGACAGGCAGCAGTGTTGGAGGAGAGGTGTTATCTTCTAGCAAGGCTCCCAGTGTTGCAAAGGTGTAGAAAACTGAATTGGTTGTGCCTGATTTATTTTGCTGTAGTTTTAAGCAGTGATTTTCGTTTAAGGCCCCTTATTTCTCTTACTTGGTGATAGGTGCTCTACCTTTGGTGTTTGTAATGATCTCTCTGCTGGAGCTGCTTGTTCTTATCCAACACTGGTGTTGGGTGTGTCTGTATCCATCTGCACCCTGCTCTAAAGCTTGTGAAAGGCCCCAGCAGAATTTTAAATGTATATATTAAAAAAAATAAAGATGTTCAGAAGCCATTGTATTCCATTTAGGTCATATTTGAAGCTTTGTTCCAAACTCGCGTGGAAACTCCATTTTTATTGGAAGAGGAGAACCTTGGGTAATTGCTTGACATGAGGAATTAGGGCTTAAAGAAGAACACTAAATATCATGAGACTTGTGATAAAATCTTAAGCACTGTATAAGCCACTGAGGGCTGTCAGGGTGTAATTAGGTTTGATCATTATCAGCTTGAGCCAGAATTGCACAGGTTGCTGAGACATGGAAGGCCACGTGCCCCATTACCAGTTCCATGAGCAGCTCAGAACCCTTCCTTGAGGATGGTGAGCTGGGCTGACTGGGCATTTTCTTTATTTCCTTTGCATTTTTGCCTCTTTCCTTCACAGGTTGCTTTGCACAAGATCAGTTTTATCTTGTGCCCAATCACAGGAATTCCTCCCCTATGGAGAAGTGATCTGGGCTGAACATCCCTCTTGTTCCTGTTTGCCCAATTCTTTCTAATTCTGGAGTTTGAGGAAGCTGTTTTAATTCTAAATGGTTGTCTTTGAAATAGGTTGTTTTTCTGTGGAAATGCTTGTCTGTTTTCATAACTTTTTGTAAGCAAATCTTGAAGAAATATAATATAAATCTTAATATTGAAGTAAGAATGTCACCTTATGCAGGGCCCTAGGGTATGTTTCTTAGTGATAGGACCTGGAATAGAGTTTATTAATAATTCCACTTATTGCAGACTCTGTTGCCTTCAGATTACCATTTCAAGTGCAAATACACAGCGGAGATTACAAAGTGGCAACATTTAAAAAGCAAAGTTCAGATGCTGTAATTGTGCAACGGAGTCACTTGGTATTATTTAATAAAAGAGGCATACAAAAAGGTTTCTCACTCTAATTTCATTAATAATGTATTTTGCATTTGGCTGGAGACATTTGGCTGGCAGCTTTTCTTTCGGGGTGCTGTGGAACAAAGCAGTAATGCACTAAGATTTCCTCTTTGGGGTCAGGCTCTACCTCATGGTTGCTAAGAGTGGCAAGATCACAGAGCCCTGATTTCAAAAATACAAACTAGGGAATGGAATAGCATTTTTAGCTGTCAGCAAATAGAAACAGAGATGGGAGAAGTTGTGATCTGTGGAGGAAAATGGTGTGTCCATTGAAGCTGCTTAGTTTGATATGTATCCTGATTTATTTTCCCTGTTTCCTGAAGAATCAGTATGGACACACACACTCACTGCTGTGCCAAAGGCTTTCACAGGAGGACTTTATGCCACAGCAGTCTCCTCTGCCAGGAAGATTTCTCTTCTGGTTGCAAACATAATATTTTACCTTGCAGATGTCTGTGCTGGCTCTCTGGCTGTGCTCACCTTTGCTTCCCCTGCAGCTCCCACACCTGATTGTGCTCCCAGCCCTGCAGTTGCCTGGCTAACTCACTTTCTGCCTCATTTACTTCCCAATGACTGCTGCACACCTTCCCAAATTCAGGACCTGCCCACCTTTGTGACTGGCTGCTCAGTTTGCTGCAGTGGCGCCGTGTTCAGCGGCTTCTCTTGGGAAATGTTACAGCCACAGATCTCTGGAATTGTGGAGCTGGGTTTCATTACCTTCACCAGAAGAAGGGAATGAACACTGGGGGAAAAATATCCCACTGAGGGCACTGCGAGGAATTCCAGCTGAAGGATTCAGCAGGGAAGAGCTGGTGCCAGGGGTTGTGTGTGTTGGTACCTCACTGTGTGCTTTCCTAAGAAAAGCAGAAATTCCTGGTTACCTGATCCATCCTGAACATCTCTAACAAACACCAGGCCAAGCCACTTGTGTTGTTGGGACTTTGCACTTAAGAAGTGAATGCCAAGGTTTTGGAGAGGTTCAAATACACTGAGAAAATACCTTTTTTAGAGTAAACCTAAGGCAACTTGAGATCACCGTCTTGGAGTTGTGAGCTCTTGTCAGCTTGGTGCTCACAGTGACAGAAACACATGTTGGGGTGTGAGCTGTGCTGCTCCCCATCAGTTGTTTTTCTCTGTACAAAATGATATATTCAGTCCTTGGTGGCTCCCAAGGGAGAGTCCTGGAGTGATTCTCTTCTCACAGCTACATCTGCACCTTTGTGGCCCTCACTGCTCTGCTTGCTGACTCTCCTGGGGAAGATGAATGAGTGCGAGTCTGGGGATTTTTAGTTTCTTTTGTTAAGATTCTGCTCAGTCTGAGATGAGTCTTTTTTAATGGACACTTGTATGGACCGATTGTGGCTTTTTTCCCATGTAGTTATTTCTAAGATCTTTCTTCCATCATATTTCAGATCTTTTTAAAGCCTTGGGTGTGTGTATCCAGATTCCCTTGCAGTTCAGGGACAGCACTGTGACTGCCCACCTTGTGCAGTGTCTTAACCAAAAACCCCCTTTCATGTTGTATATCTCCTATTGTTTTTATCAATTTCCCCACCTGTTTTCAAGTTCTATGTCTGATTTCAGAATCACAGTTTATTAAATACTGGAAAGTATTTTTGCTTTGAAGGTCTCTAAGTACCGTACTAACAGCACAGAACAAAATCCTATGTAAACTCAAGTAGTTTTTCCATAATTTCCATAATTCCTTAGTTAATTGGGGCAACTAATAAAGTAAAATAGGGGCTGAGATGTGGCATGCATGTGCTTTGCTGTATTCTGTGGACATCTGATTTGTAATTGCCATGTTGCTTATTTTGTAGGTGGAATATTGTTTTAGAGCTCAGCATTGGAGCAGGAGAGCTGCTTGTGATTCTGTTGGAGGATGGGAGAGACAACAGAATGAGGCAGAAATCTTATTTTTCTGGTGCTTTTCTCTTGGAGGAGGCTGAATCTGAGAGCCTTGGCACCATTCCACAGCAGAGGAGCTTGCAGTGATGCTGCAGTTTTGTTGGTGCCACTGCAGACACAAAGGCTAAAACAAATCAAACTGAGCTGAGAGGAGCAGATGGGGCAAGTGAGAAGTTGGGAAATCATTCAAAGTGTTAGACACCGAGCAATTTCAATTTTCCCGAGACAAGTGGGTGCTGTGGCACAACATGGCTCTTTTTGACACTCAACACACGTGAGGCAGTTTTGGAATAAAAGCTGCATCAGGTGTTCTGTTTCCAAATTTCTCTGCCTGAGGGGGAGAGTTTGCATTTGGCAAGGATAGCTGTAAGGGGGGGTGGGGTGGTGAAAACAAGATTATCATGAATCCTTTCAGGTGTTTTGTTGACTACTCTGAGCAGAGTGTGTGTAACAAATGAGCAAAGTTCCTCTGTTGGAGGCAAAAATGGAATTTATAAGGGTATCACAAGGCAGTGGGGTTCAAAGAAATTGGACAGATATTTCCTTTCTGCTAGAAACATTGTCTTGATTTTAATGTTCTCCTTAAAGGATAAAATTTTTGCCCCATAGCATGGGAATCAGCAAAAGAATAAACCCCTCACTTTAATAAATATAAATGTTGGAAATTTTGGCATCATCAGTAATGAATCCACAGAAATTGTTTGGAATGTGTGAGCTGTATCCCTCTGTAACACTCTTCTTCTGTTAAGGTTCCCCTTTAAGGGGTTTGATTCCCTTTAAAGTGTGGAAATCAGATACAAAGCATTCTGGTCTCACCTGATAATTGTGGCCTAAACACGATTTTGCAGTATTTACTGTTTATAATAAATAAATAGACTGTAGATAATTCCTGCTTTAAAAGCTGTAGGGCACAGAAAAGTTGGGTGTAGGAAGAATGTGTATGATAAGGCATAGTTCCAGCAGAAAGAAAAGGAACTTAAATAGCACTTGGATTCTTTCCATCCACCCTACGAAGAAGAAAATTGGTTTGCAGGAAATATAGGTCATGGCAGTGTTCTGGCATCTTGATGTTGCTGTTTTGTAAGTACACTGGATTGCTGGCAGCACAATTTGGGACTCCCATTAGAGCTGCTCTTTGCTGTCAGGCTTAAAGGCCATTTAATATCCCTTATCTGATCTAATGCACTCCTCACACAGACAAAGAAAATTTAAAAGATGCTGTGAGTTTGGGGGATTTCTGTTTGGGTGTGGGTTTTTAAATTTTTTTTCCTTTTTTTTTTAAAGGAGTTACTGAAAGCCAATTTGGAGATTCTGCCTGTTGGTCCATCCAAGAGTCAGTTGCTTCAGTAAGAACTCAGGGTTCAAGGATGTTTAATGAATGAGGCATTGAAGGGAGATTTTTCTCCCCTCTCCATGATAAAGCACAGGGAAAAACCCAAACGTTGCATTATTATGCCACGTGGTTTTACAGATACCAGCTTATGATTGGAGAAAAGCCTTGGCTTTTTGAACATGGACTTTGATTATGGCATTAATCTAATTTCTTTGTGCTAGGAGAAGTACTGAAGGCAGCTGTATTCTGTGATTCAGGTGGTCTGTATTCTCCTCTGTGCCCAGCAGCTGGACTGGGTCAGTGGTGTTTGTAGGACTGAGGATGAACAGGAGGTGACACTGCTCCCTTCTGGGACATCATGGCATTAAAATGTGAAGAAACACATTTTTCTGCTTAGTTCTGTTCAGCTGGCCACTATGAATAGTAAGAGGCCAGGATGAAACCAAGAATGTGGAAATTTGGGTGAGGGAATTGTAAGGTATTCTCCTTACATCCCACAGTGCTGCTCTAGTTTTAGGAGTTATAGTCTGTGTATAAATACCAGACCTGCTAAAACTGCTTCATCTTCACCTGTATTTTCTTTTTAACTGCTTTGTCTTGAATAAGACTGGAAGTCAACAAATCCATGGAATCAGATGAAGTCAAAGTCTGTCTTGCCTCTCCCTCACCCTGTCCTGGGGTCACTTGTGGTTCCTGGGGTTTGGGTTGTGCAGGTCTTTCTCAGACTCCTTGTACCAAGAAGGGCTGCAGTGAATTGAAACCCTTTTGTTTTGGTTGATGTGGGATTTTTTAAAAAAATATGCAATCAGGAAAACTTCCTGTGGTGACAACAAGGTTTTTCTTTTAGGTGGATGTGATTATCAAGCCAGTGTTATTGTACCTTAGTTTCTTGCTTTCTTAGTTTCTTTTTATCACTTTCAGCAGGATTTGCAGGACTGATTCTTTAAGTCCTGAACAAGGAGGTTGTGTGTGCACATGTGTGTGTGTGTTTTTCAAAAAACTTAAAATAATACCTTTAAAAATCTATTAATTTTAATTTTTTTAATATAAAGACGCAAAAATGAGCAAACAGAAAGGCCTATCAGTTATGTGTATCTGATTGAAATGCATTGATTCTTATACATAAATTATTATTGCATGCAATTGCATGAACAAATGGAAAAGCTGGGTTTAGGACCCCTTGAAAATAATCTATTTCTGTTAGATATGCATATCATTTAGATACATTCTTGTCTACACAGTGTATAATTTTTCAGTGGTTCTTTCAGAGGTAATTGTGGAAGGCAAAATGTGCTATGTGAATATGGTACTTCAAATTGTTGAATGCTTCCATGAGAAAATACATGATTAGTCTGCAAATAATCTCTTCAAAGGCCCTATTTCAAATCTGAACTCTCAGATGGCTTGGGTAGTCTTTGCTCTTGCTTTGGAGGGTCTGAGAATGTTAAAACCATTTACATGCATTGTCACAAAATAATTTTATGGGGTTGATCCTGCCTGACACGATGCTTCACACCATGATGGAAAAATTCATAAATGTGTTCTTCCATTTGATGCTCAAGAAGCACTTAGATGCACTCATTTCTCTAAGAGTTATTTTCTCTCTTTATATCCAATTCAGGGATTATGGTCAAGTGCTCATTTTTATGGTATTTACAAGAAACAAGTAGAGCCAGCTTGCTCATAACCCTCTCCCTCCACCCCCTGCCCAGATTCATCCTCGCAGCATCCTGGAACAAAGAGAGCTGAGATTCTGAGCCTTGCTCCCATCTGATTCAAGAATGCATTTCCCTGTAGTAATTTTTAAGAGGCTGAGTTGTTTGTGGTCAAGAGTCTAATAAGGTTATGTCCTTTATAGTAAAGAAGGAGTGGTGGTTAATAAGTTTCTGGGCTGCCTAAAAATTTTAATTTAGGATGAAGTTCTCAGTGTTGTGTTTCCCAGCCATGAGGTGTGGGGGAGACCAGCTGGCTGTAAGAGGGGTGTGTAGGATTCAGTCTGATCCTGCAGTTGCTTTAGGTGTTGGCTCTACTAGCTTGGGTAACATATGTGTTTTATTTGTGTTGTTTTGAGGCTCGGCCTCTGCTCTCCACGAAGGGATTGGGTAAACAGCAGTGCTGGTTTATCCCCAGTGCCCCGTGCTGAGGGAAGGTTATGGGAAAGGTTGTGGTGAGAGAGCTCTGAGGAGCAAAGCATGTCACACATCATCACCCTGCAGAGGTGTGGAGATGACACGTTGATTCTGCTACTCAGCCCCCTCTGGGTGTCTGTGACCAGGTGGTGACACTGATTTATCACACAACTTCAGCTGCCTTTCACAAGTTCACAATAATTTATCAGCCTGTGCACCTAAGAGTGAGCAGTTCTTTTTGACCCTTGTTTTGTGTTCAGTGGAATTAATGATTTAAAAGTTGTGCCCACAATTCATTAAATAGCTAAGCTGGTTTGGGGATTCAGATTTAATTCAAACCATTTGGTTACCACACCAAACAGCTATGCTAAACAGTTCAATAATGTCCTGGTTTGAAAAGACTGGTGTCTGCTTTGAAATGGAAAATGTAAACCCCCTCTCTCCCAGCTACATTTTTCAACCTAAGATAAATAAATACTGGAATTTAATTTGTTGAGATATACAAGAAAAAGAGCTCATAATCTGAGTTATTCTGCAATAGAATTAATGTAGCAGAACAACCTTTACCAAAACTTCACAGTGTCCCCTGTTTTCCGGTATTGGTTAGAAATACTTATCCTGTTTGTCACCAGGGGTTTGTCCCCTGTGACACTGCTGGGATGTGGCTCTAGCAAGGAAAGGCTGCTGTTGGCCAGTGGCCACTCCAGTTTGGCTCCTGAGCCTCCAGCTGTGTTCTGTGTGCTCTGAGCTCTGGGTGCTGTGCTGACCTTTCCAGGAGCCCTGGGGATGCCTCCCTGCCACCCCTCATCACCTGGGATTTTTGGCAAGGTTGTATTTCAGTGCTCTTTGGAATTTTCCCCTGCTCAAGCTTGCTTTTCTGGGATGAGGAGGAGCTGCTGTGGCTGCATGGAGTGTTGGTTTTGGGAATTTCTAACTCACAGAAAGGCGCCTGCAGGTCTGGATATGCACACTTCAAAATGTGTATTTATGAATTTAAAATGACAAACTTTTTTTTTGCTTGGGTGTTTTATTTTTGGACTTTTTTCCCAAATAAGCTCTGTAATGAGTTGATCCTTTGACTCACCCACAGATAAGACAATTCCAGTGAGAAGCTGTTTTATGGAATTCATTTTGGAAGCTATTCAGGGAAATTACTGCAGGCTTTTTGAGAAAATTAGTGGGAGCGTGGAAGGACCACAGAAAGTTTTTTTCCCTTAGGATTTTAAGTAGGATCTTACAAAGGGAAGGAAAAAACACAATCCCAAATTGTAACGAAAGAATTTTTTAAATAATGTAACAAAATTATGCAAACTCTAGGTTTGGATGTGGGTGAGTTCTTAGCTGTTCCTCCTAGTGAAAGTTTTATTTTAAATTAGTGCTTGTAGAAATGAAAGGAAATTACTTAATCACTGCTCCAAATGTGTGTGTTTATATGGGGGCGTGTGTGTATCCCCTTTGCAAGATGTTAGGGTTTGGATTTAGGATGATGTTAATAAATGAATGTACAACTTGTAGGAGTGAAATGATCAAGGCAACTACTCTGTAGGGCTGTGGGAACCCCAGGGGCTCAGTTCATGATGAATATAATCAGCTGGATTCACCTGAAATTTTTTATTCTGGAAAAAAAAAGTGAATCAAACCTCTGGGTCTTTCACAGGGACTTTTAAATTATTTGAATTGGAGAGGGGTATTTCTTGGTGCTTGAATTAGGTTAATGTTTTGTGGGTATACATATACATGATCCAGGACATGGAGAACTGGGGAAACTACACGTGGATTTCTGTTGAGCAAAATGATGTCTTTGAGTCTTTATGACACAGGTTATTAAAGGAAGAAGTCAGATGGTTGGAATAACTTAATCTAATTCTTGTAAATGTGAGCCACACATGGAGTGTGTGATGCTGAACTGCAGCGAGGGGAATAGAGGAGCAGGTGCTGCTGTGGAGGATCCCAGCAGCATCCCGTGCAACTTTACACTAAATACCAAATAACTTGGAAATGTGCCTCGTCTGTGCATGGGGCTAATTGATTTCTGAGCCACTTGGTCTGGAGGCTTGTTTGTATTTAAGGTACTCTTTGGAATCCCTCTCTCTGCACTATTCCTTTGTGTGTACCAGACATCAGGAACCTCCAGGACAGACTGCAGCCACGCCGAAGCCATTCCAGGAATTTTTTGGCACACCTTCACATCAAAGGACAGATACTGTGTGTTTCTTGTATAGTCTGGGGTGTATTAAGCCCAAGACCATCTTCTTGTAAATACTTCTGTAAAACTATTTTTAAATATTGTTCTTATGGCGTGTCAGGGGTGTGGACAGTCTGTGTGGCTTCACCATCTCCATCAGTGCAGGTGTGTTGGGTGGGGTGTCAGTAGTTCAAGAATGCTTTGTGAGAAACTCCCTTGTACTCTGCATCCTTCTTCTTCAGTGTGATGCCTTCATTATCCCAAACTGTGCTTGAACCCCTTCCTGTTTCTGGGTGACACAAATATCTCTGTGGCATGTGGGGTTTCTCTTCCCCAGTATTATTTTCAGGGTGGGAATAGCACATTAACCTGTTTAAAAATAACAACAACAAAAAAAATAAACACAAACAAAGAAATCCCCACCTTGAATGACTGAATTTGTCACAATAATTAAGCATGGTAGCTACAGCTCTGGATGAGTTTCACCTGCTAAGAGCTACTGCAGTCAGCACCATATGGTGGCCTTTTTTTTCCCCTTTTTAATAGACTTAGAACAGCAATTTGTTTCACCCATGAGCCAGCACCACAGCATGCATTGCTTAACAGAAACAACGTCAGACTGGTGAGCTTTTTCATTTTGAGTTTCAAGGAGCATTTAGCTGAGCTTCATAGCCTGCTTTCTGGCACTGTCTGTTTGCATTGTAACTCTTTGATGTATAAAATTAAAGAGCTGAAGGACAGAAGGGCTTGATTTTCTGACCAGAGACTCCTCAGTCTTAATGTTTGCAAATAATCTCCTAATATTTACCTGCCTCTTCGATTTATTTTCAAGCTCTCACCAATGTCTGTGTGTCACCCTGAGACTGTGGAAAGAAAATTATTGAAGAAGATATTATTTTATTTGATGCGTGGACTGAAAGTGTTTATTTATGGGTGTGTCTGTGAAACAGGGCCTGGTGCAGAAATCCTGATCCTCCTGCAAAACACAGAGCAGTATTACAGCACTGAGGGCCTTTTCCCCAACAGTGCCATGGGCATGTGGCAGTGTTACTTTTATCCTGGTTTCTCCCCAAATGACCAGAGGTACCCATATTTTTATCCCCTTGCTGCACAGTGCCCCATAAGCTAACAAACCCACAAGTTCAGGACCCCTTTGTCTTAAACCTTTGGTTTTGTGATTGACAGATACAATGAATACAAAAATAAGATTTTTTTTTTTGCATATTTTTAGGCTTCCTTATAACTTGGGCAAGTCATGCAGTACCTCATTAGCCTGGAATGACATTTCCAGAATGGAACAAAGACCTGGTAGCACAGCAAGCTGCCCTACAATGCCCAGGATTTGTGTTTAATTCCCTTCCCACACCACTCCAGGTCAATTGTTTATGTTAGGGAGGCAGCAGGACTCCCTGGGTGGAAGGGCCATGAGAATACACCTGGATCTCAGCTCCTGAGCTTGGGAGGCTGTGAATAACCCATCCCAGACCCTGCCACCTCCCCAGTTGATGAGGGTCACGCTGAGTCCTCATTCAGATGCAGGAGCTGTGGTCCTGGTGTCTTCCATCCTTCCTCCCTGTCCCCTAATTGCTGCTGGGATCTTGCAGCTGGTGATGGCCTTCTAATTCCGGATCAATACTCAGGTTGCTTTTGTTATTTGCTGGTGTTGATAACCTGACTCTGCAAGTCACTCACCTGGTGATAACCAAGCCCTCTGCTTAATTAGGAATATCTGCTTAAAAATAAGATAGGTATCTGGGGAAAATGCAGCTTACAAATGGCTGCAATTAAAACTCATGGAGCAGATTTCCCACATCTGTCCTATTGGGTTTCTTTTTTCGTTTCTTGGAAGGCTAAGGATGAAACATTTCTAGAGGGTACAGGTGTTCTGTTCAGAGATCATCTGCAGTGAGATGGGTTTGAGCTCTCACACCCCAGCCTCGTTCCTGTCTTGCATCCTTGTGTACTTTGACTGGAATAAAATATACTTTTAGTTTCACAAAGCTTTAAAAACAACAGGGAATGCTGTGTGGTTTTTCTTTGTAAATTACTCAGCTTATCTGGAAATAAGGTGCCCCATTTACCTCCAACATGGGGGACTTTCCAGTCCTGAAAGCAAACTTCCCTTTAATTTTTCACCAAGAGTACTTGCTCTGCGCAGGAGAGATTTTAATCTGAATTTTGATTGGATTTGGATAGAAAGAGTTATTCCTTGGAGTTCTCTAATGAGATGGGAGAAAGGGGAGCTTGGGGAGGGTAATGCAGTGCCCAGGAGCTTTTTGTTCTTCACAGACTTTTAACTTCATGTGCCTTTGCCACTTTCTCGTGCTCAAGTAATGTTCAAATGGGTTTAGTTTGCAAATTTAAATGAGCTTCCTAATGTTCTCATTTTAGCAATACCATCTAGAAATACTGATTAAAAATGTCACCTAGTGATTTTAATCTGTGAGGAATGGGCAGTTCTGAGAAAAGCAGATCAGTTTTTTTTCTCTGTACACCTCCATCACAGCAGAAATGGTCCTGGTAATGTTCCCTGCCTGAAAAGTGTGTGTTTGGCTGCTTTTGGGAGAAACAGGAATTTGCATTCTATTTCTGAAGCACCAGTAAACTCCAATCTTTTCAACCAGCACTGGATTTGAAGTTGAAATTTCTGGTTTGAGGGAATCTGTCCCACCTTGCAATTTTGGGATGATTCCCTGAGCCAGCCTGCACTGCAGAGCTTCCCAGGGCCCAGCACCTGCAAGCCTGAGCTCCCTGGGAAGTGTTGGAAGGTCACCAAACTGGGGTCATTTGCCCAAACCCTCTTTTTATCAGAGATTTTCTGCTCAGGTGTTTGAGCCAAGATCTGCTGATATTTGCAACACAAAAGATGTTTTGTGTTCCTTCTGCTTGCAGGTCCCAGAGTCAGTATTTTTTTTGGCAAATGCTGATATTCTAATTTGTTTTGCAATGCAAAGTCCTTCATTAATCCAAAAATCACTCCCCAGACTACAAGTAAAGGACAGAACTTTGTCTTGTGGAGAACAGTACTGTCCTGCAGTAGGAGATATTTCAGAGAGCAGGTTGGGGACAGATTTACTAGACTGATTGAATAATTAAGGTTGGGAAAGACCTTTTAAAATCATCCAGCCCAATTTCTGAAAGTCAGAAGAGATTCCTGTTAGTTCAGAGCACCAGGGGCTCGTGGTGCAGGTGGAACTTCTCCTCTGCAGCAATCAGATGCCAGCTATCAGTTAGCACAGACCTGAGGGCACTTAAATAAGGGAAGGACAAGATCAAAACATCACCTTATGATTTACAAAAAAGGTGAGTTGTGTAGTGCCCTTAGAGCAGGACTGCAGAATATTTTGTTATTCCTAAAAGTCTTTGAGGGAAAAGAAGCTGAAGGATATGAGCACCCTTAGTGTCTTCCATTTAGAAAAGAGATGGAGGAGGGTAAGAATCAGTTAATATATGACAGCACTAGTATTGAATATGTTCTTTCATACATGAAATTATCCCATAAGCGAGACAAATTGCTTGAATAATTACAAAAAATCCCAAAAATGCTGATGTGGGAAAGACCTTGAAAGATAACTTAGTGTGTTGCCAGGCTCTTAGGTGAGATCAAGTGTACCTGTCTCACCTCCAGAAGCTGACAGTCTGTCTAACCTCTTTTTAAACCTTGGATATTGATTTCTCATCTTCCCTAGACAGCCTGTTCTGGGTCTTCACCACTCTTACTGTTAACAAGACTTTCATTTTTCTAATACCCAATTCTTCTCCCACTTGTCCTTCTGTCAGTTGCACGAGAAGAGCTGATGGATGCCCTCTTCTGTTACTGCCTTGTTGGACACTTGTGGATGATGCTTAGCACCTCCTTAAATTAATCTCAACTTTGCTTTACAGGAAGAAAAAAAAAAAAGAAATGTTGGTTCTTTTTCTGCTGACAGTGCTTCTGAATTTACAGAGTTGTTTGTGGTGGGGTATTTTTGGTGGTCTGGTTTTTTTCCCCTCCAACTGACCTTTCCCATATTTTAAGGAGTGGCACTAAAAATGGAATATCTATTGAGACAGCAAATGTCTTTAGAGTGCAGTAGAAAAGGAAGACTAAGCTCCTTGGTCTTAGCATCTCATGCTTCTGTCACACTTCTTTGATATTTCTGGTTTTCCAATAAGACTGTATTTTTCACTTGTATTCATTACGAGTGGCTGAAGTGCAGATACTTGGCCTTTTATCACCTCACACTTTCACCACATGAATTTTAAAATGAAGAATAAAATAGAAAATCAAGTAGGAAGTGCTGCACTCCACCAAGTTTCAGCCCTCAGATACTGTATCCCAGTCTCCAGTTTGTTGATTTATTCCTTCTCTGCTGATTCTGCTCACATTCCTCAGCTCTGTCACCTACAGCTGTTCCATGGTTGTTGCTGCTTAGTCCTGCAAGAGCAATGGCATCTGGTATTGCTGCTGATGGTGGCTATTTCAGAGATCATTTATCAGGGAGGAGTTGGTGACTTCAGGCCTTGAGCCAGGGACTCTGGTCCTGCTCTTGGCAGAGCTTTACATGAGCCACTGAATTCCAGCCCTTGTGTGCTAAAGATTAGAAACAATTTCTAGATTTAGGGCTGGTCATCACTGCCTGTGCAAAATTTGGAAAGGGAAAAAGAAGGTTTTACATATTATTTTTATAGTATTGTATTAGAACCATATCTTATCTATGTATTGATGCTTACATCATATTATCAGTGTTTGGATCTAGTAATACTCCATAATCCTCCACTGAAGAGAACGAAAACCAATTGTTAAAAGATCCATTCCTCCTCCTTGAAAAAAGCTACCAGAGCTGTCAGGCAGCTCAGGTGATTTTCAGGAAGAACTTGAGAACAGATCAAATCCCATAAAGATGAATGTGTTTGCAATATGTAGTTATAAAGCACTGTGAGACTCTTGAGCCTGATGTATTGTTACTCAATGATTTCAATCACAAGGTGATGCCAATGCATTTGTTTAAGCTGTTGGTATTTCGGACTTAATTTTACACCTGAAATAAGAAAATAAGGAGAGGAGTTTAAGAAATGTTTGGAAGCCTTGCTATTATTTAAAATTACTTGTGAAATAAATAACACCCATCCCATATTCTGAAATATGAGTATTTAAAAGGCCTCATTTTGTTGGAGAGAGAGCTCATGAGGAAAATTTTGAGGAAGAGCATTTATGATGCACGCTCACATGAGTGCTTACAATGAGGTTTTCCTTGATGCACTCTGTGATAATTATTCACATATCACTTTAAAAATATTTACTGGGTGCCATATAATGCAACTGCTGTTGGTTAATGCTATGTTTGAGAGAATATTACCTCCCCAGGAGCAAAATTAATTCCCCTTTGTGCTTCAGTTTCCTCTTTTCCTTGTGCTGGGTTATTCCCTGACAATATCCCTTCATTGCTCGCTCTCTCCTGTGCAGAACACCCTTGTCCTGTCTCCTGCACCCCGTGTCATCCCATCCCCAGCCAGGTTTCCTGCTGCCCTGCTTCCCACTGCTCTCCCTCCTTCCCCCGTGTTTTTCCTAAGGCTGCTGTGCTCGCCTGCTCTGTCTGATTAGCTGGCTGCAGGCTGTGAGTTAAATGTCAGTATAATTTTTTCTTTCTTCCAGTCTTAAAGAAGTGCGATGAAATGGAATTTGAACAAAAAAAAAAAATTCACTTCTGGGGAAGCTGGGGAAGGCTTAACCTGCAGTAGTGCCTCCAAGTAGGCACTAAATCCCCACAAGGTTTGCTTCCATTTGTTGCTAGAATCCATCCTCATCATAGTGTAAAAGACTTGCATAGTGTAAAAGACTGGGAATAAAAATGGTGTGGTCAGTGAACTGATGCCACTGAGTGTATTCTCTTTTGTTCTCCCAGCCTGGGTCGATTTGCTGCTTTCAGTGTGCTCAGACACTTGGTAGAGGTTGCAGTTTCTCTCCTCTCAGGATATGACACTGGCCATGATAACAAGGATAATGAGGGAGTGGTTGTGGGTGCACTTCACTCCTTCCCCGAGCAGCTACTGCTTAGTTTTTATTTATTTAATACAGTATTTTTCAATAAGGAGAAAAAAGATGACGATCGGGTTTTTATTGGAGGTTATAAAAAAAAAAAAAAAGACTTTCTGGCAATGGCCAGCAGCCAGGAGTGGTGTGTGACCAACTGTGACCAAGAAAATAGGACGAGCAAGACAGTGAAACAAGCTCTGCTCTACAAATCAATTCAGTGATGACAGGCAGGACCAGAGCCAGGGTGCAGGGATTTTGTTCTGAGCACTGGGAAGAAGGTCAGGAAAGATGAACAGCTCAGCAGCAAGAGGGATTTAGGGCTCTGTTTTTGCCTCTTGCAGACCATTCAGCAGTTAGGGGTGCAGGTGGATGCAGGGATGCCTGGTCAGCCAGGATGACCCTGGGCACCTGGAGGGGCAGAAGAGCCTCAGAGCCCTGCCCTGTCCTGAGCAAGGGAGTATCCATGGGCAAATCCTGGGGGGATGGGACAGGGGAGAAGAAAACTGCTCCTCTGGGAATGCAGTGGGCAAAGGCTGCTGTGGGGTTCCCAACCTCAGATTGTATCCAGGTAGGAATGCTTGGCTCCTCCCCTGGGCGGAGCATCTCCCAATAGGATGATGGAATTTGATCACCATGCAGGGACAGTCAACTAACAGGAGAGATCTCCTGGAGGGAGGATTGGTTGTGGAAGAGACAAAGAAAACTGCCCAATGAACAGAGGATAACTGCCCCACCTCTGACGGATGGGAATAGAACACACACCCCCACCCACATCTTGCAACCCAGGACATTTTCCACCCCTTATTCTGTCACCACCTGCATCATACCCAAATCAATAAACTCTGCATAAGGAAGCCTTACACACAGTTCTCAGTCAAGACTAGGTTTCCCTGTGGTACACAACAGGCTTCTCCATCTTTTTACAATACCACGAGTGCCAGACCTGCAGGGTTCCATCCTGCCTTGTGCTTTTGGCAGCCCCATGGCACATGGGAGAGATCCTCCCTGGGTGAGGGCCAGGAGAGCCTTCCATGGCCAGGCACCAAGGGCTGGTGCCTTTGAACAAAACTGAATTCTGGTCTGCTTTATAGAAAGGGACAAAGTGCTCTTATTGCATCATTGACCCCTCTCTCTCTCAATTTAAAGCTCTTCTGTATTGCTCTCAACTGTTCGCAGATACTTTATATGAAGATAAGGATCCTTGTTTGGTTTTTAGAGAGATTTAAAGTAGCCTCAGGGAAAGCAGTGTGCTGGCAAGGGCAGTTACTGTACAAGGAAAAGACATTGCTACAATAAATACAGCAAACAAACCCAGTTCAGGAGGAGAGAGATGACATTTTGGGAATTAAATCCTGCCTTGCTGTGCTGTGTTCAGGTCAGTATTTTCTGTCAAGTGACATGCAGGAGCCACAGTCTGAGGGGTTCCTTTTCCCTGGAGGGGAGGCTGTGTCCGAGGTGTAAATGGAGATAACACCACAGGGAACCACCCTGGGATGATATTATTGGCTTTTTACTCACTTGCCATGGAGTAGCAGATGAAATTAGAATTGGCTGTTGATAAATACATAGGTGATTGTAGCTGGAATTTGGCTGTGCAGGGTGTTCTTCCCTGTGGATTGTGCTAATGACATGATGGAGGGAGAGGTAGAGAGTTTTGATAATTAATGTGTGTTTGATTCCCAAACGTGAAAAATGGAATAAGTTGGTATTTTACAACTGGCTCCTTTTGCTTTCTTCTTCAGTTGAGCAGGGAGTCTCTCAGAGCACTAAATCCTTGTTGAGTAGAAAGATCAGGAGGGAAACTGGTTTTAAAAAGTAATGAAATAATTTATTTGTGCATGGCACATTTTGTTTGCTCTTTTCTCCATGCTAATGGGAACATTTTGATGAAAATCTAATAAAGACATAAATTAGAATTTGTTATCAAAATTAAAATACATCTACTTCTTACTTGAAATCTAAGCATTACTCCTAAGCCAAAATACATATTAAAAAAAAAATAAAAATATAAACAGTAGTGAAATAGTGTGCAGGGTTTTAGCTACATCTGTTAATGGCTTTTTTTACACTGGTGCATCTGCAAGACCTTTAGGAATCTCACTTCTAAGCTCTCAGCATGTTTCTTCCCAGAATCTGTTGTGTCTTCTTGGCTGGTTTTAAGACCTAAATACATTTAGGAGACACTGAATTGGGATCTCAAGACCTGTTTATATCTGAGACCTTGAGAAAGACTCTTGAGCATAGGTTTCATGTGTTGACACTTTAATCCTGTCCTATTTGAAGCTCCATGGGGAAATAATTTAAAAAGAGAAATATGTTTCTATCAGACCAATTTGCATTTTTCTCCCTTCTCACAAAAGCTCACCCTCTCTAAGATTTGTGATTATCCATCCTGGGCAGGATAATCCTCTCTCCTTCCTTCCCCCCAAACAGAAAGGGAGACTTGAATGGTTGGCAGCAAACAAGCACATTTGCCTTCAGTAAGCAGCTTATGCCTGACAACAAAAGAAAACTTTTGCTTGTTTTAAAATGTCAGTGGGCAGAAGAGCTGCCCTGGGAGAACACATGGCTTTTTAGTGTTCCCTTTGTCACCTGAACACTCTCAGGTGAGCTGTGTGCTTTGTGGAACTCGGGGTCAGAAGTTGAGACACCAAAATGGCATTAGGACTGAGGACAGTAGTGATGTGTTAACAGGCATTACAGTGATTAGCAATTTTAAAAAACGTTGTGTCAAGGCAGGTTTTTCAGTCAGATTGTTGAGATCAGCTGAGTGCTGAAGAGAAACCAGCTGAAGAGAGTGGTGAGGGTACAGCAGTGCAGGAGAGAGATGTGCTCCTATTTTTGTTAATGTTGGGTGATAACCTTAACTGGTGAGTCCTGCCCTCCTTCTTTTTCTTCATTAAGAATTTACAGCTGGACTGGGCCTTTTGACTTCTGATTTTTCACAGCTATAGCTGCTGCTCACCGTGTGCAGCAAACATGCCTTCGTGCTGAGTAGCTCAATTTTGGCATCTTGCCATTCCAGGCTTTGTGCTGAGCTCCCTGCATGAGAAAAGGGAATCGCTGTGGGGTGGGAGGAATTGTCAGCGCACTGGGGTTTGTACCTTGCAGTCCTACAGCTTGTTTGTCTGGCTGTCATGCAGAGGAACCTTCACTGTGGAACAGGACTCTGTTGTACCTGTAATTAAATATTGAAAGAAAAGATCTCCTCCCTCTGAGGGCCTGGGAATGTGAGAGATATTTAATGCATTTCTACAGGCATGTGTTAAAAAAAGGGTCAAAATGGACCACTCGGAGAAGGGGTAATCTCAGCTTGCCCCTTCCACAAAGTCTTTTGTAAGGCATTGCAGTGCAGAACTAAAAAAACATAAGGAGATTTTGTAGAAGTTGGTGGAAGCTCCTGCGAAGGATCCAGATCAGGTGCAGATAAAATCTGAAGGTGGCTCTTTGAAACTGAGACCTGTAAGGAGTATTTATTGACCAAAGAGAGGATCAGTTCTCAGTGTAGTGATTGAGAGATGAGAGGTAAGGGAGGAAAAAGATCTAGTGGAGGGTTGTTTAGACTGAAGATAAGTCACATTGACAAGTCAGAGATTGAGGACTTGGGTGAGGTTTTGTGGGTTTGTCTGTTCACCATTCACCAACACACGAGACAATTTACAGTACTGACATTTCTCTCATTTGGACTCCTCATTTGTCTGTTCATTTACCTTGGGCTTTATGGATTAGCTTGCAAATCATAGCCCATGCTGATATTTATCTTTCTGTTGTGTGTTTGGCTTATCTGTGTATTTTCCAGAACACTCCCTCCTTTCTGTGTTGTTAAGGTCAGTGGCTCTCAGTTCCATCTATCCATCTCATGGTGAGCCCGGGCAGCCAGACATGAAGCTATTTGTTTAACCATTTCAGCATCTTTGTCACCCTCCCGCTGGTGATTGAGTCTGCTGAAGGGACACACGTCTACCCAGCCACACTTGATTTGTTGCAGGTCATTTTTTCCCTCTCTGCATTCAGTTCTCCCTTGTCATCACTCAACTGCTTCATCCCTCAGCCTGTGTGTGTGTCCACCTCTGCCGCTGCCAGCCACACCAGATGGGAGCCAAAGCCGTGTGCCCACTGTGCCACTGATCCATCCAGGCCTGGAATGGCATGTGCCAGCTGGCTTTGGAGATGTCATTTTGTGTGTCCTCCAGTTGCCATTGGTTTGGAGGGTAATTTGGCATGTTGGTTTTGGTCAGAAGAGTGATCTGTTCATCTGCGGCGAGCCATCTGCTTCGTGTGCAGTGCGTGGCACGTGAGGAGTGGGATGGTGAGTGCACCTGACCTGATGCCTTGGGAAGGCTGGCCTAGAGCAGAGGCTGGACAGAGTTCCAGAATAAAGTAGGAATTTATTAAGAGGATCTCCTCAACAGATCCACCTTGGGCAGCACAAGAGCCCAGCCAGGGCTGCACCCAAGATGAACCAAAATGGTCCCAAAATGCACGAGTGCTCCCGGGGTCTCTCACTGTGATCAGCTCTGCTCTATTTGCATATTGCAGTTAATTGTCCAATTACAGCTTTTGGTTATGAAGTCCCATCCTGCTTGTTTTTCTCTCTTCAGCCCATGTTGTTTGTGCTCTTGGGCTGAGATTTGGATCATTTGTCCTTGGTGCCCAGCTGGAGCAGGAATTGTTTTATCTCCCTGCTCTGTGCAGAGAGCTCACCATCCTCTAATCTGAAGCTCAGACCCACACACTAAAGCAGCACAGAATCTGAAAAATAGAAAAGCTAAAGCCTGAGGCACCAGACCCTTCCTGCTGGACCACGGTCAGTAACTTCTGAGTGCTGTATGTGGACATTCAGTATCTGGCTGGCTCAGGGTGTCAGTGATGTGCTCTGTCCCAGTCTGTGGGTCAGGGACACTGTCCAGCTGCCTTTTCATTACCCCTACTCACCATTGTTTTTCCAATATTGAGGCTGGGATCATTGCCCATGGTTTCCAGTTAGTTGATCTGTGTTTCACTGGTGCATGTGCAGCGCTTTGGAGCCTTCTGTATGTTCCTGGAAATATTTCATTATTATCTATTTGCTGCTGCATATAAATGTAGTGGTGCTTCCAAAGGGGAGGTTCAGACTTCTCAAATGTGAAATTTGGTGCTTGTACCTCAGCAATTTCTTGCTCATCAACATGTTTGAGTCATTCTATGTTTGAATGGGTCAAGCAAGGTATAATTAATGTTCCTATTGTTTCTAGTTGCTAGGAAAAGCAGGCTGAGCCAAAAATTGCCTGACTCTATTCTTAAACAACAGGAGCTAGATGAAAAATATTCCTAAACAACCAGACTAAATTATGTGTGTACTTTGGCAGACTCCAAGTGAATGACATTGAATCCTTAAAACTGTGACCATTAAATCAAGCCCTGGCTTTGATACCATTAATGAAGAAATAATGTTTTGACTTTCATACCTTCATAAATTCTGATGCTTCCAGTTGCCCTTGAGCACCAAAATACCATTGTCACCTGCAATAATGTGCTCTTTAACAATTTTGCCTGAACTGTATAATGTTGGGTGCTTTGTGTCGGGAAAGGACAAGCATTTCTTGTTTGTGCTTTTATTTCCCTTTCTTTGATGGCAGCAGGTCCTTCTGTCTGAGCCCTCAGCTGTGCTTCAAGGTCTTGTGCAGTGACTGTGGTGTGGGTCAATAAGGCTTGGGCTGAGCCTGCAGCCCAAAGTGATGTCTTGGGCGCTGACTTAGATATTGATGTACGACTGCTTCCTTTCCCATCCTCAGGAAGGCCTTTAAAGCTGCTCTTTCTTTTGTTGGCATTGCCTTTTGTTCCCATTAGGTGGAGGACAATCCAGCCTGAGAAAGATAAATTTCACAATTTGTGCTGTCAGGCTGCGAGATGGAGTTTGCCGTTCCGCGGAGCAGCGGTGGAGCTCGATCGGAGCACGCGTGGGCGGCCGAGCACGGAGACCCCTCGCGTCCTGCTGGGGTTTGAGTGCTCCCCTCCCACACAGCAACCTGAAAAGGCTCCTCAGGAGCTCACACCTCCTTGTCTGTCTCCTCCTGCCCACCAGCAGGGCTGCCTTGGGATGGAAAAGCACCGCTTGGAAAGTCATCCATCATTAAGGTGCAGTCCCCGCTCCGTGCACTTGCGCTGCTGGAGGATTCATGGTGTTGCCTTTTGGTTGACCTGATGGAGCTGCTCAGTGCCTTTCCTCCCAGTGCCAAGTCCTAGATTCAACTTTGCTCCTGGGACCGTGTATTCCAGCCCTGGCCGACCTTTCACAGGAATGAGAGAGAGCACAGCTAAAACATTAATTTCTGGAGAGAGCTGGGAAAATGAGTAAAAACATATTTTGCTTGCTGAGAAGGGAAAAATAGCAGTGGTCATGCTAAAAGTAATAGGAATCTTGTTCACATTCCTCACTGTCCTTTACTGCATCATGTAAATGTGTGGTGGAGAAAGCCTCTCACTTTAAACTTATGTTATTGTTGACCCATTTTCCCAACAGCTAATGGCTAGGACTGAATACATATTGCTACCATTATAATTGTTACATTTTGCCTTGCTGCACCGGGAATTCTGTGAATACTGTGAGTCTGGCCCAGAGCTCTTTGCTAATCAAACACAAATTAAAACTAACCCAACTGACTGCTGTAGAAATATTGGTGCACTTCCCTGGTAGATTTACAGTCTCGTGTACTGGGAGAGCTTGAGACCCTCTCTTAAAATACATGGCCACATCTCTATTTTACAGAGGATGAAAATGAGATGCAGTAAGGTCTTTTACTTGCAACCACACAGCAGATGAGAATTGGCTGCTCCTAGTTTGAGGCTGGGAACTCTACCTTTGGTGGAGAGGCAGGCATTAGCCAGATTTACTTCCAGTTTTCTGTATGTAAGAAGTGATTTGTAGTCTTGGTATTGCATTTCTTGCTTCAATAAATAGCTGTTTTCTGAATGCTGTATATTGGTATGGTGCCAAAAAAGGCCATTACAGGTTTTTACTGCAATACATTCCAGCAAAGAAATACATTAAACCCATTTTTTTTCTTTACCTTTAAGAACATCAGCCAAAACCCTGCAGTTCTGAGGCAGGAATAAAGGCAGATAACCCCCATTTTACTGAAAATGCACATTGCATGCTGTCGATTGCCATTTTCCTTGCGCTGTACCCAGCGTGGCATCCTATAGCACAATGTAAACAAAATTATAATCTTATCAAGCAGGCTGCTCCTACAGTGATGACAGCTACTTAGATTGCCAGAAGCAGGGCCAGCAAAACAGAGACCGTTTTAAAGCAGCTGACACATTTTTTTTTAAGCAGTGCGGGGTTGAAAACAAATTATAATAAAGATTTCATTATGTGCTATTCAGGAGGGTCAACGCAGTCAGTCTCCAGCAGACCTTGGGCCTGGGACACAGATGGGGCCAAGTACCTGGGTACAGAAATATCCTGGGTGTTAAAATGAGGCTGGGAGGACTCATAGGGTTTAATTCTTGGTGTTCAGTGCTCTGGGGTTGTTGCACCATCCAGCTGACGGGCTGGAGTCACACCCTGCTAATTCCAAGGCCTACAAAATGCTTTGGGCTCACTAAGGACACAAGAGAAGGTACTTGAGTGTTTTGCTAATGGGATGTCCATAAGTCACCTGCATGTTGAACTGGTTGCCAAAATACTGCTTTGGTGTGAATTTGTAGTGTTATGATTGGGGCTTCTGGTTTTGCTCACTGCAGGAAGACTTGCTTCACCCCATCCTTGGTGAGGACCTGAAGTATAAAATTTCACCCATTTTAGAGGTGTTTTGGGGAATAATGGACTTGTCCTAGGACACGAGATCTGAAGCATATGCTGAAATTTGAAATGCCCCAATGAAAACTTGCTGCCTCATTCCTTATTCAGTGTGTTGACCACTGTATCTTAAAAAAACCTGGAGGCATGGAGTGAAATGCCACTCTAGGGATGGCAACATCAGTTTTAGCACGAGCTCGGGAGAACTGCTCCATCACACACTTGTTTTTAAATATGGCATGAAAGGTTATGGCCCCAGTGCATCTTGTTTCCCTGGCAGAAAGGAAGTATGCTTGAAGTTGGCTACAGAACTCTCTCTTGCTTGTAAAATGTTGTTGCTTCTATATATTTTCAGCTATTCATGAAGTGTATTGCATATATAATTAAAACATTAATAAAAATAACAGCAGGAAGAGTTCATCAGCAATTCAAATACAAATATTTGTGAAAATCTGTCTTCTCCAACATGTTCCTTTCCCCTCTGACTGATTTTTTTATTTTGGGTAAAAATATCATAAGCAACATTGCTTAACCATTTTCACAGCTCCAGGATCTCTGTAGGACAGTAAATTTATTTCTCTATTGAATTAATTTACCATAGATTGTGCAAGTTCATTATTGTTGTGCTCTTCAGGAGACATTCCATACATATTCAGGGCAGGGGAGGCTCCTGACTGGGGTTGTATGTCCATTCTCACTCCAGCACTGGGAATCCATCCATGGATTTGGGGACAAACCTCACACTCCTCTCTATAGCTTGGTACCTCACAGAGAGCAACAGGGCATCTTGGTCATGGCTTTCTTTCTGAAAAACTGCTTTTTGGAAGGAAAAACTGCTTATGGAACTGAACCATAGCTGCCTGGGTTATGTTGGGCTTGGGAGGGTAGCCAGGAGATCCCACCTGCCATTTCCCAGAATTTTGGTGGCACTTGTGTGCTCACCTTTCACAGCTGACATGGAAATCCTCACTGTGTGGATTCATTTTTGTAAGGGCCTTAAAAACCTTGCAGCCTATGCCTACTTCCTGAGCCCATAATGTATCTTTTTAAAGAAGTGCTGTCAAACGAGCTGGACTTTTCTAATTCTGGGTTATTAAATTTCCTCAGGATAGAATCGAAATTGTACTCTGCCCCTTATTACTCTGATCTGTTCTGTGTCTGTGGCATTGACTGTATTCCTAAGCAAAACACTTGGACAGTCTGCAGCATTGGTGGGTTGTTTTGGGTAAGGATCACAGGATTCAGCCAACAAACATGTCCAATGCATTGGTTGGAAATAGGTTCCCTTTACAACAGATGGATTAAAACAAGGAAGGAAAAATGTAAAAAATGGCTGATATGGAAATCACTGCTCACTTTTTTAATTAAAAGGACCCCTTTATTGGAGGTGTTTTTTCTGCTTTTCCAGTTTACTTTCAGTTTTTGTTAGTGGATGAGTCCATGGTCCTGGAGAGAAGGGAATCGCTTTCTGGAGAGAGTTTCTCCATGGCCTTGCTGTGGTTCCTCTGCATTTTTTAACTACTTTAGCATTTCCCTAAGTGGTGTCTTCAGAGTACTCAGCTGTGAGGTGGATCTTTGTTTCAAGAATAAAAAGAGAGGATTTGAAACCCTGGCTGCTGCAGGATACTGAGCTCTAGTGCTGGCAATCCCTGCTTCAGGTTATCTTTTTTCATGTCTGCTTCTTTGAAGGAGCAGGGGACTCTTTACCCCATTGCATTTCACACCAAGCCACCCAAGATTTTGCAATGAATCCCATGCTTTTATTGCAGAAATGGCCACTGTTTGCTTCCAGCCCTGGAAACCTGGGGTGTCCTGCAGGGTAGGCAGCCTGGCTGTGTGGAGCCAGCCACGAGAGGCTGATTTAGTCCCTCTCTGAGGAGAGCAGATCTGCTTTCTGCTGTTCTGTGTGTCGATTGACATTAATCCCTTAATTGAAGCATCCAGTTTTGATTAAGCTGATATTTATCAGCAAAAACCTGCCAAAGAAGCACAGATTTTACTGGTAAATGGTGATTTAGACCAACCCTGCCAGCTTTTCCAACACACATCAAACTTTTCCCTATTTCTTGCTTCCTCACATCTCCCTAAATTCACTGAGCTAAGCTGCTGCACATGTTGGTGGAAAGCTGCTCCAGTCAGTTCTGTGACATGGAAATGTATTGGACTGGGCAGGCATGGGCTCAGAGTGTGAAGGAAAATAGCCTCTGAAATTTATAATCAGATAAATGGCACCAACCAGAAATTCAGTTTGTAACAGCAGCATGAGCCATTTTGGGAAGACAGAGGACAGAAGCTTTTGCTATCAGAAAATGCAACAATTACTCAAAATTCCCTGAGCTGTAGGTTGATCTGAAGATGATGAGCAGTGCCTTTGCCATTGGGTTTATGAGTGAATTCACTTTGTTCCTAAGACCAAGTGGCACCAGGAATTTCAGAGGTGCTGGCAGCCCAGGGGGAGGCAGCCACCTCTCTGTACTGCAGGGAAAGCAAAATAAGGTTAACATCATTTTATCAGAAGCTACCTGGGTTTATATCCTTAACTCAGTTTCATGTGGTGACAGGGAATGTCAAACTGCTTATCTCTAACAAAACATTTTCTTCCATTCCTTACAAATACCTTTAATTTGGTGTGTGATGCTGCAGTTCTTTTCAAGCATGTTGTCTTCATATTTTCATACAAGTGATTTTTCCCTTTGTTTCCATTTAATTTGCATTATTTTGTTATCCTTCACAGTGTTTGCTTTCTGGCTTCAGAAGGGAGCTAGCTAGGTAAAGTGAATTATATCACAAAATGAAAAAGTAATGTTAACCAAGTGAGGTATTTTTTTTCTTCTGGATAGAAGCCATTATCTTGTAGCACTGCAAGAATTTGAATGCTTCAAAAGCATTTGTAATTTAATGAAACTTTACAAAATTCCTTAAAAAAAAAGCCACAAACATGCTTTGAATAAGAATTGAATATTGTGATCTGTCTCTTGGATGTGGTTAATGTCTTCTGGAGATTTGCTGCTCTAGAACGCCTGTGAAAACAGCAGGATTTGTGCTGGGAAATGAGTGTCATGCATTCCAAACTGCCTCAAGTTTTGGGTTGAGATTGGGATTTTTGGGGTGGTTTTTTATTGTTGTCTGTATTGTTTTATCTATTTTTTGCAGGCAAAGCCTAGGACTACTGTAGGTTAAAAAAACTAGAAAGGAAAAGAAAGTAAATAAACTTTTTCTTTTTTGATTTATTATGTTCATTTCACAGCTGTTTCAGTACATTCTGTTTTGCTGTCTTTTATGTAGTAGGAAAAACAAATTTGGAAATTAGGCAAATATGATTGTAAAATGACATACAACTGAGAAATCTGAGGAACAGGTGAACTGCCTGAAACAACTTACTCTAGAGTATTTTTGGCTTATTTCTTAGTCTGACTCACTAAGACAATGTCATGTCCTGTGACTGAGTTTTAACTGAGGATGTCTGTCTCTTTTTTAATATTTAAGTTTTTTTTAATGTTCTGAATGCACTCCAAGGCTTTCCAAACCTGAGTGAGATGGAGTCTTAACCTCAGATACAACTTTGTGGAGGTAAAGGCAGCATTAAAATCTCCATACAAAGAAAATATTGACTGATTTATGAGGGATCCCTGTATCTTTAAATCATCCTTTCAAAACATCTTATGTCAGCATAAAATTTCATGGCAGGAATAGTCAGTTTTAACCCCTTTTAGCTTTTCAAAGCTCAGATAAATCACTTTTGAATTCTATGTGACTCGTGAAATACAAGTGTCAGGCAAGTTAGACTCAAATACTGCTTGTGTTATGGGTTGTGGTGATTCTCATTGCTTATGCCCTGGAATAAGAAATGAATAAATGAAAGATAACAGCTCCCAGTTATAGAAGAGGTGAGGAACAGGTGATTCAAATAATTCCCATCTTGGATTTATGTTTCCAGATGAGCAATATTTCATGGGGTTTTGTGAGGGGGAGGAGAAAGAGAGACAAAATTGAACAGAAATCCCAATAGATGCACTGAAGGAGCAAGAAAACTCAAAAGCAAAGTAGAAGCCTCAGCTATTATGAAAGTTCTGTGAAAAACTGGTTGTGGACCAAAGACCTTGGTGGGACCCCACAGTGCAGGAGTGCTGTCAGAGCAGTGAAATCTCAGGTAATACTGGAATTAGGGAACGGGGGAAGCTGGAGCAGCTTCACTTGGTGCTTTTCCAGAAGCACTGACCTGGTATCAGCCTGTCACAGGACTGGGCTGTGTTTTTTCCTTTGCAGTAGTTACTCAATCACAGCCAGGGTTGTATTTCATTAAGATTCCAGTATTGTATTTCATTAAGATTTGCTGTGTAATTAAATTCTTGAGAAGTTGTTCTTCACCCAGTCATTCTGATACACAGCTGATAGACTTATCATTTGGGATATGTTTCATATTAGGGAAATGAAATGCCAGTGCTTCAAAAGGCTAGAGAGAAAACCCCCTGAAATTTATTAAACTATTCTATAATTATTGTTAATGAATGGTGGGGTGGGGTTTTTTCCTTTTAAATTAGCTGTCCTTAAAGCACAAATGTGCATGAGGAGGAATTGCATGTTTCTGGAGTCTTCAGATTCCCAGCTGCCAACCTCTTGTCTCTGCATGAAGATCCTGGATGTCTGAGGGGATGTGGAGTACAAGCTGCTTATTCTATTTCATGGCATTTCTCAAAGACATAAAACATGTTTTCATTCCTGAATTCAATAAAACCCAAATCATTTTAGCTAAAATTGAATTGTTACCACGTCTGCCGCTGAGCCATGTGGAGAGGGCGCGACTGGCGGAGGCACTGCTGGATTTCCAGTGGAATCCTTCATCCTGCCTCACGTTGACTGATGCTCAGCCATCTCCCAGACCTAAGCCCCAGCCACCAGCCTGCAGCTTGTGTTAGAACACATCTGCTTCATTCTCCTGTGCAGAAACACATCCACCAAACTGTTGGAACGTTTTGGCTGCCGTGCAGCGGGAATCTGGACAGAAATCCGTGTAATTGAACGTGTTCCCATCAGCTGCCAGGGCTGATTTGTGGGGTTTTCTGGGAGCAATGGTTGCCAGAGCCATTAGGGATCATCTAATGTGGGATGCAGACACCCATCCTGGCTGAACAGGGAGCAAGCCAGGATTGGGGATGACTCTTCTTTCCAAAAAAAATGTGTTCCACCTCATCTCCTTTACCAAAACCACTGTGACCTAATTTTTCTCTTTATTCTGCCTATTTTCTCCTTTTTTTAAAAATTTTTTAAATATTTATTTCAACTCCTCCCTTTCAAAAAGCCTCGTACAAAAGGGAGAAATGGTAGAGAGACAGAGGGAAAGACCTCAGTGAAAACTGAAAATGGAAAAAATCCTAATCAGCTGGAATTTCTTTTTCCATTTTGGGTGAAAATGTATGTAAGGAAACATCCATGGACTTTTCCAAATTAAGAAAGGATGTTTTGTCCAAAGCATTTTCATTTAAATATTTTTATTTGCTTTACTGTGGTGCATAACTCCTGTTCAGCTTTGGTAAATTCTACCTAATCATCCCTAAGGGCCCGGGGCTGTGGAAGTGAGCCTGAATTTGTTTCATGGGGAGCAGAGCTGGAGAGCTGCATCTCTGGGCCAGTCCTACATTTCTGCTCTTACAGATTTCAGGAGCATGCTAATGGGATTAGGTACTACAAAGCTGTCTTGCATTCAAAATTAATATCAGAGGGAGTGTGCTGTGGAACAGAATTTTTTGCATAGAGCACTGATAACAGAAGCACAAACTCACCATGAGATTCCACTGCCTCATCACCATCCCTGCTCTGAGCCATTCCATAGCTTTGGATCTCTGCTATCCCAAACCCTTCTCCTTTTCACATGGCTCTTTCTCCAGGAGATCCCCTTGGGATGGACAGTCTGGACCACACACAGATCCCCTCTGCTGGGGTGTTGTAGATGTGGCTGTGTCCTGGACTGTGATGCCTTGGACTGGCTGTGTGAGCAGCACATGCTTCATTTCTGAAAATACCTTTAGCTAGTGATTTTGCAAAAGTCTTGTCTTGTAAGGTTTGTCTCAGGCCAGTATGTTTCCTGAAATAAGTGGTATTTTTACTCTTCTGCTCACCCCCCAACCTCCTTTCTTTTTATTCATTTTGCGAATTTCTACAGCACTGCAACCAGAAATGTAAAATTACCAAGTCAACATATGCTGGGTTAAAAATAGAACAAACATCAAATTCCTGCTAAGGGATACAAAGCTGAATTTCAGATAATTGTAAACAGGAATTGACACGAGGTCCAGCCTAGCATCTCCTCTTCAGCCGTGGCCATGGGCTGGGGGAGTATGAGCAGGGCAGGCACATGGGATGCTTCTCCTCTGATGCTTCCCAGGTTCCAGCTGTTTTCTGCTCAGGGACTTTGTGCCAGGAGTCATTTCTGTGTAGATAGTAAGCATGAATAGATTTTCCTCCTGCAAACTTAATCTTCTCTAGCCTTAAGCCAGTGCAGCCTTGTGACACGCACAGCTTCTCTTGTTAGGTACAAAAATCACCTTTGTTTGTTTGTGTTAGACATGGCTCCAGTCTGGTTTAAGGGTCTTTGTGTCAGTAGTGGAAAATTCCACCAAGAAGCTGTCCCCATCCATGCTGCCCACGCTCTCTGTTTCCCTTCCCCCTTATGATTCTTAGCATTTGATCTGCTGTCTTTTTCCCTTTGCCTGTTGGTAGCACTGGGCTGACATTTCCATGGTGCTGTCCATTGTAAATCCAGGATTTCACTCCCCTGCAGTTGTGGTTGGCTCAGAGTCCATCATTTCATATGTGAGGTTAGGGTTGTTTTTCCCACATGCATATTTGACATTTATCTCTCTTGAATTTCATCTGCCATCTCATATGTCATATCATTTCATAAGGTCCTTCTGCAGTTCCTCGCAGTCAGCCTTTGTCCTCATTACCCTGGATAAATTGATATGAGCAAACCTCCTCCGCTGCTTTCCAAGAGGATGCTGGCGAGTCTGGATCCCTAATTTGACCAACAAAAGAGACAGGATTTCAGTCCTGCAGGTCTGTGCATCTCCCTTGATTAATTTTACTCAGTATTGCTTTGATAAATTTGGTATGCTGGGAAATGAATCCATGTGTGTCCTGTTTGCTCCAATGAGTTCTGTTTACAAGAAACCAAAACAAACTATGGAAAAATGGCTGCTAACATTTCAGCTTTTGATGTTCATCATGTGTTTATGTCTGAGTCTCTGAGATGGTGAGTGGGAGAGAAGCAGCAGAGAACAGGGATCACAGAAAAAAAAATCCTGAACTGTTCACAGTTTAATTCTGTGGATAACATGAAAAGCACCAATACAACCTGGAAAACAAATGGAAGACTCAGAGGTGTCTCCTCTGATGACTGTGATGTAGGTGACTTGGAAGAAATGTGTCACTGGTGTATTGCACTGCTTTTCAAAATGGGCACAGTTGAAGTTGTAGCAGGAAGGCAAAGACCAAAGAGGATTTGATCAGGTACATGAATATACAGACAGGAGGGGGAACATGGTCCTGTGAAGCTCCTTTGCATTTCTCTCTCCTGCAACAGTAGCTTTTATTTCAGCTAACACAAAGCCTTAGTGGTTTTTGGCAGTATTTCAGGCAAATCTTCAGATAGGGATGAACTGTTCTTGAACCAAATCTCCAAAGGATTTGGCATAAATGTGCTCTCCTGCAATATGAAATGTAGATTTTTGTTCAGTATTTATATTTGAATAGACATTAATGAATACCTAAAGAAAATCACTATCTCCACTTTTTCTCTTGCTATTTGATTTCCCTTTGTCTGCTTAATGCTTATGCAGATTGTACTTATTGTGCTGGGAAATCCTACCTGGTGTCAGTCTCCCTGCTGGGGCTGGGAGGTGCTGAGGGGAAAGGTGAGGCAACAAAACATTTGCTGATCAAGAGCACCAGTTTCAGTCCTGCCTGTCTGACTCTGATGCCAAACTGGAGGAAAATCCATCTCTTAATTTGTTGGGTTTACTCGTAATCTTTCCTATGACTCTGCTAGCAGCACCACAATGTGTGGAGTTGCTCTATGGGTATCACCAAGAGGAAAAAGTACCACAGAATCCTGCACCAGTTTCAGTCCTGCCTGTCTGACTCTGATGCCAAACTGGAGGAAAATCCATCCCTTAATTTGTTTTGTTTACTCTTAATCTTTCCTGTGACTCCACAATGTGTGGAGTTGCTCTATGGGTATCACTGAGAAGAAAAAGTACCACAGAATCCTAGAATGCTTTGGGCTGGCAGGGACCTTAAAGCCTTTAAAACAACATTTAAATTCCACCCCTGCCATGGGCAAGGACACCTTCCACTATCCCAGGCTGCTCCAAGCCCTGTCCCTCCTTGCTTTGGTTACTTCCAGGGGTGGGACAGTCACAGCTTCCAGAACCATGTCAGTGAAGCTGTTGCCATCACAGGATAACAAAATACCTGTTACCCTCTTGGCATTGCTGAGTCAGTAGATTTATTACTCTTCTATGTTCTTTAAGGGTGGTTTTTATACACCACCTGTCAAGTTGTAAGTCCTTGGAACAGATTAGCCCTGCAGAAGGGATGCCCCAAGTTTCCTCTAGACTTTGCACATTGCACTGAGTAATGATTCTCTATTAATGAAAAATTGAGTTTGTTTCATTCGCTGTCATGTTTGAAGCACAAGGATATTTTTCCTTCCCTAGGAACTGGTTACATTTTAATGCATGTATTCAAAATTCAAGTCCAATCTGAAATGACCTATCAGCTATGATGTAGTCAGGGGAAAGCATCAAAACATGATGCATTGAACATATTTTATATTCCTAGCCTAACAGCATCCTTGAGTTGATTTTATGCAATACATATATCTGATATTTGATTTTGATGAGAGGGGCTGTAGATGCAGATGTACTCTCTGTGAATATATTTTGGCACTGGTAACACATACATTGCTTTAATTTTGGATGCAGAAATCACATTGATGATTTTTTTAAGCTGTGATTAGGCAAACACAGCTGAAAGGGTCAGGGAAACTGTCCATAATGACTTTCTAGAGTTCAGTATGGAAGGGAAAATAAATTATTATAAACCAGGCATGGCATGGTAGGTTCCAAAGTATTTCACTGAGTTTAGCAGATGTGGCAGGTTCTCAAGTTGTTTATTAACCTTTTATTAATCTCTTTTTTCAGTTAGACTGTCAGATATGTAAAAATATTTTAAGATCAGCTATATCTGAGTTGTGTGTCTCAGAACATATTGCAGCTATCCTCATAGGCTGCTGTTTAGGGCTGAAGAGAAAAACTAAATAACATGCAAAAAGTGGGTAATTAAAAGCTGCCTGTTTGCTTCTAAATGTCTAATCAGATTCATAACTCCTGCTTCAAATGGATGGAGTAGCTTTTTCTTTTTTTTTGTGCAAAAGTAAAAAATAAATATTTATCATATCAAAACCATTCCAATATTTCCCTGAGCACATCAGGATTATAAGACAGAGCTTTGTAGCTAAAATGAGTCCCTCAATGGCTTCCTGAGCAGAAAGGAAGTATGAAACTATCTCAAAGCAGAAGTTATAAAAGAAAATTTCATACATCGCACCTTATTAACATGCAGACTTCAGAAGGGATGTTTGAGGATGACTGGAGACATCTGTACACGCTGGGGCACACTGTGAACCCTGCAATGAGATTATTTGAGCACAAACCATGTTTTGTGGCTCTAACAGAGATTTGATGGAGAATTTTAAAACTCTCCAATCCCAAGAAAAATGTCAGCTCAAGAATAATGCAGCTTGTTGAGCCCTGGAGATGAGGTTTCAGCAGATACCAGTCCCCCAATCCACTCACAAGAAATCATCTGCCCAGGAACCAGGAACTGACTGGGGACTTTGTCCCCCGTGTCCCCCACTCATCCTTATCTGCAGAACCTCTTGCCACTGGAAACCCAATTACAGTTTAACAAAGATTCACCTCAGTGCCTCGTGGAAAGCTTTGAAAAATGTTTTGCTTAAACACAGTTCTGTCCACATCTGTCTGGGTGGGGAGCCAGGATCTTCTGAAGGTTTTAATGCCGTGCTGCCCCCTCTCCTGAAGCAGGATATTGGCTAATCCTGACATTAGTGTTCATCTGGACTGGTCTCTTTATAGCTCCAGGGGCCATGTGGGTCACACTCTTAGTGCCTATTTTCTTATGAGATTGGCTTAGAAAGCTTTTCATTAAAATGAAATGTTTTCTCTTTCCCTTTAGTTTTTAGTCTACTTTTCGCATTGTGTCATTTCAGCCCCAACATATTCAGGATTTTCTCTTCCTTCCATGCATTCCTCTTTTAAAACCCAGCAGGTAGAAAATCACTTTGACTAAAGCTGAGATCCTCACATTAAAAGCTGAGATTGTCCAGCTTTTCAAAGTATGTGATTATATAAAGTATCAAATACTGTGAGAATTGGATTAAAAAACCACGAGGGCCGATATGGAGACAAATGGTAATGAGCAGCAGGAAGAGACAGTGCGTACAAATACGGTAATAGATAGCAAATGTCAAGAGTTCAGCATTCAATTTTATTTCCCTGTTTTTATGAGGTGAATTTTTATAATATATGTCATGGGGATTGTGTGTGTGTGGTTAAGGGAACAGATGAAAAGGTGTATAGAGGAGAGAGGTCAGGGGTCAGGATAGTCAGAGGAATTTGGGATGAAGAGGACTGGGATGTAGTCAGGGCATGAGCACCGGTAACACATAAGGGATCACATTGTCAGGCTCTTTGGAATGCTACAGCATTTCTTCAAATTCATGTTTGCCAGCTCCCTCAGTAATTGCACAAGCTTGATGCTTTGGCCCCAGGTGTGTTCCTTTAGTGTATAATAGGGATGGATCCAAAACTGCCTTCCTTGCATGGATGCAGAAAAAAACACCTGAAGGTTTCTGTCCATGCAGCTTCTCCTTCCCTCTTTGGGGAGCTGGCTGGGAATTTTAGGGATGAGATCTGATCATGGAGACTGGGGCTCAAGCACGGTAAGATTTTCAGCATATTGCAGCAAAGAGAAGTGTTTTTCCAATTGAGAAGAGTGTCAAGAAAGCAAAGATGTTCCCCAGCATCCTGCTAAGCTGTAGACTCCACCAGTGAAAAGAATAATGTTTATTCCATAGCTTCAAGTGAGCCATTTTCCAACGTTGGGTTCAGCAGCTGCATTTGCAGCTTGTGCATTCCAGGGCTGTGGGAGCTGTTTCCACCTGGGTATGGACACTGGCCATGCTTCAGTCCTGCTGTGGGAGCTGCAGCCAGGTACACTGTGTTCTCTGCTGACTTGGTGATTCAGTTTTGTCCTTTTTGTGTCTTTTTTAAAGTCCATTCTGCCTTTTCTTTGTTGTTCTCATCTCTGTGTTCACTAATGAGTGCCAAAGTGCCCGTGTGCTGTACAGCACAGCCTTGAGAGGATGAGTCACAAATGGCAGAGCTCCTGCCACCCACACTGACCCAAAAACCCTGCACTGGTTTGAGGATTAAAACCAGCTTCTGACAAGACTGTGCTTCTGAAGCTCCTCTTGGCCACGTCTCTTCAGCCTCCTGCCCTCTCTTTGGCAACTTCTGAAGGGCTGCTGCCTTTTGCCTGATTTAGGATTAAAAACGTGTCATTCCTGGCCTTCCCTTATCCTCTGTCCCAGCTTATGTGGAACAGGAATGACCTGTGGCTTGTTTGAAAATAGGCTTTAGGGAGGAGGATAGCAGAGATGCCCTGCAAAGTGATTGAATGTGCTCTTCAAAGTGTTTGAAATCCAGTATTTAGTCTGGATTTCGTACACAGAGAGCCCAAGTAGGGAGAGCTCCTTCCTCAGGTTTGAGACTGCACTGTGAACATTGTGGATTCACTGACCCCTGCCCTGCTGGGGAGGTGTGTGAGAGTATTCCTGAGCACATCCATGCCAGGGCTCTGCAAAGGGCTCTTGTGAAATGTGAAACTCTCCTCTATCCCATCCTCATGTTGGTTCCTGCTCCTCCACTGACCTCCTTGTCAAATGTGCTCCATTTAAAGAGTCACAGTGAGATTTGTCTGCACTGCCAGCTTTGCAGCAGCAGCCTGCTCTCCAAGGAACCAAGCTGTGTGCTGTCTGCTCCATCAGTCATTCCCAGCCCGTGCTGACAGGGAGGAATCAGGATGGAGACTTGGCTGCTGACCAGGCTCAAACATGGAATGGGCACAGGGCTGTCCTGTGCTCTGGGCTCTCTGTGCAAATCCTGAGGGAGAGAAGTTTCCTCTGTTTCCTAAGAAGGTCAGCATGTAGTATCCCAAACCAGGCTTTGTTTTAAATTTAATTTTCCCCAGTTTGGGGCTATCCTATCTTGAAAATTAGCATTTGCTAACCGCAGCAACATTTGGTTGTTGGGTTTTTTTTTTCCTTTTCATTTTTTGTGAGGGCAAAGTTTTGGGATTGACAGCTTTGGCATCCCTCCCCAGCACTCCTGTTGGGGCAGCATTGTGTCTTCACCACCAGCCTCATGGACAACTTCACCAGAGCCACACCTGTCATGGTGTCTGCTCTCCCCTCTGCTGCCGTCAGGCTCTGTGTGCCACACGCACCCCAGGCTGCAGCACTACACAGCATTTAGGAGCCTTTCAACAGCCTGGAGCCATCCTGCACGGCTTGATGGATGAAAGGCTTGTCCAAACCCTCAGTGGCTGTCTGGAGGAGTCAGAGTGTGACATGGTGTCAGGCTTTCTCGCGCTGTGACACGCCGCACCAAGGAGCTGCCGTCCCCTTGCACATTCTGTTTGCTTTCACACATGGCTCTCTGAAAGAGCAAAAGGTGAAAATGCAGCATCATCAACTGGTCTTCATAGCTGGCTGAGAAATACTTCTTCAGCCATGAGTTTTACAGAGTTTTTGTGAAAGGTTCTGGGTTTGGAATCAGGATCAATGACAGGATTTGGGAGTGGCGAAATCAGAGCAGTTTTTTGGGGTGGGGAACAAGAACTGTCACCCAGCAGTAGTAATTGATGCATTACTGTCTGTCATGGCTTGGATCAGGTAGACCTGAGACTTTGCAGGGAAAAGCCATCAAACAGACAGTCATTCCCATTTTTGCAGGCCTGTCTACAAAAGCAAAACCTCTGATGTTAAGATCTGCAGTAATTTTGCAAAATTGTTTCCTCTTCTTAAGTGAAAATGAATTAAGTCATACTGTGAGCAGTATTGTGGTCAGTGCCTCGTAATGGAAAAATAGCAAATAAAAATTACTCCTCCAGCAATGATGGGTTAATGTCTTTTTAGTACCAAATAAAATGTTGATAGTTATTGCTGATGTATTTTTTTAATAATTGACTGGGATGCTTAATAATGGTATGTCTAATTTAGGAATCCAATTTATTGACAAAACCAGGAAGAAATCACCGTATTAAACAGACACAAAAATCAGTTTAGTGCAATTCATGGGGAGGCATTGTGACTTCACAGCAGGCAAAATATAATAAGCACTAATGTAACCTTGTAAAATAAGGATTAAGTCAAAACCTCCCAGCCTGTCCAGAGTACAGCATGAGATAGTATGGAGGCTTGGATGCCTTGGTTCAAAGCCTGGGATCTCTGTGTCCACCCAAAAAAGCTCTGGCCTGTTGACCACTGTTTTACTTTTCACCTTTCACTTGAGCTGCCTTCAGTTCCCTTTTCAAAATGTCTTTCCTTCTGTGCTCTTCAGAGTATTTTGAAAAAAAACTCTTCCATCGTGGCAGGGCTTCCTTCAATCCTGTTCATCTTCAGCAGCTGAGTCTGTTTAGTGAGTTTATTAATTACCATGTTGGGCTCATTAAAGTGAGCACCTCATTTGGAGAAACCTCCTGGGGACTCCAGCAAATACACACGTACTCATTAGACTGAATGTTTTCCACTTGTAGATCAGCATTTTGATAATAAACACTTCATAATCCTAAGGAAAATGGTGCAAGTTGAAAGTTAGAATTCAGCTGAGGATAGTTTTTTTGAGGGATTTTTTCCCCCATGGGCATCAATATGGCTATTAGCTCTAGAGCTATGGGTCATCAAACAACCAGCAGAGTAATTTCTCACATGATTTCTGCACTGTGCTTAAAGAAATTCACCCCTTCTGTCCTGCTGGTTCATGCAGCTCATTATAGGACACTTGGCTTGGCTGTTGGCAAGTCAAAATCTGAAGGGCCATGCAATTAAATGTAGTTCTGAATTTCCTCACCTTCCAGCAAGGGCACAGTAACAGTGTCTGACATGGTTTAGCACCAGTGGCTGTGCAGTTTAACTTACCATAGGTGGAAGATCCAAAGTCAGATAAAACTGTGAATTGAATAACCTATTGGTGGCTTTAAAATTCAGATTAACAAGGAGACAATAAGGTATGGTGGTGCCTTGGCTGTGATGTATTCGAGGAGGGCTGCATGTGGAAACATTTTGCAAATCCTTGTGATGCACTGACAGGCCAAATATAAACCTGGGAGCATTTTAAGTTGGTCAGTTAAAATGCCTCTGCTGTGTGTAGGGCTGTGCCCATTTTTTGGACTGCATCAGGTTGGCTCATTTGCAGCAGCTCTGCAGTTGGGCTGCAGCTGCAAGATCCCACTTCCCTCCTGCCTCTGGATGAGCTGTCTGCCACAGCCCTGGAGTGCTGAGGGGCTGTAACATTTTGGTTAATCCCTTGCAGGGAAATCTACTGAACCCTTCTACTTAACGCTGGAGAAAACAGTCCCAGATGTTTTTGTGCGAAAGGAGAATGTTTGGCCAGGCTGTTGGAGCTGTAATTTCTTTCCCCAAAGATGAGTAGAACTGTAAAACTGAGCCCCAGGTTACACTATGGATCAGCCTTCAACCTCCCCCTTTAAATTTTAAAATCCCAAGGAAGGAGCCTAAAAACCAGCTGTGTGACTGGAGGCTGCTGGTGCCCTCCTCTGCTCTTGCAAGAGGAAACACAACACCTCCACTGAGTTTCTCTGGGGGCACTTAAGGCAGAGTTTATTTACTGTGTAACGTGGTAGTTTAGTGGGATTCCTGCCTGCTGCCTAATTAGTTCCACTAATTTATTTGGAATAACACTTCCTTCCTTTCTGTTGAATGGCTGGAAGTGGGTTCTGGGAGCCCCTCTAGTCCCTCATTTAGCCTTTGCACACTTGCAGGATGCTGTGCTCCCTCTGCCAGGCCCGTGCTGGAATAACCATTACCTCTGTGAGGATTTTACCACAGCAATGCCCAAAGGCCCTTTGGGAACACTTGCTGCAGGCTCTGTGCAGACAGGAGGTGTCCTGATCCATTTGGAAGCTGTGTGCTCCTGAGGAGCTCCCCTTTAGGGCAGGCACTGGAGCACAGGGGTTCCTGAGAGCCTGAAATTTTTGTGTATTTTAAGTGTCTTCTGCTGCATATCCTGCAGCCCATTCTTTCCCAGCCTTGCTTGCTGTCTGCTTATTTATCACCCTTAAAAATGATGCAATTAATTCTATAACATATGCACACTTGTAACTGAAACTCTTTATCTGGAGTGCCATTTGTGCCAAAGCAGACTTGGTACTGAATATTCCTGTGGAAGTGCTGCTTCCCTGTTCTTCTTCATGGACAGCTGGAAAAAAACAAACCCACCAAAAACCTTTGGGATTTCAGTAGGTGGGGTGCAAGAGAAGGGATCTCACAGGTGTTGCTGCACAGCAGTTGCCTCTTGGCAATGAGGTTAGGACTCAGCACCAGTGGGTCAGGAAGCAAAAGTGCCAAATTTGGCCCTAGGAATCAATTCCTGTGTCAGATTCACTTCCTTCACCTGTGCCAGGTGTATGCTCAGAGCCAAGAGGATCCACAGACACCTCGAGCTCAGACAGCCACAAGGATGCTCTTCAGCCTGTCCCAGCTTCTCCTCAGAATTTCACATGCATTTTAGAACTGTTTCCTAGTCAAGGTGATATCTCATCTGGCCATTTTCTTTTTGGCAAAGGAGACTTCTCCCCTTCCCTTGGCCTGGGAGCTGGAGGGCACTGCAGACTGCTCTGCCAGGGCAGACATGAGCTAATCAGGCTGGCACAAAAATGGGCTGTTATTTATGAAGGCAGCCCTTTTCTAACTTTTCCTTTGTTTATGCAGTGTGATTTCAATGTCATAAATACTAAAAGGTTTACTGCTGGGAGACGAGAACTTCCCTCATTCATCTCTGCAATTAAACTTCTTGTGCCCATGGTGGCTTTTCCTTTTAACTGCCTTTTAGGACGGAATCCAGGATTTTAAGAGGTTTCACTGACTGAATTTTTTTAATGAGGTCAAAGAGTTTTTGAGGGAATTCAGAAGACAGTTTAAGGGGTTTTTTTTGTTGTTTTCTTTGTAGGTTTAGGCTTCATTTTTCAGCACAGTCATTGAGTTCTGAGTGACTTTGAAGAAATTTTTTTTCTGTGTCTTACTTTCACCACATTTCTAATTGTACAAACCTTATTATTGACTTTAACTGTCTTTAAATTGTCCAGAGCTGTATGTGAGCTACCCTAGAGCTGGGCACTCTCCCTGTAACCACTCAGCTGCTCCCTTTCTTTCTTGCACAATCTCTGCAGCCTCTGGACTTGTTCTGGAAATGTGTCACACAGTGACAAATATTCTGAGGAAAGGAATTCTGTCAAAGAACTGGGAAAGTTACTGCATGATAATCTCGAGTGCTGTGTGGTGTTTCTGTCAGCTGTAGGACAGGAGGTGCTTTTATTCCATGGGCAGAGCCCACCACCCTCACAGTAAAGGATTTGGATTCTAAAGATTTGGGATAGGAAAAACACCAAAGTTGTCTATGGACTCTCAGTTAACTGCATTGTCCCTTTCAGTAGCAGTCACAGATTTTGTGGGTAAATTTTATCTTGAAGAAGAACTCAAAGACATTCCATGGTCACTTCAGGGCTGTGATAGTTTTAAGCTGTAAGTATGAAGTTGCAATTGCAGGAGGAGCTGGCATGAATGAACCCACTCTCATTTCAAGCAGCTGTTTAATGAGAGCTTCTTGTAAGATCCCCTGTTAAGAATAGGCCATAATGAGTATGATGAAACCACCTCATCCTTGAAAACAAATTCCTTTTCATGGCTTAATTAAAAGTGCTCCTAGTACTTCTGTGAGCATACATGATAGCTTAGGAAAGGCTCTGTTTTAATTTATATAAAGAAGTCTCAATTAAGACGCTAAATAGATAATATGTTGCTTTAATATTATATGGTGAAAACTGTTATTATTTCTGAACTTCTGCTATCTCCCAGTCAAATATATTTGTCTTAACAGTTTAACAGCTTTCCCTGAGAGACCAGAGTGACAGCCACGTGCTTATGTGCTTTTAGTTCTGTCTTAATGTGATGGAGCAGACTGGAGCAACTGACTTAGGCATGATTTGTGGGTGACTTTTTTGGGAGATCACTTACAGGTGGCTGAGCCCTGTGAACTGTTCAGACCCAGGTATTTTTAGGAACAGGCAGCACTAATTAAAGCTGCCTGTGCGATGAGCAGCAGTGCAGTTTGCCCAAAATGCAGCAGGAGTGTAATCTGCTGCAGGAGGGGTCTGTGTTAGTGCATGAGAAGCTGGATGAGCAGCAGCTGCTGTGGCCAGGGCAGGTTTGTCACCTCCGGAGTGTAATCTGCTGCAGGAGGGGTCTGTGTTAGTGCATGAGAAGCTGGATGGCTGTGGCCAGGGCAGATTTGTCACCTCTCAGTGAGCTGTCCCTGCTGCCCCAGTGCAGGACACATCCAGGTGTGGGAGAACAACCCTGCTCCACGCTGCCAGCAATTCCTGTTCTTTCTGCTTCTCGTTTGCCACAGTGAAACATCCCTCTCTCTTTGTAGTTTCCTTGTAAGATGCTAATTAAAGGAAGAAATGTTGGTTTGAGAGAAAACTGCCAAAGTGAGTATTGTAAAAAAGCAACTGTTTCTTTGCATTTGTCTGAAATTGCTGTGCCCTTGGGAGAAGCATAAAGATAAGAGTTCCCCGTGCAGGGACTTCCAGGCTGTGATACCTGAGGAGGAGGGGACAGGAAAGCAGATTGCTTTTGTACTGTTTCCTTTGTGGGTGTCTCTCCTGAAATACTGAGAAATCAGTGAATAAATTGCACTGAAACACAGTAGAACCTCAAAAAGGGATCTTTTTAAAAAGAAGAGTGAAGTGTTGAAGGATGGTTGCTGGCTTGGGTGAAGAAGTTTATGGAAGAAGTTATTTCTTTGGGAAATGCCCTGTGCTCTGGCCTGGCCTTGGGCATAGATTTTCTTCTGGGGAGGTCATGGACAGCTGTGCTGAGCAGTCAGCTGGGGGAGAATTCAGAGTTATGGATCCAGCTAGCGAGGAACAACCTGAAGCTCCCTGTGTAAATGTAGTCCTGCCACAATGGCATTGTCCTGCTCCTCTTTCCCATCTATGTCTTGTAGCTGCAGTGTTCTGATTTCCCATTTGTAGTTTGGATGAATGTGTTCTGATGTATCACTTGGATTGTTTTCACATTATCAGATTTTCTGTGCTTAGCAGTGACCTGATATCAATGTGCCAGAGGAGCACAGTGGTTCATCACATGAAAGTGTGGGAGACTCAAATCCAGGAGTTAAATTGTGACTTGGTCTGTACTGCAAACCCCTGACCCCTGCACTGAGACACAACAGGTAGTGTTAGCAAAAGGATTGTTAAAAATGAAATAATGACTAAGGAGTCTTTGTTTTCATAGTGATTTCTGGTTTGTCTCCTGAATGATCAGGCTGACACCTTCATGGCTGACCCTTTGCTTTCCACTCAGTTTGCAGCCCTGGTCTTTTACTTTCAATTCCATCAATACTGCAGCTCTAATTTTTACTGATTTTTGGGTTTTCTTGCAAATGTCAGTCACACTGAACAATTTAGGTGTGATCTGTCTTTTTCAAGCTCTGCTTCACACAGAGCTGCCTCCCTGTCTTCTCTCAGTGGGTTGTTGCAGACAGATTTGCTGTCATACTAGGTGTGAGATCAAACCCTTCAGCAGAAACTGCCCCTGGTAGCATCACTTGAAAGTTTTATTAATTGCTCTTTGATGGTGCCTTGGTTTGCTGTTATTCTGTTGTTTCCCCTAAAAAGAGGTGTATTTGCTGTGCTGAGTGATGTTCATAATTGCCCCCCTACTTTGTCAAAATGCTACTTGTGAGAGGCTGAGAGATTGCAAATGTCAAGCGTGGGACCCATGAGGACAATCTACCAGTCACTGCTGAAATGATTTGAACTAGTGAACTCTTGTTAAAACTGTTAATTGCTTTTTTAAAAACACTTAATGGAAATTGCCACATTTAAGTAGCCCATAAAACCACGATGACACCAGCCTTAATCAGGTGTCACAAAGCACATCCATTATAAGCTACCTGGCCTGAAAACTTTGATGATGGAAATCAGTTTTGACAGCCTGGTGTTTACAGTCCTGCATCTCTCTGGCAGAGGAGAATAATTTATTTGTTTTACTCATGAAGAGACTCCTCTCTGAACTGCACCTTTATGTGCAATAAAGCTTATGGAAGAGAATGACCCCAGGGGACTCAGAAGTCTGTAGGATAAGGTAGTGCTGCCTGGTTTTGAATATTTCATACTGGGATATGCTAATTTGTTTGGTGACTTTGCTGCAGTCTCAGAAAAACCACGGGGAGCTCACTGAAAACCACAATGCTGTGTTTTTCCAGAGGTGTTTTGTTGATTCCAAAAGCCAAAATGTCCCAGGGAGGAAACTCTGGGCAGTGAAGTCCTGCATATTTTAGGTAAAATAGTTACTTGGGACTGGATTTTAAAGAGTAACACATATTTATGTGACATACTTTTTAAAAAATGTTAAATGAGTTAGCTATAAATCCCACTGAAAGCTTAGGTGGGCACTTTATTTATGAGGATACTGGGAGGTTTCTATTTGCCTCTTTAAGCTTCTGTCAAGTCTGATAGGGAGGGGTGTAGTGGGAATAACCACACTTCTTCCCTGGGTTGTGTATCCACATGACCCACTGGAAAAGATCTTTGGAAAGAAAAAAAGATGGGAGAAAGCTTTAGGTGAAGGTGTTGATGAGTGAGAGGAACATTTATGTTCTGTGCATGCAGGTCAGGCTCAGCCTCCAGCCTGCTCAGAGCTGGGGATGGGGTGTGCTGGGCTCCCTCCTGCTCCCTGTGCGAGGCTGTTCCTCTCCTCAGACATCCCAAAACCAGGTCATTCATGGCTGTGCTCATCAGCAGTCTCAGAAGAGGCCTAAAAACAGAAGTGGCCCAGTGGAGTGACACACTTTCCAGCCCATTGCCATGGGTCATTTCAGGTCGTGGCAGCTTAGCAGGGCCCTGCACCGTACCTTGCAAACCTTACAAACCTGTTCTGTTGCTCAGGGTGGTGTTTGCTGTCCAGCCCCTTGCACCTTCACCTATCACACTCACATATTTTATCATACATTAAAAAATAATATCTGTTATTGCTGTTGACCCTAAGAATTCAACAGAGCTGTGGTAGCAGCCATAAGCCAGAATGGGATGTTTTAAGGAGGTTGTAGTGACAAACACTGGTATAAAATGCTACAAATGACCCATCCCAGGGTTTCCACCTTCATGTCATGTGGAGTTTCTTCAGTACTATGATGGTGTTTCTTTTTTCATGCTCCTTAAAGTTTTATGCTGGCTGTTGCCACAAGTTATTCAAGGTAACTTCAGGATATGACCTCAAATTCAAGTGATCTCCCTGAAAGACTTCACAGAGCCCTTCCACTTCTTTTGGGGTGAAAGTTCACTTTATTAAACCAATTTAATTTACTGATCTTGAGCAGAGCTTGGGAGGCATAAGGAGGTGCTTTTGCTGCCAGTATTCTGAACTTTCCCAGAGTTGCTGTGAAGCAACTCCTTGTCCCTTTGAAACTGTGAAAGCACATAAATAAAAGTAAATATGAAATAAGAAATAATAGGTCTTTACTGCACTTGTGTGATATTTTGTAAAATCTTATTTACATGATCCTGACATTTTATACTAGTATTACTTTTTAAAATATGAACTCTGAATAGTGCAGATAGATTACCAGCAGAGCTAAAGGTAATTTAAGATGCAAAATTTACAGTGGAAGTTAAAAATCCTTTTTTTTTTTTTTTTTTGAGACAACTGTTTTAAAGGAAATGTTCTTAGTCTTCATTCTCCAAAGGGAAATTTTGTGTCTTCCAGTCAGGGCAATAAATAAAGGTGAAAGAACCACCACAAAAACATCCCTGAATTATTAATTTGCCAGAAACAGGTTCTCAGAAGAGTAAGCCTCCTCAGGATAATACAGGAATGTAAAGTACTCATTATTCACCAAACACGTAAGGACCTGCACAGATAAGTAATGCAGCTGGGTCCACACACCTGAGATCAGCAGCAGGTGTGAACCAGGTTTTGATTTTTAAAAATAAAACATATCTAGCTCAAGGTATCCCATTGTGAGTCAAATGGGGAACACCTCTGTTAAGAAATCAAACTGCTGTAAGGTGCAATGACATACATGCTTTAGTTTTGTACGAACAGGAAAAAGTTCCTATTGCAGTGCTTGGCCCAAAGATTAAAGGCTGCAATCAGAAGTGTAACAAAAGCCTTATGAGTCCCAGTCCCTGCTTCTGTAACCACATATCCTTTCACTGTGGGTATCTTTAAAAATTAAGTGTACAGAAGAGAGGTGAAATATTACCAGTGGAGCATTTACTATATCCCAACAGTTCAATCATCAGTGCTGGAAAGTCAATATTATATTAACTTCGAACTAGTCTCTACTGTAGTTCTCCAAAATGATGGAAATTCAGAGGTCCTAGTTTTCTAGCTGTGCATTTGGCTGCTTATGAAATGTCATATAGAAATGATGTTTTGGTAAGAGATCATTCCCACTGTTCTCCCAAAGGCAACAGTTCTGGGTTACCTCAGGTTTGCTTTCAGAATAGAGTTTGCTACAAAGTATGTCATATAAATTAAAATAATATTGACATTAGGTGGCCAGATGAGGAACAGGGCTTGATGATTCCTATTGGAAATTCCTTGAATATTTCTCAAATTGAATGTCAGCAATAACTTCTGAATGTCTGTCAACAGATGACTTCCCAGAAGGTGTTTGTTTTCCATCCTGACCGCAGTGGAAGATCATTACCTGGGATATAGATTATTTCATCTCTGTTCTTCCTGCTGCTGCCTAATTGGCATCTACAGAGTGTTTTAACACCTGGATTAACAAAGACCTTTGTCTTCCATTTACAGAAGATAAAAAAGGATTTGAGCTTTTTAAACTAAATGTATTTTACAGTATGGTAATAGATGAAACTGCTTCCTATCATATAAAATACAGTCAATTTTTGCTAAAAGCTTCAGGGGCTTCCCTCCAGCCCTTGGTCATCTTCTGTTAAGCAGCCTGGGAGTTTGCCAAGGGAGCTGGAAAATCTGAGTTTGATCCCCAAACTGCTGGATCCCAAACCAGTGAAATAATTTTGTGGAAATACTTTTAATTTTGTAGCATATCAGCACATGGCAGTGTGTATGTGGTGGCTTTGTTTAAATGCTGTGGGTTTTAGTCGATGTAGATCTGTGTGAGTCCCAATCTGCATTTCTGAAGGCTGATACCTTGCTAATGTCTGATACCAGTATTTGTACAGTTCACAGGAATCCTTCAAGGGTTTATTTGCTCTGTGTTCATCCGGGATGGAGTGAGTGTACCATGTGAAATAATATGTCAGCTCATAAACTGCATGTACAGTGATGAGATGTGAGCTCGTTTCACTTTTATCACAGGACCTTGAATCAGGCTTGTTCTGCTGCCAAGTCCCCAAACTACTCCTTGCAATGTGCCTGGAATTCACTGCTCTGGAACAGTGGTTTTTTGGTGTGTCCTTTTGTGTTCTGTCAGGCTCTGGTGCAGGGGATTGGTTGTTTCGCAGATGAGAGCTGGGAGGGATGCAGCCAGCGCGCCTGGGCTGCTGCTGCATTTTGGGTCCTCCCTGAGGAGCTCAGGAGCATCCAATGACACCAGCAAAACACTGTAAGCTGTGCTTCCAGGGGCACTCTGGACTGTTTGGGCTTCCTCTGCCTGCTCTCATGGTTGCTGCCATGTGCACATTGATTTTTGTGCTTTTTCTCAGCTCCATCCTCCCCCGTGCCACATGCAGCGCTGTGACGTGTCCTGCTCGCTGTGAGCTGTGATGGGACGTGGTACCTCAGGATGGAGAGAGGGGATGCCAGCAGGGTTCCTTCCCTTCCTGCTCACCTGCAGAGCTGTGCAGGCAGAAGGATGGCTTCTTCCAGCCTCTGCTTCAGGGAACTGGTTTTAATGAGCATGATGTGCAGCGTGCCCATTGTGCATGGAGCGGAGATGTCACAGGAGCTTGCACTGAAGAGGTTTAGGGAATTTCTGGACTCGACTCACCCACAGTGGACTTAGTGGGGAACATAACTCCTTTTACTTTTTCAGTTCCAGATCACAAAATGACTGCTTAAATCCCAGCATTCTCTCCCAGCTCTGAACGCCGTCTGTTAATCCCCTTGTCCTTCTGGTGACGGCTGCAGTGTTGGACAGCAACTGTTGCTGCAAACTTGATTTTTTTTTTCCATCTTCTCTCACCATCTCTTCATGAACTGATCTGCTGTGGCTATGAGTATTTTTGGACTCTCCCATGCCTCTTTTTTTGTTGGCAGAGTAATACTTGTCTCCTCATAGGTTGCTCCTTTGCGAGACGGGATGAATCACGCTCGGAGCGAGCTGTCGTGTTGTCTCGTGCTCTGGAGGAGCTACTTGTTATTTGTGCTCTTCATATCCTCGTGACAGCTTGTCAGGGAAGAGAAGTTTTCCTTTATTTTCTTTTCCCTCCATCGTTGTTGACTAATTAGTAGCCAAATAGACAGCATTTGTTTTTGTATTCAAACTGGTGATAATTTAAGGGTTGGATGCAATCCAGAGCTCTAGGACCAAATAATGAACTTTGGGGATGGTTGGGTGAGGATTTGACTTGGAGTGGGAAATTTTCCATCCATGGTGAAGGTTTTTGTATTCTGGACTCAAAACAACCATCATTAGTTCTGAAGTGCCATTTTAACACTTCATGTTAGACAGTTCAAGATGTCATACTCGAGAATCAGGGGGGATTGGTCTGAAATTTTGGATCTGACTCTGATCTCCTTTGTTTGTTTAAATGAGCGTCAACCAGGGCACCAGAACTGAAGTCCCTGAGCAGAGGTGTTGTCTCCTTAAGATGATTGGTTGTCATTTAAACTCCATGTGACTTTCTGGCTGACAGATCACCCGTGTACTTTGTGTGTTTATTTGAACCTGGCTCCAAATGGGAAGGCCACTCTCAACCAAGGCACCTGTTTGTCCAGAGGAGTTAAACAGCCACACGTTTGTGTCCTTTGGAGAGTAACCAGGGCCCTGTTTTTTTCAGCCAGTGATTAATTGCACAGAGCAGTAGATGGCACACAGACATTTTTCATACCTAACACATTGTGGAAGGGGGGACTCGTGGAACTGCACATCCTGCACCTCCCCGACACAGCCACGGTAGAGAGCAGACCTTGTTGCTGGCAGCTTTCCTGATCCACCTCACCTCATGCGAGGAGACTCCATCACCTTCCCACAGTGGGACCAGATGTCCCAACATGCAGTGTAATATTGCAAAGAAGAGAAAAAAATGAAGTAAAAAGCTCTGAGAACGAATCTCTGTTTTGTCGAACAGTTGGAGAGCTCCTGGCCATGGCATCTCAAACCTGACAAAATTACCCCAAAGTCACTGATTTTACATTCCATTTGGCAGTAGAAAACCTTCCAAAGCATTCAAATTCTGCTTTCCTTCATCAGCTCCATTGGGAGGTGAAATAATTCCGAGTAAGGGATTTCACTCAGTCCTGGGAATGATTAGCCATTTTTCTACAAGATTCCTTCTTTAAAGTTTTATTCTCTTTCCTCCTCCTGGCTGTGTTTGCAGTGCACTGGCACGTGTCTGCTCCAATTTGATGAGGACCAACCATCTTTGGGAGGTTGGTTTAGAGTGAGACCTTTGCTGTAAAACTCTCATTAATGGTAGGAGAAAAGTAGTTGGGAATTTCATCTCTGTCCATGGAGCTGATTATCCATCCCAGGCTGCTGCCTTGGGGACAGGCTTAGACCCTGCAGCCTTAATGTGTGTGTGTATCAAGCACAGCTCTCCCAGAAGGTAGCAAGTATGTTTGCTATGCATTATTTATGGAATTCAAAATGCATTCTCTTAAAAATTACTGTGGACTGTGCACTTTTTTGCATTGCAACTGGAAACATGGGGATCTCTGATGTTGGGAAGGATTTGGGATGGGTACACAGCCTTGTGCCTTGCACAGGGCAGGACCACGAAACCCTTTGAGGTGCTTAAGATAAGCAATTAATAGTTTGTCTGTTGGAGTTTAAGTTTCAGTGAGGGAAGATTTAAAAATAGCTGTGCAAAAGCACAAGTATGGCATAGCAATTCTAGAAAGACATTTTCTTTTCAAACAAAAAAAATTTATACAATATTTTGTTCTTTTTTTTCATAATGAGATGTAAAAAGATATCTTTTCCATATGTGATGGTTTTCCATGCAGGGTGTGTTTATTCTGGTCACTAGGCTTTGTTCAGTGGTGCACATTTGGCCTTAAAACTGTGTTGTCCCCACGGGGTAATTGGAACACATGGAATTGGTGCATGCAGGGAATTCCACCATTCCTAACACCCTTCTCCATGAATGTTCATCCTCTTTATCATTTTTACATACCAAAAAGACAGAATCAGGTGAACCTTTTCTAAATTTTGATGAAATTATGGCTCCTCCAAGCAGAATGTTGTTTCCAGTAGGGATGGACAGGCTCAGTATTCCTCACCACTCCCACCTGAACAGATTTAGGTGAATTTTGAAGCCTTATGGTGCTCTCTGTAGTGAGGAGCTATTAGTGCCTGGACTGCCCTGTCTTCTTGATCAGCCTGAAAATGTTGACTGAGAGCCAAGCTTTAGGCTGTGCACTGGCTGATGTATGGTTGAGCTCAACCAAAGACAGATTTATATTTGTTCTAGCAAATTTAGGGCTTGTTCCCATGCCTTTTGTAGCTATCAGGAGGAGTTTGGGGTGTTGCTCATTAATGATATGCATCATCTGTAAGGCAGGAGGATGAATTATATAAATTGCTGGCAATCTCCAGCCAGTGTTTCTGTGTGGATTTAAAAGTCTTATTTTCCCCTGGATATTTCATCCCCACCTACCAAGAGGCGTACCCTGGCCTGGAGTGTGCCAGGGATGGCCTGCATGCAGGTAATGTACACAACAGCTTTCTTATTCCCAGGTAATAAAGAGGAATGCATCAGCACATTGCAGGCATTAAAATGTATGGTTTCTCTGTGGCCTTTAATGAGGGCTTGCAGGAGTTCCAGTGCTCCACAGAAAATATTGGATTTTTTCTCCTACTTTCTTGCAGGGCCCAAAGGGACAGGAGGAATTTGCTGTGTGTGTGTTTTGAGGAGAACAAATTTAGGATAATCAGGTTTTTTTTTCACTGGTTGCTCACACACACCCAAACCTGGAGCTGGGTAAGCTCTTTAGCTATGCATCATTCCTGTGCTGGTGCCTGGAAGAGGTTAAAGTCCCTGTGTCCCTGCTTAGCAGCTGGAATTAGCCATAGGTGTGTTTTCCAAAGGCAGCCACTCTGCCTGGGCTTGGTCTGGTTCCCAGGACTGTGTAAGCTTGCACAAATGTTCTTTTAGATATGACAGTAAATCAGCTTTAGTTGTTTATTTTCCTTTTACATTTATTATCTATAAATGTACTAGCCAGTAGGTTTTCTGGCTGCAGTTAGGACTGAGATAGGAGGATTGAAAAATGTTCCCAGAAGGGACATTTGGGATGGGTAATTGTGATTGTTCACCCTGGAAACCTGGCTCTGGGCTTGTCTTTTCCAGTCAAGGAGCAGATACACTGTGTGACTTATGTCTTAGCAGATCCACTTTGGGATCTCACACAATCAAACACTTGGGAACTTGTCACAGACTAGGGGAGTATCCACAGAAGGTATTTAATGACTGATTTCAGGGAATATTCAGGACTGTCATGAATTGTTCTCAGAGATTTTGCAGAAAGAAAAGCAGCTGATGTACTTCAGATATTCCTCACCCATCTCTTGGCTGAAGTTACATCTGGAGACAAGTCTGGGACACTATCACATAATGGGTCAGGTAGGGAGGGACCACAGTGGCGTCATCTGGTCCCTCCTCAAGCAGGGTCATCCCAGAGCACAGGATTGCATCCAGACAGTTCTGGAATATCTCCAGTGAGGGAGACTCCACACCCTCTCTGGACAGCCAGTTCCATTGCTTGGTCACTGCACAACAAGGAAATTCTTCCTCACATTCAAGTGGAGCTTTCTGTGCACCAGTTTCTGCCCCTTGCCTCTTGTCCTGTTGCTTAGCACCATGAAGAATGTGGATTTTTCAGTGTATTTTCTCATATTTGCGGGGTTCCCAGATGAAGAAAGGAATGATGAATCTGACACCATGTTCTTGAAGGCTAATTTTTTTTTTATGATCTATATTATATTAAAGAATACTAAACTATACTGAACTATACTAATTAATACAGAAAGGATACAGACAGAAGGCTAAAAGATACCAAAGAAAACTCGTGACTCTTTGTCCAGAGTCTGACACAGCTTGGCTGTAATTGGCCAATAAGTTAAAAACAATTCACATGAAACCAATGAAACAACCACCTGCTGGATAAACAATCTCCAAACCACATTCCAGAGCAGCAAAACACAGGAGAAACAAATGAGATAATATTGTTTTTCTTTTTCTCTGAGGCTCCTCAGCTCAGAGGATCCTGGCAAAGGGATTTTACCAGAAAATATGAGAGTGACAGTATTTCCCTTTGTTTATGCATCCACTTCTGATGGACTGTGGCATGCACACCTTTACAGTTCCTCCCTTTTGCTGGGTAGGGCACCATCATATATTCCAAAAGAGGTGCTTGGTCAGGCTTAATTCCCCTGAGAAATGGTGACTCTGAGTGCCCTTTGCCTCTCACCTGACTGTCACGTTCCCCCTCCAGCAGCACCGTTTGTTTTGGGACATCTGCTCCCCTGTGGGAAGGTGGCAGCAGGAGACAACAGGAGATCAGTTAATGATTGTGAGTACGTTCAGGCAATCTGCCAGTCTGAGCACTCAGCCCGTTCTCCTTTTTTTAACTTGTCAGGAATTCAGAGTAAAAATATTGCGGCAAAGAGGCTCATCTAGAAAAGCAGCATGTTAATTACAGGAGGCAGTTTCTTGGCTATCAGTTGCTGTCCTGCACAGAATAGCTTGGAGATGTACATTTTTACTGTGGGGAGACATTAAAATCTGGAGCTAGTGGCTCTGCTTCTTGCTGTTTGTTACTGCTACTGCCATTCAGTGAAATTAATTTTAATTAATCTCTAACAAAGATTTTTTGGAGCCTATGAACTGAAACCCCAGTTTTCTCCATATTCTCTGTCCATACAGAGTGGAACCCCAGTTTTCTCCATATTCTCTGTGTTTATCCATTGCTTTGACCATGGGATAAAGTTTCACTCCATCAGGTCACATTTTTAAATGTTATCAGAATGTTTTGTGTCCAAATATCTCCTAGGTTTTAGAAGGAGCTCCAAGTGCCAGTGGCTGGAAGTGATGCACTCCTGTCACGGGGTTGATGTTTTGTAATATATAGCAGGGGAGAAATGACAGCATTTCAGAAATTAGGCCAATATTTACGACTTATATGCCAAGATGTGGTAAAAATATGCAAATCCATAGAAAAGGAGAATCAGGAAGTTGAAAAATTAAGCCCTTTGTATAAATTATCAGGGTAGCATCAGATTTGTGTTTGCTGAGTGGCAATCTTTGTGTGACCCAGGCCTCCATAACTATACAGCACATACCTCAGTCCCTGGGCAAGTTTTAATGTCCTGAAATTAAGGATGCAAATAGAAACCATGATGGGGGCAGTGGGACAAAGGAACTGATGTTTTAGTCTACAGTGTCTGCTTTGATTTAGCAGTTTGCTGCATTCTTTTAAGCCTCAAATTCAATTCAATCAACAAAATGACAAACCCTCCCTCACTTCAAGCCAACCATTTCCCAAATGCTGCAAGAGGAGGGTTTTACCCTGAAAGATGGAGAAAGACCCTGCAACGACCCCAAAAATACAGTTGTCTGCTCTCAATTATGCTTGAAAAGAGCTCGGGGATTCCAGTGATGGATGACAGTATACAAATCTCAAGTAGCTTTGCTTAGTGTGTTTTGTGATATGATATAGGAGAGATAATTCTTACCCAGTGTCTCTTAAAGGAAATCCTGAGGGTGAATCAATTACCTTTCTTTTCTGAATCAATAGAGAGGGGATGTATTGCAGTTACTTGGTGCTTTTGCAAGTGCTCGAGCACAAAGGATGGCTGTTGATGATAACCACTGCAAAGAATGCTGTGCCATTTTTTTCTCTCTCTTCTTTTAAGAACACTACAACCCCCTCAGTTCACACACTTTATCATTCCCAGTCACAATCTTTTCTCAACTAAGATTTAAGAGCGAGAGGAGGGAGTAAGCTCTGCAAACACACAAAACATGGCTTGGAGTCCTAATGGCAGCACTTCCCCTTCCCAAGACTCTCCAAACCCTTGGCATTTGTGAATTTTGCCTGTAAGAACATCCAGATTGAGGAGATGGAGTAAGAAGAAATGGGATATGGGCCGACACAGTGGTGCTAGCAAAGGTTAAATCAAGTAGTTGAGGCTCAGCCAAGGGTAAAAATACAGATTTCTTGTATATCTGAAAGCAAATACCTTTATGTTTTTTGCAAGATGTTTCTGTGTATCCCACCACAGCCTTTCGTTCAAAAAAAGGTAAAATACTGCTGTAGACAAACATAGTATTTTAAAATTTTCTGATAACTTATTGCCTTCATAAAGACATTATTATACTCTCAAAAGGGTATAAATATGTGTGTGTAATATGATTTAGCAAGAAAGCTTCCTGAGTGGAACCCATATGGTAACCTGAGAGTAGTGAAATGGTAGGAACACAAAATTCCACCTGGTCTGTGGTTGAAGTTCTCATAACAGGTATCCAAAGACAAGTGAGGACACGTTTCCTTTTTCCCCATTTGCATCTCTCCAAAGATCCAGACGCACCTGAGAGGGCTGCACAGGTCACTCTGGGTGTCTGTGCTGCCTGAAGAACATGGGGAGACAGGAAAATGGAAGCTGGATGAAAAAGGAAGGCTTCTTAAGCTCTGCCTTTTGTGCCTGGTGCCGAGGTCCCAGGAGGGCAGAGGCAGCCTGAGGTGACTGAGAGCTGCACTGGGCTTTTCTCGCTGGTTCCCTTGATCAGGAGCCACTTTCCTCCTCAGAAGCTGAGAGGAATCTAAAGGCACTGCAGAGACAGTGAGGGGTCTGACCACAAACCAGCTCTGCCTTAATGCAGAAATAGATTTACTTCTAAGAGTGGCTTCTGCTCTTTGCATTTTGTAGCTTGAATAGGAACAAATTTAAAAGGAAAAGGAACCAGTGTGAACCTTCCTATCTGGTGTTGTGGCTGTAGCTCCTGTGTAACCCCTTACTTGAGCATCACCCCCATGTTAGCTGAGGGGCCATGACCCATAATCAGTTTTATGAAGATCTTTAATGAGTGGGGTGTTATTAATGTCTTAACTTACAATTTAAAGTGGATTCAGTGATGCTTTGTCTAGGAGTCAGAGATGTAATAATATTCCCTCTAGAAAGAGCCTTTTTCTGCCCTGGAATATAGCATTTATCTACAGGTAGTTCAATAATAGAAACAGGTTAACAAATTAGGTGGAATTCAGGAAAGAAAGATGATTGTGTCTGAAAGGGAATTTTCTGGGTGAATAACAAAACAGTTTTGATATATTTCATTTTGATGGAAGACCAATCAGCTTAAAAGGGCCAACTACCAACAAAAATATTTCAAGGATATTTAAGGTAGAGGAAGGGCTTTTTAGAAAAGTTATGTGTGTGTAAAGTACTGACAGGGATATAAATGAACTCTGTCTGGAAAAGCTGGATCCTAGAAATGCTGTGAACACCGAGTAAAGTAGCCACAGATACAGCTGCACCACAGGGGTATTTATGAGTTTGAGCTGAACCATGTTCGAGTGCCAGAGCTGCTTCTGAAGCCCTGAATGGGACCTTAATCACTGAAGGTAAAATATAAATCTGTGCTGTGACTCCATGCATTTCCAGAGGAGGTGGAAATGCATTTCTCCCAAGGTATTTCTCTCTTTCCTTTTGCTGGGAGGATTGCCTTTGGAGAGGAGATCCTGCCAGTTTTCTTTTATATTCCTTTCCACTGACTTATTCCCCTTGGTTTCTCCTTGCATTCTTGGAGGAGAGAGAAGCAGTTTTCATACCTTCAGGGTGTAAAATCTGGCTCTGCTGGGGTGGATGGAAATTTTTCTTTGACTTAAAGGCGGTCAGAATTTCCTCCTTAGAGGCCTCTTAGGGAAACCAGATGATTTAATCTGAAGCATCACACGTTAGGAGGATCATACATAAAAGAACAACATTAACCCTGGTGCCACACGCAGAATTATTTTTGAGAGAAAATGAGCAAAATTTTATAGAGTATTTTCAAGGCCTCCTCAATAAGAGAAAATATTACAGATGATGAAGAGAAATAAGAATTACAGATTGAACCACTGAAAACCTCTTTTTTACACTGTCTCTTTAATTAGAAAAAATGAGCCCAACCAAGATGTATATCATCATTGATTTTTATAATAAGCTTTTAAAGCAAACATACGTGGTGTCATGGTGCTATTTTATAACATACACTGCTAACCATTTATTCTGTCGTATAACAGTTCACCATCAGACATATTTTATTATTTTTTCTGTGTAATAAAAAAAGATAAAATCAATACCTATTATATGGCATACCTTCAAGGTTAAAAAGTACTAAATCTTGATGCTAACATCTTTCCTTGTATGCATCAATTTAGAACAATATAAATTCAATACAAATACATTTTCTAGCTATGTGATTAAATCTGAATCTAAAATATAACAAAGGGTTTGGACATTTGGAAACTGAACATCAAGAAACTGGGCAGTGTATTTGTGTTAGACTTAAATTTTGCAGGAAATCTAACTATGGAAGCTTGGGCAAGCAGGTATAAGGACCAGATATTATTTGAAGGAGAGGTGCTGTAATTTCCCGTATTGGGGTGTAGTTTTTGATCCAACAGAAAGTCATTTGGCCTAATCAGGTGCTAATTAATGGCTTTATATGTTCCACACAAAACTGGAGTGCTTTTCCCCCAGCCTTATAGCTGGCAGTCATTTTGCAACAATTACAGAGTACACTCAATTTAATGATGAATGAATTTAATTCAAAAGTGAGAAAGTGAAAATGGAAGTGTCAAAGCCATCAGCACACTCCTCTTTGCTGGGTTATAGCTGTGACTTGAGGGCCAGAGTGGGAAGCAATGGGATAATGTTGCAGCCCATTACTGTGCACTTTGCCTCTGCTTGGAGGCAGCATCAAAAGAAGAAACTCCCAACACTTATCTCTGCTTATTATGAGTTATTTCAAGATCTGGAGTGATTGTGGTAGTTGTAAATGAGGAAGGACATGCTGTCTTGTTTTTTATTAAGCATCTGAAGCTTTTGGCTTTGTGATGCAGAGATGAGCCTGTGGCAGGTGTGAAGCCAAGGACACTTGTTGCTGATGTAAAACACACTGTGTGCACTTTGTGTGGATTTCATTCAGAGTTAAAGCAGAAATCTTTTGTATTCATTGCTGCTTTTTCATCACTCAGAAATTAATTGTGTGCTGAGAAACTTATAAATATGCAATGCCTGTTTCCTGCCTGGGAGCAGGCTTCTCCTCTCTGCCTTGGAGGCACTTGCATGGAGTTAAGTGAGCAATAGTTGAAACTCCTTGCTCAGAGTGACATCCTTAACTTGCAGAATGCAGATGATGCTGGAAATGCTAATGAATGGATTCATATTTATGGGATAAAAGTCTGCCCTTGGGTTCTAAATGCTGATGGGCAGGAGATTTACCAGGGTGCCATCCCTGTGAGGAACATCACCCCTTGTGCCTATGGGGAATGAAATCAACTTTCAGTGCTGAAGACAAAAAGGAGCAGCAAACACTGAGTGCCTCTTATCCTAAGAGTCTTCTGTTCCTCTCTGCAGCTGGATAATAGACAACATAAAATTATTAAATGTGAGGTTTTTTCCCCACCTGGCTTTACAGCTGCTCTCAGCAAGTTCAGATAACAGCTTTCACCTGGAAACATCCTTTCCTTTGCCTTCAGTAACAACCTGAAAAGTTCTTTAATGCACTTACTTGCACGACTTTGTCTTAAAACTGAACTCTTCTCCCAGCTGGCAGAACTCCCTGGAGCAGAATAGTCCATGTTTTCCAAAGTATCTGTCAGCTGAAACACCTTTTCTGAGAGCTATGCCTGGTCAGTCAGATGAATTCGTGGATATTGGATGTATTTTCAATTATTTGGACACTGCAGAAGGATTCCCTATTGTGAGATGAGAAAATTTCTTTGAGAAGCTCCATGCCAGTTATCAAATCAACACCAAGTTATTTATTCCTCTGAAATATGCACTTGCCATTAACTATATTTCTTTCCGCTGACAGAATTTGAAGGAAGAATTCCATGGGCTACTTAATAGTTGTGATGTTGCTTTTCTTTTCTCTTCTTTTTTTTTTTTTTTTTGGACAGCTGTTTAGTGAACCAAATAATACATCACAGGCACCTTCTTTGTACATCATACATTTACTGGCTTTATTTTTAGACAAATGTTTTCCAGATAAAACAGCTTTTTTTGGCCTTGGTCTAAAACATCTTGAGATAATTCAGCTTGCTTGCAAATACTGAAGTGAACATTAATAACAAAATACAATTTATGAAGAAATAAATGGGTTTGGGGCTTTTAAAAAATAATTTGGTGAAGAAATAAAAGGCTAGCAGATAGATTAATGTCTTGCACGCTAAGTGTAAGTTGGAGAGACATTTCACTGGCAAGCTGTAAGCTTCTGGATGCAGAGGATTATAGGGAAACGCTCACACAACCTTAGCAGCATTACAAACAGCAATGCCACAGTGAACAGAACAGTCTCATTGCAGCGATCTAAAGCCACTGCTGTTTTCTTTAAGGCAAACATTGTTTTTATGCCCTACAGATAAATCCCATTTTAAGCTTTGATCAAAGCAACTACACTCACTTTGAGGCTTTGGGCAGATGTAAATTGCTTTGTTATACACATGCATTTGCATACATTTGCAAGGAGACACAGTCTACATGTAATGGTGCCTTTTATTTTTGACAGAGCGCTGAAATTCAAATAACCAGTGGTTTTCTGCCATGGAAAAGGCAGAAGTTTCTCTGCAGAAGAAATAAATAATACCAGTGAAGCAGGGCTGAGGTATGCACAGAGCTCTGTCCTCGCCAGAGAAGGACCAGGGAGGACCCTGAACATCAAGAATTGTTTTATTTTATCTATTTTGCTGTTCTGTCTGGTGAACAAATGTAAATGGAATAGTTCCTAGAGAGGGACATTTCTCTTGCTTGACCACTTCTGGAGGGGCTGTGCCAGCTGTGTAGGAAATGTGCAGGTTGCCAAAGTGTTGGGTATCTGTCTTTGTTACAGACTTACATTTGTTTTCTCATATTTCTCTACTTAGTTTTCTGAATTAAATTGGATTAACTTCCTCTCTCTCCCAATTAATGCTGTTAACAGTAATAACAACCATAATGTGTGAACATCTGGCATTTTAGTACACAGTAAGCTTTTAGAAATACCAGATATGAATCTATTGAAATCTGTCTCTATAGTGATTTTCCCAGCATTTTGTGGATTAGACTATGATTTCTTCTTTCCTCTCTGCTTTCCTTTCATTATTAAGGTTTGTTAATCCTTTAGATGCCAGGGTTAGATAATTAAATACCCCTTTGTAATTACCGTGGTGCCTGTGGGTTTGAGACCTCCAGCTCATTAGGCAGCGTGCTGTCCTTCGAAGATATTGGAGGGAAACACTTTCATACTCATCAAAGATCTCTGTGGCAAATTAAGGTCAGGGCTGGCTCTGTCAGGCTGAAGGCAAAGGCTTTATTTTTATTTCATTAGTTACCACAGGGGCAGTTCATGCCAGAACCAGCTGAACCCAAATATCGAGCAGCCAGTTCTTCAAATCTCCCCTGCTTTCAGTGGCAAACATCTCACCCTTGTAAATTACCAGTGATGACTTGGTTATAGTGAACAGTGAGATTTGGTGGGGCTGCTGCACTTTCATTCACTCCAAGGTGAACATTTGCCTTACACCATCTTTTATTTCTACTCTGTCACAGCTCTTGACTGTTTCCCAAAGCTTTTTATCATAGCTGAAAAAAGAATTTAAACAAACCTCCAATTATTCTGCCCTTGTAATTTTGAGAAATTGCCAGATAAGAAGTCTGAAACTCACACTGCAGTTGTTGCCTCAAAAATTTGTGTTGCCTTCACTCCATTTTGTGTCCCCAAGATCCGGGTTGACTTTTTGTTCCCTTTTTTGATGTCTTTTCATACCCACCTTCACTTTGTTCAAGTGGTTGTGGTGGATGCAAGCAAGGTGGATGCTCAGGAGGGTTTGGATTGCAATGTGTGATCTCCTCATTCAGTCCTTCATTGTGCTTTTGTCCAGTAAAATCTGGTTTGATTTGGTGTCTTTTTGCTAAAATGGGGAGGAAAATAATTCCTTGTTATGGAAGGATTGTGGAATGTTCAAGTGGTGAATGATGCAGCCCTGCCTGCTAAATGGGGAACAAGCAAATGGAGCCAGTGAGCTCTAACATGAAAACCCTGGAGAGACATTAAGAAGGAAAAATGGGAGATGGATGTGGCTTATTCAGGAAGGAAACCTATTTTTAATCCAGAGAATAGTTAGAAAGGAGAAAAAATTCCTTTCCAGCAGAAGGATGGAGAGGCAGGGACGCAGACATAGCAGATTAAATGGGTTAATTTCATATCCCCATCCTCAGCCATCATGGACTGTCCCCTCTGCAGTGCCTGGAAAGAATTGGGAAGGCAGATCCAAGCCACCCAGAGAAAAACCTGTGCAGAAGCTTGTTTGGAAATCCTTACAGAGGCACGGTTAATTCTTGTGTGAGGCAGGAGCAGCTTCTGAGCAGCCGAATTGCTCAGAAGGGAGCCCCAAGATGTTTTTCCCTACTGGAAAATTAATAGGGAGTAGCAGGCTGCTCTTTGCTGGCTCCAGGCAAGCGAGGGGAGGAAGGGCATCCCAAAGCCTGCCATCACAAGCCTACCAGCACGGAGGGGGAAGGGTGTCAGCACCAATCTGCCAGATGGAGCATGTTAAAGGGCAGCCTGCTGAGCAGGGCAGGCAACAAGCCTGAAAAGCCAAGCGTGCCGGGGAGCGCTCCATCTCCCCTAGGAAAAAACAGAGCTGCAGCCAGTGTTTGCAGTTGCATCACTCTGATTCACTGAGGCAGAGCTGAGGGTGCAGGTAGAACTTTGGTTTGTTGGGTTGTGCTGGTAAATGAGTGCATCTGGTTGTGGCTCCCTGGCTGCGGGGCTGGGCACGGGGCTGACACTGAAATCCTCATCCACCAGGGTGGAGCTGAGATGTCCCACAGGGCACAGCACTCCAGCAGCCAGGAGTGAGGGCTGCAGAGGTTGGGCAGGACCTGAAGAGTGGAGCAAATGCCATTGGGCAAAGCTGGATCCTGCTCTAAATCCCAAGAAGAGCACTATAGTCTTGTCATCATTTTGTGTCTCTGTGATTTTTATTTTTCCCACCTCTGACTCTGTAACAGAGAACCAAAAGCCAGCTCTGTGTCAGCTCTGTTTGAAGTGTGCTGTGCCTCATGTGGTCACCTCTGATCCTGGACATAATCTGCCAAGAATTTCTGTTTCCAAGAATTTTAACTCTGCAGGTATGATGGCTTTTGCCGATGTCAAAGTTGAATGCCATAACTTAACACTGTAATTTGCAAAGTTTTCAGTTTATAGTGCTCTAGTGCATGCAGCTATGAAACAGGTTTTCATAAATCTTCTCTTTTTATCTCTTCTGGTGGTTTCTTTTTTGATGTTCTCCTGCCAGCAATTTTCCACTTTGCTGGACAAATGAATGCATGTAGGTAGAACATCCATGGCAGCTGAGAGGTTAATAGAAGGAAAATGCAATGACATCAAAGGAAGTTTTATTAAGTGAAGCTTTCATTTTCTCCATTATGGGCTCTTTGTATGAAGAAACTTCAATTCTCTCTAAAGCACATGAGCACAGACTTAACAGGAGCAGAAAGCAGGAGAGTACAGCAAAGAATATTAATTTGTTGTTTTTCTATAGTTCCTTGCAGCTGAAGGTCACAATGATGCATTGCAGCTCAAACCTCTCTGCTCTCACATGTGTGTTAAATATTACCAATTTCTTATTATAAATAAATAAGAAACTGAAGCAGAGAGTTGCATATTTAAAGAAGAGAGTGAATGTCTAAGGTAATCCTAGGAGAAGGGATTGTTGGAAATTTTGATTGCCAGTTTTGGCCCTTCTCTAAATAAGAATCTTTCCTTTTCAAGGCCATTTCTGTGAAGATACTGGGCCCAGGCTCTGTCAGCACTAAACAGAAAAGTAATAATCATCCCACAGATTCGTGATTGCACCTGACACACTGAATTTATGTGAGAAAGCTTGTACTGCTGGCAAATACTCATTCCATGCCTGCATGCCAATTATGGGATAAGTACCTTTTGTGAAGAAGAGAAAAGCCTATTGTTTTAAAGGGTTTCCAGAAAATTATACACCTGAAAGAGGTCACTTTCCATTATTACACTTGAACAATTCCAGTTTCTTAAAAAAAAAACCCCAAAAAACAAATCCACATGGAAAAAAGAAATGTAGATCCTGTAATTTTTTTAATTGCAAAAAGATTTCTTTTCTCTTTCTTGTGTTCTTTCCACCAGGGTTAGCTGCTGTGTTGTCAGTGCTGCAGGAGCTGAGGGCTGGGAAATGCAGGGGCAGGTTTCAATTTCAGGTGAAGCTGTGCAGAACTCACACCTTTTCTTCTTCAGGTACACTGTGGGGTTTGTCTTGGACACCTGTGGAGGTCAAAGTTACTCGGGGTTGGGAAGATGAAGAATAAGGATAAAGAAAAACCAGGCAAGATTTCTAAATGTGACCCTCTTCTTCAAGGGCTGGAGATTGTTGAGAGCTCTGAGGAAATGTTATAGGGAGGAGAAAGCAGGAGCTCTGCTTGTGGTACAAGTAAAATTTTTTTGTGTGTGTTTTTAAAAAAACACACTTGAGGTTTTTGGCAGTAGTTTTATTGAGGGATTTAATATTTTTTTTTGGTGTAGAATAATACAAAAATAGAAAATTATGATTGGTACATACAATTTTACACAAAAAATAGCCTTTTTTCCATAAATATTTACAGTTAACAGTAGATAATATATCCATTTCCAACCCTGATGAAGTAGTATTTTTGCAGTTTTGGGAGGAAAACCCCCAATTTTATCCTCTGTCCAGTGATAGCATGCAGTGCTGCAGTAATGGGATTTCCTGCAAATGCACTGGTCCTTTATTGGTGAAGCTCCTTTCACCCTCTGTGTACAGATCAGATCCATAACTTGGCCTGTATGTGATTTATACTCCCAGCCTTTATCTTACCCTCTTTAAACAATCTCTGGGAAAAAGCTCTCTGGAAATCCACTGTGTCAGTATAAGTGTATGTATAGGGATGTTACTTCCCTTTAGCTAAACCAGTAGCATTAAAAACTGGTGATGTAGGGATTAAAAGAAGAGGAGACCAAAAAAAAATATTAGAAGGATACAAAGCCACAAGGTTCCAAAATCCCATTGAAAATCAATAAAGCTTTAGCACAGGAGTCATTTATATCCTTTTGTAAATGTTATCCACCTTTTCTGGGTGCAAAGTGCAGATTCCCAGTGGAAGGCCAGCTGAACACAGCCAGGCTAGAGGAGGAGGATGGGAGGAAGATAACAAGGCCACTGGGGAAGGACACAAGGCAGTGGAAATTGTCTCAGGCACGGCAGAGTGGTGGGTAGAGAGGCATGAAAGAGGAGGTGTGAGCAGGGTGGGCACAGAGGAGGGGCAGAGGGAAGGAGAGGGCTTAGGGGGAAAGGAAGAAGTGTCAGTGCTGGCTGGGGAGGAGAAGCCCAGCTGTCCTTTGCCACCAGCAAGGCCTCAGGAATAAGGAATAATCACCTCGTGGTTCTGCTCACGCCGTTGTGTTTCACCTCTTTTGGAACAGCAGAGGGGCAGAGGGAAGGAGAGGGCTTAGGGGGAAAGGAAGAAGTGTCAGTGCTGGCTGGGGAGGAGAAACCCAGCTGTCCTTTGCCACCAGCAGGGCCTCAGGAATAAGGAATAATCACCACCTCGCGGTTCTGCTCACACTGTTGTGTTTCACCTCTTTTGGAACAGCAAGATTTCAGTGTGGCTGCTCTCTGCAGCTCCCAAAGGTGTCTTGGGTGAATGGCAGAGTTTTCCCTGCAAGGGGAAGCCAGCCCAGTGAATCCTTCTGGGAAGAGCTGTTGTGGTGCACAGGTCAGCTCACGGCTGGGGTTGATCGGGGCATCCCTGAGCCAAAGGATCTCAGGGATCATCAGCCAAGGTTGTGCAGCACTTCCAGGCTGTGCTGGGATTTCTCCCACCTACATTCAGGTTGTATTTTCACTTGGAGGAAGGTGGAATCAGGGAGGAGACTTTATCAGTCTATCATTATCTGAAGGGAAGGTGCCAGGAGCATGGACCAGGCTCTGCCCCGTGGTGCTGAGCAACGGGACAAAAGGCAATGGGCAGAAATGGATGCACAGGAAGCTCCACATGGGCATGAGGAAAAACTTCTTTGTTGTGCAGTGACTGAGCACTGGAACAGGTTGCCCAGAGAGGATGGGGAGTCCTTCTCACTGGAGATATTCCAGATCTGTCTGCACACAATCCTGTGCTGTGTTTTCCAGGATGATGCTGCTTGAGGAGGGAGGTGGGACCAGATAACCCCACTGTGGTCCTGTGGAGATACAGATAAACTGGCAGAAATAGCCTGCTCTTCTCCTGTTATTTTATAAAAAGTACTTTATAGATATACTTCTTTAATCCTTCAGAGTAAACAATTTAGCCAGGGATTTTATTCTTGCATTAAATCCTCCCACCATCATGGAATTTCATTTTACTGTAAGTGATGAATTGTTTTAGGATGGCACAGAGTTTCATGGTCAAAATGGAAATGAGTTGAAGAAAGGAGAGCATAATTGAGAATTTGGCAATTTTACGTATCAGTTCCCTTATGATAATTGGCCTGCGAGATGAAATATTTAAAAACACAATCAAACCCTGCCTGTGTACATGAGGCCATGTTTGTGTATCTGTGTGTTAGCACTGCACCGTGTATTAGTTGCTTGGAACTAATTAGTTGCTAGCTACTCACAGCATCTGTATTTCAGATCCCATGGGACTTTAAGGAATGTGACCTTATTTTAATGCTTTTCTGTGCTTTGAGAATTCCCCCTTTGTATCTGCTCCTAGGACGTGTTTTGTTGCTTTAATAACAATAATGCTTAGCACTCGTTTTAGATTTAGATCCCAAGGACATCTACAAAAGTAGACAAACATTATCTCTGTGATAAAATCATATTCCTACTTTAGAGCTGGCCACATAAAACCACAGCAGGCTGGTGCTGGTGCACGGATTACAATAAATTGTGCTGGAAGAGCCAAAGGTAGGACTTCCACAGAATTCACAGAATCACTGGGTTGGAAGAGACCTTCAAGATCATCGAGTCCAACCCAGCCCAAACACCTCCACTAAGCCCTGGCACCCAGTGCCACATCCAGGCTTTGTTAAACACACCCAGGGATGGGGACTCCAACCACCTCCCTGGGCAGCCATTCCAGAACTTTATCACTTTTTCTGTAAAAAACTTTTTTCCTAATATCCAACCTGTATTTCCCTTGGCGCAGCTTGGGAATGTGCAGCAACAGGAGCTTCTCCACACACACCCATGGGGGATCTGCCCTGAAACAGAGGGCTCTTGTAACAAAGGACTGCTGTGATCACTCAAAAAACTCATTGGGAAAGGAGCAATTTGGAGAAAATCCATGTACACACAGTGGGGACTTGTGGCAGAGGTGGTGGTACCTCTCCAGACAAAGAGAGAAGAGAAAGTGGCTCTGCTCTAAACAAGGGCCACGGATTTCTGGGAGCCTCTGAGTCCATAAAAATTGTATCATTGCAAAACTGGGATTTTGCAGCTGTCCCTGTTGCACCTCTCTCTGCAAGGCTGGAGAGGCACTGGAGCTCACCAGGACAGATTTATTCCCAGAATAAAGAGCAATGTTGATGCTCTCAGGGCCGAGGGAAGTTTGACTGAAATGTTCATTTGACTCTGTCTCGAGTTTGGTGTAATGCTTGGTGCATAGTGCTTAAACACACTGAAGTTTTCCAAATCACTACTTAGCTTGTGTTTTTTGAGAATGTTGTTTGTGTTAGTAGATGATGCAAGATATTTCTTATTGTTTTTATTCAGCGTTAGACCCCACACCAAAACTGGAGCTGGTTCAGTGGCTATTTTCTCTCTAGAAAGGCCATATTTTATAGATGCTGCACTCTGGGATCTTGCCACTTGTGTTCATGGCACTTCTGGTAGGAAGGAGGTGGCTGGACTTTGTGTCCTGGCTCGTGCTCCAGTTTGCACTGGCCAAAATCCAGTATGAGTAATTATATTCTGTATGCCTTAATTCCCCCAGTAATTCCAATTAGAGTTTGTATTGTTCTTGGTGTCTGATCCTCAAATGTTGCGTGGTGTTGCTGTGTGATTAAACTGTTGTGACATTCCATCCCAGAGGTAGGGAAAATGATCTTGGCTTCACAAATTGTAGAGCATTTCCTTGGAGTAAATGGGCAAAATGAGCGTAAAAGATTATTACTGTTTATCTGAGAAATATTTATGAGAGGGTTTTTTGCTTGTTTATTAGTCTTCTTTATTTTTTTCACACTAAAGCAAGGAGTGTTTGGAACTCAAGACATGACGAAGAAAGCATAATTAGGCTGGTTGCTCAAGGTGTTTTAAAGGTTTTAAACCAAATTAAGATAATGTACCTTAATTGCATTTGCATAATGGACAGAGTTGAAATCAGGACCCTTTTTTTTAATGTCTGTTCCTCAGCAAATGCATGCAAGAGCCAACCTTCTACCTGTGGCAAAAAAAGCAAATTAAAGCTAAATGTGGGTGGGGATGACGTGAGCAGAGTTCAGATGCAGATGTGGCTGTGCTCAGTGTGCAGGGAGGCAGCCAGCCCTGTTCCTGTTCAGAGTGGTCACATTTGGGATTTACCCAGCCCCTGATCTCTGAGACACTGAAGGAGCTCATTCCATCCCACTGCACACTCAAATCAGGCCTCACTTGCAGAGTGCATCCATGGCTGTTTTTTTTCCACGCCACATTCACCTGGCCCCAAGATGTCACACCTAAGCTGGATTAAAAAAAGCTTTGTTGGTGACTGAGAAGCATAAATAACATTACAACAGTCTCCTGGAGTCAGAGGAGTCACTGAACAAGGGCAGATCATGTGTGTGCTTGTTCCTGAGCAGGGAAGTAACCCTGGGGAGCTGAGAGAACATGAAAGTTACCCTCATGTGCTGCCCCAAATCTGCAGAATTGGCTGCATTTTCAGCCTGCAAACCCATCTTGTTCCTGGAAGTAATGTTGGTCCTCGGGGGGAAAAAAACAATCTTCCTTGCTCCAGAAATTGTCCTTGGTATCAGATGTCAGTAGCTCCCCCTCCAGCAATCCCAGCAAGGCTGAGACAGTTGACAGCCATGCATGAGAACATTAAAATATCACAGAAAAAAGCTGTTAACAAGAAAATTTGTGGGTGCTGGGTGATATTTTAGTGGAAAAGGTTGCCTTCTCAGGCTGATAGCACAACGGTTCACTTGAGCTGGTGGCTTTTGGTGTTAGTAAAATTCTTTAAGAGCAGTGTTTTGGGCAAAGTGTGTTTTCTACCTTTTTATAATTTCCAAAGCTCTGTAAAACATGCCTGAACTGCAGTTTCTCAGCTTTAAATAATTCAGCACTGAAACCAGTGGTCCTTCCCATGGCAAAGCTCTTAATTGAAGGATGATTTTTTTGCTTTAGCAGGTCAGACTTGAGTGAAATAAAACTTAGGACACTTGATAGGAAAGGAACTTTTTGAAAACACTCAAACTTAAACACTAATTAAGTGCACTATAATGCTATTATGATAGCACTAATAATTATTAATAACAAACAAATGTCTTTCCAAGAAGGGCAAAATAGCTCATGTAGCATTTGGATATGTATGTTCTTTCAAATGTCCAGCGTGTTCTGAAGATGAGCAGAAGGCACAAATATTGTGTTGGGTTTTGCCCAAAGCAGGTTCCTGCTGCAATAATATTTAAGGTTTTTTACTGAGTAGGGCACTAGAATCCAACCAGCAGTGCTGGAGATCTCCCAGAGCTGCTCACAATTATCTGCAGAATGGAGGGCTTTGCTGTTTGGGGGATACCTGTCAGAGCCTGGTTGTGTTTTTGTTGTCCTGAGTGCTGGAGCTGCTCCAGCCCGAGTCACCCGCTGTGCCCCAGCTGTGTGAGGTGGAGCTGGGACTCAGCTCTCAGACCCTGTTCCTGGCTGTGGCTCTGACTCACTGCTTGCTCTCACAGATGGGATTTTCCCTTCAGGCATCTTGCTGCTCACTCTGTGCTCATCCAGGGTCAGCAGTTCCTCAGTCCCACGATACTCTTTGTGCAGCAAGACTGAGGGGATGAGAGCAGGGAGCTCTGGCTTGTGAGTGAGTCTTTAGAATTGCTTGTTTTAACATGTCAGAATAAGTCCTTATAGGATGAATTCCCCTTTGACATTTCAGCTGCATTCTCAAAATGCATTTTTGCTGAACATACATGAGGTTTAAATTTCATTTTGCTGAGATTCTACCTCCTGTCTTTGTTTGAAGAAGAGGGACCATTTTTAGATGAAGAGGGTTTTGGTTTTGTACCTCATTTTGATTTTTGGTCTGCTTCCCAGAGCCTTTTTTGAGTGTGCTCTTTAGTAAATCACATTGTGTGAGTTCTGCAGCTGCACGTGGTCAGAGGATGTTACCCCAGGAAAGATTAACGTGGAGCATTGTCTGTTCTAATGGACAGTTGTGACAACTTCATTTTCACAAGTGACTTATGCAAAGGGCAGGCTGTGATTTGCTGCTGGGTAAGTAATCTCAAGTATTGATTCTTAAAATGTCTGTATGTTTCCTAAAGAAAATAATCATTACTGTAGTTGTGAGGAGAGCTGTAAAATGCAAGATTTCTTCTTGGGTAATTCTGTAGGTGCTGAACATGCTCAGTCAAGAGCTCTAAAGTAGAAAATAATATATGATAGTGAATCTATTTCAGAAAGCATCTTAAAAAACCACCCTGCTGCATTATTCTTTCCGCTGATAACTATTTCTGGTACATATCTCATTTGCCTCGTTTATGCCATCTGCTTTCTTTCCAAGTTTAGTATAATTATATTAGTTATCCATCAGACTTGGAAAGTTTAAACACTGCCTTGGAAGTGTGTGAAGACAGTTGAAGTAATTGTTGTCTTTTGGCTTTGAATTCCACAGTTTCTAAGTACTGTGTGTCAAAATAGCTGCTCTAAGAAAAAGCCACAACTACCACCTTGAAAAGTAAATGAAGTTAATAATGGTATAGATAATAATCTGACTTCTGTAGGCTGCAGATGTGAATTGTCAGAGGAGAAAGAACATAAAGCAGTATATCATCAATAGGACTTGATCTTAGATGATTTTTTGCATAATTTGCATAGTAATGAAAGACAATTATGCTCTTAGACTCCATTGTAAGCTCATATGAATCACCTTCAAAATAATTTATAGTACATGTATGGAAAAAAAACCTGTATAGTTCTACTGATGTTTCATCTTGGCCGTGTCAGCCTGACCTTCAGTCACTGTCAATTGTTCCATTCAAAGCAATCAATGAGAGCATCGTTAGCAGCACTCAGTGCTCACTTATGACAAATCAGTGCAAGGTGATTAAATTGTCAGTGCAAATGGACGGGATTGCAGTCCCACGGTGGGAACACTGGAACCTGGCCTGGAGACTCTGTGCTTCCAGAAACAAGTGTGTGGAAAGGGTAGTAAACTACTCAGAGATGAGTAGATGGCTTGTTGAAAAAACTGCGTGTGAAATTTGAATGACAGAGAGCAGCAACAGCAGCCCACGCTCAGTCACAGTGACATCTCTAATTTCTACTCCAGAGTAAATCCAGATCTGCTTCATGCCAATAATTCTCATGCTCTCCTGCTGTTACTTCCAGTGAGTAGCTCGTCCTCCTTGAGGCTGTACCCCAGCTTTGGGCAGTGCCCTGGGAGGAACCTGTCCCTGCTGTCACCTGTGCTGGGAGAGGGACAGAGCCCCTGCCTGAGCCCTGAGCAGGACACGCTGCTGAGCACTGCTGAAGGGTTTGGACATGGTCTGTGTTTCCCAGGTAGCTTCCCTGAGTTGTCACCAGCCTGAAACCAGATGGAAAACAGGATTGGAGATGATCCAACTTGACAGATGCACCCGTGATGGGCAGTGCTGAATGCAGTCTTGGTGTTTTTTCTGGCTTCTAGGAGGTGACAGCGACCATAATTATGGTTCTCTTTCCCCAAAGTCTTTCCTCTCAGGACCAAAGAGCTACTGCACTTCCAGGTTGCAGGTGTCATGCTGTTTTTTCTGGATCACACCTGGCTTGTTCACAGTTCTCGGTGTCAAATCCAGTTTCCCTTTAGGACCCTCCATCTTTTCTCTTTACCTACCAACAAGATACTTCCTTGTCTCCTCTCCCTGCTGATCTTTTAGGTCTTCTGCTTTCTGTGGGAAGCCCAGGTCACTCAAAGGGTAACAGACAACTCCAAACAGCCATCAGAAACAGCGATATTTTTTACCTGCTGACAAAGTAAAACCACTTTTAGCAAGTGCTGTGTGCTGCTTGCATGCTCCTTGAAAGGTCAGAGGAGAGGGAAGAGAAAGGAGAATGAGTGGTGTTGATTTTTGTGCACATGTATGGTAGAGTGATAACTGTAATTGTGTGTGGAGGGGAACATTGTGAGCTGGAGATTTCATTTAAAACCTACTTTGGTTTTGATTGCGCTGTCGTAGGCAAGTCTGGATCCAGTTGAGGATCTATTTTGGTTCCTCCTTGTGAACAAATACTGTTTCTGGAGTTTGTCTTGATCAGGATGTGTGCCAACCCTCCTGCTCTGCTGTGGAGTATTGCTTATCCACGGGAAGGGTCAGGGGTGACACTGAACCTTCCTACATTTGTAAGCCGAGGTGCCAGCCACCACCATTGCCATTTTGTTAATTAAAAGCTGAAATACCAGTAGTCCCCTTCCCAAAACGTAAAGGTACCCTACACTAGCGGAAACATGCTATGCAAAGTGGGGATTTCCAAGGGATTGGTGCACCAGATTAAAGAATTGCAGCACTGATGATTTGAGACTGGGGTTTGGGGTCAACCAGAAGAAACAGCAGCATTAAAACCTAGGGGGGTCATGGTAAGAAAAGAGCCAAGAGAAAACAGAGTTACCTACTGGCTGGCATAAGAGCAATCAGGTGGTTCCTTGCTTCTATGCCATAGAAATTGGGTTTGAAAATGAATAGGATGTGTAAAGGGCACTTGCAGATCCTCATGAGATCAACTTCCTTGCTGGAATTCCTTCTGAGATGATTTGGTTCCAAAAGGATAACACTGCTTTTGGCACTAGCAAACGACAAGTGCAAGCTCTTCTCGTGCCAGCTGATCTGTCCCTCATTTCTCCTTCTGCAAACTCTGACAAATTTCCATGAGTTGCTTCACCACAGTGCCACGGATCCATCTCAAGTTCCTGGGCTTTGGTTCAAGTCTTCTGCCTGTGCTTTTGCAGCCTTGGAGAACAAACTCCCGGTGACCCTGCCAGCTCCCTTTCTCCCAGGGATTTTACTGAAATGCAGGTGTCCACCTCTGGGCAGTATCAGCTTTATTGTTGTAATAGACAAGCTCAATAAGTTTGATAAAAGCTGTTGTCACTCCCATTTTTCCTTTGTATCTGCCCAGCTCTTTCCAAGCTGTACAAAGATTCAGCATCGTTTCCCTCAGTATCTGAGGACTGTGGAAAACAAAAATCAGCACGAGCACCCAGCTGTGTTACAAACTACAGCTCCTGTCAGAGAGATGACCATTATATAAGTTACACATGTTCAGCCTGAATCTTTGCAGTAAATTTTGCCATAGAGGGACAAACCCCTGGGTCAGAGACAGCCTTGCACACCAGATCTGATCGAGCCAGGAATTAATATGCCAACACTCGATACCTTCCCTTTAACTACTTGAAGCAAAACCAATCACCCCCCACCCCACAGCCCCAGGTCTCCCCAGCAGGCATCCTTCCCTTTTCCCTTTCCTTTGCCATGTTTCACTCCAATTACACGGCGAGTGTGGTTTCTCTTTGAAGTTCCCTCTCTGCCTGGCCCTCTATTGACTGTCCCCCACCGTTGTGTATCATCAGCACATCTGACAAATTCACAGCTGGTTTCTCCCCTGTAGTTGCTGCTGATTAGAAAATAAAAGGGGCTTTATTGAACCTTCCCCCTGTACTCACCTGCTTCCCTGCTCTAACAGTATTCTCAGCATTTCTCTTGGAGGGGGTCTCAGCCTTGATTTCTCTTTTAATAGGTTTGGGTCATTTCATGCCCTAAAAGAGTGGGGAAGAAACACCTTTGGGATTACAGCCCAATTTGTGTGTGCACACCCATGCACCCCATCACTTGGGTGGGGCAAGGGAATGTCCCCTTCTTTTGACAGTTCTGGTAGGACAGAGAGAGCCTGTCCCTCAGGGTGCTGGAGATCCTGAAAGGAATAGGGGATGGTGCTCTGTGGTAGAGAGCTGGAGTGAGAAAGGCATCTTGGAGTTAGGGGAATGTGCTCCTTTTTTGCTTTGGGAATAATCAGGCTAATTCCAGTTTTGTGGGATCTTTGAGGAAGGTGCAGTGTCCTAGAGGAGGTGCTTGCTGGCAGACAACATTTATCACGGGCAGCAGAAATGCCTTCATCTCTAAAAGGGCTCCCTCTCTCAGGGTGAGAGGATTTACTCATTTTAGGCATTGTTTGCGTTTTCCTTCCTTTGCTGAAAGCGTCCACAAGGGGCCAGTCTGCTGATTATTTGGGATGCAAACACATGCACGGGGAGCTGGAACGAGTCCCTCCAAACTCTGGGATGGCCTCTCAGGACAGCGTCTGCTCCTTGGCTGAGACACACTGGAATGAAAGGTTCTCCAAAGGATTTTTTTAAAGGCTCTGGTCTCCTATCCCATCTAGTGCTTTCCTTATTGTGCAGCCACTTTGTGGTTTTAATTAATTTTATGATTACACAGCAGACATGCTTCTATAGCGTCTGTTGCTGTGGCAGCTAGACACTTTAATTACGGAGATTAAAACACAAATCAAGGACAATACTGAGTCGTTATGATGATAATTACCAAATTTGAGTATTTATAGAAAACTGGCCACTCAGCCACTGAGGTTTATGCACAAATATGTGCCACTTGGTGGCTTCTGGACACCTGTGTTCAGTGCCAGGCTGGACAGGGGAGGGAGACCCTCTGTCCCCCTTCTGAAGTATTCCAGTTGTTGGAAGAATTGAGGAAAAAACCACTTTTAACCTGGTTGGTGATGAATTTGTTCATCCAGGATCAATACCTCAATCAATTATTCTGTTGTTTATTTGGAAATCATTTTTATTTAATCCTAAAGGAAACATATTCCCATTTCTTACAAAAATAGAAATGCTAGAGGAAAGACTTTCAGTATTTACTCAAAGGAACCTTGGAAATTCATTTAATGTTTAAAAGTTTGAAATATTAATCTAAGAATCTTTACTAGTTTAGATCATAAGCTGTTTGGTGGGTTGAAACAGATTCATGTGTCTAATCCAAATTTGGAAATATTCTGGTTTATCTCTAGCTGCATTTCAGATTTTGGGACTCCTTGAAATAAAGTCTGGCTTTAAAATCACCATATCATTTAAGCTTGCAGATCCAGCCCAGAAAGCTTTCATAAGGCTTAAGAATACTTGCCAGCCTCAAAATATGGTTAAATTCTTTGTCTTCATGATTTGTTTGTTTATTTGTTTGTTTGTTTTTTTAATTTTACAGAGAGAAATCTATAGTTTAAGAGTCTTTGCCTATTGCTCTTGTGAGCTTGTAAATGCCTTCTTCCTTTGATACATGATTGCGTTGTTCTTTCCATTGAATTTTCTGCTTGCTTGTCTGTGTGATCACTTACTTTTTAAATAGAAAGGACAGAATATATCTCCCCTTAATTCTTGGCCCAGAGGTCTGTAACAAATCTGTTGTTATCTGGCAGTTTGGAGCTGTCAGAACGCCCTGCAGTGGTCACTGGGAGATGGAAATGCTGCTGCTTTGAATGCAAAGGACCCCGATGCTTTGGTCCTATGCTCCTGATTTTGCCACCCTGCATCTCCTACATCATTGCCAAGTCTCACTTGTCTCATGCTGTCACTCTGGCAGGGAACTGAGAGTCTTAATCATATTAGGAACACGGCAGGTTAAACTTGGGCAGGGAAACTCAAAAGGGTTTCTCCAGGAGGATTCCTGTTGAAAAGCCTCCAAGTCACCTCGTGCAGCGTTGGGAGACACCAGGACATTGTCACCTGTGGTGCAGGAAAGGAGAACATTTCTTTTTTAAGAGAATGCTCCAGTGAATCCTTCCTTTAACTAGGCAGAAATAAGGGGCTGCCAGCAGGAGCTGATGTAAACCTGCAGGGTGATGAATAAATCCAAGCTGTGGTGGGTGCAGCCGTGCGTTGCTCGTCTCCCCGGAGAGCTGCAGGGATGCTCCTGCCAAGGTGGAAGGAAGCAGAACGGTGATAAATAAATCCAAGCTGTGGTGGGTGCAGCCGTGCGTTGCTTGTCTCCCCGGAGAGCTGCATGGATGCCAAGGTGGAAGGAAGCAGCAGCCTGGGCACTGCTTCTCTTTTCTGCCACCCTCTCTTGATATAAACTCACATCCCCTCCTAAAGGCACCCCTGATGTGAGACAAAGCTCTAGCAAAGCACAGAAAGTGTTTCCCAGCCACATTCCCTTCCCCAGCCACATTCCCTTCCCCTGCTCATTTCCCACACGTGGAAGAGAGCCAGGTCTCTGTTTGTTGCTCTGGTGTTTGTCCCCATGGATCCTCTTAGAGGAACAAACTCGTTCCCATGGGGAGCTTCCCTACATATTTTCAGGATTGGGTTTTTCTTTGCAAATGAAAGAAGATTTTAAGACTTAATACCAAACTGAATTTTGATCCTGTGGTTTCTCCTTCTACTGCCTGCTTAGGGCAGGTGAAGCAAGAGCTCTTAAGGCTTTATTTCATATGGATTATTTCATTTGCAGGTATCTCCAGCTAACAGAATTACACAGCAGAGAGCGTGTGGTGTAAATTAGAGCAGAGTACAGGCATAGAGCGGTGCATAAATTAAAATAATAAATAACTGGAAACTGAAGAGCTTGCAAAGTTGGGACAAAAGAAAAACCCATTTTTCATATTAGGTTTCATAAAGTATGGTATAACTAAGGCAACGAGATAAAATATTTTGACAGAACACAGGATGAAGCACTGTGCTATGGGTAGAGTGGTGGGAAGCATCACCTGTTTCTCTGGCCCCTTGCTGACAAATGTAGAGCAAGAGGCAGCTGAAAATTTTCCAAAATGCTCAAAGATGGCTTGAGCTCGTTTGAATGATCAAGTGACCTCTTGTCAGCTGAGCAGCAGTGGCTTTGTGCAAGCTTTTAACCTACAGTAGAACCAAAATTCAAATTCAAATTCAGCTTGGTTTCAGTTTTCAGAGAAAAGGCTCGATGTTCCAGGGCCTGGACACTTCCTGGCTTCTGTGTGCTCACGTGCTGCAGTTCTTGCCCGTTTTCAGTGGGGACTGAGCCGCCAGCTTCTAAAATCTTGTGGTGCAGGACAGAGGGATGAAAAGGGTTATATGGTTTGTTTTGAAAGGGGAATAATTTTGAACCAGACCATGTTAAAGAAAGAGGGATGCTGTGGATATAGCATCTAGGGGGCTTCTTGGAGAATAAATCATCTGGAGGAATATCAGTGCAACTAGACCATGGAAGCCCTGGAGCAGCAGATCCACACACCAGGCTCAAAACAAAGTCAATGTACAGAATGAGGTTTCAGCAGATGGGCTGGGGAAGGATTTACAAGGCTTTCCAAAATAATGTCCCAGAAACAACTTTATTCCTTACCTGAATTTTCCACAGCATGCTGTCTCCTGTATTGGCTGTATCCAGTGTTCTGGGACTTCTGGCACACACCACTGTTTTCCATTTGCTAAGAGAACATCCAGGAGCTGGTAATAAACAGCTCCTGAGGGACTGTTCCCTAGATTGTCCATGCATTATCTTCATTTCTAAATGTGATGGCTCACTAATCATACTGGTGGCATTAAACAAATTAAGAATGGAAAAGCCAATAAAATGTTGCATTCTCCTGAACTTAATAGAGGTTTTGTCAAACACTTTAGTTGGGCTGGGATTTCATCCTGATAATTTAAACATTTAGAACATCTGAACTGCAGTTTAAATTTGTGTTAGTTAAATGCTTAACTAATCCAGATATTTAAGATAAGCAGGTGTATGTGTGTGCATACACACACTTCCTGTGGATGTACACTGTGTAAATGCCTGGCATGGAAGTATCTCCTTCCTCCTCACGTGGAAGACTCCTCACACTCTTCCCTGCTCCAGTGTGGGGTGCCTCCCATGGGACACATCGTTCCCTGGGGCTGCAGTTCCTCCCAAACTGCTCCAGTGTGGGTCCTTCCAGAGGCTGGGGTTCTTCCCAAACTGCTCCAGTGTGGGTCCTTCCAGAGGCTGGGGTTCTTCCCAAACTGCTCCAGTGTGGGTCCTTCCAGAGGCTGGGGTTCTTCCCAAACTGCTCCAGTGTGGGTCCTTCCAGAGGCTGGGGTTCTTCCCAAACTGCTCCAGTGTGGGTCCTTCCAGAGGCTGCAATCCTTCAGGATCAGGCTGCTCCACTGAGGGTCCCCTCAGGGTCACCAGTCCTGCCATCAAACCTGCTCCAGCATGGGCTCCTCTCTCCATGGGACCACATCCCTCCTGCCAGGAGCCTGCCCCATGGGGTCACAGCCTCCTTTGGGCATCCCCTGCTCTGGTGTGGGGTTCCCCACGGGACACAGGTGGATCTCAGCTTCACCATGGAGCTCCATGGGCCCATCCTGCTTGTCCATGATGTTCCCCATGGGCTGCAGGAGAATCTCCCTGCAGAATCTCCTTCCCCACTGACCTGGGATCTGCACAGCTGATTCCCTCACATTCTCACTCTTCTTCCCAGCTGCAATTGCTCTTGCACAGCAGCACTCCCCCTTCTTTAGGCTGTTATTCCAGATGCAGTCCCACCACTGCTATGGACTCACCTGTGGTGGGTCCGTCCTGGAGCCTGCTGGAATTGACTCTCTTGGACATGAGGGAGATTTCTGGCAGCTTCTCACAGAAACCACCTGTGTAGAGCCTCCCCATGGGCTGCAGGAGAATCTCCCTGCAGAATCTCCTTCCCCACTGACCTGGGATCTGCACGGTTGATTCCCTCACATTCTCACTCTTCTTCACAGCTGCAATTGCTCTTGCACAGCAATTGTGCTCTTGCAAAATTGCTCTAACATACAGGCTGTTATTCCAGATGCACTCCCACCACTGCTATGGACTCACCTGTGGTGGGTCCGTCCTGGAGCCTGCTGGAATTGACTCTCTTGGACATGAGGGAGATTTCTGGCAGCTTCTCACAGAAACCACCTGTGTAGAGCCCTCACTACCAAACCCTTGCCAAGCAAACCCCAAACACTTTGTTACTGCTCCAGACTTGCTTGTCAGACCCCTCTGAACAAGTTAATTCAGAGCATTAGCAGTGCTTTGTTTTCATTAACAGTCTTGTTCATTTGGGAGGCAGTAGCCATTAGAGTACAGTGTGAAAACAACAGCCTTGTATCTCAAGTGTTAGGGAATTTCTGGGTGTTTTGACATCCCCAGCTCAGCCTTAACCTCTTGGTGCCCCTATTCTGATGGGCATTGTGTGCCCACAGCTGGATCTGCCCCCTCAGTTAATAGGGAACCCCACCTGCCATCCCCAGGAGCTGCCAGAATGCCCCTTCATGCTGCCTTTCTCTTGTACCATGGCACACAAAGTCAACTAATTCTGAGCCTTACCTTCCTCCAAGATTTTTTTTTTTGTTTTAAGAATGCCAGTCTGACATTTGCTGCTAAGGTTTGACTCCAGAAAATCAATCCTGCCTCTGATGCAGTGCCCACATCCGCCACATTTACAGGGAGAAGGAAGGTAAATCCTGCAGTCCAGATGTACATCCTGCTTGAGCTGACATCTGTGATCCAACAGACACAGCATATGCCTCTATTTCATCCTGCTCCCCTCAGCCCTTTACCAGTGTGAGTCCCAATTTCACTAAAAGTGTGTCATTTCTTTAGTGTTTTGGGGGTTCGAATCTAGGACAAGAGTATCAGCAGAGAGCAGCAGGTACAAATATTCAGCCTGTATATCTTATCAGATATTCAAGAATGCAGTAAGAAATGTCAGAGAGAGCTTTCTATGAAATATTTAATTAACAGCAACAGCTACAGAAATGAAAAACAACATCCAGGCAATTACAGTGTTCAATAAAGCAGCTCTCAGAGGATGGAGCAGCCACGGATTAGTGACTGACTGGCATTTAAATATGTTATCAACCAGTTAGGGAGACCAGAGTAAATTTGCTCCCCTGGGGATCAAGCCAGTAGAAGTATTATAACTATATTATTGTTTCTCAGGGCAATCAATTGAATTATATGGTGCACTAGTCTGGGTGTTTGGCTGCTACTCCAGCAGCTGGTTACGTGATTTGTTTCACAGAAGCACAGAATGGGAAAGGTTGGAAGGGCCCACAGTGGATGTTCATTCCACTGGACATTAATCCAGTGCTCTGGGTGAGAGACCCCCAGAGCAGTTTGCAAACAGCCTTTTCTTGTTTCAAATCAACAATATGTACATTTCACTTCTGGATTTTAAATGCAGAGTGTGCTGGAAATTCTGTAATTTATAAAAGGAGAGGAATATGCTAATCTTTGGATGCTAAATTAGAGCACAATGAAGAATTTATGTTATTGTTACCTCCAGGGCCAAATATATGCTGAAAAGGCATAATTAGTGTACCCCTTGAAGTGCCCTGTTATGATCATGTGAAAGCGTGGATGGTTTCACTGACTGGGGGTTTTTGGTATTATAGATTTTTCATTATAAATAAAGAAAGGAAGCCCTGGGATAAATAACTGTGCTTTCAGTATGATGGGTGAGATAAAATCCATGAACTGAAGCCATACCTCATAGTGAGCTCATGTAATCCTCTTACAAATGTGTGCAAACTTGGTGATGCCAATCCCCATTTTGTGATGAAAATGTGCAGGAAAAGCAGCGTGCACATTGTCCACTCCAGAGGACACAGGAACATCTGTAGGGGAAGTTGTCTTTGCTGCTGCAGCTCTTTGTCCAATTCTTTTCCTGCACTCTTGGTAGACACATGCAAAAGAAGGATGGGAGAGATGCAAAAGGAACTTGTAGGGAGGTGGCAGTTTTTAAAGTTTGGCCTAATAAATGGGTTTGTATTGATCTGTGTTTGATGCTGAATGATTAGCCAAGTAAATTAAAATAAATCATCATCCCTTCAATAAAGAACTGGTCCAAATCAGTATAAGCCAAAGAAATTAAGTGGTAAGAATTCACATTTCTTTGCTGTGGTTGATTCATTCTTGTTATTTTTTTCCCCATTACATTCCTACTGATTAATTTCCCCTCTCCAACCCCTTTTCTCTCAGTTTCTCTAACAAAGTTGAGAGCATTCTTTGCTCTGAGGACACTGGCGGTCGATGTGTCCCTTATAAATATTGATTACACCTCAAATAGCTAAATTGGGTGGGATGCTCTGGCCCAGCTGGCAGGAGAGGAGCTAAAGCAGGGTCCTGCTGCTCCCACTGACCAGCTCATCCTGAAGGATCAGGGGGTGTCCTCTGCTGCCTTGTCCTAAAGATGCCAAGATAGAAAATACATTATTGAGTAAGAAATCCTTCACTAACAATGGGCTATGTGCCACATTCTGTACACTTGAGAAATGACTAAGGAAGAAGAAAAAATGGGACCAGCTGCCCTGAGATGTTGCTGCTGGAATGAAATTCTGGGTGAGATAAAGTGCAGAGTGAAGAAAATGCATTTTTCATCTCTGCTCCATTGCACTGAGTGCTGAGGTGTTTGGGGGGTTCCCAAGCACCCCTCAGCAGTCTCTGGTAATTCCACAATGCAGCAAGGAGAGAGGGGCGGAGAAAATCAAGGAAGGAAAATCAAGGAATCTCATGGAAATCTGTTTGTGCCCTGCTTAGTCTGCACAGTTCCCATAAAAAGGGCAGTGTGGGTCCACTCCAGTGTCTTACAAAGACACCTCAGAGAAAATTTGTCAAGGTGGAACCAATCCTTGCTGTGGGAGTTATTAATGACCCTCTAAAGTTAAATATTCAGTATCAAGCTGCCTGAAGCTCACAGGGTTTTCCCTGTTGCCCCTGTAACACAGGGAACTGAGGGAAGCAGAACAACAAGTAAGATGTTCTGAACAACAGAAGTCTGAAGTTAATTAGTGCTCAGAAAGTGGTTTGAAGATAAAAAGCACTGCTGCTAAGTGTTATTAATAGTGGAGCAACCCTGCTGTTAATTATAAATAACAATAATGCTATGGAGCATGCTACATGGAAAGATCTCTTAATGCTTTTGAAATATGAATCACTGATTTATTCTGATATTTGAAATGGGAGGAATGAGGCATGGGAGGCATAGAACAGCTTGTTTGATTAAAGTGTTTAATACACAAGCAGAGGAGTCCAAGGCTGCAATTCAGATCCTAGGCTTGCATTTTACAGGTGTGACTCCTGAGGGCTGTTCTGGGCTGTGCAACACTGGACAGCACAGTCCAACCTCTGCCTTCCCTTCAGCTGCTCAAGGGTGTCTGATCGTGCAGAATATCACCCATGAACTGAGAACATCTGTATAACTGCACATCTGATTTATCTTCCCCAATGTTTTGAAGGATTCAGCATCCTAGAAGGATTCAGAAGCTGTATAAGATGGACAAAGTGATCCATCTCTGATGCTGCAATTCCCCTGGAAGCATCCCTGGGATTCCAGTCCTGCTAAAATCAATCCACTCAGTGTTTCTCCTTGCACTGCATTGTTTCAGCCTGGAGTGATGCTGGGCTGATCTCTCACGGGAAGGTTTCCCAACTCAGAGCCTGTTCCTAGAATTCTCAAAAATTAAGTCTGCAGATGAAGTGACTCAATCAGGGCTGAGCAACAGTGACTGAATTTCAATGAGAGAGGCTGAGCACACCCAAGGACCCTCTTGGTTTTAGGCATTGACAGTGAGGGTGTAAAATAAGCCAGCTCCTGACATAAACAGAGCATCTCATCTGGACCTTGCACTCCTCTGGTTTCTGTGGTTAATAGACGTTCACTGCTGTATTAGTTTGGCTTTTTAAAAGGGGTTTTTGAGTTCTCCAGCTAATCTCTGTGCAGGAGGGTTGTTAATTTGTGTGCTGTTATTGTCACTAACTGTAATCTCCAGTTGCAGTGTTGGTGTGCCTGTTCTGTGCTTCCTCGGGGCAGCTGTGCAGCTCTTGTACACTAACCCGGGAGTGCCTCTGCTTCCACTTCTTACTGAGGACTATTGTGTATTGTGATCATCTGCTAATAGAGGCGATTAGCTGAATCACAGCAGTCTCCAAACAAGAGATACGACACTTTTTTTCTTCCCTTTTTCGTTTTTGGTTACTGTTATACTCTTGTCTTTTTACACTGGCAATAATCACTTTGTGTTGTTCTTTTATTGCCATTCCTCCTCCAAGACTTCCAACTTCAGAGTCCTAAAGCGCTTCCTTGTTTCATCTTCATGGCCATTCAGAGTGTTTAATGGGCTTACAAGCAATCAAGGCTTCTATCTTCCTTGAATGGAGCTTTTGTTGGAGTCCATCTGCTGGCACAACTGGGATCACAGGTGTGTGCAACCTTTTGAGCAGTGGTTCTTGTTCTCCAGACCAAATTTACCCAGATGTTATTTCGAGAGCAATCAGAATTATTAACGTATAGTTCAGCAAACTGTTGACAGAATACAAAGCATAAAACACCTTGCACTGAAATTCCAAACCCAATTAAATGGGCTAATTCACCTACTGTTTAATTGGCTGGAAGCCATGTGAGTAATTACGCCACTGACATCTCCCAAAATTATATTCTTAATTGTTACATTTATTTGCATCACAATGAAATACCCACACCTCAGCTGAGCTCAGCTCAGCTCTCCTCCCAGCACCAGCACCACGGTGAAAGGCAAGAGGCAGTTTTGCATTTCACAGGGTTGCCTTGTGAAAACCTCAATTGGCAAAGCAGCGACGCAGGGCCGCTGGGAGCCGGGGCAGGAAAATGCAAACTTGGTCTGTTTATTCCTGAACATATGTAGCTTGTTATTGTAGGACGTGGTGGCTTTTATTGTAGCTCACTGCAGAGACGCCTCTCTTTCTTTTTTTTTTTCCCCTTCTCTGTTATTGTTCACTAAAATGCATGAACGTGGCAGGGCGATGCTGTGTTGGTTGTGCTTGCAAACTGCAATAGAATATCACACTCCAGAGATGCAGTGTTTCTATTTGCCATCATAAATTTATTTCGTATTTTCTTCCCCTTCATAAAATATCTCCCTGCTTCTTTATACAAATAATGTCATTCCAAGGAAAATGTATGCAGAACCACTTTACAGAAACCCTCTATAAGCACTGTTTGGTCTTGCTGTGTAGATCTACTCTCTAATTGCTTTGAATTTACTTTATTGCAAGGCTGGGGATTGCTTTGAAGTGATTATGAAAGAATAAGCAGGCTTCTGCAAAGGGAATTTAGGAAAGAAAAAGCTTTTAAGAAATCCTATTTTGAAGTTCCAGTTCCAGAGGGTCCCTGGTTACTGAAATGTAATGCCAGTGCATTCCCTTCCCTTCACTGCCTTTAACAGTGAACTCTTCATCATTAATAAGACTTACACTGGCATGAAAATTGTTTCTTGAGATCATTTTCCAGCCATGTCATTTTGTTGTAGGGGCCCACAATATCGCTGTATTTATTGGCTTTTTGAAAGTCCTTTATATGCATTCAGGAATATTTTCATCCCTCTCTCAAGAGCTTTACCCAGGTCTAACCCTTTTCCAAAACACAATGGACACATGATGGGTTTGCTGGCTGCATGATATCTTCTTTCTGAAGTACACGGCTTAAATGCAAAGTTCATTCCAGTGTCTGTTTGACCAAAAGAAATGGACTGCTGAAAATAAGGACTTAGATGGAGCAGGTTAATGTTATTTGAAAAAAAATATTTGTGGAATAATAAAAAAGGAAGTAGGGATTTGGGCTAGAATTTGTTATGTCTGTGGGCAGTCTGGAGATGCAGTAAATGCTGCAGAATCTGATGGCTTTCTAGGAAAGAAAAGGGGAGAGTTGTATTTTCAATATACATATTATACATATGGTTAGAGATTTGTATAAAAGCCAAAAGCAGATGCATCCATCTTTCTATCTCTCCCAGCATGAACATTAGAGGATGATGAAGAAGGAAGGGAAATCAGACCCATGTTGTTTTCTTCAGGCCTCAGGAACAGCATGGTTCCCAGACAGCATTCCCTGTTAGAAACTCTCTGCTGCATTCATTTATGAATTGTTTATTTATCACCAAACTCAGAATTTCTATCCATGCGTAGAAGACATGGTGGTTTTCTGATGCAAAACTAATAACATCTGCTCTTAATTAAACATTAATTGTAACAAATGGCTGCCTATCAGGTTTTTATCCCCTGTCAATCTGAACATTTTCTGGAAGGGGGATTTCTCACCCAACCCCAACACTCCCAAAAGCATCACCCTTACAGGCATGCTCAGGGCTGTCTGCTTCAGATTTGGGTGCTGGACACTTGGAAAATAAATCCCTCACCTAATTTACAGGAATGAGGCAAAATGGAGATAAACCCACTGACTTATGGAGCTTCACACAGGATTCATGGTGAGTGGGAATGTGCTTGGGTAGAATTGATTTGTTGCTGATTTGGGCCTCCTGTGCTGGCCCCAAATTAATAATACTCAGCTTGAGATCCTTTTTTTTTTTTTTCAAAAATTGTCTTTAAGATGGTTGTTTGGGAACATATCAGGGGAAAAAAAATGTGTTTGCTCGTGAAAAAGGAGCAGGCATGGCTGACAGTCCCACAGCAGATAACCAAAGTGAATAAAGCTGCAGGCACAGGAGGAAGGGAGAAATTTTTGTAGTACATAAGCATTAAATTTGTGATAAGTTGTAATTTCTCTGGGAAAAATGTGTTCCTATTCAGGCAGCCTATGGAAAAGTTTAAATGTGTTGGAAGTGGTTTATAAGCTGCACAGCAGCTCCTGCCACAGTGGGTGAAATCTGGCTGCTCTTGTGCCTTTGGGGTTGTTCCCTCCAGGGTGAACTCTCCTTGACTGGTTCCATATCGATTTTTTCCCTTCACAAAGACCAGGCACCTTTTCCCCTCTCATTTACAGTCCATCTCCACACAAGTCAATCAAATGGTCTTACCTATAACTCACTTCATACACCTACTAACTTCAAAACCACCAGTTCAAAGAACTTTGGTTTATTTGCTGCTTTTCTGCAGCAGTTACAGCCTAAATAATTAGCTAATACCTTTTAAATATGTGTTTTAAAGATTATGGTTTAAATCCCCCAAACTGTGTCATCATTTGGAAACAAGCCTCCTTAAAATTGCAGAGCCAGCAGAAAGCACAGGAAAGCTCCAGATGGTCCAGAGGTTTGTGGTTTATTTACAGTAAACCAGATCCTTCCCCTCAGCCTTTTATCTCAGAAAATTCAGGCAGTTAGCAAGAGGTGAGGGGTTTTTTTGGAGCTCCGTGAGGTGTCCAGAGCTCTTTTACAAACCTACAAGTGAAAAAGCCAATTCTGGTGGAGGGATGTTGGGAAGACACCTCTGAATTTTTTATTATTTTCCCCCCCTTAGTTGTTTGTTTTCAGGATCTTGACAACAGCATTTTATTATTTTACAGTCGATGACTTTGAAGGTGAAACTGCAAAGGAGATTTGACTGAAATATTTGGGGTATTTGCAAAGCTCACATCTCCAGCTCTGCTTTCTCATCTTTCCCAAATTGCCACCATTTTCACCCATCACAGATGTTACCCTAAATCAGAAGAAAGCCCTGACGTCCATCTATGCTGAGATCTGTAGATAACATCTTTTTGGGTCTCCCAGTACATTTTTTGTCAACTGTGTTTTCCTTGTATTCTTGTTTGTGCTCCAGCTGGGCCTTCTGTGCCTTGTACAGAGAAGCAAACCCTGCCAGCACATTACATTATTTATAAGGCAGAGATGCTATCGGATCTCACTCAGGTTGGAAGAGACTCTGCTTTCAAATAATTATAGAATTTACATTTATGTGTTGCCTCTCAGGGAGACCTTGAAGCGCTGTGTGAGTGTCAGAACAGAGCTGGGGTTGTCAGTTCACTGCTGAATGGGAATAGTGGGGTCAGAGGGGGATCAGGGAGTGAATCCCCCACTGGTGCCTGGCTGCTGAGGGTGGCAGGAGAGTTTAGGTGGAAGATATAACTTGAAATTGGAATTTCAGTAAGGCTGAAGAAGTTGTAAAGTGCACTGGGCTGATATGTGACCACTGTGTACAGGGTTTTATTTTTTAAAATGTATTTATTTATTTATTTATTTATATTTTTAAAGCAGTTGTTAATTGCTGCACAGTTCCTGGGACTTTAGGTGCAGTACCCAAGGCATTGCTGTGCTTTTGGCAGAGGGGAGGGCTGGATGTGGCCCGGGGTGAATTCAGGGGAATTCCCAGGAATAAATCACAGCCACCCATGGCTGGGCTGCCTCACATCCCAGCTATTAATGGAGTTTTCCAGTTTTAGCCCTGAATTGGCACAATTCTGGCTTCTCAGCAGGGACAGGCACAAGCTGCAGTTTCCTCCAAAGTTCATTTCATCGGAATGTTTGTAACATATGCCTGTCTCTAGGAATGTGTTTGTTGGAAGGAGGGTGTTCTGGAAGGATGCAAAAGATCCATATTTTAAGTGCAGAGCCTAGTGAAGAACTTAATTTTAGTGCATTTGCAAGTGGAAGAAGAGCTCTGCTCATTCTTGCCTTGGCACAATGCAACACATCAGTTAAGCAGTTTGGAAAAGTAGATTAACTTTGTGGAGAGGTCCCAAGTGACACCCTTTGTTCTTTGCAAAATCAATTTTATAAAGGAAACTTTGAAAGAAAAGAAAATGGGTGGGGGGAAAGGCCCTGGAATGGGATGTCAAAAGAGATTTGATTTGAGATAAACTGAATTCCTGCTGGAAAGGTTGTTCCCACTGCTCTGCTCTTGGAATATCTGAGCAGGAGTGTCTTCAGCTGATGTGGTTGAAATACATTTGGGTTCTGCTTTTTGGAGACTCATGGCTGATGGAAAAGGTTTCAATTTAAGATCACAAGGGACCTTTGTGTTTGGTGCAGCACAAAAAAATAGAAGGGACAGTGTGAGAACATAATAGAGTCTGGGGGCTTCAGGCTGAGGAGATGCAATTTTGAAATCTGGCTGAATGAGCCGTGGTATTTTTATTGGTATTTTATATTGATTTATAGCTAGCAGCTTTTAAAAGCATACAGAACTCCCAAACTCTGAAAATTAATATTGTACCGATGGACCTGCTTGAACAAACATACTCAAAAATGTGCTCTCTGTCATGGCAAGCTGAAAAAGCAGATGGCAGTCGGAAGCTGAGCAGCATACAGAAGTTTGAAATTTTAAATTAAATCAATTTGAAGCTTTGTTTGTGCCTAAGGCAAGCTTTCCCCTCAGATGAAGGAGAGTGGCTAGCTGAACTTTTTTACATGGGCTCTGGTTTGGAAAAGGCTGCTGGAAGATTTTAAATCCTCTGTGATTTACACCACTGTATTAGTCTGGTTTAACAGCGGAATAGAAATACCACATTCAGGTTGGTCCCAGACAGGAAGCCTTTCCAAAATTGTAAACTGCTGTAATGAGATGGGTACAGAAGAGGAGCTCTTGCTTTTCCACAGCGTGCCATAAATATTCAGATTGTGTCATATGTTTCCTGTGCTCTGAAGAGATGTAAAAAAGATAACTGTAGCTAAGAAAGAATCCTGAAGCAGACATACGCAGGTGGTGGTGTTCTGCTACAATAAATCAACTTACATCTTGATTTAAACATCATGAACCATCAAGAACTTTCCTGAGAGCTCACAGGACATCGTGGAGTAGAGCAGGGAAGATGCTCTGTGGGCAAAATGTTGTTCTCTCTATCTGAGAGTTCATTAGTAAGATGGCACAGGCTGGCTGAACCCTGAGGGTCTTATTTTTACTTACTCAATACTCTTCCAGGTTTTAATGAGGGCTTTACCTGAATAAAAACTACATTTTATGCCAGGCCAGTAAGAGATTGCTGTGTCCTCCAGAATGAGCCTTTTCCTGCTGTCTCCTAGTTTTCTGATAACTGTGTCTTTGTAGTTAACCAGCTTTGTGTGGGTACCCTTGGAGGAGGTCTCAGGCTTCTGCTTCTTGGTGAAGTTCTGTAGTGAAAGGTTACTTTATTTCTGCTGCTTTGTTTGTCAGCCTCTCCTTTTCAGAAATCATCCCGTTAAATTACAGATGTACTCATGTGTTGCCTTGTGCTCTACAAACCTGCTGCTGGTAGTTTGTGTGATTCCTACTTTGTTAAAACCACATTCCCTTGGATTTTGGGAGTCCCTGGACCCTCAGACCTTCTGTGAGGCAGTGGGTGTGCAGCTGGTTTTGAGAGGATGCAGAATGCACAGAAGGGAAATACTCATTTCAGCAAAGCACAAGAGTCAAGACACATTAAAAGGAAATCAGTTTAACGACTTTGAATTTTGCAGAAAGAAAAAAAAACCATAATAGCAGTATTCTCAAATGATGGCTGAATTCTCAGCCAGCCTTTTAAATACATGAGCCAGTCTGTTCCTGGCTCCTTCATTAGGGAGCTGCTCATCCATTTGGTCAGGATGAGTGGTTTGTGCTGCAGTAAACATTCACCTGGAATCCACTGACGGTATAAACCATACTTTTGTTTGGGAAAGTAGGTATTGAAATAAGTAGAACTGCAGCAAACTCAACTGCACTGAAATCCCAGCAGTAATGGCTGCAGTCCTGCTAAGCAGTGTAAAGGACGAGGGCGTGATGCCCAAACCTTCTGCTCCAGCACATCCTGAGGGGGAAAAATCCAGGATTGCAGTGTGGGTCTGGGATAAAGAGAAGGCTGGGCTGTGCAAAAGAAGGACCAGAGTGGTTCCCCCATCAGTCACCCAGACTGGACAGTGGGGCTGGGGCTCAGTGGTGTCACTGACTGGACTGGTGACCGGTGTCTGGGCACGGTGACACACAGAGCCCCTTTCTCCAGTGCTGTCCTTGGTGGTGGCTGCTTTGCACTGCCAGGCCTGCACACCCACAGGTCACCTCTGCCATTACCATCTTTCTGGTGCTTAAGCACTGTTTTTCCCTGCTGCACAGCTCCATTTGCGTCCTGCGGGGCGGAGCGGTGGGCGCAGCGCTCGGCGCGTTCAATCCATGCTTCCCTGAGCACTGATTATTATCCCTGCTGCATGCCCAGGGCTCCACTGCAGCCAGGCACTTGGCACCCCTGCCAGCTGCACTAACGACCAACCAGCTGGCAAGGGACAGGGAGAGGGAGCTCAGAGAGGGGGAGAGACCACACACACAAAAGAAAAGTCTTTTACACCCAAGTACATCTTTTTTTTTGGCAGTCCAGCTACAGAGAGAGCAGTGTGGCTTTTTAGCAATAATAAAGAAATACAGCATGTGGAGGAAAGAGAAGCTGGATTTGTTTGGCTTTCACTTCATCAATAAATTCCAGTGGCTCCATTTGGCTTTAAAACTCTTCGCGTTTTTGAAGGCTTTTTATAGAAATGACAATTAAAAATGGCCAGAGGAAGAAATTTGTCCTCTTGCTACTTTTCTTCTACTCGCTTGCTCTCTCTCAATCTGCTTTGCAATATGAAAAGCTGCTGCATCTTGATGTGTGCAGTAGGTTCTATAAAGTTGTGGAGTATCCTGAGCTCTGGGAGAACTGGGAAAGCCACAGCCTGGGGAATTAGGGAATTTCTCCTGCTGTTCAACCTTTTTGGCCAACTTCACCATATTTTCCTTCTGTAGCTCTATAAGATATTTTAAAATCATTCTGCCTGGAAACTATGGAAGGACAAGGCTGGACAAAACAGTATGTTGTCTTCAGTGCTGGGCATCCCAGGGAGGGTTTGGGCTAGGAGGCATGTCCTGAATTATTGGGATTTGCTCTTATTGCATGGAGAAGTGTAAGGCTAAGGCCTGAATATGAAGCAGACATATAGGAGGTGGAGTTCAAATATTCACCAAAAAATGGATGTAAAGTGGACAGGAGTCCAAAATAAACTCCTGAGCCATATTCTGGGTCTGCCTTTCAGTATGTGCTGGGAGTTTATAAGCTGGTACTGGGGTATCCTCTCAGATACCATTTGTCAGCTACCTAGACATGGGCTCCTTTCCTCATCTTCTCTCCTTTCCCTGATAAACCAACTCCAGCAGCTCCCAGTCCAGCTGGGAGCCACTGATTTGTTCAAGCAGAGCAGTACAGGGGCACTGACTGTGAGTGTACAAACCGAATTCCAGTGAGAGGGAACCCAACTGATGTAAAATTACCCCTCAAGCTGTAAATCTCACTTTAGCCAGAGATCTACACCCTTTAATAGGAGCACTGGCTTTTCCAAAGGCACTTACACTCATTTTGGATTTAGGTCTGTATGCAGATCTTTGCTTTAGGTGTATCTGGAATGTGAAGAATCAGAATTTAGCTCTGGCTCTAAGTTGGAGGTGGCAGTGCTGCTGCTGCTGGGTGTTTGTGTGATGAATTAACCTGGCTAATGTAGCTCCACTGCAATGCTGTCTCACAGCCTTTATGGGTATAAACACACTTATGAATGTGGCAGCCAACTGCATAAATCTTCAGACGTGTTTGCATCTGGCTACCCTTGGATATCCAGATCTAATTATCTTCAGATAATTGAAAATAATATATCAATATGCTGCAATATGAATAAAAAAGGACAGGAGTTTTGGAAGCCTCAAACCCATCTGTTGTGTAGTGGTAGGTGCACGTGCTCCACGTTGGGTGAGCTTTGCATCCCTGGGGAATGATGCATCGAGTTTCCCATGGAACAGCTCCCCTGGCCCAAAAAATGGTGGCTATGTCTTCTCTCTTTTGTGTGTCAGGAATATGTGATTTTGTTGTCAGCACATTTTTTGTAATGAAAAGCAAATGGTATCCAATATGTCTTGGAGAAAACGTGCAAACAACAGCAAAATTACATGTTGTTAAAGAAAAAAAAAAGAAAGATCTGTAACTTGTTTGCTGTCAATAGAGCTCTTAATGACAGGGTAGGAGGGAAGTGCACCCAGTGATCACTGCCTGTGTGCAGTGATACATTTGGGGCTGCAATCCATGTGTGTGTTTAAAAACTATACCACAGAAAGTTAAATTTCAGATCTTGGATATGCATCTGCAACGTTTCATGGAGTTGAGACTGTGTATGGACGTGGAGACTGAGGGCTTGGGTCTGTAAAAGATGGGAGAATTGAGAATCCCTGGCTCGAGGCTTCAGACAGAAGCCACAGACAGTTCCCTGAATTGCTGCTCTGCAATCTGCTGGAATTTTAAGTTCAGATATGGGGAGTAATATCCCAAATCATAACTCTGAACAGGGAAAAAGTCAAACAAAAAAAATCAGTGTATTAATGTGTGTGTGTCTGTGTAGAATAGGTCCAGGATGTGCCTTCCCTGATTTTTTGCAGCATTCCATTAACTTTGTTTGAAAAAATAGCCACTATATAGAATTTCTCCTCAGCCTGGCATTGGTTTTAAGTGCCCATGTTATTCAGTGTAACTTGGAAAATGGATTTTGTTTCAAAAGCTGTCTCATTCCGTGAAAGATTATGAATGGTTTGCTATTCCTGATGCCAGTAGAATTGATTGCTTGTGCTTTGAAATCAGCTAAAAGACATCTGGGGGAAAATCTCAGTATTTCTGAGACCCACAGCAGCATTCCCATTGCCTTCACAAATGTCTGATTCTTCCCAAATATGAAAACTTCCTGCTCAAGTGAACATATTTTACATGAAGATCTAGTCATGATAAACCATGTTCATGAAGTGATTTTTTTGAAGCAGTGAATAAAAAAGGGAATGCATACTTTAAAGGAAGATTGTGGACCTTGACTGAATGACTGTCCATAAATATTTGAAGCCAGTATTTGTCCTGCTCTTGCACAGGCTCTTTAAGAGTTTTTCCTCTCTGATCTTTTCTTGACTCTTCTGTTCTCCTTTTTTCTCCCCATCTGCTCATCTCTGTTCCAGATGTGGAAATGTACTTCTCAAAAGTGGAGCTTCCTTTAAGAGTAGTGATAGTTTTAAAAAAGTAGCAATTAAGAATCTGTAGGCTGGTTGTAAGAACATGTTTTTAGTAGAAGTTCTTAAGCATCTGCCCTCTACCACCTTGTGCACATGATGCTGATACTTCTCAGTCAAGCCAAGTTTTGGACAATTACCCCCAAAACTGTCCATGTCCCACACACACCTACAAGTTCCTTGAGGTTTTGTTGATTCTGTGTTGATAAAAATATTGGGGCTGTGAAGATTTCTCTCCTCATCCCTGCTGGAAGCCAACACATCACCCCCACAATAAATTCCACTGGGAGGGTCCAGTCCAGCTCATCCCCACTTGCACTGTGGGCACAAAGGTGGCTCCTGTCAGCAGGGAACTGCTTGTGCTCACCTTGGCTTCTCTGCACTGGTTCTCTCTCAAATAACTGGAATTTTCCATACTGTGTTACCTTGAGAGGTGAAAACCAGGAAATGAACAATTGCCTAACTGTAGTTAATTTTTTTTTAGCTGTGGAACAACAGTGAGGGGGAAACAACTGGGATGTAGTTTCTGCCTCACAGCCCCCATTAAGCCAAAAGAGATGCACACCTAACAGCCCATTCCCCGGAACTAGCAAGAGGGAATCTGGATACAGCGTACTTTTCTATAGTATTTTCATTTTATATTTATTTAAATAGCTTTTTGGTATCAAAGGCTTGCCATTGCATGAATTCCAGGGGAAGTCGGGGCTTTTTGGTGAGAGCAGCTCACACTGAAGTGTTTAATGTTTTTAGCAAGATATTGTTACAGTTGGTGGCCTTCCCAATCAAGAATGACATTAACGAGGGAACTGGTCTTAAGGATGAGTGCCATTTCCCAGTGAACTGAGTGACATCCGTGCTCGTTTTCATTTGAAATGTACAAATGCAAAAATGTGAAAATTAATTCAGAATATCTTTGTGATAATTTTCGAATAATTAAAAACTCTGTCATAGGCACTCTTTCATTTCTTGATTCCACCCCTATGACCACTTTCTTTTCCATGGTAAATTGTAGAGCGACCTTAATCTGTGATACTGAAAGAATAGACTTTTAAATCAAAATAAGCGTAAGGGGGGGAAAAAAAGGGAGCATATTAATTGCTCCTTCTTCCTACACAGTTTTTTTCCTTCTCTTTCCTTCAGGCATTCCTTGCATAAAAATATCCATTCACCAACTGTTCACCAACTGTTCCTCCGCTCATTGCCCTACCTTAGATTTCATTTTAAGACACCAGTGAATATTTGCTCTTCAGCCTCACTGTCTTTGAAGTTTTCTGCAGGTTTTTAAAGGTAGCAATTGTCGGATTTACCAAAGAGTGGCAGTGAGATAAAGAGCACTTCCCACAAGGGGTTGAGGTGCTGTTAAACTTGGGCTTTTAGGAAACTGGAACTGGAAACATCTCCCCGATGAACCGAAGTGCCGACAGCGTTCCTCGCTCCAGCATCCCTCCGTGGCTGAATTCCTCTCACTCCTTCCACTTCTGACACTTCTCAGCCATGGCCTGCATTATCATAGATCACATGCTGACTTTTTTGGCTGTTGTATTCACCTCGTGGTTTTCAGTGGGGTTTCTCTTGTCACAGAAATCACAGAATGGTAAAAGGGATCTGTGGGGTTTCTCTTGTCACAGAAATCACAGAATGGTTTGGGTTAAAAGGGATCATAAAGATCACCTCGTTCCAACACTCTAGATTTTCTCAGGCCCCATCCAGCTCAGCCCCATCCAATCCTGTCAAAGGTAAAGAGACACAAAAGGGGTTTTTGGGATTTGTGTGGGGCTCTGGCTGCAGCAGGATCTCTGGGAAACCTGGATTGTGCTGGAGCTGAAGCAGTGGCCAGGGCAGGCAGCGCATCCACCTCACCTGCTTGAGGCAGGAGTGGGACAGGACACAAGGCAGGGACTGGGGGTGGAAGGTGGGAACTCACAGTGGGAGCAAACTCCAAATTCCACCTCGTGCCCTGTTATTTATATCCTGGTTTCCCTGTAGCTATTTACATTGTTTTCCCCTTTGGAAATAAAGGAGCAGATTGAAAACTCAGGGTGTATCTATAACCATTAAAGTAGATGTTCAGCCTCTGACAATGAACTCCTGGAACTGCCTACTGAATTATGCACAAACACACCAATTCCTTGAAGACTGTGGGCACATGTAATGAATATCTCCTGTTACCAGCCAGGGGGGCTGACTCTGTTGTTTCTTTTGCCATTTCCACATGGTGGGCAAGGTGCTCTCTCCTGGAAGATAGGTGAGATGAACACGGCATTTGGGAGGCAGCATTAAGTTATGTTTGCAGAGCTTTCTCTTGAACTTCTAGGGAAAATAGTTATAAAAAGTGAAATACACTGTACACAAACCCTTTTTTTCTTTTTTTCTGGAGTCCTAGTCTAAAGAACTATGAAGCTATGCAAAGTTTTAGAACTGTGCTTGGAAAAGGAGGAGAAGAGGAGCAGATACTGAAATGCCTGCTGCATCACTCATTTTTCCCTGCCCTTTCATTTTTAGGGGCTCCATCATCATTTAGATGCCTGTGACAGCATGTCTTCTAAGAACAATATAGGCACAGGAATCGAGTGAGACCTAAGGTCTATCTATTCCAGTATCTTGTCTCTGACAATATTCATTACTGTCTCTTTTTGGAGGAAAGTGTAAGAGCCACGCAGGAGGGAGATATGGAATAATGTGATTCCCTGCATGGTCTCCTCGGATCTATAATACTTAGAGGCTGACCTCCCCCCTGAAGCACAAGGGGTTTTGTCCCTTCAGAGCTTTTTCCTGTCATTAATTATGACAGTGCTGGGCATAAGAGTGGACGGGCTTGTTCTTCCTGTGGATTTTCTCCTCTTCCATCTCTTGGGACATGTGATCTTGCATCTAGTTTGTCTGAGCAGAGCAGGACCTGCTCCTTACAAACCAGGGAATTACAGAGACATTGCAAAAAGATGAAGTGCCCCCTCCTCATTATTCTTTACGTCTGATTATAAAGGACCCATGTTTTATGATGGAGCCCAGAAGAACTTGCAGAGCAGGTATTTGAACATTTTGTTGTGGCTTTTAGCTCTGTGGATTAGTTTGGCCCATTTCATTGTCCTTCCTTATCTCCCTAATGTAGAGGCTTTTATAGAGACCCTCAAAGGAATATTAATATGCTCCACACAGAGATTATTTTATTGCAGTATGAAATCCCTTGCACCTCTATTTTTTTATGCATTGTCTTTAAAACCTCAATATACAGTGATAACTTTGGAAAGTGCTTAAAAGAATAGGTGGGATTTGCTCATAAATCAGTTGTGCTTTGATCTGTCTGTTTGCTTCCTTAAGACTCTCTAAAAGGTGATAATATTTCCATATTTTTATTTCCCCCAGCATCTTGCTTTCACCAGTGGCATAGGTGTGTAAGAATCCTCAGTTTTTAATAGGCTCAGGTTTCTCTTTCAGTGTTTGCTTCCACCTTTTGATTAGTGATGCTTTGATGTGCCTGTGCTGAGGTTTTGGATGCACCCTCTTCTCTCCCAGTGACTCACTGCACTCACTCAAATCCTCCCTGATAAAGTGTGTAAGCAGCAAATGCAGACTCTGTAATGAAATACAGGAAATATTGCTGTAATATTTGAGATGCTTCAATTTGGAGAGCAAGCAGACAGGGTATGGAGTTTTGGTTTTATTTATTGTGTTGCTCTTTTTGCTCGTGCCGTGAGCCTGTAACAATAAACTGTGCTGTGCCACTTTGATTTAGAAGAAGCTTTACTTCAGGAGTGTAACTGCCCTTTAGTTACCATCAGTTCATTCCCAGCACATGGGAAACCATTCCCATATTTTTTTCCCTTTGTCCTTGTTGGTGTTTTCCTGTGTGACATTCTCTCCACTCGTATGATCTCTGACCTCAGTGATGCACAAGTCACTTCTGAGTCAAACTACAGATGAACCCTGCTCTCAACAGCTGCAGAAAATATTACTTGCTGCAGGAGCTGTTTGATGCTGTACTCCCCAGGGAAAGACGTTTGTTTTCCAAAACAAGGGAAAAAACCTTGCTGCGAACAAAAGAGATAAAATATTAAGTATCATTTTGCCACTGACAAAGAATAAAAATAATTTAAGCCTGGCCATGAATGACTTCAGCAGAGCATAGATTATTTTCAGGTGGAGTGTGTGCTCTGCAATTCAAAGCACAGCTGAACATTCAGGCTTTTCTTCATTTCAAAATGCATCAAATGTTTGGGGTTTTTTTTACCAAAAAACCATGCTTAACAGTACATTTTCTAAGGCTGTTGTTGGCTTTTAATGGCGAGTCAATTTGTCCTTTATCAGAATGGCAACACATGGCTGAAACAACATAAACTCCGTCGGCTGTCTCAGGCGCGTGGTTGGGCTACTGGTGTTTGAGTTGAATTGCAGGGAGGTGATAAGGATGCAGCCACCATTTCATCCAGGTTTCCATTACGGACCTGGATTGCAGCAACATCCCTCCTCGCCTTCACTATTCCCCTGTAGCCTAAAAGTAAAATAAAATCCTGTTTCAACTCTGCCTGGCTGGATCCTCGCAGGCGAGCAGCGTCCTTACCGATAACCTCGGCAAAACCGACCGGGTCCTTTGGAGATAGAAACCCTCCACGCTGGTGCTTTAATTGTTGCTTCCCACTTGTTATTTAACATTTCTGCTCCCCTCCTTGCAGCCCATCCAGTTTCTGAGTTGCATCACGTACGGCTCACAAGCCGATGATGGGTCCTGCCATTCCCATGGCGTCTCCCAGGTCTAGCCGCAGACACGGTGCGAACATCCCCCCAGGGAACGTAAGATGCTCCGGATTCATCGCCGAGCTCCGGGATGCCATCTGCAGTTCCCAACACTCCCTGCCCTTTCAGGGCAGCCACACTTCCAGCATGGAAAGTTAATTGTAGCTGTCTCCAACTTTTCTTTCTGGAGTCGGGAATTCGTTACCGTGGCCCACAGGGTTCAGCGTTTTGGCTCGGAGCTCTTTTGATAAATCAGTTAGGGACTTTCTTCAGTAGTTGTTTGGAAAGTAAGGAAGTTTGGTGCCAAATGGGGAGAAGATTTCAGAGCAGATACGTGACAAGATACATGAGGACCCAATGCAAATATGGATTATGCTTTCTCTGGCTGTCGACGTTGCCTTGAAATTGTGATTCTTCCTGACTTTTGATTGTTTAGAGGCTGCACTGATGTGAAATTCACTTGATTAGATTTCACTGCAGCTTGCGTGTTTTGAAAGTTTTATTTTGAGCCAACACTCATGTGCAGAATGCCTCTTGAGTTATCTGCCATCAAATTCTTTGTGGCCGGTCCAGAAAGAGACATGCCAGGTCACCACATTGGTTTATTTACAGTGGTAGGGCATCCTTTTAGCTACTTTTTGGTTTGCTTCTCCTTTCCTTCCCAATTCTGTTAATACTTACTTTCATGAGTACAACACAAAACCAGTCATCTTAATGACAATGAAACTCTAACAGTCTAACTCTAACAGATACACTTGCAGAGCAAGGTGATTTGAGTGCAGTAGGGTAGGCAATTACTGCTGCATTAACATATCCACATCACATTAATGATGGAGTGCCAGGCTCTGGTTTACTTTTGTCTTTCGTGCAGGAAGGGATCATTAGAGTCCCATGAATAATAGAAACCAGAGAAGGGGGAAAAAAACCTATTAGGGTGTTTTATCTATCTTTCTGCAGTTGTGTTCTTTTTTCTGACAAAATGTCTGCGTTAGTATTCCTGAATAACTCTCAGTGGGAAATGTGATCTGAGCACTGTTGGGATCAGTGGCAGGACTCCCACTGGTTTCAGCAGTGGTTGAATCAAGACTCTAAGAACTTGGAACACGTCTTGGTAGGTGGCTTCTTCCAAGCAGGTTTTTAATCTTTAAATCAGTAGGAGATGGGCAGGTCTCCCTGTTCACTGTAGCTATGGAGCATTTGCAGGACTTCAGTAGTTGCTGGGTTTAGGCAAATGGAAGGCAGATGCAATGCAAGTCATTCCACACACACTGACTTATTGATAATTCAATATTCTTTCACCTTCAGAAAGTACTTTTTGGTCTATTCTGATAAAAAATGTATTTATTTTAAAATGCTTTTCTGCATGGATTACAGCTTTATTCCACGGCTGCTGGTTTATTTTTTACTTGTGGAGCCCAGGCATCACAGAGAGAAAAGCGTCCAGGATGCAGATAATCTTCCTGTGTGCTGCTGTTCTGTCAGCAACATCCAGAGGTTGTATCATAATTTCTGCAATTTTTAGAGGAAATGTTGTTGAAAGTGGGATGATTCTTATTTTTCATCTTTGTAACTTTTGGGGAAAGCATGTGTGTTTTTGTCATTGGTTTTGCTCTTGGGACCCACGGATCCAGGCCAGGACACAGAGCACGGTACAGAAACCTGCTCCTTTCAGATAGCTCGGGGAAGGCTGGAATGAATAGGAATGTTTTCCACCAGGAAAACCAGTTCACTGCAGGGGACAACACTGGTCTGTCCATCCTGCATGGAAAAAGCCACCTGTGAATGCTGAGGCATGTGAGAGATGCAGGAGGTGTCTGTGGTGTAGAGATCTGAAGAACTCTTCTTCTTGCTAACAGCTCCTGTGTACAGCAATTATCCACCCACTCAGAGAAAGGTATGGTTTATAAAATTGTCAATATAGGGAAGATCAGGTAACCTGAGACGGCGAACAAGAGATGATTTATTTGGTTGACTCTTCAACCCTCACTGATTAGAGATTTCTGCAAGTCTGATGTGGTATTGCAACTGCAAATCAGCCAAGGTGATGAAAACATCCCCTCACTTTGAAAATATCCTATGAGGGTTTCTGGTTTTGCCATCCCAGGTGGCAATTCCACCCTCCCCACAGTGTGCAGGGGTGGGGTAGGAGTTTTTACCAAGGTGATAAATTATGGATAGATGCACAAACAGGATCTTTACGCTTGTCAGATGTAAAACATTACGGGCTATAATATTGCTATTAGGCTTTTTGGCTGAGATCAAGTGCAGTGTCAGCTTTGGTTTATGTATCTTCCAAAGCAGCCTCACAACAGACTCAGAGATTGTGGAAAGGTGCTCTTGGGTTAGTTTTTTGCTTTGTTCTTTTAATGGTTTTATCTGAAAATGCAGTTATTGAAGTGAGTATAGTTTATCCTTCATATGCTAATGAATTGACATTTACAAACAAGAAACATAAGTGTCAGTAACCTGACCAGGAACTGTAAAATAATTCCTATTTATCTCATCTACTCATATCTCATAGAAGGCCTGGGGCTTCCAGACAGCAATAACATAAATACCAATTTAAGAGGTCTGCTCAATAAAGTGCTCTGCACACACACTCCAAATGTAATTAGTTATTCCATTCCGTTCCCATTGCATTACCTATGGATTACCTCTATGGATTAAGCCTTCCAGAAATGTTTCTCTCCTGGTGTTTTCCCCTTGCTATAAATCAGAGAGATCAGGAGGCAGATCTCACCTTTGGATTTGCCTTCTGTGAGGGTGGTGAGGCTCTGGCACAGGGTGCTTGAAGAAGCTGTGGCTGTCCCATATCTGAAATTGTCCAAGGCCAGGCTGGACAGGGCTTGGAGAGGGAAAGGTGTCCCTGCCCATGGCAAGGGGTGGAATGAGATGATCTTTAAGGTCACTTCCAACCCAAAAGATCCCATGATTCCATGATTCAATTCAATGTACTTTCTCCTTTTGGCATTAATCTAGGGAATTCCCCTTAGGAAAAAGTGAAAGGGATTTAGTGCACATGAGTACTTTCCTGATCACTCAGGAGATCTGGATATCCCACTAGGATATCCTGAAAAAATTGGAGTCCTATCAACAGCGGTCCATGTTGCATTTCTTCTCAAAGCATATTTTAAGGCCATGAAATCTTTTGTAGTGAGAAGCTGAATCTTGAAGGAGTGGGAACAAAAGAAGAGGTTAAAAGAATCCGCAGCATAAGTTTGATTTAGCAGAAATGGGTCGTTCAAGTTTTGTTTGCTTACCTTGGCAGACAGGTATGAGCCAAAAATACACTGCAGAAATAATAAGCTAAAAAGCAATACTCTACTGAGGGGAGTGGGTGGGTAGGATGGGAATGACAGTCCCTCTTTTCTGAGCTTGGATATTGGGGGGTACTGGTATACCAAAATATGTCTGGTGGAATGTTCCCTGCCAGCAGCAGGGGGTTTGGAAATAAGAGATCTTTAAGGTTCCTTCCAACCCAAACCATTCTGTGATTCCACTGCATAAGTTTAATGTTTGTTTGGAAATGGAAAGTTGACAAACTTGGTCTTGCTGTGCTGGCCCAAATCTTCTAGGCCATCTTAACTAATTTTCATTTTATTTTTGCCAAGTAAAAATTGGCAAAGCATATCCTGTTGAGACCCGTATTTGCATTAGAACGGAAATATTTTGTGAAATTGGTTAAACTTGCCATTATTTTGTTTGAAAAAAATCTAGGGAAAGATGCTATGATGTCTAAATAGCTCATCTCAAAAGTTTTTAGAACAGAAGCTCTTGATTTTCATGCGCAGTCGTACCTTAATTTAGAATTAATTTACTTTCATTAGAAGAGTTTTCTAATTTTGTGCAAGTGAATGACTCAGATAGGGAGCATTTTGCTGATTTTACAAAACACTCTTACATGCAGAATTTTCCTGCACTGAAAATTTCAGTCTGGGTATGCTCGTAGTGTCTGCTCTCATACCCCTGCTCTGTCCACCCACTCTTTAAATGCTTTAAAACGTCAGGATTTCCACTTGATTTTTTTTAGACTGTTTCTAAACCAAATGGCTCCACAGCGGAGCAATTAGTCCTGGTGTTATGGAAATGCCTCAGCTTGCTTGCTTTCATTTTCCTTCATGTCACCCTAAATATTAGGATGGTTTACAGGCTGGTTTCAAAACAGAGAAACAAAGATGGTAATTTTTTAATTGGTGTGATGAACCTTGTGGTTTTGCTTAGAGAGAAGATGCTTGGGAGGGGAGCTATGATGGATGGTGGCATTCCAGATGGTGGAAATAGCTTCCAAAGGGTTGGAAAATAGTATGGAAACATTGGATTTTTAGAGAGAATGATTTCTGATCCAGACAATGCATGAGTAATATCGTTCCATGCTCAGCTGTGCTTTGTACATTCCTTCTGTGAAGCCTTTGAGCCCCAAGTCCAGGCGGCCTTTGCATGGTGATCCTGCTCTGCCTAAAACAACACAAAGCCTCTTGTATTATTTTTCCCTTTAAGGACAGCTTTTCCCCTGTACGACCTTCCCAGAGATCCTTTCATTCCCCAGCAGGTTTTAAAAAGTTAATCAGTACCTTGTACAGCTCTCAGTGGTAGAAAGTGCTACAACACAGGCTATTTGTTCCTAAATCTCCACTCGATATAAGCAGCAGCCAGCAATGTACATCTCCATCCACACACACGCACGTACACCTCCTTTGGCTGACCTGGTTATTCCTGTGCTCCCATCAGCCTGCTAGGGCTGTTCAGTTTAACCAGCTGCACGCACTAAATAATAGAAACATTTAATGTTTTGCCGCTCGAGTGGTGCCCAGAGCAGTTTGGAGCGGCGCGGTCCCGGCGGATGGCGGCTGCGGAGCGGCTGGATGCCAGCCCCGCTTCCTTCCAGCCATTTCCAGGGCTTTGGCTGCCACCACTGCAGCAAGGTGCAAGCGAGGGAAGGAACATGTGCTATTTTCTGAACACTCTGGGTGCAAGCAGGAGCGGGGGTGTGTGTGTGTGTGTGTGAGTGTGTTTACACTTCATGCAAATTTAGATGTTCCTATAGTGGCACAAACCTCTTGGTGCTGCCGGAGAAGCTCTCAGAAGTTGTTTTCCTCTGTTGTTAAATTTAATTTCAATGTTTTCCTGTGTCACAGAATGTGTTCTCTGCCTTCCTGCTGGGGAAGACCTTCCCGTGCAGAGCTGGCTGGCTGCGGGCATCCCAGGGGAAGGCAGAGCTGCAGATCAGCCGTGTATCCTCTGACAGATTTTATAAAGAGAGCATAAGCCTTGTTCCCTCCATCCCCCTCTCTCTCCTTCCCTTGCCTTGGACAATGCATTTTCCAAACAGAGATGCTTTCCCTTGATTTATCTCTAAGCCTGAAGGCCCATGTGGTCAAGTTCTTAAAAAATCCAAAATATCCAACTGAAGAACGTGGCAAACCCCTGTGGATTCCTGCCCAGTGATCCATCCATTCCAAACACCCTTCATTTAATGCAGCCCTCAGCCCCTCCTGGACAGATCCAGCCTCTTGGGAATGAGTTCAGGGTGGCTCAGGTGTGCTCCAGGGCCCTGCAGAGCAGGGGGGTCTTTTTTATCTGCTGGCAACTTGTCTGCTCCCACGACTTTACTGGAAAAGGGGGAGCAACCCTGCAGAGGGGTTGTTGTCCCCAGGAGAGCTGCTGCTGTCTGTGGGATGGATTGTGTGGTTCCAGGGATTTGGAGAGGCTGCAGGAGGCAGAAGCAGTGAATTGCTGCAGGTGAGAGGGGTGTGGAGGGGGGATGCTCCCAAAGGTCCTGGTACAAAGTGCTGTCACCAAATGAAGCCAACACTGAACTGCTTCAGCCAAGCCCTGCAGATGAGAGCCCCAGCTTGGCAGGGGCTCCCTCCAAATGAAGTGTTCTCTGCTCTTTGTCCAGACAGAAAATTGGAAAATGTCATCTCTGTTTTCTGATGAAAATTCATTGTCTGCCAGCTTTCCTGAAAGCCATTGGTAATGCCGGGCCCCAGCCTGCATCAACCAGAGTCCTAAAATACAGCATATGGCAAAGAGAAGTGGTAAAATAGGGGCTGCTCTCTTCTTGTCGGGGCTATTACTCTCTCTGCCTCCCCTGTGGGTGCCTGGTGTGAGTGTGGCAGCTTCTCTAGATAAAGAATGTAGTTTCCCCCAAAAGAAGAGGAATTTATTATTTTTGCTACATAGGGAACCTGACATCTGACAAGTATTTCCTTCTCCCAAGCTCTGTTCTCCTTTTCTGTACATAAATATAGTGCTTGTGCCCTTCCAAACGTCCCAGCTTTCGTGAAAACCCCCATGTTGTAGCCATCAAATTGGCCCATGCATTTTTAATGCAGTCTTATTGACTGGATTTGGGAAGCATAAGGATAAAACAAATCACTGTACTACGAAGGAAAAAGCCATTTGGCCAAGTGCATCTGCTCACCTTTGATTTATTTCAGCAACTTTCTCCTATATTTTCAGTCTATTCCCTCCCCTTAAAAATAAACTATTAGTCTTCTGGTATTTTGGCATTTGCATCTGCAGTCTGCTTCTCAGCCTATTCCATATTCACATTCCTTTGATATATACATGTGAAATAATGACCCAGAGCTGAAATACTAGCTAAACCTTGTTTCTGATACAATCCCCGTGGTATTTAATTGTACTTTCTTTGGCATCTAAAATGATGGCTTGTGTGATTGCTATCTAAATGTATAGCAGTGTATCTTGGAGGAGCTAATCGTCGTGTCCGAGCCGGGAGTGTGAAACCAGGCTGAACAAAGCCCCTCCAGATAAATGAGCTGTGTGCTGTTTGCTCAGCAGTGTGGATAACCTCAGCCTTGCAAGTGCTGCCTTGGATAAATGCTGCTCAGGGAATGTAGAAATCCATCCAAACTGGAACGTAAAATTCCAATTCCAAACCTTGGCTGGCTCCTGAAGTCATCCAGGCTGTTCCTTCAGCCATCAGGTTGAGGTGTGCAAACTTCCATCTATGTGGGAGGAAGGAACCTCTGAAGAGGGGTTTTGTATGGGTTTGCTGGGTTTGGGAAGGGGATTTTTTTCCTTAAGTATTAATCTCCTCTGCCATTTTCAAGCAGAATTCATTAGAACATGGTAGAGCATGGTCCTGAGAGCAGCAGTGGGGAGAAGCCATCCAGGGGCACTTCTGGATAAGCCCAAACTTCTGGGATGCCATTTGGGGTATGGACTGGTGTGTTAGCTTTCCACACACTGCTGTGAGGTACTTTATGGCCAGTCCACATCTTCCAGAAACAAAAATATTAGAGTCACAGAATGCCACGTTGGAAGAGACCTCAAGGATCACCTGATCCAACTCTTCTTGGCAAAAGCAAAGTGTGGAAGAGCTCAGCACCAGCTGAATCTTAAACTGTCCAGTTTTGGGGAATCCACCACTTCACTGGAGATACTGTTCCAATGTTTATTACAATTATACATAATGATTATTCTCATGGTGAAAATTTTTCCTCCTGTGTCCAAGTGGATTCTCCCCAAGAGTAATTTGTACCCATTACCCCTTGTCTCATGAAAAGGGAGTCTTCCTCTCTGTAGCCATCCTTTAAGTACTGGAATATGGTGATAAGATCTCCTCACAGCCTTCTTTTCTCATGGCTGAGCAAACCGAGGTCTCTCAGCCTTTCCTCACATGACAGCTTCCCAGTTTCTGGAAGGATCATCTTTGTGGCCCTTCTCTGGACCTCTCCAGCCCATCCACATTTTTTTTTTTTTTTGGCACAGTGAGAACCAAAACTGAGCACAGTATTCCAGGTGTGTCCTAACAAAGGCCACAAGCAGTGGGATAATGTCATTTTACCTCTGCTGGAGATGCCCTTGTTGGTGCAACCCCCTGTTGGCTTGACCACAGCAGCACCCTGGTCACTCACACTGACTTGTCCAAATATATGCAAAAATGAGCTGAAAAGGAAAAAAGAGTGGAAAGAATGATCTTGTGGAAGTCCAGATGCCCTGACAGCCCTGTTCTTTCCAGTCCCATCCCAATGTCCCTGGAGCAAACAAACCCAAAGCTTTCTGTCTCTTCCCTAAACTACCCATGCTGTGGTGCCTTTCTGCATTGTGCTGCTGCTGCAGGGAGCCTGTGAGGCCGGTGCTGCACATCCTGATATAAATTGTTATCAACAGCACAATAAAGAGTGATACACAGCGCCGCGCCGGCCCTCGTGCGCCGCGAGCTTTTATGTTGCTTGTTTAAATCCAGCGACAATATTGCTGCAACTTCACAAGATGCTGCTGCTTTTTAGCCTAATGGGAATGATATGGTTTGTTCCCAGCTTCCCCTTCGGGAGCAGAGCTGTGCTGTGGGACTGGAAAACTGACTCGCAGCCTCACAAGGGTGGTGCTGACCTGGGGACTTGGAGCGGATCCTTCAAGGGGAGCAGGCAGGACTGGCAGGGAAAGCAACCTAAAGCTGGTTGTAGGGGGAGGCTATCATCATGCTGTTGCAATTTGCACTGTGGGAAAGGGTAGCTTGTGAAAAGACAGAAAAAAGATTCAGTGGAATGTAAATCCTCCTGCATTAGGATGCATTTTCCCTAAAGCATCCCTTAACCAAATGGGCTGTGAGGTTCCCTTTGTCTCAGGCAGTGCTTTCTGTTTAAGTGATGGGTGTTTAATTCTGTGACGTGTCCTTAAAAAAAAATTAGTGTGTCTGTGTTCAGCATTGACCTAAAGCCAGTAGAGAGAAAGGTTTTGCAGATTTTTGTGTCCAGTATCTTCAGGAAATAATGCTCCTTAAAATATTTCTTATAATAAGCTTAAGTGGAGAAAATTGAAAAACATCATTCATACTTTGATGTCCTAAAGTATGAAATCAGAACTGCTTACCAGCAACTAAATTCCATCCCTTGACCACAGAAAGAGGCAAGATTTAGGAACATGCTAAGATCAAATAAAAGAGGGTCAGCTTTGTGGGGCAGTGGCTGTGGGATTCATTGGCACATGGGAGTCATGAGCGCAGCTCTGAGCTTGGTGTTTCCCTTACAAGCTGACATTCCCACCGAGGGCTGCAGGGCTGCTGTTTGGAACACAGCCCTCGAAAAAGGCTCTGCACCGGCTGTGTGGGGAGGCCAGTGGTCAGAAAATGTCCCTGGAAAATGTCCCTAGGACATGGAACACCTCTGTTCCAACCCCTCAAACTACAGCTGCTTCAGAGATTTTGGCTAAGGTGCTTCTGTAAAGCAGAAATAAAAGCACTCCTGTGTCTCAGTATAGCATTCTGAGCATTATAGACACCCCAGACTGGAGTTTCAAAGGTGTTTAGATGCCTGATGATTCAGTTAACAATTTGGAAAATCACTCAGGTGCCCAACTTGTTGGCTTTGCTCAGGGTTTCGTCAGCCAGTATTGGCTGATAGACCCAGATAAATAGACCTGGAGAGATTTTCGCTTCATGGCACAATTTTTAGAGGTGAATTTTAAGGCTCTTCATCTGCCATAGGAAAAGTAAAGTTTTGGAAATAGCTGCAAAGCATGGTTAGATCCCTGCTGCAGGTTATGAGTATTCCTCATGAAAATCCACGTGGAAATGTTGCTCTGAAGAGCCTGCTTAGTAATGTAAATACTGACAAGTTCACCACAGACTGCAGGAAATTTCATATACAAAATCTCTGGCCTGACCTTTGAATGACCCCAGTCCTGAAATATTTAGTTTGTTGTACACAGTCTGCTTTAATTCATTTCAGAAGAAAACCTGTGTACCCCAGAGCAGAGAACCTGGCCAGGTGTGAAGGGCTGCAGCTGATGTGTGTCATCACCTCTCCAGCTGAACTCCCAAAGTCTGGGATTGCATCTTCATTCCCAAACCAGCTGCTTGAGAGGTTGGCTGTGAAGCATTTGAGATTATGTCTGTTTGTGTGTATTTACAGGAAGATTTTTCTGAATCAGGCAGAAATGAGATGGCATCAAGGGTGCTCTAAAGTGTTCATCTTTTACCAGTCTGTTAACATTCAGATCATGGTGGGTTTGCTTTCAGCTTCTTTAGAAGGGTGTAGAGGAGGCTTTTTTGGTAATTGTGTTTTGTTGGACTTGTGATACCTTGCTGGTTATTTGCTACAGGCAATAATTTAGTCTTTATTTGGAATATGTTGCCCAGAGAAGCTGTGGCTTCCGCATCCCTGGAAGTCCCCAAGGCCAGGCTGGATGGGGCTTGCAGCAACCTGGGATAGTGGAAGGTGTCCCTGCTCATGGCAGGGGTGGGAATGAGATGATCTTGAAGGTCCTGCTCTATGATTCCATGAATTATACCTCCAAGTATTGCTTGAATTTCTTCTCCAAAAATATCTAGAGGAAGCCAGCACAGTTTTCTTCTTGGGGAGAGAGGAGGTGGACTGAAGTCCTAACTGAACACCTCACCTGCTCAAGGCTTGTAAGGTGGGAGTATAATTGGCCAAATTTCACCTAGGGATTACGGGGAGGAACAGATTCCCCAGGTATTCAGAGGATGGATCACTGTTATTTCTCCTCAGGGTAGGAGCAGCTGAGCTCCCACCTTCCAGGCCTCCTGCAAGTTCCTTAGGTCAGAAACTGAGGCCATGGATTTGGAGGGAATGGCCACTTTTTGACTTTAACAAAATCTGCCTGTGCTTCCCTAATGCCTTTTCTGAGTGCTGTAGCACTGAGGGCATGGTCCATCAGGCTTTAGCAGGCTGTAAAGGATTCCCAGCATCCCTGGATGCATTTTTATGTCCCTTAATCAGCCCTGTACCTGCGTTTTTATTGCTGCAGGATTCTGCTGCTGGAGCAGTGCTTTACTTGTGTTTTATGCAGCACCCTTTACACCTGCTTGTGTCGCTGAAGAGACAAACCCACAGGAAGGGTGGCCAGAGCACAGCACTGACCCTGTCCCCCAAAAACCTGGAGAAGCAAGGAATGGGGCACCCCTGTCCTGACTCCCAGGTGTTACTGCATTCATGCTCCTCCTGGATTGATGCAAATGGATGCAGAGAAGATAAGTGACTTCTGTGATTCCCATCAGAGCTGGGTAAGGACTTGCTGGCCTGTTCTGTACCCCAGAGCCATCCCTCCTCAGAGCCTGCACTCTACAGAAGTATTAATGCATCCCCTTTTCTTTATGGCTTTAATTATTGTGTGCCCTGGGCACGGTGATAAGTGGGTATCTTTGTGTTAAGCAGCTAATTAATGTTTGGAACTCAGTCTTCTGTTTGTTGTAGGGGTTTGCAGGAAACTCTTCTCAGCTGTAATAGAGTTTGTGAAATATGTACTGTAGGATCCCAAATGTTAGAGACAAAAAGATGAGGTGCTGCTAAGGGCCATCAATGCACATTGACTTCGTTTGGCCCCACATACATCAAAAAAATGAAGTGAAACCCTTTGCTGGAGGACTGATTGCAGCTGAGGCACCTTCTTTAATCTCCCATGTGCAGGATGCCTGGTGAGCCAGGAAGGCTATCAAGATACAGTTTTAATTAACACTTGCTTTTTAGATAATGGCACAGTTTATTTTGGCTAGAGTTCATTGAATATGAAATTTTTGTAATTAAGATACTTAAACCTGCAATATTTTGTTTTCTGCAGTGGTTTTTTTTCAAAATGGCATAAATTCTGCAGCATTTATTACCCAGTAAACAACTACTGCAAGAAAGAGCAATTTCTCCCACTGCTTTTTTAAAATCTGTTTTTAACCTTTTTGGTTTTGTGCCTTGTTAGGCAGTGTTTTCTTTTCACAAATGTGTTTGAGCAATCACAGAATAAAAATAGAGGAGATATTAAAGTCCCTATTCCTAAGGTAATTAAATATCAGCCTTCTATTAATTTGTTTTAACATGCACATCTGAATGAATTCATCTCTGTATCGTCTGAACACCCCACAAAACAATGTAAATCAGTGAGTCATCACAGATATGATGTTTCTCTTTTGTCCTTCAGAAGGAGCCAGACTCTTAAGACATTATGTTTTACATATTTAGAGGTATTATAGGCTTCTTTTAGAGATGTTATCAGCCTCCTGAAAGAGAAATAAGAGAATAGATGTGAAAAAATGTCCTTGGTGTAGATGGTGAGCCAAAATAATTCATAGTTCTTGGATGTTCTTTTTATTTTTAGTGGTACATAAAAAGAATTTACTGAAAAAAACTTGGTTGTGCTTTATATCTTTTTGTCTTGGGTTCTTAGGATGGAGCTAGAAGGCTCTAAAACCAAACCAAAATTTTATTAAATTGATGAACAGCAAAACCCTGTAGTGCTCTGTAATCTCAACAGATTTTCACGAGAAAAAACATTGTTAAAATAACTCAAAAGGCAGAAAACTGCTCCCATTCTGCTTGTGTTGGGAGGGGTTAAGAGGGATAAAATCACTTTTCAGACTGATTGCTGGGAAAAAATGAGATTCTTCAGAGCACTCAGCCTCTGGTAGGGGAGGGAATATGCAGATTGTTGTGGCACTGTGAATTTATTATTTATTGAGGGACATCCAGATGAGCGCAGGAGGAGTGTGAAATTGAAGAACAAATTAAGGGTAAAAGGTTATTTATTTTCCAGCTAAATCCTTTTTCTTTTGAATATTATTAGTAATGCAGTTTTTAGCTAGGAAGCAGCCCAGCCTGAGCAAGCCCCAGGGATCCAGTGCACAAGGTGAGTGGGGTCCCATCTCCTCCCCTGTGCCTGTGTGTCAGGATTTACAGCCCAGGAGAGCAACTCACTCGTGAAAATACAGATTTTTCCTCAACTGCTCGAGTTAATTCTCTCTTGTCCAAAGCATAACTGTGAGGAGTGTTGAAACCGTGCCAGCCTCCCTGTATGTCACAAAAGTGATTGCTCAAATGACTCTGCCAGGTAGCCCCTGCTTCCCCTGGGCTGGGAAATAGCTCCAGCTCCTGGTCCCTCAGAGGAATTCATCTGCAGATGGTGTCTGCACCCAAAATTTGGTGTGGTGATGACTTTTGCTCACATTTTAGTCCTTACATTTAGCTGTAAATGGTGGGGGTCAGGCTCTTCTCCCAGTTAGCAAGAGACAGGACAAGAGGAAAATGCCTCAAGATGGGATGGTTTAAATTGGATTTTTTGGGAAATTTCTTCACCTAAGGGATGGTCAAGCATTGCAACAGTCCCCATCCCTGGAGGGATTTAAGGACAGGTAGATGTGGCACTTGGGGACATGGCTTGGTGGTGACCTTGCAGTGCTGGGGAACAGCTGGACTCAAGGAGCTTGGAAGTGTTTTCCATCCCGAAAAATAAATGTGGTCAGCCCAGCAGTCCCCAGCAGAGCATTTGCTTCTGTCAGAGTTCCTGGGGGTCCTGGGCCTGGTGACAGCCTGGGGGAAGGTCCCTGTGGGACCCCAGGTGTCACCTGCTGAGGAGTGCCTGGCTGCAGGGGAGAGGAGCCCCTGTGCTGCAGCACAGCTTTGCTCAGTGGTGCTGGCTGGAGGAACAGGGCATCGATCCCTCCTCAGCATCCCGGGGAGCCTCGGTGCTAATTAGCAGCAGGGATTGCTGCAGGGCAGGAGGGTGCCCAGGACTCCAGGGGTGTAGTTTGCCCTTCCAGAGCAATAAATCCATATTGGTTAAACTGCCTTTGTTAAGTGCTTGTGGAATCAAAAGCCGTGCCTGTGAATTTGTGTGAAGTGAAGTCTGTGTTAGCACATCATCACAGAGAGGGGTGACCCTGCCCAAGCAGATGTTGTGGATACTAAAGCACTGAGAATCTGGGATTGCATCCCTGTTCAAGGAGGGCAGGACATGAGGAACAGGCCTTGCAGGGATGCAAAGCACCCTGGGATGGGCTGTGAATTTATTCCAAATAATGCCAAAATTTGTGTGAGGCTCCACAAATGTAAATCTAAGCTGCCCACTAAAAGGATACAGGAATTATTCCTCTGCTGTTGGAATGACAGCTAACAAGACAATAAACAGCTGGAGAATATACATGGCTTTAAATGACCATCATCTCTTACACTCAGAAAATAATGTAATCTCCTCACAGCTTCCATATCCCTGAAGTATGTGCAAGTCATTAGCTGTTATGATGTACATAACCATCCTTTCATTTTGAGGCCTTTTCTTCATTCATTTTCTTCATTGCACAACACAAAAGATCTCAAACTACATGCTGGTTTAGGCCAAACAAAAATTGCTACTGAGAATAAAAGAAAATCTATCATTTTGTTTGCTGCTTAGGAAGGCTGCTAATACAAATCCTCGATGCCTCTGCCAGGTACTGCTGTAATTCTGTCCTTTATGCTCCTATTTTGCCCATAATTTCACAATCCCATTCAATTCTTTTTAATCTGTATTAGATGTGTTTACATTAAATCCATTACAGGCTCTTAAGGAGTTTGTTGGCGTTTTCCACACTGGATGAAACAGAGGTAGGCGTGCCTGTGCTTCATCTAAAAGTGGGATGAGCCAAGAGGAAGGGGAAGGTGGATGGGTTGTGAGCTAATGGGTTAATAATGACACCAGGCTGGGCTGTGTCTCTGTCCTGTTCAGAGCCTTTGTAGCTCCATCTGGGAAATTGTACAAGATGGGTTTGCTCAGGCACAAACACACCCAGCACAATGGAGCTGAAAATGAAAACCCAGGATAAAAGAAGCAGTGTGTTAGTTCACGGACAGCTGCAATACAAAGGTTCCAGGAAACAGTGTTTTGGAGAATTGTGAAAGTTTTAGGAGGTAAAGTAGGATGGCTGGAAGGGATTTATGAACAATCAGAGATGCTGTGCCTCAAAGAGGGACTTCTCAGAAACTGAGGCTAAAAGCATATGTTGAAAGTCCAGAGCAGAGAAAGAGAAATACAGAGCTGAGTTAAATGTAAAAGAACAAAGATAAGCTGGAGTTGGAGTCAGCAAAAAAAGAAGAAAAAGAAACTTCCTTAGAAATAATCTATAAAGGAGAAGGAAGTTCAAGGTGGAGAGCAGGCCCATAACAAATTACAAGAAGGGTCTATTTAATAGGAATTCAAATGGCTCCGGTGCTAAAAAACTTTCTGAACATTTCTATAGTGAAAAGAAAGATTAGTTTCTGGCTCCAGAGAATTAGTATTGATCGTCATTTGCTTTTGATGGGGCCATATTTTGCCCAGTAGTTGTGAAGGGGTGTTATGTGTGCTACCTCTGGCATCCAAAAATATCCTGGAGGTAATAAATGTGGATGTGAGTGATGAAGGGTGAGGAGGAGCACAGCGAGAGCCCTTGGATCTTTGCAGCTGAGGAAGGAGTGGAGCTCCAGGGCCCAAGGAGTTAAACTGGTGACTCAGCAGTGCAAGAGCTGATGGGCATGTCTAACATTTAGAGGTGCAAATGTTACAAGCCTTGATCTAATTAGCACCTTCTGAGGCAGGAGCTGGGGCAAGCCATGGGATGTCTGCCTGGCTGAAGTGATGGAGAGTGTCTAGGAGGGTGCCAAAAGTGTGACAGTATGTCCAGCTTGGCATTAAGTGGGACTTTCAGCAGAAGGATGTAAGACAGCACCCTTGGGCTGGCTCCTCTGGCAGCAGGATGTGCCTGTGGCAGCCACACACCCTCCACTGACTCTTTTTTTCCCCCTCCTGCTTCTTCTTTAATGTAGAAAGACATCCTTTTCTGCCATTTGAAAGAAAACTTTAAAGATAGACACACTGATGTTGGTCTTCTGCAGAGGAATGAACTTCACCTGCAGGGATTTAATTAGCAGGCTCTGGGTAAACAAAATGGGCAAATTACAGTAGAGGGGAGCTGATAAAATTGGAGGAATCATGTGTTACCTGGTGGAAAGCTAATAGACTATCAGTTTGAAAACAGTATGTAAAGTGATTCTGGCAGTTCCATTTGAAAAGTATCTTCTATCATCAGTGAAATAAATGGAGCTAAAATCAGTGGTGTTAGAAGGCTAATGAAACCGAGTGCAGCAAAGAATGCAAGTTTACAAAGAGTAAATCCCACTAAGAAAGTGTTCTGTGCCTTCAAACAGAATCACTGCCTCTTTTGGCAGCAGGTAATGTAATTAATGTCATAAATTTGGATTTTTCCAAAGCATTTCGTATCGCATTTCTAGAAATCTATTTGACAAATTAGTTTAGAGAGGGTTGCAGTGTGAAGCACAGCCAGGAGACCGCACAGCAGAAGCTGAATGATGGATAGCCAAGGATTGCAGGCAGGAGAGGCACCTAATGGGGTTTTCTGGGAAAGGTGTTAGGTCCAGTTTTAGTTAACCTCTTCATTAATGAGCTGGGAGAGAGGATGTAAGTGTGCAAATTAATGATCTCGGTTCGAGAAGATCCGCAGATAATAAAGGAGAGGGAAATAAGGAACGTGGGCAAAAAGATAACAAACTGCCTTCACCTTGAAAATACAAATGCAGGTGTTCCTGGAGCTCAGCAGAGCTGCGTGGGAGCACAGCTGGCGCTGGAAGAACAGACTGAGAGAGCAATAGAAAGGACAATTTAGATGTAAGGTGGCGATGAAGTATGAAAATATGAAAAATAAATATAAAATTGGGGTGTATGTGACAGCATTTCATCATAGTGAAGAGAACGTGGCAGCGTGACTCACATCTCTCAGGACATTGGGTAGTCAGATGGGAGGAAGTATTAAAATATACACAGTGAAAAATATTCTTATATTGGCAGGTGGGTGGTTGAAGTGATATACTGACGGTTTACCTGTATCCTGTACTTCTCTAAAGTCAAGAAAAAAGTAGTTTTAGCCTGGATTTGTTATGCCATAAAGCCACACAAAATGCAGACTGGGAGGTAAATCACACAGATGACAAAAGGGATGAGAAGGAGGAGGAACAAGTGCAAAGCCTGATGCTTGGTACATGCAGTTTCCAGCTTTTGTGAGTGATTTTTTTCTCTTCATAGAGAGTTTATTCATACGTGATCTGCACTTTCTGTGGGGCTTCCCAGCTGATGAGCACTGTGATGTGACATCTGAAGGAATAACGGAAATAAACCTGGGAATAAGGGAAAAAACCCTACAAACAACAATAGGAAAAACCCACTTAAATTTAAAAAAAAAAAAAAAAAGGAGATCAAATGCAGAGTAACAGTATTCTGGGGTTGTTTCAGTCAGCTTGCAAACCCTTTTTGTGTGATTGCAGAGGGTGCAGAGATTCCTGTGAAACAGGTGCCTCATTAAATTAGGCTTATGTTCAGGAAGGCTTGAGAGAGATTTTTTTTGGAAGGAGTAGAGATAAATGGGTTTAACAGTCCTGGGCAATTGTTAGTTCAGAACGACCATCAAAGCCCTCAAAATGTTATTTTTAGTTGCAGATGGCTGGTGAGGGAGAGCTGAGTGAGCTGCTCTGGTTGTGTGCCGAGGGGCTGGGTGGTGAGGAGCCGTGGAATGGAGAGACACCAGCTCATCCTGTCCCTGCTCTGCACTCCCCAGCCCTGCTCAACAGCAAATTGTGTTTATCCAGGTACTTCATTAAGTGGTGTGGTGTTTGAGCAGGGAGGGAGCTTGCAATTCATCTGTCATCTCTGATAAGAGCACCAACAAACCAGCAGAAGTGGATCCCACCGTAGGCTTTTTAACCTCAGCAGTGAAGATTAAAGAATTCAACCCGTGCTTTCTCTGGGAAGGTAGATAATTGTCCTTGGGGAGTAGCTGCAGTGTAAGGTTACCAATATTTTCCTTAAGGATAAGTTACCCTTCTAGTACCTGAAGGGAGCCTACAAGAAAGATGGAGAGGGACTTTCTTACAAGAGCCTGGAGTGACAGAACAAGGGGGAACGGCTTCAGACTGAAAGAGAGTGGGTTTGGATTAAATATGAGGAAAAAATTCTTCCCTGTGTGGGTGGGGCGGCCCTGGCACAGGTTTCCCAGAGAAGCTGTGGCTGCCTCTGGATCCCTGGAAGTGTCCAAGGCCAGGTTGGAAAGGGCTTGGATCCTGGGACAGTGGAAGGTGTCCCTGCCGTGGCAGGGGGTTGGAACAAGGTGATCTTTAAGGTCCCTTCCCACCCAAACCATTCCATGATTCCATTCCATTATCCTGTGACTGTTTTTATCACGTTTGCCATTCAGCTGAGCACACTGTGGCAGGGGACAAGAAGTGGCTCCTGTGCTCCAGCCAGTGTCACTCAGGCCATCCCAAGCTGTCCCAGAGCTGAGCTACCCAGAGAGCTGCCTGGGACCAGCCTGTTCCTGGTGGGAAATCACAGATGCCCTGGCCCAGGGAGCTGGGATCCTTTGCAGCTGGATACTCTTTGTACTACTAAACTGAAGATTGTGTGAAATCAATTGGGAGGGGGGGAAAAAAAATCAATGCCTGGTTTTTCAGGATGAAAAGGCAAGATAGCTGCACAATTAAGCACTGGAACACATTTTCCACACTCTTGCTGTCATGTTCTCCTGATTCCGTGTCTTGGCTGTTCATCAGAAATAATTAAACTCTCTCCCATGGGCAACAATTACTTGCTTAAAATATTTGAGTAAAAAAGAATGCATTTATAATTACCTACGCTTTTTGAAGGTGAAAATGGAGATTATCTTTTGATGAAATAAATGTATGTGGGGAGACTTCCTAAGGAGCAGAGCACTGCATCCTGTGGCAGTGGGGAGGGTGTTTGGCATGGGATGCAAAGTGCTCCATGGTGTATCCCAAACTCTGGTGTGTGTTAGCTCAGCTTGAAAGAATTGAAATTAAAAACCTGAAAAGGTTTTGATTTCAGAGTTAGGCCCAACTCTGAGCCCCTGCCCATGAGTAAGAGGTCTTTATTTTGGCAAATCTGCATATGGACTTGACATTTTTAAGCAGCAGGAATAAAGCAGGAAACATATCCAATTTGTACCTATCAAATATGGCCCTTTTATTTAGTCACACCATGTCTCCCCTTTTCATGCTAAGAGTTGTCTTTATTCCTTTTGACTCTTACTCTCAAGGGACTTGGAGCTTTGAAAGTGTTTTATGTTTCAGAGCAGCCTTTTTTCCCCCTCAGATTTGTTTACTGATCCATCCTTGGTAAGACCTTTTAGTGAATGTGATAGGAAGGTTATTAAAAATAAAATATTCATCAGGAAATCAGCCATAAACATGTGGGCTGGTTAAAATTCAGTTCCTAATTCTTTCAACCTTGACATCATTTTGCTTTTTACTTAATATCTGTGTATACAAATTTCTGAGCTAATTTATTTTATCAACTTATGCTTATTTCAGTTGTTCCTACGACTTGCTCTTGTCTGCAATGTCAAATAACATGACAATGGTAAAAATGACAATGACAAATGGAGGGTTGTGACAGATTGGCTGAATTTGAATGTCTCTTACTGAGAAAAATGTTTCAGGAGTGTCATTAATTGCTTTCACAGCAGTGAGTTATGTTTGTGCATCTTGTCTGTCACTTGGTGCCTGTTCCTGCTCTTCCCATGTGGAAGGGTGACAATTCCTTCCTTTCAGTTGTCTGGAACAATGGTGCAGGGCAGGGAGTGCAGGAGAGAGATATGGGAGGGAAAGCAGAGAAAATTGGTCCTGGGCAGAGGTTGGAGCTGGATTTAGTTGGATTAATAAATGAGAGTGGGAATGGAAGGTACTGGAAAGGCATCTCCAGGCAGCAGGATGACAGCAGTGGCAGTGAGTGGCTCTGCTGGGTCACACCATTTCCATTGCACCATTCCCACTGAAGCCATTGATAATGCTCATTCTGGTGACTTTCTTCTTCATTTTCTACTTCAGTTCTCTTACTGCCTCCCACAGACTTTTCCTCTTCTCCTTTGAGCATCCTTCTGTTTTCTCCCACTGCTATTCCTGCTGCAGCTCTGGGTGCTCACACTGGTGGGGTTGTTCACTCAGACCTTCAATCCAACGGGAGGGAATTAGTTATCCCCTCCAACACCATTTCCCATTTCCCCTCTGGATTCAGGCAGGGGAGAACCTTGCTCCATCTGCTCCATTTTCAGGTGGTTTGTTCGTGAATTTTAGGCTTTTTTTTTTAAATGACAGCAAAATCCTTTGGACACCTTGCTTTGCACATCAGCCACTGGTGGTCTGTCAGTTTGCAGGATGTACTGTGAGAATTGTAAAAGGTCAAGTAGGAACCTGAAACATCAGAGAGCTCCCAGCCTCCAGGGTGTCCTCAAATCCTGGGTGCTGCTGGCTTCCAAGGGAAGGGCAAGTGCTGGGCACAAGGACAGGCTGTACCTCCAGAGGTTCCCTGGGGAGTCCCCGTGGTCCTCACTGCCAGGGGTGGGGAGGAAAAGAGCCACCACTGAACCCATCAGTGTGAGGAGCACTGCTAGGAGAGAAATGATCTTGGCATTTAATTTGAAGTTTCATTTTCAGAGCCATTCAGACCACCTCCTCAGGGGGACCAACTTATCTGGGAGCCTGAGGAACATCTTTAATCTTGGTAATGTTTATTTTATTAAAAAAGAAATAAGAGGTGACCCTGAAAGAGCGGGAGTAACACATAGGATATTCATTTCTGAGCCTCTCCTGGAGCACTGTTCTTCAGAAACAGGAATTTCCCAATTTGGATTCTGACCCATGTGTGTCCCTTACCCTTCTGCAAGGTTTCAGTGTGCTTAGGAATGAGAATATAATTATTTCTTTTTATTGCATGTGGATTCTCTCTGACTTCTCTTCTTCAAATTTTCAGATTAAATAACCAGGAGATATCAAAGGGAAGGTTTGGAAATACATGCACTCAATTGCTCAGCCATCAGTCTTAGTTGAAACCATGATTATGCTTTAGAGCAGAGATTGATTTTCTTCCTTGGCTGTTTTGTCTTTGGGCAGAGGAGAAGATGCTCACGAGCCTGTGTGTACTCCTGCTCTCACCTTCAATGGAGGTGAGCTCTTTTTAAGTGCCACAGATACTTGTTGGGTCAGGAAAATCTATCCAGAGGCCTAAAGAGCCAAGGCTTGGAGTAAAATCTCCTTTCTGATAAATCCACCTCTCCTTTCTTTCCCTCCAAAAGGTCAAAGCTAATGATTTCCCCTATGGTTGGCTCAATGGGAAGTAAAGTGCAGAGAATCAGAGTTTGGTTACTACTACTTTGTATATCAATATGGGGAATAAACCTAAATAGGTTTCCTTGCAGGCTGGCACCTGGGGAATAGAAATCAGGCAGCAATTTGCTAGTCTTGGTGTATTTGTGAATGTGCATTTCTGCTTGATGGCAAATGTTAAATCAGCCTCAGAGTCAGTCACCCACCATAAACCTTCCCTATCCTAATATACACAGAGATGTATTTGTATCCCAGTAGAGAATGGGTTTTGAATTAGCCTTAACCAGGCAGTGTCTCAGTTTTGCTCGTGATCTGCAAAAAGAGAGAGAGAACAGCTCTCAGGGAAGGGGATATGAAGAAATTTGATAGACAATGAGCAATTGAAATATGAGGATAGTAATGGATTTGCTTTCTCACTTACCTGTAATAAAAATACGGGGAAAGCAAAGATTTTCTTGTTCCTTTTAACTTAAATGGGGGCATTTCTCATTTATCTCTTCTTGTTGCAAAAAATCGTTTGGGTTTTTCTTTTCCCCATTAAAATATAAACCTATATTTCTTCTTTACAGGTGCTTTCTTCTGAAAGTGGTTGTTTTAAAACCTAACAATTCAGGGACAGGAATATGCTAACAGCTAACATTTTTTCCCCACCCAAACTGGTTTTCATCCCAGCTGGGGGTAATAATTCTTAAATGTTTTAAAACCTAACAATTCAGGGACAGGAATATGCTAACAGCTAACATTATTTTTTCCCCACCCAAACTGGTTTTGATCCCAGCTGGGGGTAATAATTCTTAACATTTGGGTGCTTTAGCTGATTTCAATGAGGTTATCCAAGAGAGTTTAATTCACAGCATCTGCACCTTGGAAAATGTACGGACAGGGGATGTTTGTCTCTTGAAAGAGTGAAGCCACATTTTTTCGGCTGAAAAAAACTCAAGGCTTTCCTTCTGATACAGAAGAAGGTTGTCTTTGTTTCTCAGATCAAAGTGTGATCCTGTCGTTGAGCCTGTAAACTGCCCAGTGCCTCCCCCTCCTCCCCTGGATCCTGTAATGCATTGATTCATCAAAATCAATCGCACTTTCATGAATTAGTCATCGGGTTCCTCGCTGCATCTGGACAAATTATGTCCCTCTTCCTGCACGCCGATATCTCAGCTCTGGTCTCTGAAGCAAATGATGCTGACTGCCTTGTTAATAGGCCGGGCTGCCTCTGATACAGAGCTGGCTGACAGCAAATAAACAGTTATTGTGGGGATTTTGTTTGATCACCTGCACGCATCACCCCAGACGTCTCTGACGGAGGGACTTGTTGCCTCCCAGTAGAGAGAGGAATTTTCCCAGGCAAAAAATGTTCCAGGATGGTTTAAATGCCAGTGTTACCACAGTGGGGGACACAGATGGGCCTGTCCATGTGGCAGGTTGGCCCCTGGGAGCCACATCCCTGAAAGGCTCATGCCAGACTCTTGGATATCTCTTGCTCGAACAATTGGAACAGCGGTCCATGACGAGCTCCACAGAGTCTGGTTTGTTACCTGTGCCCACCAATGCTCTTTATGAGCTGTACCCAGGTCATAAGGAGCAGCAGGAGTGCAGGATGTGCCCCATGGAGCCCCATGGAGGGGACACAGCCTGGCTGCCCTGGGCTGGGAGTTTGAGGCAGGGTCTCTCCATCCCCGTCTCCCTCACGGCACCGTAAGCGCCAGAGCATCCCACCACGTCCTGTGCTGAGAAAATGGGGTGTTTTATTCTGATCCTGTGAGGATCCTCCCCTGATTAGGGAATGCTCTTGCCAGTAGTGGTTTCTGGGCCCACGCTGAGCTCTGTGTGCAGCTCTGTCCGAGCAGAGGGACCTGCAGCCATCGCTAACTCATCCGGCAGCGAGCGCGGCGTGGGCTGTGGGCATCCGGCCTGGCTCCTGTTGTCTCGTGCTTTGGAGCATGAAATGTAATCATCATTACCTTATTGCTCTCTTATCTCCCCTGGGTGCTGAGCCTTCCATCCCAGCCTCGTGGCTGGGGAATCACTGCTCACAAAATTCCTCTTGCCGCTTTAAAATCCAGCTGGAGTGTTTGACTTGATGGCCTTTCGTGATAGGAAATTCCTCAGGCTGGTGCTGTGTGAACAAGTATTTCCTTTTATTCCTTCCAAATTTACTGGCAATTATTGACTGACCCCTTTGCTCCTGTGTTATGGGATGGTAGGAAAAGAGAGGGATTGATCCATCTTCAGTACGTTGCCCTGCAGAGTTAATGATATTTTATTTTCCTGTATTACGGGAGAGAGAAAGAGATCCTTTTTCATTACAAGTCTGATCAATTCCTAAGTTTTTCAGGGCATTCAAGTTCTTGAACTTTACAGATAGTAAAGAATAAGGTGAAAAGGCATAAAGTTCTTCTTGAAATAAATCGTTGAAGGGGATGAAGAAAAATCAACGGTTGTTCATTTATGTGTATTGCTTTGTGCCTAAATAAATTAGAATCAAATTTGTCCAGTGAGGAAATTGCAGGCCTCTGCTCTCTCCACTGCATAAGATCTTCAGGCAACATTTATGGAGTTTGAAAATAATGTTTCTGGTAATAAATGGTAGAAATATTCTGTTTTCTGCATCAGCAGATATGAGGATTAAAGGATTTGACCATATTAAACAATTTTGCACAGCTTTGGCTCCCAGGGCTTGCAGGCTGCATTATCAGAGTTCATCTCACGGCATTTCCAGACCTGATTTAAGAAGAGAATATGTCCCTGCTTTGCAAGTTGTCACTCCCTAATTTAGGCCATCCCTGACAGAATTAAAAACCCAAAGATAAAGAGATTATTTTCCTTCTCTTGGAAGTGGGCTGGCTTCCTAAGGCTCCCCCCCACCCCAATCAGCCATTTGAAATGATGGAGATAATTGAATTGTATTGTTTCTCCATATTCCCTGGAGCTCTGCTTACTCTGGACTATCACATTGCTATGGAAACTTGAAAATGATAGTGGCTGATCTTTGTTTGGGTGAACAAGAAGGTTTCCTCTGCCATTTGTCATCACACTCAAGCAGCCTGCCCCATGGTGTCTCTGAGGCAGCTATCTCCCACTTGGTATTTTTAATATCTCCCACTTGATATTTTTTAATATCTCCCACTTGCTATTTTTTAATTCTGATTTTAAACCCTTAGACCAGTTTGTTGGTGTTTTAGCAATCCAGCACAAAGACGCAGCACAGATACCAGAATAAGGGTGAGGTAAATACTTTTGAGGTAAATAAGGTGTGAAATAAATCCTGAGCATCCTCCTGCCTTCAGGGTTTGTATTAGTCCGAGGAAGTTAAAAGTCACTGCTGTGCTCCAGAAGGGAATGTTCCAGCTTTCATCTGCCAACAGCAGGGTGGGTCAGGTATGGGTTTAACTCAGTTAGAGACTTCTGAGAGCCCTAGAGACTGATTTAATTTTAGATTTTTATTTTCATTGTAAAATCATTAAATTTTAGGTGAAAAATTATGTAGATACCCATTAAGCTATGCATGAGTAGCTCTGTTTTGGATCATTCTTTCTCATCTTCCAGTTTCTTTTGCACAGAATCATAAATCACTGGGATGGGAGGGACCTTAAAGGCCATCCAGTCCTACCCCTGCCATGGGCAGGGACAACTTCCACTATTCCAGGATGCTCCAAGCCCTGTCCAACCTGGCCTTGGACACTTCCAGGGGCAGCCACAGCTTCTCTGGGCACCCTCTTCCAGGGAAGAGTTTCTTCCTGATATCCTACCTAACCCTGCCCTCTGTCAGCTTGAAGTCATTCCCCCTTTCCCTGTCACTCCAAGTCCTTGTCCAAAGTCCCTGTCCAGCTCTCTTGGAGCTTCTTGAGGCTGGAAGGGGCTCTGAGGTGTCCCCAGAGTCTTCTGTTCTCCAGTCTGAAAGTCCCCAACTCTCCCAGCCTGCCTGCAGAGCAGAGGGGTTCCAGCACTGATCATTTTCATGGCCTTCCATCTAGTCTGTGTCCTTTTCCAAACAACAAAAAAATGACAAAACAGCAGTATTTTCAGTCACAGAAAAACTTTTTTTTTTTAATTTTCTAGTGAACTATCATGTCTACTGCAGCATTAAAATTCTCTCCGAGCACTGCATGTCACAAGCCATATTTTACAAAGCTTCTTTACCTTTATCAAAGAAAACTCTTCCAACTTTGAAGGTCCTGAATGCAGATATCTGCACACGTTGACTTGTGCTGTCAGCACAGGATTAATCAAGGCTGTCACACATCCAGCCATAAAACCTTTAATATTTTTAAAAGGTTTGAAGCTGCTCTATTTATCACATGCATCAGGGAGAACAAACTGTTAAACTGCTGTATCAGTAGGAAATAGTTTTAGTTGTTGCAGAGTAAGGCAGAGCTGAGCCCCAAATGCCAGCCACTTAGGGAAAAAACCCTTTAGATATTAGAGAGATGCTGCTCTTTGAATCTTACACAAATACTTCCCTTCCCTTACACACAAATGCCAATCACAGTGTATTTGATGGAATTTGCACATGGAGCCTGGTGAAAACATTAATAGCTTGCTCTAAATAGGCAATAAAAAGGGTAGTGTGGCCTTTCCTCTGCTGGTAAATACCTCATTTCTCAAGAAATCCCATTGTTGACTTTGCCACTACAGGACAATCATTTTGATGCACAGCTCCTGAAATTGTGCACGTGGCATCAGAAATCGTCTGGTGTTTGTAGCCTCTGCCCCACCCAAGCACAATGCAGAAGTTTGTAATTTTATTTTAATATTTTTCTGAAGTAGCCACATTTTCAGATCCCCTCAGATTTCAACCCAGAGGTGGAAAAACTTTGTCAGAATTTTTGCATTGTATTTGGGTGCTCACAAACCCCCAGCCAGCGGTGATGGTTTTCAAATCTAATTTGAAATTCTCAAGGCTTCAAAGTTCAAGTGGAAGTGCCACCAAGACAGATGTTGCTTTCGCCTGAATTATGCACTTTTAGCTTTGTTGGAGATTTGAAAAGAGAGAGAAATGGTGGGGAAAGGATGGTGGGGAAAGAGAAATAGTGGGGAAGGAATAAAAGTTAATGGCTCCTGTTCATCTTTGAAACAGGTTTGAGTGTGAAAGAAGTTTGGATAAGTTTAGTTTTCCTTGTCTATATTCCTTTTTACACATATATGTGCATGTCCATGCTTAGAAATGTGCAGCACTCCGTAAGATACGTGGAAAATGCTGCTTATCCACAGGCATTGATTATCTGTCCAGGGAATAACCGTGCTGAGATCACACATGGATCTGGATGGCCCTTATCACATACACTGGTCCCTGTCCAAACATGCTCCTGCTGGAACAAAGGGCTTTGTTCTGCTCAGCCTAAGGTGTTTGGGAAGGCACAGGCAGAATCTGATGGTGCAGGGGCCATAGCAGGTTTTTCCAAATCTCCAGGAGGAATTGTGGTTGTACTGATAGAAATGGCAAAGTGTGTGCGCTGAGACTCAGCAACAGCCTGTACTTTGCTGTCCTTTTTGTGATTTTCAGTGTTTGGGGGGTTGTGAGGGGGAGATCCTGAGGAATCATCCCTGGATTGCTGCTGGAGCATTTCCTTCCTTATGGCTGTTCCACCCTGTGCAAGCTGAGCACCCACCTGATTGTGCGTGGCTGCAACACTTGCTTCTCCCCTTTCCCATCTGCCTTCCTTACAGCTGAAGCGTTGCAAAGGCTAAGTTATCAAAAAGGTGTCCCAATAATGATGGTAATTACATGATTAATTAGGCATGGAACTGCAGTTGCTTAAAAATTTCCAACAGTTGGAGCTTAATAGCAAAGAAACCATTGTGCAGCTGAGTAGCCCCCCCTCGAAATGATCAGGTGAATCTGAGGGCAGGTGAGTCCATTTAAGTGTGGAATTGCACAGTCACTGTAATTAGTTCCTTAATTGTGTGCCCAAACTTGTTTGATGCACTTAGTGTGCATGTATAATTAATGATGATTTATTGAAAAGCGCACTTACTGTAAATGCTTTCCTTATCATTTCCTAAAAATCAAATTGTTGAAGGAAAGATTGGAATCTGAGATAATATGTAGGGGTAGATTTGGAATTTCTTCTCGTGTTTTTTGTTAGCTTAGAACTGATAAGCCTGAAAATTATCTGTGTGCAGACTCATGTAGGAATGGACTTAATGAGTGAAGTATTTGAGTAAAAGTTGAGCTGAGCACTCTCTGCTTTTTAAATACAAAGAGTAGTGGTGGGATATGATGGCAACATGAACTGAGTTTGCATTTCCTCAGGGGTGAGTCGTGGTGCAGCTACAGCAAGGGACCCTTGGAGTGAGCATCCATGTTCCAGAGGTACCTGCATTCCATACTCCTGCTACCCTTGTTCCTTCCTTTCAGTGTTTCCTTTTTCTGTGATGGGCAAATCCAATTTCTTGGATGTTTCAGACAGGTTCGGGAAGCAAATGATAGAAGAAAATTCATCATCGATTTCCTCAGGTTTCCTAATAATCTTTGCACTATTACCTCTTTCCTTCCTATTTTTTACTTAGCACAGATCTGTCACTGCTCCTTTTTCATCTCTCTGTTTCCAGGCTTTGGTTTCCTGCCTTGCTTTTCTTGATGAGCTCAACGCTGCTTCCCCTGATCTTCCGTTCATCTTTGTTTTCCCTGACGCGCGCGGATCCCAGATTCGTTCTGGCATTCAGATCCTTCCTCATTTCCTTTCTATCTTTTAACAGTCTTCTCTCATCTCTTCAGATATGACTTCCAAGCTGTCTGGCAGCTTCTTCTCCCAGCTACCTCACAGCACAAGGGAAAACAACGTGTGCTGCGTGGTCCAGTGGGGGAAAGCGGAGCAGATTTATGTACAAGAGGTTGCCTGAGTTTTTGGGTTTCAAATAGGGGTTTAAATGAAAATGGATTTCATTGCTTGAAAATACACACAATCAAAGAAATACTATAATCATCTGAAAAGTACCATTCTGTGAATTTAAATTAAAATATGTGTAGGCTACTTGCTGCCTATTATTCTAATATTCTAATTCAATTTTCTGCCTCTTATTCCTACCAAATTTTTCTCAATGTTGTTTTAAAGGCTGATTTTCTAGATACAAGCTGTGGAAGGAAAATTAAAATGTAAATTATGAGAACAGGGAATCTGGAAGATGACTTAGGTCCTAATTTTTCTAATATCCTGATAATATTTGGGCAAACAGATCAAGAACCTCATTGGTTTCAGAGCAATTTCATGTGGAAACACATATCTAGCAAGACTGGTGCTTTAATCACCACTAGAATCTAAATCAGTGTGAAAAAGTAAAAATCAATTAATTGTCTCCCTTTTTTTCTGGCTACACCGGGGCAAGCTGCAATAACTCTTTCCTTTTAGCCCAATTAGGGCCTGCAGAGCGCAGGGATTTGGGGACAGTGGTTGACTGGGTACATAAAAATTAGTGCAAAATGTACCAGCAATAATCCCTCACATCTCCAGAGCGCCTCACAGACATTAATGAATTGTCACAGCAATGGTGCAGCACAGAGCAGCGTCTTGGTCCTCATTACAGAGATGGAAAAAGTGGGTAATGAGGATAAATCACTTTTCCTGGGCCCCCAAACAGCTGACAGAAGGGAAGGTTTTGTAAAGGAGGAATTTCTGGCTAAAATCACAGAAAGGCTGAGATTTTTTACTGTCTCTTGTACAAAATACTGCCAGAGGTGGGTAAATACCATCCCTTTCCCCCAAACTTCCCCTTCCTTTGGCAAGTTTCATTGCACTCTGCTCTCAGGGCTGGTTCTACCATGCCTGTGTGCAGTAGGTTGGGGTTGACTGTAAAGGTCAAAAATTGTATCTTGGAAAATGGTATTTTTTTGAATTTCCCAGCCTGATGAGTCATTCATTGCTATGACATATCGTGTCTGCTTTGGTTAGTCATGTCAGATTAGACTCAGTGAGCCAGAGTGATCCTGCCTGTTCCAGGCTGGCTGATTTCCGGAAAATACTTAAATTGAGAGCGACACTAAAGTGCAAAAGAGTGATCTGAGGGACTGCAGTTCCTTTGCTTCAGATCTTATTTCTTCTCTATGTTGGATTGACATGAATGTTTTTCTTCATAACCTGCAATTCACAACCAGCTGAGTTCTCTGAGATTATGCACTTTACAAAAGTGACACTATTTTATTGAATTAAGTAAACAATTTGTCACTGCTGAAACTCAGTAATTTATTACAAATTACATCATTATTTTACAATCCAGGACAAGTGAGTTGGATGAAACACATCAAGCTAATTCTGAACTTCAGGATAACGGATGAAGCCTTTGTTAGATTAAAATATGATGTATTATCTTAAGCCATTTAGCTGGGCCTGGGCTGAAATTTTAATATTTCTGTAATAACCTAACTCTTAATTTAAAAAAACAAGCATACATTTGCATAAGTATTTCCAGTGAGTGTGTGGCATAATTTTCTGGTGGTCAAATCCATGAAGAAGTTTTTAGTTCCATGATCTTCATCACAGGGTCTGGAATGTCAAAATAATGTGGATGTGGCACTGAGGGACTTGGTTTAGTGGTGGTCTTGGCACCACAGTTGGCATCAGTGTGGTCGTAAAGTTGTGACCATAATCTCTGCCTTGCTGTAGTTCTGCATTATCTGCAAATCTGCATTTTGAAGTTTTAATATTAGAAAACTGCAAAATCTTTATGGGAAAGGAAATATTCTTTTCTAACCACAAAAAAAAAAAAAAAAAAGAAAAAAAAAAAAAAGGTAGGAGTTTTGAAAATGTCTGGTGATCAAAAAGCTGAAGCCTGAAATTTTTAGAAAGAAAGAAGTCAGCTGAGGGAAAGGCTTTCTTTCAAGCAAGTTTGATAAGAATTTGTATGTATGTCTAAATAATAAGTAAATTGAAATCAGAGATAAGGAATTTACAAAGTCACTGTAAGTGATGATGATGACTATTTCCAAAACTGGTTGATAAATTAAATGAAAATTACTTTTCCTTTTAAAGTGCTGTCTTAACAAATCTCTTGATTTTCTGGTTTCAGAAAAGTGCATTCTGGATTTCCAAATATTCAATTTTCTGGCTTGGTGAGGAGTTTGTGCATCAGATTAGCAATTAATCTGGGATGCATTTGTCAGGAGGGCTGATGGTGGCACTGCCTGTTGTCACTCACCAAACCTGAGGGACATCCTCCTGGTCACTTTGAGGTTTCTGCCCCTTGTAGAACCACTAGCAGCACGAGTTCCAGCTCAAGGAAAAACAATTCATGAACTGTTTTATTTGAGATATTGCCTGAAGTTGCTTTTGAAAATGGTTGTTAGTCACCTGTGTCACGTCGATGCTTTTCCAAATCGTATTTCCTGTCCAATTTCTCACTTTGTCAGACTGCAGTAATTAATGTTTAGTGTGCAGAATTTTAGCCAGAAAGGAATTGCTCTGCAAAATGTGCATGTGGGCACAGGGGAATAAATTTAGCAGCCTTCTAGCTGTAAATATTTTATCACTTTCTGTGTGAGATGATGACCATGATTGGCAAAGAGAGCTGGAGATGAGAGCGTGGCTCTCTGCTGAGGGTGAGTGCTCTGAGGTGCAGCAGTGGCTCTGCTGAGCATGCCTGGCCACTGGGCTCATTTATATTCCCAAACCTGGAAAATGAGGGGGAGCTTGTGACAGATCACTGGGTAAGGGAAGAAGATTCTCTCTGGAAAGAGCCAGTGCTGGTCCTGGCATGGATTCTTCCTTTCTCTCCCTTTCCTAGGGGAGCTGGAAGCGATGCCTTGGTTTGCAGAGCACGGGAGGAGGTTTGGGGAATTGTGTGGAAGCCTGAGGATGAGCAGAGGGCAGCCAAGCCTCCCCCCTCACCTCGTCTGTCAGCAGAGGATCCTCTGTGTGTGCTGTCAGGACCACATCTGAGTGAACATGATGAGGAAATTACCCTCTGAAAGTCGTTCTTCTGAGAATTTCCCTGCTCTGCACACGAGACGAGGAGCAGATGCAGGAATTGTCGTCCAGCCCTGGGCTCACACCAGCACTTCAGGTGGCCTCAGTCAGGTGCTTGGTCTGTCTTATGGCACAGGAGAAGAATCCCAGGCCTGTGCTGTACTTGGGGTGCAAATTCTCTGCTGGGTAACTCCAGAGTTATTTAGGGAGCTGGATAAAAGCTGAGGATTATGTATCTGGATTTCAGCGTGCTTACAGTCGGAGCTCTAGTTCAGATAAATCTCTAATTAAAGCCCAAGGATGAAAGCACTCCTCCAGGAAGGTATTACACAGTTAATTCTGTTCCTTGCTCAGTTGCATGAGAGAGATGATAGATCGAGCTTCCAGATAGTTTATACTTGTGGCATATGGGTTGTTTGTTTTTTGCAGCTGAGCAGCGTGGCAGCTCTGGGCTTGCTGCTGTGCCGAGTGTTATAGATTGCATTCACGATTCCTCCATCATTCCCCATTTGCATGGACATTTTAGTGCCTCTGGACCTTTGCAGAATTATCTCCCAGGATTATTAATCAAGTCCCAAAACATTAACACATCCAATCAAGTTAATTGAAAGAGATAGGTTTTATTAAAAAGAAATCTAGCGAGGCCTGTAGCCTATATAATAAGAATGTTCTATAGAATCTGATGCAAAAGGAAAACCTCTTACGTGTGATACAAAGCAACTGGAGCAAAAATAGCTGCTACAACAGAGATCCTGCTGTGTTTGGCTAACCTATGGCTTTACAGCAAATGGCAAGGTATGTCTTGAATAGTTTAATTTTCCCCTCATTTAAAGCATAAGTTCTGTGTACAATACAAAGTTAGGTAATGCCATCCGTAGGGCACGTTCTAGCAGTTTGCAGGGGCTTCACTTGTTATTTATACACTTTGTGTATCTCCAGCATGAAGGGATGGCTGGGGTGGCTGCATTAATGAAATAGAACATCCATCCCAGCGACTCAGGGAAAGCCAGCAAATTTATTCACCATCCATTTGCCAGCTGAAGTGTGGGTAATACAACGACATCTATTTGTGTGGTGATTCCAGCAGTGGTGAAGGCAGTGCCCTCATTGTCCCCCCTGATTGTGTGCTGATTCAATTCACAGCTCTGCTTTCCTGTGCACCAACAGCCCCAGGCAACGTGTCCCAACATCTAATGGAGATAAAAGGGCTGGGACAGTGATAAATCCTGAACCACACGCTTGGTGGGCATGTTTGGTTGAGGGGAGCAGATTAGATCTAATCCCCAGTGAATGCCTGAAATATATATATATATATATAGTGTAGGCATAGAAGCCTCAGTACCAGATTTGATCTAATAATTTACTTCTGCTGTGTGAATTTACTTAGTAATGTAGATGTAGCAGTGAGACTACAATGAAGTTGTTTGGGTTGGTGGCTGTGGGTGTAGTAACTACTCTGTTGTCCCTGAAGTTTCCCTCCACATCTACAACTATATATTGGACTGAACTGCTGAATAATTTGTGCCCCTGTATCTCGTTTCCTTACCAGAGATGCCACAATTTTGCCACAGTATAGCTGGAGACAGTTGTGTGGAAGGTGAAGAGACAGCAAAGAAAGTGTGTTACTGGCCTAGACTTGTTATTACGTTCTACCGAGGAGACCCTGAGAAACCCTGACCAAAACCTGTCTTGTTCCACTGTAAGTTATCTAAAATGATGAGAAGCACCAGTGTAGAAAACATCCTTAACTCTTTCTGCACCATCTTGCTTTACTAATGCCAGAGGACATTACATTACATTTTGACCCTTGTGCTGTTTCCTGTGTAAGTATGATTACTTAATTCTCTGATTTTTCCTCTAGTAATGCCCTGCTGCAGTGAATGCAAAGAAATACTACATCTAAAGCTCTTTTTTTCTTGTTTTGACCACTTATTTGTGACCATTCTTTTACCTTTTAAACTTTGAAATGTGGGACCCAAATGAGCTGGAACCATACTCCTAAAAAGAAAAAAGAAAGCCCCAAACCTTTATTAAAGTTACCCTGGCATTGCTGTGTCAGCATCTGTGTGATTAACCTGCCACACAAACGTGGGTGCTACAAAATGAACCTGCTCCAAGGCAGCTTTGATTTGCATGCTCAACACTTTCCAAGTGTTGCATTCATAAATCAGTAAGGTTTTTTTGTGTGTGTCTCTTCTGGGTAAGTGTTTTTCCTTCATTCTCCCCTCTGTCCTGCAGCCCAAACTGTATATCATGGCCAGAGGAGACCTGACCAGCATGTAGATTTAAAGACTGATTTTAAGTCTTAGGTACAACCTATTGCTCAAGCTTTCTAAAATAAATTTATTTAATATTAATAGTTTTTGGAAAAATAGTAAAAAAAAAATAAATAACAACCACAAAAAAGGAGAAAGTGACCTGCCAGTGCATTATCAGAAAATGCAGTTTTAGAGCAGGTACTTTTTTTCTGCCCATTGCAGCATGTGGCATCTGAGTTCATATAAGCAGAACCATTAGCAGAATATACCTAAATCCCCTCTTATTTGCATTTTTTGCATTTATTTCAGAGGAGCTGAGCTGTTGCTGTTTCAAACAAGCATTGTCCCAGGTCTTTACCTTCCAGATCATTCTGTATTCTTGGGAGTGCCTTGCTGGGGTGCAGAATTTCTCAGCAAACAATCCTGGTTGTTTGTGGTGGGGAGCATGCTGGCTCTGCCCAAACACTCTTGATGCCAAATTCATTTAAATTGCATGAAGTTAATTGACTCTTTGTTGTGGAGTGGGATTTCACCCTTCCCTTATCACAGTGCAATGTCCTCATTTGATTATAATGATTAATAGATTTTTCACTTGCTGCAGATAAACTTTCTAAGCAGAGTGGTGGCATCTTAAAAAGTAGAAGGAGCTATTTTTGGAGAGGATGATTTGAAACAAAAGTGCATTTTCCTATAGTTTATCCATATTGTGTGCAAGTATAGGAACCATGGGATGGGAACACTGGGACAGTAACTTGGGTCCAGATTCCTTAACAGAGATTTTTGGAGTGACAAGATCAAGTTCCAGGCCAAAGGGTCTGGAAAACAATATTTTGTAGGCTCCACGTCCTGTACAGACTGCAAACTTTACAGGTGGCTTTAAATGTGAGACATTTGAATTAGAATCTTCCCTTTAGCTCAAGAACTACCTAAGGAAAGACCTAAGGAAAAATGTTGAGCTTTGGGAACTGCCTGGCATTTGATAGCTACAGGTCTGATTCTCTTCAGGCTCTTCTAAAAAGGGGAGGAGACAGAGAATGCATCAAATTTTGTGTATATATATCTATATCTATCTATCTATATATATACTTTCTTACTTAGAGCATTGTTTCAGAGCAGACAGGAGACAAGAAACTAGGCAAGGTGGCCTCTAATTAGGCTTGAAAGAGAAAAAATGAGAATATGACATTTATTTTCTTTTTGTCTTTCACAGTTTTCCTTTGCTTTTTTTACCTTGATTTTTCACAATGGTCATTGCCCCAACATGACCTGCAGCTCTGCATATCAGCACAGAAAGTACTCCATGGGAAATAGTAAAGCAGGGCCAGTATTTATTGCACCAAAGATACAGATTTGCTTTGTTGGATTTTTTGTGTGTGTGTGTGGTTGTTCTTCTCATATTGCTGACTTGTCTCTAGGCAAGAAAGCAATTCTCTCTTTGCCTCAGAAACATGTGGTATAACCTCATGTCTCACTGGCAGGGGATTTAAAACAACCACTATAATTTACATGATAATTGTGTCACATTTTTTTACTTCCCGTGCAAGTTCCTCCTCATTTGAGATTGTTCTGTCCTTTAGCAAATAGTGCACTTACTGTTGGCTCTGCAGGGAGCTCTTGGCAATCTTGAGTCAGAAATATAATGGAAAAATGGCTCACCTGATGATTTCAAGGGGATTACAGATTTAGGGAAAATAATCTGGTGGATGGGATAGGGAGGAGAATTCCACCAAGCACGGCTGGAGCAGAGCAAGAATTGAACTCTGTCATTGTTGGCTTGCCTGTCTTTCAGCACATCTTTTTTTCACAGTGCTGCAGAGAGTCAGAGGCAAGGGGGCTGGAGGGATATTTGGGATTGCCTGAGAGGGAAGGAGGCTGGAGGGAGCTTTGGGATTGCCTGGGAGGGAAGGAGGCTGGAGGGATATTCGGGATTGCCTGGGAGGGAAGGAGGCTGGAGGGATCTTTGGGATTCACGTGGTCTGAAGGTGCACAGACAAACTGAGGTGTCACCTGTGCCCTCAGCAGGCTGCCAGCACTTTTCACATCCCAAGTCCATCTTGCTCCAGGCTTTAGGGGGAATTGCCAGGCTAAAGGGGAGCACTCCCAACTTGGCCTGAATGAGATTTTTCCCAAGTTCAGCCCAGAGAAGGTGCCCCGTGTTGATACCACACGAAGCTGGTTGAGCTGAGCACTTGCCCTGGCTGCAGAGATCAATCACTCTGGCCTGTGCCTGGCTCCACTCTTTGCCATCCAGCTTGTCCCCTTTGAAATACAAATGATAGGAATTAGGATATTAGCAGGAGAGCGCAGGATGTAATTGTGTGTTGACTGAAATGTTTCTGATGGATGGACCTGGTGAGGTGACACCTCTTATTTATGGAGAGGAGAGCACAGGTAGTTGATAGATTTGACAAGAGCACAGTGGCAAAACAAAATAACACTGAGGCAGAATGAGAATATATTTGCTAATGGCCTCCCTCGCAGCTGTATACACTGATTTAATCTCTCCAAAACACTCTGTTGTTTATGAGGCCTGTGGGTACAATTTTATGCCTGACTGAAGAGGTTGCTAATAGCTGCCATATTTGTGTTTAAGGACCTGCAAAGGATTAAGCTAAGTATTTTAAAGCAATGAGCCATAATAAAGTAATAATATATTGAAAATAATAAACAGTCTTTTTTTCCCAATAATTGGCTGCAAAACTGGTGAACTTTAAATGACAAAACTACTAATTATAAATGCAATTCCTAATCATATATTCATTGGGGAATGCAAATTAAAACCATGGCATAAAGTCTCTAGGCAGAGACAATAAGGCGCAGAGCAGAACAGCAGGCACCTTAAAAAAACCATGAAACACTCAAAAAAACCTCATAAGGGAACCAAAAACATTCCTGTAGGAACAAGTTGTGGTGATTACTCAGGGCTGCTTTGTCCAGGACAAAGCTGTTGCATGAGGGGAGAATTTTCTGTTCTCAGTGCCCAGGTGTGAGTATCATGTGGGGACCTTTTGTGTCTTAGTCAGAATTAAATAATCTGCAATCCACAATCAGTACTGGAGCACTGGAGGTTTTCTTTTCCCACTTTTGAAGGCTGATGCTCTTTCCTCCCAGTAACCTTATCCTCTTCCCTTCTCTAGGAGCTGCAGTTCTTGTGGTTGCCATCCTTCAAAGCACAGCAGCACAATCAGGGTTTCCTCTCTTCTTGAATATCTTTTTAATAGGACAAGTCTGGCAGAGAGGATCCGAATAAGATAAGAGAAAAGCCTCAATACTGAGTTATTTTGTGCTTTTCTTACCAAAATGTGTCTGGTTGGACTTTACAAAGTCTAGACCCCCAGACTCACTGCCTCCTTCCTGCCTCGGTGTGGGGCAGATGAGGAGGTTCTGGAGGAAATCCCTTTGCAGACAGACAATTTCTGGGTATGAGCATGTGTTGTTACTGAACCCAGTGTGAATCCAGTGTAACTGCATGCTGGTGCACACAAATACAGGTACAGAATCTCTAATAGATGCTGTCTCAGCAGAGACTCTGCTAAGGGCACAGAACATTCCTGGAGCTGGGAGAACTCACTCACACAGAGCCTGCACTGCTGCCCATACAATCAACACTTCACACAGCCTGCTGATAAAATCTTAGCCTGAACCTACCCCTCAGTGCTGAAGCGTAATTTAAGTTTTGGAGGTCAGGAAGTGGCTTCAGGGTCTGTGAACCAAGAACTCATGAAGATGCTGAGGATAAGCCGTGATCACCAGCCACATGTTCAAGGGCAGAAGCCTTTCTCAGGCCACTTCTAAGCCAAAAGTCATCATCTCTGTCTCTGTGCCACCTGCCCAGCCCCAACCTGATAGCAGAGAGCAGCTGATAATGTTGATTGCAGTTCAGTGTTCTGTACTAAATAAGTCTGCTGGCCCTGAGTTTGAGAAAATCCTGCTTCTCCCTAAATCTGTGTGTGTATATTTCCAGGTAAATCCCAGCAATGGCTGGAATTCCGGGGCTTTGGGGCAGGAAGTCTCACCAGGATTTCAGGTGATGTTAAAAGGAGACAGATCAAACTTTCCCAGTGCTGGTCCTTGTTGAAGGCAGTGCTGGCTCAGCAGCACCCAAAATCCCTGCTGGATTCTCTGTGGGACTTGCACAGCTGAAGGCACTGCAGGGCCCTGTGTCTGATAGGGTGAAACATCTGGAGGCATTTCTGGATCTAAGTCTCCACTAGGAATATTTGGCTTCCAGCAGAAGCTGCATACATGGCTGCACAGGCACATTTCCCTTCCTTGATGAATGTATAAAATATATATGTCTATTAATTTGCTCTTAGGAGCCCTCAGGTTTCCATTAATGACTTGTGTCCCTCAAGAACCTGGCAAAGCCAAGTTTTTTATAGAGATGCCAAGTAATAGCCTAAGGACAAGCCAGCACCTCACCTGGCTGGTGGCCTCCAGAAGATCATGGGGGTGGATATTAAAAGTACAAGTGTTTTGACAGATCACTGAGTCAGTGGCTCCTCCTGTGCAGCCCCAAGTGCAGATTCTCCCAGTCCAGCAGCCAAGGAAGACAGATCTACCTGTAGTGAAAAGCTCTTGGTGTTACAGGGTGTTGACAATGTTGAAAAATGGATCAGATACTTAGACACTTGTATATGAATTTTGGGTCCTTGCCTTAAATATCTACATCAGAAATCCTTCAGAAGAAAAAAAATAAAATTCCAGGCAAGACATAGTTGTAAGTGATAATTTTTTTATTAATGCTTCTTATAGATTATATTTTTTTATTTATGCATTAGGAATCACCAATCTGGGTTACTTATACTTTTGTAGTTAAAAAGTATTGAAACCCCATCTGGTTTAAATGAAATTGGACAACCTTTAGAAGACATAGTCAGAAGTCAGGATGGATGCAGAGGTAGCACCTGAGCTTTCAGCACAATTTAAGGCAGATTTTGTGAGGCGATGGTGGGAATCTGTGTGGAAGATGTTTCCAGTGTGGGCCCCCTGTACCTGAGCAGGATTGAGCAGAGCAGAGGCCTCTGCTCATCCCAGTCCCCAGGGAAGCAGGACAGGAGCAGATGGAGCTGGGGAGGCTGGCAGCCAGCAACAGAGAGTTGCAGAAAGTTAATTTTTCAGTGACCACAGGAGAAACACAATTTTTTTTGGTTGCTGTTGTTTATTTGTTACAATTTAGCCTTCAGAGAAGCAATCCAGGGATGTGGATTTGTTTGGCTACAAAGCTCATTAGTGTAGCTCCACTGCACTCCATTGCTAGAGAATTTCCAACCAAAACAAAGCAAGTGAAGAAAAAGAAACAGTAAATCTGTGAACATTGTAACTCATTAAAAGACAGTTTATGGACAGTGAAGGGGTTGAAGCCATTGAATAAATTATTGTAATTGAAATTATTCAGGCCTGTTTAAATTATGGAAGATGTTAGCAGGTTGTTGTCTCAAGCCATCGTGCATAGTTTATGTGCAATGGTCTTCTGAGCCCCTCTGAGATCTCTTACACTGAGCTAAACTCTTGTATCTTTGTAAATACTTCCATTCTGTCCACAAGAACATCCTCTTGTGAGAAGGGTTTGTCTCAGAGTGACACATTGTGGAGGAATCAGGGCAGGGTTTAGTGGCCGTGGCTCTCCAGACCAGCTGCAGGAGGAGATCTCTGGCAGAGGCTGCTCTGGGTAGAGGCCAAGCTTCCCTGGGTGCTGCTTTGGCTCTGAGGAGTGATTCCTTGCAGGAATAACAGCATTTATCAGTCTTTCACCTCACAGGATCAAGTGTGGGTGTCACTCCTTTAGCTCAGCTGGCGCTGGAACTCCCCAGAGCCCAAACTCCTGTAGGATCTCCATGAAGGCAGCAGGGAGAGGCATTTCTGGGATGTCAAAATGTTCCACTGTGGCAGGGTATGGGGCAGGACAGGGCTGATCCATGGATCCATTGCATCTATGGGGGGCTGGGAGGGTGGTGCAGCGTCTAGAGAGGAACTCTTGTGTGTTGGTGTGGTTATTTTTCTCTTTCACAAATGGGATGGGACTGCCAGGACACATTCCTTGCGCTTTGCAGCATCAGCCTCATTACATGGTTGAGACAATTGGAAGATGGCAAATCTCACGTACAGCCAGCAGCAGCCAGAGATTTCTTTGTTATAGAGCATCTTAAAAACTTTTTAGCCAATAGCATATTGCTAAATCTTACAGACAGTTCTTTTAGCCAATTACTAAAAGTACACGTACACCTGCTTCACACAATACTTGTCTTCTTTCCATTAACAATACTAAGCATTATTAAGTTTAAAATCTACTATCTTGCTAAGTATATTTTCCTCTAGTCTTAAGGTCTGTCTTGGCCAAGCCTAAAACTCAAGCTATTGTTTCATGCCCTTGCTTGCTATAGCATTGTAACTTTTTCTACTTTCAGACTTTGCATCTGCAGCTAGTTCTCTGTTCTTTCTGTTTCTTAGGCCTGCTTTTCCCAGCTTTCTAAAAATCTCCTTACCTTTACTATTTCCCACAGATGTGAGGAGTGGCTGTGCTCACTTGGTTTGTTCAGCCTGGACAAGAGACCTCATTGGGGTCTGCAGGAGAGGAGCATGGCACCCAGAGGGTGGTGGGGCACTGAACACAGGTAGTAACAACTGTACAGGCAATAAATAAAGACACAGGTGATGAGGATACAGGTGATAAGGACACAATTGTACATAATTTTCAAGCACAGCCACTGAGCCAGGTGTGTGAGATCACAGCATCCTGCTGGGGATGGCAGCAGCCTTGTTGGGGGGGTCTGTGGCTGCTGCAGGTCCTCAACCACACCTGGGCATCTCCCAGTCTTTTTGGGGATGATCATCTGGAGCACATTTGAGAAGAAGGGGCTTTCCCAGCTCCCCCTTAAATGCTGCCTTGGTTGGAGCACATCTAAAAGGAAGGTTGTGCTGCTGCTGGAATATTTGGGGCTACAAGGATTTTTAATTTTTTTTGTTGTTGTTGTTTTTGCCCTCATTGAGTTACTGAATAATTTGGATGCTGTGAGTGGGAGCAGCTCTGCAGTGCAAAAAGGTACTTCTTTTTATTTAAATTTCCTGCTTTCTTGGAGTACAGTGATATAGAATTGCTATGTTAGATAAAACCAGAGCAGGTGTGCGATTCTGTTGGTTTGGAGGCATTGTGGAAGTATTTGCATATAGACTTACACAAGTCAGCTCTGTGATAAAGGTGTTTTTAGCAGCAGTTCAGCTGCTGTCTGTGTTTTGAGATCTGAATCCCTGAAGTTTAGCTGGCTTCCTCACCCCTGTGTGCAGGGCCAGGGCTGAGGGTGAGCTGAGAGCAATTGTTTGTGGTATAATGCACAATGTAGGGATGTACTTGTGCTGGCAGAGCTGAAACTCAGAGTTCTGAAAGTAGGATTAAAGTTGCTCTGTGGTTTTGTAGTCTGTGCAGCTCTGTTTTTCCCCTATTCCAGGTTATTCTGTACATTTTGTGTGCATGAGGTTGTGCACTGTGTATTTTTTGAAGAACGTGTTCATCGTGCCATTGGCTTTGGGGATCAGTGTGGGGAGTTTCTCTCTGGATTGCTGGGGGGGGTTTTTTTGCTGCTGCTTTTGCTTTGTGGTGGCTTGGCATCCCCAGACCCTGGATGTGGATGTCACCAAACTGTTCCCCTGCTCCTCAGTGTTATGTTTAATTTTGCTGTGGTTGGTTTAGGGGTGCTTAACAAATTTGCAAGCAGAGTTGGTGGGAGTGCCGTGGAAAAGATGGGTTTAATAACCACTTGCAGAGAAAACAAAAACAGCTCCAGTGACATCCCTGGCAATTCCCACCTTGATTACTGCTGGCAGAAGGCACAGGGATAAAAACAAGGCTGACACTAATGTACAACCAATGCTGATGTCCCTGAGGAAATGTCACCAATTAGCAGGAAAGCTGCTGCAGTTATCAGCTCAGACAAGATTTGGCTGTGTGAAGTAGGAGGTTTTAAGAGGAGCCTCTGACTCCTTCTCCCAAATGCTTTTCTGTTCATGTGTGGAGATTGGTGAGACAGCATAAGTGAACCTCTTGGTTGGCTCTTGTGGCCTGGCAAAGCACTTTGCTGCTCTGGGAGCAGTTGGGGTTGAGTGAACACGTTGTTCTGGTGGAAACAAATCCAGTTGTTTTTATATTATAGGAGTATAAAATTACATCTAGAAAATCTCACTTTATGGATAATTATCTGTATCTAGCTGTATATAAAATGAGATTGAATGACAAAGATCAACACTAGAGAAGTCTTTAAAAGCCAAAATGAAAACCCTGAGCTGTGTGTTATGGAGATGGAGGATAGCAGGGGAAGGATGTGAGTTCCTTCACTTTGCATTAACTGCCCAATACCCCATGTTTAATCTGAAACTGGACAGGAAAAAATAAGAGGGAGGGAAGCTGCCATGCCATCTGTAAAAACTGCCATGATAATTTAAGCAGCATTAAAAACCTTTCCCTGGAGCTGTGCTTTAATAAGATTCTCAGTCAGAAGTCAAACTCTGCTTAGTAATTCATTCTAAACTCTCATAAAGCATTTATTAGTGTGGAAATGGCAGAAGTGAAGTGACCACACTTGAGGTCCATGTTCAAAATTAGCAAAATTTACTGTCATTCCTAGTTAAAAAGGAAGGGAAAATGAGCACAGTAACAGGCAGTGAGTGATATCTTTTGTGTTAGCAGGCAGCCAAATGGACATGGTTTCAAACATTTTTTGGGCTTCCTTAAAGCAGATGCTCAATGTGAAAAGTTGTTTTTTTTTAATCTCAAGATAAAGTTATCAAAATGAGAAATGTTCCATTATAATGGAATTTCTTGGAAGACAGGGATATGTTTTATCATATTATAGCTCTTGCATCATATTAGATGCTACTTATGTGCTTTATTGGAATCCAAACCTCTTGCTTAATGTTTCTTTTCCAACAATACAAAAGGTTATGATTCACAGCCTCTTGCATAATAGATAAATTAATGAGTTTCTGCATATTTTATTGCTTTGTACTTTCCTAAAAGCCACTAATCTATTTTTCTTGATTATTGGTTATGACAAAAACACTATAATTTTTCTCTGAGTTTCATGGCTGCCAAGTTCAGGGCTTTCAAAACTAATTTCTTTAGCTACCTGTTGGACCCAACCTCATTCTTTTCTCCTTCATTTTTCCTGTAAATCTCTATCCAGCCAAAAACCCAGTGTATTTTTATTTGACTACAGGAGGATGAATTCTGCTTTGGGGTACTTGTGTGTTCTTCCATTCAAGTAGATTTAGAGTTGTGCTTATGAATCTCAGGCTCTTAATTATGTTTCTAATAATAGCAACTCCTTGCTATAAATACACGGCTCTGGAATGACTCTGGTGTGTTGAGGCTGCAGATGTGACTCCTGCATCTCATTAACCTCCCGGTTCTCCACTTGAGATATGGAAATGTTGGGTGATTAGCAGAGGACAAGGGGAGGAAAAAGGTTATTTGTCACTTCTCTAGGGGGGATAAAGCCCAATAACAAATTGAGGGAGCCAGTGACAATGGCTTCAAGCTGTCCCTGTGTCCTCTCTGTCCTGCACAGGTCTGGGGGAGCAGACCCTGCTGGAAGTCAGGAGAGGTTTCTGAGCTGGGGCCACCTCATGTGGTGCAGTTCTGGCTGCAGGCTGTGCTTCAAGTTTTGTTTTCTCATCTCTTCCTTAGATTGAGTTGGTTTGTTTGTTGAAGGAGGGGAAGACTAGATGAGGGGGAAAAAAAAAGTTTAAATTTCTATTTGCAGTGTTATATGGAGTCATTTAGGTGACATATTGAAATCAACTGGTTTTTAAATTAGTTTTTTGGAAAAGCTTGGAGTTTCACAGAGACCTGTGTGGTTCACAGGCACATAACAGGCAGTTCTGCACTTTGTGCCTGGAATCTGGTTTTAGGAAGAATTAGGGTCAGCACTGGTCTGAACAGTGCTTTGCATGAGTGAAAAAACTACCATATCATCATAAACTGTATTTTTGACAGTGCTACTTCATTAACTTCCTTCTATTTTCATTTATTCCTCAGTGGCTTTAGTTCCTATCAAAGCAGGACAGTGATGTGTAAATAAAAACACCACCTTACCCATGCATGGCAAAAACATATTTCTACTGTGCAGAAGCAGATATATGGGCCCTAGATCACTGAATTCCCCACACCAGCTTAAAATGGGATTTAAGCAATGCACAGGTCATGTGCTGTCCCAGCTCCAAGGAGTCTGTGTCACCCATGGGGAAAAACCCTTGGGTTTGATTAGTAAATATGAGATGGGAAGACCAACTCTTGTTTTACCATGGCAATTATTGATTCTATGGTCTCAGAGTGACAGAGCATTTTTATTTCTATGTCCAGCAACAAGTTGTTGCCATGGCAACATCAGCATTGGGCACTACTGGCATGCCACCCTCATCCCAAAGTGAAGCCCAGTAGATTCTGAAAGTCCTTAGAAATTATTACAGCAATAAATTTTTTAAGTTAATTTGTACTTCTTGTCTCCTTTCCTGTGGGAGGGATAATTTATGTTCCAGGAAAGTAATGCATGAATCTGCTGCATCTTCTGCCAGCCACTGTGCCTGCATGGAGCAAAGTCCAACACTCCCTACAAAAAGAGCTGGAAAAGCTTCATTTTTGTTCTCTTTGATGCTTTGCCTACTCCTGACACATTGATATTTTCTGAAAAATCCCTTTGCCCAGGATTTTTCTCCTGGGAAGCTGAGAAGCCTCAGAGGACAAGGAAAACAATATTATCTCATTGCTTCTCCTGTGTTTTGCTGCTTTGGAATGTGGCTGGAGATTGTTTATCCACAGGTGATTGTATCATTGGTTTCTGGTGTGAGTTGTTTTGATTCAATGGCCAACTAGTGCCAAGCTGTGTCAGGACTCTGGGAGTTTTCATTATTATCTTTTTAGCCTTCTGTAAGTATCCTTTCTGTATTCTTTAGTATAGTATTTCTTTAATATAATATAGTATTATAATAAACTAGCCTTCTGAGACCATGGAGTCAGATTCCTCATTCCTTCTTTCGCCCTGCAAATACAATATACTCCTTTCCTCCTCTTTTCCCCCACCAAAACCCATCCAGCCTCATCCCTTCCTGCAGTTGCACCCTTGCTAAACTATTTTAGAAATCTGCAACCTGTTTCTACTCCTCTTGAAGCCAGTACTGCAGTTTACAAAGCTGAGTTCTTGTGTCTGCACGGTGCCAGGGCAGGCACAGGTAACATCTCTTTGCTGGGTGCAGTGTAGATGCTTTCCATCCTGCTGGATCCTTGTTTCATGGGAAATCTTCATCTCTCCTCACCAGAGATGAGGTGACCAGGCTTGTTCCTAAGGCTGCAGTTTGTTTTTTTTAACCTCTTGCAGTCACTTCTGCTTTTACTGCTGAACTTCCAGGCTGTGCTCTGTCTTACAGCACCCAGATGTGACTGGCTTCTTTTTCTGAATATTTAGAGTCCTGCTGCAGAGACCCTTTAGTCTACATCTAAGAGCTTTATTCCACTGATAGCTGACCTGCTGCCATCTCTGATCCCTCAAGAATGCAAATTTGGGCTTCAAAGATTATGCCTTTATCACAGAATGATTTGAGTTGGAAGCGACCTTAAAGATCATCCCATTCCAACCTCCATGCCATGAGCAGGGACATTTTGCACTGTTCTTCTGACCTCATAAAGGCTGCTCCTTTCCTTGCTGGGATGGGTGAACAACCATCATGATTTCTTCCCCAGTGTGCTGCCAAATCCAGCAAGAAAATCCCCACACTGGTGCACCTATTTCTAGTGTTGACTGCCTGGAATTATTTACCATTAATGAGCAAGCAGGTATTTGAACAATCTTTCCTTTTTTTTTTTTTTTCCTTTTTTGCCTTTTTGCAATTTTAAACATAATTAAAAGGAGATAAAGGAAACTTGATTTTTCAGTCAATCTGTGGGTGACCCAGCAAAGCACATCTTTTTAATTTCATGCATCAGTGAGATGATACGTCATGCTTTGTACAGTGCGACAGCTTGCTACATTGCATAACTCAACATGCTGATGCAACCAGGCATGCAAAATGAACCTGATCCTCAAACCCAGGGAATTTAAGACAACAAGATCCTCCTCTTCAGCTTGCCTTGTTCAACAAACCTCATTATTCCCCGTCGTCCTCTTATTCTTCTGTACAAATGATGGGAATGGAGAATTTTGAAAGAGATGTTTGGGTAATGGCTGTGGCATGTGAATAACTCCAGGCTGGATTGGGGTTGAATTGATGCAGTTTCTCTGTTTTGGGCTGCTCAGAAGGGTGAGGTGTTTGTGGCTTTTGGCCTCCCTTGGCAAAGAGTGGCTGGCTGGTGTTTCCAGAGTTGTGCCAAAATGCTTTCCACAGCAGGAAGAGGCTGCAGTTTCCACAGCTTCTTGCACTTCATTTATCAGCTCTTGGGACTCCTCCAGTCCTACAGAGAAGTTGTGGGTTGAACAAACCTTGTCTGAATTTCCCTTTCTCCACTGCCCCACCACACACTGTGTGAGCACCAGCTGCCACCTGGCCTTTGTGGCTGAGTTCCTTAGTGGAGTGACACAGAGGGACATTGCTGCAGCTCTCCTCCTCTGACATCCTCTGAGGCACTCAGGTCATCTCATCTGTTCCCATCCAGGGAGGAAAACAGGAATTTTTCTTGGCAGATGTGGGGCTGCTTTGTGGGACCCTCTGCAGCCACCCTGGAAGTTGCCAGCACCAAGTGCTTGCTTTCTGTGCCTGAGTAAAGCATAATCATGAACTTCAGGGAGAAGAAAAGGCTGATGCTGGGCATGAATATCTCCAGTCCCAGGCTGTGACATGCCACGTGTAAGCCTAAGCATCCAGTGCTTTGCTTGGGGCAAAATTTTTGCTTAATATCTGACATCTGTCAGTGGCTCCTTGTGTGTTCCTGGGTGAAGTAAAACAGATTCTTCAGGCATTTCTCGCATGGCTGCAACAATGGCAAGCCCTGAGAGACTGCTCATGATGACCACACTTAAAAGTGTGGAAAATGGGAAGGATTTTCTGTTCATCTTCATCCTTCTGCTTGTGCTCATGGCCACAGCAGCTCAGGGAAGGCCCTGGCCATGGTGACAAGTGGCATTTGCTTGTCTCAACAGTGACAATCAAACCAAGATTATGCTTGGTGGCAAAAATAAGGATCAGCCTTGGTGTTGGGATTATTGCAGTGGTGTGGTTAGGTCTTGGTAGTGGTGACCATGACAAAATACCTGCAGATGAACATAGCCAGGGTGGGGTTTGGGTGGCCAGATGTGTCCAGGTGCTGCTGTTCTGGCAGGAATAAATCCCTTTGGAGCAGGAGCTGCCACTGTTTGTGTAGCACCCAGTGCCATGGAGTTGGGATCTTTTGCCTATCCCTTTAATTTTCACATATAATAAAAAAAGGGGAAATGAGCTTCCTGAGACCCATTTCTCACCTTAACCTCTGTAACAGCAAATGGGCTCCTCTGCAACACCAGGAATTGGAATGTCTGGAAGAGGTACAACAGGACCATGGCAGCTCAGAGTCCGTAGATATTGTTCTTGCTTGAGTTGCTTTGCATTTTCTCCGAGTGTACAGTGCCCTGTGGCACAATATCCATCCCCACTGCATCTCTAAGTGCTGAAACTTCACATCTTAATTCTGTGTGAGTGGTTTTCTCTCGAGGCTGAGATGCCTCTGCGGAGCAGGAGCCTGATAGCAGCACTGAGAAGGTTACACATTATGCAGGGAAATGTTGATGGTGTATTAAAAAATGTCTCCAGTAATGGCTTTTTATTTTTGTTGTCTTGTACAATCATTTGAAGCACATCCACTCTGAGGTTCAGTGAGGAAATGCCTGTTTATTTGAAGCTGATGGAGATACTTGAATGGAGGGTAACTGGGATCTAGGGCTCTGGGATAAATTGCTCCACTTTTGTTTTCTTTTTCTTTTAATCTGGAATGCACATAAGCCACACAGCAATATTATCATCACTTTGCACTTTCCTTAGGAAGTATCTTAATATTCTATAATCCTCTTTGCCACAGAATGGGGACTGAACTAAGATGGAATTATATTTTAATGTAATTCCTCGTGAAACAAAAGGGGACCATGTTCAGAAGCTGGCTAGATATATGGCAAATGGGAACTAGACAAGCTGTGTAACATCATGACCAGTTTCTATGGCAACAAAAATGTCAGCTATCCTTTTGGCTGATTCTATTAATCCGTGGTAGAGGCACTGATACTGACACATTTGGAATTTATTTAAACAAGAAGGTGAAAAGATAACCCCAGCACAGCTTATAAACAAGGGGGAAGTTAAGCTACTGCCATAATGCCACCTGACATGGATAGAAGGGAGGAACAGGCAGGGGAGACATTCCAAGGCAGCCACTCAGAATTTTGCCAGAGAAGTGATTAAGCCATTTATTGAGAGGAGTTTCCCACTATTGTCTGATATTTGACAGAATTTCATCTTCCTCTCCAGGGTTGCCATACCCCAGACTGCTGCCCCATGTTCATCCCAGTGCTGGGGATGTTGTAGCCCTAAACTCTCCAAGTGGGATGAGCTCTGGGCACCTGGGACATCCCAACCTGGCTGCCTGGTTTGGGTTTTTTTCCCAAAAAAACCCCAAAAACCCAGGCTTCTGTCCTGCTTTTATCCACATAGTGGCTGCCTGATGGAGAAAGCTGTAGCACTCAGTGATTAAAATGCAATTCTGGCCACTGGAAAATGGAAAAAGCAGTTGCAAGGAGGCAAACCACATTGTGTATTCCCTCTATGTGGGTCAGATATTTTCCTAGGGACACTTGGAAATGCTTGCAATGTGCTATTTCTGCTGGGTACTTTATCCTTTATTCTCCTCTTATTGAAAGAGCTAAATGTTTTCCCACTTTCCAATGTACCATGACAATACAAACTGTACGGTGATGTCGCAGCACAAAATAAATATGGATGCAGATACTTGTCATTATGATAAAACAACATCTTTTCATCTTTATCTTGGAATTACAGGCTCCTCGGGAAGATGACAGTGTCTTGTTATGGAAAATGAATTTTCGGTAGTAGAAAGATATCTTTTAACTTATTCTTGAATTCTTCCTGTTTGCCAGAGGCATATAGAAAAATTAGCTTCTTTTCCAATTCTTTTGCTGGTTTTATTAAAATTCATAGTACAAAAAATGCCATATAAAAGTGCTTGGTGTGTGAGAAAAAGAAGAGCTGGAAAATGCAGAGCTGAATTTATTATAAGATTATTAGCTGGCTGCTGGCTGGATTTTTATTTTTTAGTTAGTTAAAAAACAAAGCCATCAATATTTTTTGCCCATTTCTTTTTAAGCTTGCAATGTACTAAAGACACTACAATATGTATTAGTGTATTTCTGATTTTAAAAAAAACCCTATTCCCTAATAGAGAAACTGTCACAATTTTAACCACAGTATAGCTCCTGGAAACGGAGTTCATATGAACTTTTGAACTTCCTCAGATTCAGAAGAGCTTTCTGGAAGGGGCAAATTGTCAAATTTATCCCATACTTCTGTTAAATCCCATTCCTCCAACCTCTACCTCTGCCTCTCACACCCCTGTGTCCACTGGCTTTGTTCAGCAGGTTTTGTGTCAAAATTGCACAAATGTGTGATGCTTCCAGCTTTTGTGAATTTAAAAAGATAAGCAGTGATAAGATATCTGGTGTAATGGGAAGCTGGGTGGTTTGGGACTAGAAACCTACATAGTTATTATCAGCAGTTTACAAAGTTGTGCCTCTTGCTCCCAGGGGTGTTTTCCAGTGTTCTAGGCAGGGGTTTTTTCCATCTTTTTGATGCAGCAGTAGGGGAAGGGAGGTGATGTCACTTGGTATTACAGAAAATGAAGCAGATGTGTCTTAGGCTGAACTTGAGAGCTTGAAATAGCTTTGCTTTGTCCTCAGCCAGGGCAGGTGAGGATGGAGCAGCTCAGTGGAAAACTCCACTCCCTCCTAAGCCCCTGAGCAGTTTCACCTGAACAGGAGCTTTTTCTGAGAATGGTATTGATCATTTTGCTTTATTTTCCCATGGATAACTTCAACAAACTGTATGGTTGGGAAGGTTTTTCTAGTCCTGGTAGCTGTGAAGGGGAGTGCCTTGGGTTTTTTCCTCTCTTGGAGTGCTTTCCACTCTATCTCTTCTGCTGGATGCTCTTCCTTTGCACTTCCTTACTGAACTCAGGGCTCCCACAGCTTGGGCAGTGTCCTGCCCCCAGGAACATCACTAACCTGTTCTTTTTAGGATAAACACAGCATTATTTTGTGTGATCTAGAGACCAACACTCTGAACCTCTTAAATAACTAAAATAAATGAAGCCTGTTCTTTATCCTGGATTAATTTTTACAGCAACACTAGACCTCCTCCTTCAAAGCAGGTGAAGTCTCCAGTGAGAGGGTGAAGGCACAGGAGTGGAATTTCTTCTGTTCTTGTTCTTAAGCAGCACTGACACAGCTGATGTCACAACCATGAACCTCTCTTAACTCAGGTGGAAAGCTGTGCCAGGAACAGTGGTGGGAAGGATGCAGTCCCTCCTTCTGAAGCCACTGACTTGGAAAACTCACACACTCACAAAGGCTGACCTTTTGAGGAGTCACAGACATTAAATACAGGACTTAATCAAAAGTTAATTTCACTGAGCATCTAACCTGGGGGCAGGCTCCAGCTCATTGTACTTTGAAGTCAAATGCCTGGCTGGTCCTCTAGTGATCAAAACATGTTTTGAGCCCTAGGTATTAGCAAGGGAAATAACATGGTGCAAAAGCAGATATATCTTGATTTCAGTCCTTCCTGTACAATCCTGAAGGCATTATTTGGGATCCGTCCTTTAGTGTTTTTAAAAATAAAGACCCTTGTTAATTCTTTTGGTCAACAACCATAATTCTGATCTGGCAGGAAAAAGTAACTCTGTTTCCATTGCTTGAGTTGCCGAGGTTGAACTGGCTTTGTGTTAGTGCACTTGGAATTCCTTTGCCTTCCTTGCTCTTGCCCCTCAAGGAGATAAGAAATGGTTTTAAACTTTTTAGGGCATATTTATGTACATATGTGCAAGTATGTAAAATTTATATAGGTATACAATGTAATATTATAGCTGCATAAATATATATATAATCTTGTAATGGTATATTTTCAGTATCAAGCATTGTTTCAAATCCAGACATTCTTCATCCATGACCTGGCAGTGGATGAATGTCCAATGAGCCTGATGTTGATAGAGGAGCTCCTCAACACAGTCTGCCAAAGGTCTGGAAATCTCATTGCTGGCTCTGGGCAGGTTTTGATGTGTGCTGGAAGCTGGGCCTCCAGTATTGCCTCCCCACAGCAAAATGATCCCTGTATTCAGGGTCCTGTCTGAGCAGGATAGGCCAGAAGTGGACGGTGGTCTGGAATGGTGCAGAGGAGGAAAGGGCTGGCCTGATGTTCGTTAGCAAGGTCACTGCTAATTGAGTGCCTTATTTGTGACTTCTAGAAATGGTAGGTGAATAATTTTTTAGAGGTGAAAATACATATTATCAGAACCACTTAATTGTGAGCTGTTGTGCCTCCTCCTGCCCATAACCAATGTTGTTTTTTTCATCTGCGTATAAAACAGGTGGTAAACCACTAAAATCCCATGGGAAGATGGCAGAGAATCATGCTCTTCATGTTCTCTTCCTTCCACCTCACAGCATTTTTCTTCCCTTCCTCACATCTACCCAGTTTTAAGAATCAGCATGAAGGAAGCCTTTGCTCTGTCAGGCTGGAGACCTGGACTCTTCTTGGCTTGTCCTGAGCTTGCAGTGAGGGTGTTTAAATGTTTATTATGGGATTATTGCAATCTAAAAATTGGGTGCCTGTTGTACTCTCAGACCAGCTCTGTTGCACAGAGTGAAATGTATTTATTCAAGAGGTTGATAAAGATGTTTTTCTAACCCAGGCAGGCACAGGTGTGAGGGCCTTGTGCACACAGATGCTTTGTGTGTGTGTTGGCCAACTAGGAGTTGAATCACAGCAGTGTGATGGCTTGCAGCAGCCTGTGTCTCCTTGGAGGAACAAAACCTGTCTTCGCACAGCCAGAAAGGTCTGATCAGCAGGGAAAGCCATTAAATTCAGAGCTGCTACATGCTCACTCCAAAATATGCTCCCTGTTGAATTTCCTACTGCTAAAGAGAAGCAAGTCAGCTGTGACCAGTCAATAATTTCTCCAAAACTCCTGATCTTTCACCAGTGCACAAGATACAGCATTTAATGATCACAAAACCTCCCTCAGATATGCTGTGTGGAAGTTCCCCTTGGCAGTCAGCAGATTCCTGGGATGGGTGAACACTGGAGGTTTCCTTCCCTCCCAGCACAGCGGGAGATTCACCCCGATCAATGTCTTACCTTTGTGTGGTACTTAAGGAACTACTGAAACACAGTGAGACGAGAGAACTCTGCCTTTAATTAGGCTGGGCATGTGCTGAATCCTCATAGGAAGTGGGGCAGGATTGGAGCTTCCACTGTGCAAGCTCTGGGGGCTCAGCACGGTGGGAGCAGACGTGCTGATTCACCCTTTGCCGCGCGTGGCGTTAGCGCCCGTCATCCTCACCAGACTAAAAATGTCTAAGACCACGCAAGACTGTGATACTTCACATTTTTAGGCAATTGCTGTTTTTGTCAAAACTGTCTGTAGCTTCCCTTCCCCGGTGCAATATGGTGAGTAATGAGCTATTGGAAGAATGTCTGTTTGAAACATCCGTAGCCATATGGCAATGTGGGAGGCGAGGATAAAACAGGGATCAGTCACAAGTGTTTACTTTGAAACACAGATAAAAAGGCAAGTTTTGTGCTGTGACTCAGTTACGTGTTGGATCAGGTACTGGAAACAGTAGTTTTTAATTATTTCTGTGTTTAGTGGACTTTTAAATCCCAAGCACTGAAATTCAGTGTGTGTTAGTCCTCCTGACTGCTCTCTTCAAATCTGCTCTGTGAAACAACAAGACAAACGGGTGTTGCATTTGAGCCAAACCACAGCCACCTAATCCGTGGAGTCATTAGAGATTATTTTCAGCATTGCTATGGGCTCTGTGTGGATAAAATGGGGGAAATGTTCCTGAGGAAGGTTAACAAAATTGCCTGGCTGCACTTTCAAGATGGTTTTGGGTTGTTCTGAGACCAGTTCAAGATGCGCTGGTAAGCGCTTGGCTGAACAGTTTTCTCACAAAGAGCTTAATAACTTGGGCTCCTTCCTGGGGTGAGGCACAGCTGCTCCACAGAAGTGGAGTCCTGGGGGAGTAGGTGGTTATTTTAGGAACTGAGGTGTTTGTAAAAATATCCCTCCAGAGATAAATCCTTATTTGGGATCAGGGAACCTGTACTGTTTAGTTTGCTGAGCTCTGAACCTGCCCTGCCCTCTCTGGGAGTCCTGAACCTCATCCGTCCCCTCCATCACAGGGGTCCCACGTTGGAAACCCTTTGGGGGAGTAGGGAAAACCTGTCAGGGAGGTCTTTGGAATCACAGAATCATGGGGTGGCTTGGGTTGGAAGGGACCTTTAAAAGCCCTCTGGTGCAATTCCTTTGCAGTGAGCAAGGACACCTTCCACTAGATCCCTGCCCTTAAAGACTTCCAGGCATGGGCACCCATCACCTCTCTGGGTAACTTGTGCCAGTTTTGCCACTTCCAAAAACTACTTTATATCAAATCTAAATCAACCCTCCTTCAGTTTAAAACCACAATCCCCTTTCTTATTGCAACAGGCCCTTGAGTGGTAGCAAGCAAACATTTTGGTTCAACAAAGAAAACATCCTGTGGCCTGAGTGCATTTCATGTTTGAAATACCTTAGCAGATTAATTAGATTGATGAGTCTGTTGGGTAGGATGAAGGTGAACATGTAGGTGAAGAGAGAAATTTACTGCAGCAATGTAGTCTGGCAATTTCCTCTGCAAATACATTATCAACTGAAGGGATGCATGTTGGTTTTTAAAAGGAGATTTTGTGAAAATGGAACTTTTTCTTTAATGGAATCCTAGAATCTCAGAATGGTTTGAGTTGGAAGGAGCCTCAAAGCTCATCTGGTTCCAGCCCCCTGCCATGGGCTGGGACACCTCCTGCTATCCCAGGCTCCTCAAACCTCTTTGCAGAATTGAAGCACAGAACAGGGAGAAAAAACATTTATCTCAAACTTCTCTAATACTGTGTGGGCTTTGATTAGAGAGCACTCTGTGTGCTAATTGAATGTTGTCTTCTATTAGCATAATCTTGGGGTTATGTCTGGTCACTGTTAATGATAAGTGACAGAGATGAGTTTCTGAAACTCTGTTTCATCAATTGGGAATTGCACCCTGTAAATGCAAGCCCTGATCATAATATTTCATCTGTGTTGATTTATCCTAGTCTTAGACTATTTATATCAATTTGCTACTGGAGAACATATGGAGTAGTTTAGGTTGGAAAGGCCTTTAAAATCCTCAAGTCCAACCATTAAGATCATCTTGCATGTGATCTAATTGCACATGTATAGTGCAGACATTATACACTGTATGATGGATAAATATGTAAAAAATTAAGGCTTTTGAAACATAACTGGATTCTAAAATCAGTTTTTATATAAAATTACTTTGTAAAGGAAACATATTGTATATATTCTTATATGTACAACACATACATATGTTTTTATAAACTTTAGAACCATGTTTAATGTGTGTGCTTTAAACTTGTAGGACCATATTGCTGGGAGACATTTGCCTGTAATTGTTCACAGGATAAGTGTTTGTGCTCAAAAATCACAGCAATTATAGTTATTGTAAGTAGCTGTGCTTCAAAATGAGCATTTAGGAGAGACATGGGCTTTTTCCATGTAAGCATCATCTTTATATACATTAAAAATCCTGGGAAAAGTGGCTTTATTCTACCAGCACCCAGGTAACTTCAGGAAAATGAAGCAGGAACAAACCCAGCATCTCCCCATCACTCAGTGCTACATACAAATGTCTTCACAGCTATTTGCACTTGAAATGCTTCATTTGCCAGCTCCAATGTGGCATTTGCAAATGCAGATTAGTGACAGGAGCACTGTTGGCTGCTGCTTCTTCCTCCTTTCAGATGTGGCTCTTACTGGACATTTCCTGCCCAGACTTGTAGGCAGCAAACATATGGTCTGGTAGATAGTTTATGGAATATCTTGCTGGGAGTACTTTGACTGTTCCAGAAATCTCTCAGGCAAAGATGCCCAGTTTTCAACATAGCATTCCTCTGAAATGCCAAAGTTAAGATATTCATTTGCTCACTGGTATTGTTGCATTTCATAACGAGAGCTCAGACAGGGATAAACTGTGGGTTAAATTCACAGATAGAAATATCTGCCTTTATGAGCTGTTTGCTTGAAATGCAATTGCTTTCAGGGCCTGTATTACATTAAAAATTACTGATTAACAGATGAATTCCACAGCATCAGTAGCAAGCAACAGTGGGATTGTCCATCAGCCTGAGATTCCAATTTCTGCCTCCACATTGTACAGCACTTCTTCTACCAAGTATATTCAGTGCTTGCCACCACGAGGGGAACTAATCCTTCCTGGTACTTCTGAACTGTGTCAAATGCTCTGGGTTTCTGTTTTCCTACAATTGGAGGTTTCATAGCCTATAGAAATGTGTAGCACACTGATTTTCTTCTTTTTGTGTTTACTCTGACATCTTTGTCATGCCCACACTGGTACATGGGGCCAGGATTCAGTTGATGTCACTTGATTTTTGCCTGGCACTGTAGATTTATATCAATTCTAGATAAGGATCTGGATTCAAGCTGTGCCTGAATATGATATTTTTCAATGGAAATACAACTTCAGGTTTTTCTTACTCTTCTTTTCTGTTCTTCTTTGGTGTTAGATACTTGCTTTTGTAGGAGAATAAGATGATGGACCAGAGTGAGCAGGCCCACAATTAATTTTGGAGTTAATCGCACTAAATTGGTGTTCTGACTTTGAAGTTTTAACCAAACCAGTTTCTTGATGTGACTCTCTGGCCCTGTGGGTGCAGAGGGGTGGCTGAGTGGTGGGGCTCAGCCTTTGCTGCTTACAAATCAAAAGGGAAAATGTGGCCATAATTTGGAAAGTCCTTTCGGTCCTGTCTGTTTTCCCAGAGGTCCCAGACACTCCTCTCTTGGCAGCTGCACTTGCCCAGGTGCCAAATTGAGGAAAACATGCATTTTCTGGTGGCTGCCTTGTGCATGGGATTTTTTTTAATATGATCTTTGCCTGTGTTTCTTGTAATACACCTGGAGCTGGTCCAGGATCACACCTGTGGCAGCCTTTTCTGGCTGACTGCTTGTTTGGTCAGCCCACAGTCGATTCCTGTGAAATATTTCCCAATAAAAACCTTCATGCTCTATACAGCTCCCAGATAGGAGGGTGGAGCCAGGTGGGGGTTGATCTCTTCTCACGTTTAACAAATGAGGGAGCAAGAGGAAACAACCCCAATTTGTGCTAGAGGAGGTTTAGATTGGAGAGCCAGAAAAATTTAGTTACCATAAAGAAACCCACTTTTGTCGCAATTTTTTTTTTTTACATAGGTTTTCAAGGCTCAAGAGAGGTGGAATTTTGAGCATTTTCACTTGCCTAGCATGGCACATGCTGTTGTGGAGGATTTTGTTTCTATACCACTCACTTTCCTCTTGTTCACCCAGAGAAATCATGGTGCCAGCTCCAGCCTGGGCATCCATCCCTCTGTGTCCAGGCCCTGGCACAGCTAGGTTTCCCACCTTTCTAAATTAGCCCTTCCAGTTCCAAATAAAACATCATCAAGCTTTCCATTTCTTTTTCAATGCTTGCATCCCAAGAAAAGCAATGAGGAAAATCAGAACCTATTCAGTGTTGTAAATACAGCAGATTATTTCCCTAATATGTTATCCAGCAGTTACAAGCTAAATAATTCAGCACTATTTCAGGTCTCTATTCAAACTGATGAGCTAAAATAAAAAGTGTTGATTAAGGCAAGCACATACCTCAGTGTTGATTGATTTTGCTGTTTTGTTTGCTTTGGCTTTTTCCAAATGGGGAGGACTCTGATATGTATAAACACACCACTGTTCTTGTAAGCCACATTTCTTTTGTTGTGTTGGTGGTTTTTTTTCCTGTCATTTTAGTATGATCACTTTAAACTCACATTGCAAAACTAGGCTTTTCTATCAGGAGCTTGTGTGCTCATGATGGGTTTTATTTTAAATCCTACCTTGCTGCTGGAGTTCAAGCATCACATAAAGCAAACCTGGCTGCAGGACAATGATAAAGCAAAAGTGTCAGCTCCTTGTATTTTTCTAAAAGTGTTTTGTAATTGAGAACGAAATGTTTTTACTTTCCCTCTGCTACTACCCGTGTCAAAGACTGAGGCTTCCAGAAAATGCAGTGTTATCATCACTGTTGAGTGACACATCTGTATTTAACAGGAGCACTCAGTCCCTGTGGAGAGCTTGTGAAAGGGGACATGGCTTTCACAGAATCCCAAAATGGTTTGGGTTGGGAGGGACCTTAAAGCCCATCCAGTGCCACCCCTGCCATGGGCAGAGACACCTTCCACCACCCCAGGTTGCTCCAAGCCCTGCCCAACCTGGCCTTGGACACTTCCAGGGATGGGGAAATTCACACCTTCCCTGGGCACCCTGTGCCAGGGCCTCCCCACCGTCCTTCCACAGGGAAGAATTGCTTCCCAATATCCCCTCTAACCCTGTCCTTTGTTTGAAGCCATCCCCTCTTGCTTTGTGGGGTCTCTTTGTTCACTCGTTCTGTTCTTGCACAAAAGCCATAAATGTGTTCCCATGGCGCACAGCACCTGTAAGATGTTTGAAGGTGGCTGTGCTGCCACTGTGCCAGGTTAGTGGGGTTTTGGGAAAAGGAACTCTTTCCTGAGATCCTGGATGGCTTCATCATAAACGGCCAAGGTCTTGGGATCATCCCATTAGCAAACCAGTTTGCAGGGGTATAATTGCACCCTTTGATCCTGTGTTTCTACTCTTCAGATGAGCTGTTCAGGTAATAAAGGTGTTTTTTTCATGTGCACGGAGATGCTTATTCCAAGAAGTCCTGAGCAGGTGGAATCCAGGCGTAGTTGTTACTCTATTTGTATGTGGAAATGCCTGGTTGGTAATGGTTAGAATTGAACTGTGTGGTGCCATATCTTCCCATAACCAGCCTGTTAAATTCCCAAAGTAAAGCTTTTGTAGAGATTAAAACCCCCCAAACCTCAAGGTTTTTAGATGCAATGAAGTAAATCCATGGGGAGGATTTAGGCAAAGGTAGATGACAGTCTGCTTTAAGCACTGTGATCCAGGACACAATAATTGTTTCTTTGGGAAGCTTATTGTGTGCGGAAAATGGAAGGAGTAACACAGCTCCTTCTGAAATGAGCTGTCATTGGCTCTGTGATTAGCCCAATGCTAATCATTATACAAGAGTTCATCCTAATTTTGGGAAAAAAGTCATGTTTTGGAGGCTCAGTTCCCAGAAAATTGATAGAAAAAAATTTAAGACTTGTTACCAAGTATTTAGATAAATAAACTTCATTGGTGTTTGCCTAAATTAGAGAGAAAGTTGTTAATGTAAAAAAATTGAAGTGTTAGGAAAACCCCACACATGTTCACTTTAATATTTCTTCATTTTATTTATAAATATAAATGCTTGAAGAATGAAATTATCAGACTTTGGTCAGTGTTTTTGTTGTGGAGGCTCTGTCTGCAGAGCTATTTCTGACTGGCACCATTTCAATCAAGTTCAGGAAGCTGATTTTTCCCTGTCAGCACAGATAGAGGAAAAAAAAGCTGCTACAAAATGATCCCTTTTAATCCTGTGCCATTTTTGTGTGCTGATTAGAATCGGGGTAATTTCAGCCTGTGTTGAAGGAGTTAATCTTCCTGATGGAGATGTGAAAAGTCAGAGCCATCTTAAATCTCAATACCACATGCTGCCTTAGGGATCACACTGTGCTAAAACCCCAGATAAAAAGGCCTGACAAAGATTATTGACGGTTTACCTTTTAATGAGCAGCTTGGATTGATTTTCATTTCCCTCCAGGGCTGCTTGCTTTGCCCTGTTTCCACCCATGATGTCATGATTAACAAAAACAACAACAAAATTAAGGCTTCATATCTGAATAATTGCAGAGAAATAAAGAGTAGCCATGGCTTTTAAGGGAAGCTGTGCCAAATCCTGCACTGAAGGTGCAGGAAAAGCCAGGGAGCTTCCAATCCATGGTTGGTGCCTCTCCCAGCAGAGGGGATGCACTTTCTACCAAACAACACCTCAATTCTTCAGCTTTTTGTTTTATATATTTTAAGTAACAGATCACTCTGCAGATCAACAGAAACACAAGAACTCCAAATAAAGAGAAAATGCCTTCAAATATATACATTATTGTTGAAAAAAGCCATGATTTCTCTTTTGTTTGCCAAGCCCCCACCCCTCAAAGCCAATGCTGAAGAAACCGCCTCTGGCTACATTCCCATAATTTTGTTCAAATCCTTAAGCCTCAAAAGAGAGCAGCTCTGCCACCACAAAACTATCATCCCAAAAGCTCTTAAGCTCTGACATCATCTATTCTGTTTGAGTCCTTCCATACAGACCTTGCCAGAAAATGGAAATCCCGTTTCCATGTGGGAGAATGGGAATTTGTTTTGTTGTTTTGGTTTTTGTTTTTTTTTTTAACCCATGCCCTTTCTCATCAGTATTAAAAAAAAAAAAAAAAAAGGAGAAAGGGAGAGAAGGGAAAGGGTGTTTTTCCCAGGCTTTGCAGAACAAAAACCCTCTTTTCCAGGAACAGGATGGAGTGAAGCCTTCCAGGCAGGCAGATGGGAAGCCGGCGGCACAGAACTCCGCAAAGTGGAAACTTTCCATGGAAGGATCCCGGTTTCCAAGGGCAGGGCAGGCTTGTGCCTTCTGAGCCTGGTGGGGATGTGGCTCCAGCCCCCTGGGCAGGGCTGGGCACCCTGCCTGTGCTCTGCAGGCAGCTTTTGGAGCCAGCTGGGTTGGAGCAAAGGGACACTCTGTGTGTGTGTGTGTGTGTGGCTACTCGGAGCCTGTGAGGGCTGGAAAATGGGAATACAAACCAGGAGTGAAGGAGCCTGCAGAGAGAGAGAGGTGTTGCTGATCTGGAGAGTTCTATGGTGTGGGCAATCAGAAATGTGGTGGGTAAGAGCCCTTGAAGAGTGGCACTTGTGTGGAGCTGGAGGATGTGGAGCCTCGTTCCTCAATGCACTTGGCCTGGTGCACCAGGGAGGCTGCTGGATAGAGGATGGAGAGGGAAAACTGCAGGTTAAACCACTTGAACTATCACTAAAATCCTCATCTCAAACTGTGTTGTGTTTTTCTTGTTAGATTTTTTTTCCTTGTTTTGTTTTTTTTTCCCCCTTCAGAGTAACTATGGGCTATTCTCAGCAGTGTAAAATTTCAATTCCTTAAAGCACATCCTTTACCTATCAAATTGGCAGGCTGGAGGAACAGTTATTCTGCTGCAACTTCAAATCACAGCTTCCAAAATTGATCTGGGCTTAGGTATGTCTTTGTGTGTCCACGCTTATTAGCTTCATCTTGTGATTAACTTAATGGGCTATGGAATTTTACTCTATGCAAATGCAACTGCAAAACCAATTATTGAAAAGTGAAAAATGAACTCTAGGAGACAGTCATTAGACTATTAGAATCCCCCAGTTCCTTTGGAAACTGTGTTTGGGTAATACGTGGTTTTAATACTGAATTTCAAGCTCGGAAAAAAGCTATTTGGCAATTACATTTTTTTTTCAGGCGGTATGGAAACATTTTGACAGGCCTGCCTGCGTGGGCTACTAAGACCCACTGGGTTTTACGAGTTGGAAAATTAGTCATGGCTTCAGTGAAACGTTGTAGTCCACTTAGTACCCTATTTTCAGGGTCCTTAGATGTACAAGCATCCGTGAATTTAGTTTGGATGGCTGGTGAGTGTAATCCAAATTAGCTGGGCTGGATCCAGCAGCAAGATGCTCCCTGGCTCCATCCTTGCAGGACTGTCTTCCAGTCAAGGTGTTTTGTGTGGGTAGGTGGTGATGAAAACCTCCTCTAAACCTGATGAATTTATTTATGTGCACATGGATGGGCTGTGGCAGCATTGGGGCAGCAAGTACATCCCTGCAGCTGTTAACTGGGAAATGATGCTGATGCCCCCAACCCCCCAAAACAGCTGGATTTTTTTGACATATTTTCCTCCTCATCCCTCCCAAGTGGGTGATCAGCTTAGTGGCATTCACAAGCCAGCTTTGGTTAAAAGCCTCTTGAGAAGGAAGCTGCAGGTGCGGAAGGGTTTGTGGGGAGAGCTGACCTGGAGCTCACAGGGAGAACACAAATGCTGCATTTGGTGATCTGTGTGCTCAGAGCAGAGGTCACCTGTAGTTTAGAGGATGGAGCTTGGTGGAAAATAAAAAAAAAAAGTGATGTAAACCCCTTGTGGAGGAAATGTGTCTCAGATGTGCTATGTGCTATCCCTCTAGATGATGGGCGAGAACTAGCATTTTATGTGCTGAGATTCATGTCTGGCCCCTTTATCCTTCTTCCCTTCCATTTCCAGCCCAGGTTTGCCTGGTTTTCACCACCTGTAGTTTCAAGGCTCCCTCTACAAGAGGTTTTTTGTTTGTGATGTCTCAGAGCCAGCTGGCTCCCTTAGGATGGAGGTACCTGTGACACACCCTGCTATTGTATTTGCAGGGATCCCCATTGCAGGAAGGAATGATGCACCTGACTCCACGCTCTCAGAAGGCTAATTTATTACTTTATAATACTATATTATATTAAAAAACACTATACTAAAGAATACAGAAAGGATACTTACTGAATAAAAGATAATGATGAAAACTCATGCCTCTCTCCAGAGTCTTGACACTTGGAGCTTGGCCCCAGTTGACCAAAGAGTCAAAACAACTCACACCAGAGACCAATGAAACAATCACCTGTAGACAAACAATCGCCAAACACATTCCAAAGGAGCAAAACAAAGGAGAAGCAAACGAGATAATATTGTTTTCCTTTTTCTCTGAGGCTTCTCAGCTTCCCAGGAGAAAAATCCTGGGCGAAGGGATTTTTCCAGAGAATGTGAATGCCACGCCCTGCACCTCGTGTTTGGGGTCAGCAGGGCCTGCACAGGTCCAGGGACCCCCAGAGAGAGTGGGGCCCAATTCTGGTCTTTGTTCAGCTCTCTTTGTGTGCTGTAAATCACCTTTGGGACAGGGTGGGAGCCCTTGTGTGAGACTGGGTCACCCCAGGAGCTGTGCAAACAAATCAGGGTCACATCTGACCTTTCATTTTCCATAGTGCCTGGACACAACTGGATGAGGTGAGAGGGTATCCAAAGGGTGCTGGCTGTAATTTAAACAATTGACATTTAGATGTGCAGTAATGAGTGGCTGTAAATGCATTGGGTGGGTGAATACAAGATAGACATCCTTATTTGTCTTCCTTTTGGTTGTAAATTCCCCAGAAAAGAGTCTGGAAGTATGGATGAACAGGACAGAAGCTCTGAGCTGCTTGTGAAGCTCAGAGTGTCTTGTGTTGAACTGCTTTGAGTTTATTCCATCAGGTAGCTTAAAACCATTTTAAATATCTTCTATGCAAATGAAGAAGGGAAAAATAAGAATAATCACAGTACAGATAAAGCATGTATCAAGAATAAAAGGCACTGATAAGGAAGATTATGAAGCAAAGAGGAGGAATAAATATGAGGTGGAAAGCAGATGTGGAAACTGAAGGGGAGGTGAATAAAAGATAGATGGAAATATTAAGACATTTGTCAAATCCTTGAATGTAAAATGTCAGGGCTTCAAGAACTTGTAAAGGTTATTTACTAACTAAGGCCACAGTGAAATAATGTGTAACTACACTGATGCAACACAGACATGTGCATGTTCTCTTTACAGTGTAGGACTGGTTTGATTGCTTAGTGCCTAAATAAAAAACAATAGTTCTTTGGCTCTTTGTTGCCAGGGAAATGGGAGATGTATGCCATAAGAAACAGATGTAAATTTCTGAGCTTTTAAAAGAAAGAAAGCAGGGTGGAGTGGGAGAAACCACACCAAAAATTACAGTCCTTAAGTATTGAAATCTATAATGGAAAACTTAAGAGATAGAATTATTATTATTATACTTGGGTTGAGGAAACTGTAGACTTGCATTGTTTTAGGTGTGGGTGTGGATAAATTTTCAGAGACCCTTAGGCAATAACATTTATAATCGGGCTCTAGGAAAAAAAAAAATCTGCTTTTAAATCTGACTTTGGAATGGGAGACTTAAAGAAAATCCCTGAGAGCCTCCATAAGATATAATGGTGGAAACTGGTTTGAGTTGGGATAATTGAATATCCATTCAGAATTACATAATCACATGAGTTCTTTTTAGGAATCTGTGTCAGTAGCTAGAAGAGAGTCAAAATGTGTTGGGAGTTTGATGAAGCATCTTTAGACTCAGTAGCACTTAGAGTCTGATCTTCTGTGAGCAGCTGAGGAGGGCAGGTGTCTTTAACCTGTACTTCAGAGATTAGGATTTCCCTTGGAAGATTGAAGCGATTTAAAATTATTTGCATAGAGGCAACAGAAGGAATTGTAAAAGCTTCCTGTGTTAATAACCTGGAAAGGGGAATTTGTGGCAGGATAAAAAATTGTATCTATATAGTGATCCAGAACTGGGAAACAAAGAGTTGGAGATGAGGAGGTAAGCAACTTACAGTGCTTTGGGATCCATCCCATAGATTAAGAGGACAGACAGATAAGCAGGCTGCACAATTTATGGTAAAGCAAGATAAGCCTATGGACAGACAAAGAATGAAATGTAAAAGGATGCAGGGAAAATCCTCCATGGCTGTACAGTGAGGGGATGGAAAAGGAGCAGATGAGCAGGGGAGGTGGATGATGTTCCCTCCACCAGAAATGGTATCATCAGTGCATTACAGCAAACAGTAAATTAAAGCATGTGTAGCAGAGTGACATTTAAATCAGCTGAAATAATCTGACACCCAGCTAAGGACCAGGAGACCTCTGCAGTCACAGTTTGGCTTGTGTTGTTCTTGGCCACAGGCCCAGGCAGCGTGTGGCAGAGGGCAGCCACGTTGTTCTCCTGAGCTCTAGGAGCCCTTTCTGTGTCCTGCCCTCACACTGATGTGTGCTGTGGTGTTAGATATTCATCAAAATTAACCACTTTGTTGTAATGGCTTTGGTTACCCACACACAATTGCCATGGTCCTGCAAAGGGAGAGGGAGTCAAGAAGAAATGCTATAATTACACTCCAGACTCTTAGAATGAGATTTCTGTACTGGCTGAATGTAAATTCATCCCCCAGATCGTTTCTCTCAGCTATTTATCCTCTGAGAATATATTAGCTGTTGCTGTTCCTGTGTGGGGAGTGGGATGACTGTTTATAAAGCACTGTGCAGATAAATCAATACCATTTGCAAATCTGATGAACTCGGGTGTGCTGCAGGTTGTTGTGACCAGGCTGCTCCGTGGCTTCAGCACACCTCACCTGCCTCACAGCCTTCTCCCAGGTGCACAAGTGAGGCTTTGTCCTCTCAGTGATATAGTATTTTTTTCTTTTCTCAGTATTATATTATTCCTTTCCTTTTTGGTGAAGCAGCTGCCAAGTATGGCACAACTCCAAGCTGGAGCAGGGTGAATTCCCGTGCTCAGCTTCTCACCTCTGTCCCCTTCTGACAGATGACAAGGAGGCAGAGCCCTGGGCATGCCATGAAGGTGGCAGGAGATTGCCCTTTGCTAACAGTCTGTGTGGCTTGTGGCTTCCTGGCCATGTGCCTCAGATCCTGAACACCCAGACTCTTTCCCAGGTGGGTGCTGGGCAGCAGGTGCAATCTTCTCTGCATCCTGCCTGTCTTTCTTGCCAGCTGAGAGGCATCAGGTGCATCCTTCAGACAGACTGTCCTGCTTCCTGAGGTGCAGTTGTGCTTTTCCAGGTGCTGTGATACAGCTGCACAGTGAGTGGTGTTCACATCTTTGAACCAAGAGCAGCCCCGTTCAATTTTAAGCTCGTGGGCCAAATTATTAGGCATGTAAATCTGACTTCTGTAGGCAGAAATCCTCCTCGTTTCTGGGTGTCTGACACTGGATTATTGGGAAGAGGTTGCTGCATCCACACAGATCAATTGGCCAGAGGCAGCGTGTGGGCCTGGTGTGACCCACCTTGGATGTGCTGCCTTCAGATCTCAGATCTGCTCCTTGTGGGATGTTTGGGTCTCTGGCTGTATTGCACTGAGGATCAAGAGCTCAGCAGCTCTTTCCTAAATCCCTCACAGTGTGCTGGAACACATCTAAAGTGACCCCAGAAGAATTTCTCTGTAGTTTCCCTTAGTCACACACTTTGAATTTAACAACAGCTCCTAATCTCACTGTGCTGGAGGTGTTCAGTGGGTCAGAGCAGCAGTGGCTGTGTGTGTTCTCCTGGATGCATTTGCTCTATCAGCAGGGAAGAAAAGTCTTTACTCACCAGAAGATCAATGATTAAATTCCAATTTGCAGAGTTTGGAGCTGATCCAGCCTAGAACTTCTCCAATATTTATGGTGTTCAGCTCCAGGATTTTCTAATTTAAGCTTTTCTGTGGTCTAAGGAAAGTTAAGTGTTGAAGCAAAATCTCACAATACTTACCTTGCCCTAAGAGGAACAATCCATGCAATAATATAAATAGTTTTGTAATCTATGCATGTTGAATAGCGGTATGACAATCTCTGAAGATGTCCCATTTAATTTGGAGTTAATTCCACCTTCTTTGCTCCATGGATGCACTTGAGGTACTCTGTGGTGTTTAATTTGGGTTCTTCTTAATGCCAGATGCAGAGAATTAGAGTAATTATAGAGTGTAACTCAGCTTTTAAAGGCTGTTTCCTTTTTTGAGAGCATAAAGAGTATATAAATTGTTTTAAATGTTTTAGTGGGTATTGATGGTCTGAAAGATTATCTATCTGGAAACAGACTGCAAGATCTTTGTGTTTCTCTATGCAAAGATGACATCACCATTACTGAGTGCTTTCTTGAGAAAAAATAAAACAACCAACAAAAAAGCCCAAACCTTTCTGTGGGGTTGGAAATAAGATGTGTGGTGCTCTTTGGGAAAAATGCCATCGCCTTGATAGAATCATATTCATGCAGTCCCAGAAGTGGTTCAGGTTGGAAGGGACCGCTGGAGGTGATCTAGTCTGACTCCCTGCTCAAGCAGGGTCACAAGGCCGCATCACTCAGGATTGTGGCTTTCCATGTGCATCTGCAGAAGAACCTGTTCTTTCTCTTCTGAAAGCTGACATTTGTACCCACAGCATCTCAATAAATGTTGGTTTTCCTGCATTCTGCTGCCTACTGTGGAATCTGACTCCATTTGCTTTTAGGTCCCTCCTGAGCAGCAGTGTCAGGAGCAAGGGTTTTGTTCTGTGTTAGTGCAGCACTAGGCACAAACAGGCAGGAAAATAAAGCTTTTGCTCTTGAATTAGCACATGAAAAACAAATAAAAAGGGGTGGGGGAAGCCAAGATACCCAGGTCCATTAGGGTGAAGTCTTGAGCCAGTCTGTAAGTCAGCTGCCATTTAGACCTGGAGGCATTGCCTTCAGTTTTCTTGTATTCTTAAGATGTGCTTAAAAGTTTCAAAAAGCAAAGTTTCAAAAGAAGAAGTTTCAAAAGCAAAATAATAATGGTGGCAAAATACATAAATTATTGTGTTCTCTCCTTTTGGTGCAGTTGGGACTGTGGGGTTTTAGTCCAGAATAGAGGCAGTCAGCAGGGGTTTTGTTTTCCTTACAGCAGTTGAGTCAATCCTACAGTTGTCTGTGGTGCCTGTGTTTTTGGCAGGGAGTTTGGGGTGTGCAGAGCCTGTTTGCACCCAGTGGCCCCAGAGGGTGAGGAGCAGCTACCATGGGGACCAGGGGAAATTCACTGCACCAAAGAGCTGGCTCATAAGAGCAGCCTGAGGTTTTCTACACATTTAATCAGCTCCTCTTGGTTTTAGGTGAAGAACTAAACCAAAAGGAATATGTGTACTCCTAAACCTAAATTGAATTTCCTGTGTGAATGTGAGCCTGACACTTGGGTATGATGTGTTTCATAATTCACCTGGGCAAAACCTGGTCCTGGAGCTGCCTCACACGATGCATGAGCTGTGATGAGATGCAGCATCTCCAAAAGGGGATTGCCAGGCACTGCCTGTAATGGGAATTGTGTCTGACAGCTTAATATTTCAGTTGCAACTGGCCATACTTACAGTAAAGACTATGTAATTATTTTTTTTTTAGCCTGATTAGAGCCACAAACATATGGCACAGTAGCAGAAGAAATTATTTTGGGTAGTAATCCTTAAATATTTTTTTGGCAATCAAATGATTAGGCCTTTCCCAAGGGAAACAGAAATTCCCATTAAAGCACTTTGCTGGCAAGGCTTTGCTGCTGCTCTGCCACCCAAAGACAAGCCCTACCTCCTCCCATCTTCTACTTGGCTGCATGTTTGGACAGTATATCCAGTGTTAGCAGTGCTTGCTTAGCTTGCTGTCACCTGGAGGAAAGTGCAGCAGTGTCTTTTTCTTTGCTACATGAAGGGCTAATGTGTTGACAGAATTACTTTGGGGTTGACTTCTCTATTTTTTTAAAATTTATTTTATTTTACTCACCTTGACAAATGATTGTGCCAATGTTTGTCATCAGTGAAAGGGGGGTGGTGGATTTTTGGCATGCCAGTAAAGTTTTATAGATCTCTTTTGAAGAAACACTGAGTAGCATGTGGATGTTATGGATGCAACTCCTGGACACTGGAGGTTAACAGCAGTGTTGTGTTTTCCTGGTCACCCTTGTGCCCAAGGCTCTCTGCTATGTAATACACATTTTTTTCTGCAGAGATGGGCAGTTCCAGTGGGGCATCCCATGATGATTCTGTCTGTGTGTCCCCAAGGCAGGTGACACACGTGTCACTCCCTCTTTAGCACTGCCAAAAAGGGCGAGCACGTGCCTGTGGTTCTGGGTTCTGCATGGTGGCCACTCTTGCTCCCTCTCACAGGATAATTCCTGTGATGGGGACAGCACAGTTTGCTGCCCAGGCACGTTTGTGTCCTGGTGCTGCCTGAAGGGGCTGCTTTATTCCAAAGCAGCAGGGATCTGATCTCAGGTGAAAGAGCCAAGTCCAGCGACCCCAGATATCCGTGTCGACATTTGCAGGGCTGTGAGTAAATTGCCTCAGCATTGCAGGAGCCTTTGTAGGGGGAAAACAAATCTAGGATGAGTGGTCCTCCAGCCAACCTTATTTTCCTTCCTTGCTGGCACAGAGCACATTCCCAGTGTTTCCAATGTAAAAGGCTTGCTTTGAAGGGGAGACCTCTGACCTTGCTCTGTAATGCACTGAGCCCTGGAAGCTGTGTTTTGCTGAAAGCTTTTGCTTTTGAAGAAGAAAAAGAGCAAACAAAGATACCCTGTGGAGTAAAGGCTAAAAAAAAAAAAAAAAAGAGAAGAATTACCTGTCTTTAATGTTTGCTCTTAGAAGTTTTAGAGGAATTTAGGGTCCAAAATTGAGTGTTGAAGTACTGGTCTGGGGAGAACTGATGCCTTACAGATGTGTGAGTGCTATATCCAGAAACACCTCCTGAGGCTGGTTCTCTGTTGTCCCATCCTGTAATATTCCCAGCCCTGATCCCTGCTCTGAGCTCCTTATTTACATTTATTCTGTGAAAGTTGGAGGCAGTTTGACTTTTCATCCCCTGCCAAAGCCTGGCTGGAAGAGGCAGAGCTGGAGCTGCTGTGATGGAGGGAATGAAGGCTTGAGGCCTCTTGGGGAGAGCAGGGAAATGAAGCCACATTTTTTCACGTGGTGGGCACATGGTGAAGGCTCCAGGCTTTTCTCCTGAAGGTGCTCTGGTTATGTCCTTAATCTGTAGTGCTAATGAGGGGAAGAGTACAAAGCGCAGGCAGATTAGTTGATTGCATTCCCAGGAGTTAGAAGGCTGTGGAGACAAGCCAGGTATCAAAGTTGCTTTGATTTTTCTAACTCATGAAAATGACAGAAGGATTTGTCTTTGCTGATAATTGACCTCAAGCCTGGATCTCTTTCAGGCAAGGAAGGTGCCTTTTTTTCCTCTTCTTTGAGGATAAGGCAGCCATAGTCAAACCATTTGGTTCCTGACAGGCAGAATGGAAGAGGGGGGAAATCAAGGTGGGAATGCTCCAACATGTGTTTGTCCATCTTTTAACTGCTGTTGTTTCATTTGGAAACCTCCAAATAAATGCACATTTTTATATTTTTAATCCATTCTGTGGAAAGACTAAATGATAAGTTAGATGTTAGCAATAAAAAAAGTCATCTCTTCTTCTGAACTGATTTGTTTATCATGTGATGTGCTGGTACAGAAAATTTGTCAAAGAGCATATTGATTTCACACAATTGTATGCCAGGACTTATTTTGGAGGAGTTTGGGTTCCCCTCAGCTCCTGGGCTTGGCAGAAGGTGCATGCTTCCCCACAGATGTGATGCAGTGCTTTGGGAAGCTGGATCCCAAATTTAGCCAGCTCTGTGACTCTATTTCACACCTTGGTTCTTAGACAGGAGTTGGGATCAGCTCTCAGAGGCTGTTTTGGAGTAGTTTTCTCCCATGAGTTTAGCAATTTGCTAATCATGTCATTCCTTGGTTCTTGAGGGGGAAGGAGGATACCTTTATTGGGCAATGTAAAGTAAAACAGGCTCAGAAAAAACACATTTTGTAGGTGTTTAAATGGTGCCTTCCAGTATGGGGAATAGCAGGACTGCAGAGAATTCTTTGGCCTTTTCCTTGTGTTAAGTAGCTTGGTTGTTGTGTGGGGGAAAGGGACTTGAGATTGGACAAAGGGGGGGAAAAAGCCTTCCAAAGGGCTGCCCAAACCCTTGGATGCAGGAATGGCTGAGTGAGTGCTGCTGCTGATCTGCCAAAGGCAGAGGATGCTTCCTGTGGCAGCCCCAAAATAATGAGCAGCATTTTCTGAAATGAAGATGTCCAAAGGCTCTACGTGATTTGCTAGGAAAGTGCCTGTGAGCTAATTTAACTCAATTAATGTTGTCTTGCTCCTTCTCCTCTGCTACAAATTGGTGGCATTTAATTCTTCTTTAGGCTGTGGGAAACACTCACTGTCTGTGGGCAGGACAGATGGGGAGTCAGGACTGGAAACAGCAGGAGGAGCAGAAGCCCTTTGTCCTTGTCAGGACTGGCCTGTTCCTGAGGGTATCCACTCATCCATGGGAAATGAACCTTGATCTTGCCACTGGTCCCAAGAAAACACAAGCCTCTTGCAAACTAGGAACAAGACACACATTTTAAATAGGAATGATGATGGAAATTAGCAGCTCCAGCTACCTTAGGGGGTGGCATTCTCTGTCAGTGACTATTGTCAAGTCTTTTGTCCTGCTGGGTGCAAAGCAGGAGAGATGCTCCAGTTCAAGTTTTATCACCTACACAATTTCAGGTGTGGCAGAGGAAGTGTTACTGCCTTCCCAAACTGGAATTTCTCCCATGGTTAGTGAAGTTATTTAAAAAAAAACACCAAAAAATGTAACCTCTCAGCTAGGTCATGATGAAAGAGATGCTGATGGAAATGCTGTGGTTCCCTTGTAAATCAGAACCTGTAAGAGTGGAAAGCACAGTGACTCACTGGCACTTGTCACCAGGGCCAGGAGCTGCTGCTTCCTTTGGGGTGTGGGTGACAAAGAGCACAAATAAATCAACAATCTTTCTGACGTGCTTCTAAATGTTTCCTGGTTTTCTTCAATTTCTTGTTAAGGAAGTGAAGCTGCAGCTCAGCCCTGGGCAGGAGGCCACTGTGAGGCACCTCCTGTCTGCCCTTCTGACCCTCAGGGCATTTGGTGGGCATAAGTTAGTGGGGTGGGAAACGATGGCAGGAGCAGCCTGGTTTAGATTATTAACATGTCTTGAACAAAAGGGGGGGAAAAAAAGAGGCTCTTCCATCATTTACAGCTCCTGAAATATCACTAATTAGTGTCTGAGGAATACAGACTGCGTGGGAAGTTAGACATTCACCAGGCTGTTCATCTGGGAGCCGTCTGAGGAACAGCTCCTGCACGCCGGACATCTGCAGGATTAAAAAAAAATAAAAGAGAAAGGAAAAGACACAGTTCATTAACCACCAACAACATCACCCGGGAAGCAACTGGGGGAGCTGATCACTGCCACTAACTCTCACTCTGTTTACCATCAATTAATATTTAGCCTCCCAAATTTGGAGCTCTTTTGTTGGCGTGCCTCGCGGAGCTGCCCGGAATCCGGGAGCTGTGGTTTGCATCAGAGAGCCCCAGGAGCTGTGGGCTCGCTGCTAAAGCCTTCAGGGGGCCACTCTGTTAAAGAGATAATAGTGCAGATTTGAAAGCTTCAGCTGATTAATTAAATGCAAACACAAGATTGTACTCGCAGGCTCTTTCAAAGGACTCCGAGTCCTTTCCTTAAGTCGGTTCAACCTTGACCTGAGTCAGCGCTTGTATAAAAGATTAAAGGTGACCCACAAAGGGAGAAACTGGATTTGCATTGTTTTAAAACTTGGGTTTCTGTGTTGTTGGAGAGGAGATTTTTTTCCCACTGTGCACACGTGCCAGCTCTCTCCCTTAGGAATGTGTGGGAAATGGCATTTTGTGGCTCCTGATGATGTGGGGGGCTTGGGCAGTGCATCAGATGGGAGTGGGATGAGAGAAACTCAGCCTGGGCAGTGCAAGAGCCTGACACAACCTGTGGTTTTGATGATCCAGAGGGGCTGAACCATTAGGTCAGGTTTGCCATGATGTTGAGGGTGGAACACCTCAGAAGAATGGGAATAGCCCCAGCAGGGCTGGACCTGTCTGCTTGGGAAACACATTTCCATCCTATTCATTTGTGTCGAGTTTAATCTTGGAAAATGCTTCATTAAAACTACTTGAGTCTCTTCTGGGACCAGTCAGAGCAGAGTATTGCAAGAAATGTTAATATACTTGGGGCTTCTTCAGACAGAGTTTCAATTTGTTTTGTTTTACTGTTTAATTCTGGTTGTGCTCCTTCCTTGAAAGGGCCGAGCTCCACATTTTGCATTTGCTGAACAACATGACAGCCTGTGAAGTGTGTGACAACTTGAGCTTGAGCAAAATGCAGTGGACATCCTAAATTACCGCTTCAGTTATATTTCTGAAGCCTTTTGAACAACTGAGATTTGATCCTTTCTAACTTGAGTTGAACCTTATGAATTGCAGATTACTATTATTTTTTGATCAGAACAGAAAAGGTTTTCATTTTCAGGCCTTGTACGTGTTATTTTAGCAGCTATTTCCTAATCTCTAGCTGTTGTAACCCCTTGGACTGTTTAATTGGGTGTTGCCAGGGAGTGCATGGAATTACTGCATTACCAATCACTGCACTATGTTACAAAGCTGAGTTCATCAGAGTGTCCAATTTTTTTCCTTGCTAAGTTTGTCCCTAAGGACTTCTCTTTAAATTTAACACTTGTCCTTGAGAGTGTGCATAGAACAGAAGCAGTAGAAAGGACCAGATGTAGTGCCATGGAGCTTCTTTGTTCTCCCCTTCGTGATAAAGCACAAAAATCCTACATAGTTTAACAAAACTCTGGTATCTGGTCCTAATTGCTGTAAGTAAAGCATGTGTGATCTAAATGTTAATCAGACTTCTGCATTTAATGAGGGAAAAAGCAGCTATTATATGAGAAATGTTCAGGAGCAGGAGCAGTTCGTGTTCCAATCAGGTGATTGTGTATTTGAATAGTATTTCCATTTAAATAGCTTTATCGCCCCGCTGATTCCTAAGCACTGAGTCAAAACAAAAACTAACAGCTAAATTGATATTATTACTAAGGAGGAATGAGTAATAGGCAGTAATTCCATACCTGCTGGGAATCCTCAGTGTGCTCATGGACTGTATAGGTGTGAGGGTCTGCACCAACTCTGTGGAACTGTTGTATTTACAGAGGAGAATCTCGGGGATCTAATTCCACCCTACTGAGTCCGTGTCACAATCCCGTTAAATTCTTCCTCTGCTTGTTTTCCCGTTGATGCCCATGAAATGCTTGGTAGTGCAGTGGGCTCCCTTCCCAGTTCCCAGGGTTTGGAGAAGCCAAGCCTTCCCAGCAGGCAGGTTGAAATCCACAGAGCTCCTGCAGGCCATGAGCTTGTTTCTCCAAATCCCCTTCACAGCCAGAGCCTTTCCCGGGACATCAGCAGGGCTCCATTGCTCTGGTCACCCATATCTCCTAATGCTCCTGAAAGGATTATTTCATAATCTTATCCTGTGGATGCAACAGCTGTAAGCCCAGATAAATGGCATTCCTCTAGGGAAAGCGAGTTGGGACTCGTTTTAAGTACATCCCAGTGGAATTGCATCATCTCTGATGTTAAATGGCATTTGGCTGGCTGGGATTGTGGTGGATTCAATGGAAGTGCCACCTTAGGATCCTAAGTGTTCTCTCTCTGTTTGTATAAAACAGGCTGGTGGAGGCTGAGTCTGAAACCAAGCCACAAGCCTGTGTGTATTTACAGGGTCACTGCCCTTCAAATAATGGCCTTTGGGAGAGTGCCATGAGAAGCACATTTTATTTTAGATCTGGCAATTCCTTTCCAGAACATGCAGCTGCCAGTCAACGTTTGATACAGATCCAATTAGACCTTAGGAATGTTCAGGACCTCTGGTTCTTTCAGGCTCTGCTTTGCAGCTCCCAGATGGTAAAAGCCAGCTGAGGTTATACCATGATCAGCATCCAGTCCTGCCTCCTGCACAGCCTGGGCCAGAGGATGTCACTCAGCAGCCTTTTCAGCAGGCTCAGTGCTCTGTGCTTGAACAAGAGCACTTCTTGCAGAAATACACCCAGGCTTCTGTGAAATGATGGGGAATCCAGCTGGTCCTGCCCATCAAAAATAAAAATCAGGGATAAAACCTGCTTTTCCCAGATGGGAGTTCCTACTGTGACACTGGGTCTAGTGGGTGGTGTCCCTGCCCACGTAGGTGGGTTGGAACTAGATTTCTATAAGTTCCTTCCAATCCAAACCATTCTGTGATCTGATCAGAAGATGTGATAGTGAAAGGGATCCACATCAGTGAGATTCAGAGCAGGTGAACTTTGATCCCTGTGCAGAGATTGGTCCTCACTTGCTTTAGTTGCTGAGGTATTTCACAGGATCTCTCATCACAGCTGCTTAAGAATCTGCTCACATTTTTGTACTTCTACTTGTTAATTCATTTTCTTTCCCTGCTCCCTCTGGGCCTGCTAAGCAGAGAACTCCTGTTTGTGTGATACTTTCTGTTCTTGATGTTTCTGCTCCAACCACCCTCTGCTTTCACAGAACCGTGTTCTTAAAAGTTCAGCCCCCCTGTGCATACTTACAAAGTAGTTGAACACTTACACCATGTTTTAGGTAGTTAATTAATAGTGGCTAAAGAGTAGGTATTTCTTCTTCAGGCTATTTCAGCTCTTCAGCAGAAGGGTAGCTTGCTTTTTAAAAAAACTTTTCTTGTTCTCTGGTCAAAAATCATAGAAGCTCTAAAGAAAAAGCATCTGTAGAATCCCAGATGCAGGTGGTGCTCTAAGAGGTGGAGTCATTTGCATGGGGAAAAGGTCTCCAAAGACATTAAATCCTGATTCAGTGTTTTCAACCAGTTTCTCCTACTTTCTAGTATGTGTAGAGCTATAGTAATTGTATGGCAAATAACAAACTTCATATGAAGGTTGGTTACTTAAGAAAAAAGATTGTGTTTGAAAATGTGGTTAAAGATGTCAAAGATGAAGAGAGTACAGCCAGGAATCAATCATAAATGCAGATATCAGTTCAGTGAGAAATAAGTACAGTGATAGGCAAATATCTATAGTGTTGGGCTATTTTTCCAACTGAATATTAGAATTTCACTTTGGGCTTGGTAGAGGGAAACATTTGGTTTAAATGTTACAACTTAACACCTGAAAATCAATTCTTATACACAACCTCTTTTAAAATGCTAAATGGGAAATATTTTCCTGACATCTATGAGAGCCACACTTTCAGCAGTAAAGATTGGAAATGTTTACTAGGAATTAAATCAATGGTGAAGTTTAGAGAACAGATCTGTTTGCAGGTTTGAGATCTGGGATGGATGCTTTGTTATTCTTCTGTTACTAATGATTGCACCACGAAAGAAAGAAATCGATCTGGGGGCCATACTGGGGAAGTGGAATAAAATGGCAGAATGCTTGGCAAAAAACAAACTTCACAGTACAAGAACCTGCAAAGATCCTTTGCACAAGAAGCAAAGAGCAAACAAAGTGTTTGCATGATGACACTGCAGAATTCCCCAGCTGGGGGCTTTCTGCAGCCCTAGCTCAGCTCATCCTTGGGAGCACTTGAAGGTTCCCCTCCAGTGTCAGGCTGAGCAAAAAAACTCCCAGACTGATTCAATAGTGCTGAATTGCATTTAGCTTTATGTTGAAGTTACAATTTTTGCATAGTTTTAATGAGCAGCAGCCCTGGGCCAGAAAACTTCAGGCTGGGATGCTTCTTGCTTGCTGCCCTAGTTTGTTTTCATGCCTCTCACCTGAGAGCACCGTCCTGGAGCGCATTAAACAGCAGGACTGGCATCCATCATGTGGAGTTTATCCTGTCATCTCTCCCCAGGAAGAGAAGTGTGAGCAATGGGGTGTTTTATTTTAATAGCATTGTTGTTTGGTTGATGGTGTTGTCGTGGAAGTCCCTCCTGAGGCAGAGCGAGTTGTTTTTTGGTTTTTAACACTTCGGTTGCTGTGTCCTGAAGTTGAGGCAGGGAGACTCGAGGCTTGGATGCTGCATCTGGAGTGGGTGGGTGTGAATTTCCTCCTAAGGTTTGCAGTTGATTCTACAGCCTTATGCTTGCCTTGGAGAACGTCTGCCTTCTGCTTGGGTGAGCTTTGGCTCGTGGTGCAGCGAGCTCCTGGAGGATGGCCCATGGCACGTGCAGTCTGCACAGTCATCCTGGAGAGCTCACAGAAAGGCTTCTCCCAGGGAGACACTGAGCCACAGGTGGATTTTGGTGTCACCCTGTTCTTCTGAGTCCTTCTAAGCCTTCTTCTGATGTTTACATTCTTGTAACGAACTTTTTCACGTGTTTTTCTCTAAACAATTATTGTTTTACATTCTTTTCTGGAGGATGAGAAATTTGATGGACTGCTGGTTTGTCAGAGTCATTGGAGAGGTGGCACTGCCACCCTCCAATCCACTGTCACTTTTGGAAATCTGTGAATGTTGGAGTCAGAATTAAACTCGCTCTCTTTTTTACCTTGGAGATTCCAGTGTCCACATCTTTCTATTTCATGTCCTAGAGTGACATTTGGTAGGCAGCCACCAGCCCAGCATTTTGCCTTCATCCCAGACTTCAGGGCAGTCTCTTAAATACCCTGGGCCAAGCTCCTGGCCTGCTGTGATAGGCAGGGACAAAGCTGTCAAAAGATGACAAAACCATTAGTATCTTTGGCCGGGTCATCATCTCACATTAGTGTCCTAAAAGAGCAGCTGGAGGGAGCCTTTTCCCGCAGAAATGTGAGAGCCTGTGGCCACGAGAGACCAAGTTCCTGACATTTTGTGTCAGGAACAGCCACTGACCCCTGGGTGTGGGAATAGCTGATTTTTTTCTCTGTGATGATCTATTCTCCAGAGCTTGGTCTAGATCCAGCTACATCGTCTCCATACCTCTGTTTATCTATCTAAAAACTGATTTTTATGTACGAATATACCACTGTTGATAGATCTTTCACTGTGTACATCTTTCTGTGCTGTGGAGCCATGGTCAAAGGGAACAGCATCACAAAAAGTTTAAAGTACTGTGGGGCTAAAAGGAAACTACTGGAGAGATATGCAGACACAGAAAGTGGAAAGGGCAGAGGACAGAAAGAAATGAAAGGTGGAGAAGAATCTAAGCACATCCTTTTTGGTTCATAGAAAGGCTGCCAGTGGTGGAATGCCTTGGGAATACTTAATTTCAAAGTTTATATTGCTTATCCAGAAAAATGAATGTATCTGGGTTTTATAGGATTAAGCAGTAAAGTTCATTGCTGCTCAATATGAAGTGGAGAGGAGGATTTCATGTGGGGGAAAAAGAAAAGAACATTAAATGTGAATTATTGAGCAAAAATCCCAGTTAGTTGGCATGATACTTGATCAGGAAGTGACTAGACACTTTCCTCTTATTAGTAAAATCACTCCATAAAGGTAAAATAAAAAGAACAAACTTTGAGATGTGAAAACAAGAGAAATAAGTTGTAAAAAATGTTTTCTTGCTGTTTCTAGACTGCTTGAAGATGATGAACACAGTAATAACACCAAGATTATTATTGGGCACAAAGTGAACTCTCACTCAGGCACAAAAGCTCCAGCCAACCCAAACGACTGGGTCAGTAGAAATTAAATCAGCAGCGAGCCCCAGATAATATCTGATGTGGGTTTGTGTCAGGATGGATGGTTTCTTTCTCGTTTCCTCGTTATGACTGATTGCAGTCACTGCAGAAATCAATAGTCTGGCCATGGCTGGGTGCTGAAATGGAGGAGGCAGAGAGGCAAAAGCACAAATGGAGGCTTCCCAAATCCCAGCCCCAGCCTTCCCAGGAGCACAGGGTCTTCTGCAGGGACTGAATAGAGATGCTGTAAAGCTCTCAGTGTTGCCTGCTCAGGCAGGCAGTTTATTTCATTGTATTCTCATGTCAGAATCCCAAAAGCTTCATCACAGCACTGGAGTTCATCCCTGGGCTTGGTTTGAAGTGTGTGCAAATCCATCTGGGTGGAGGGAAGAGCTCCTCAGAGAATCTTCAGCCCCAACCTTCCTGCAAAGTTCTCCTGGTGCTGTAGTGAACAAAGAACCAGATATTACAACTGCTGGGGAAAAAAGGCAACTAAAAGCTTTGAATCTGTTCTTCCCAGAGCAGTAACTGAAATAAGATAATTTTTTTGCTGTGTTTTTTTAGTAAACTTTTAAAATATGAATTTGGATCTACATATTTTAAAAGGCTATGTCAATAACTACATACTTGGTTTTATTTTATTATTTCATTGATCTCTAAGAATCCCAAAAGCTTCATCACAGCACTGGAGTTCATCCCTGGGCTTGGTTTGAAGTGTGTGCAAATCCATCTGGGTGGAGGGAAGAGCTCCTCGGAGAATCTTCAGCCCCAACCTTCCTGCAAAGTTCTCCTGGTGCTGTAGTGAACAAAGAACCAGATATTACAACTGCTGGGGAAAAAAGGCAACCAAAAGCCTTGAATCTGTTCTTCCCAGAGCAGTAACTGAAATGAAATAAAATTTTTGCCGTGTTTTTTTAAGTAAACTTTTAAAATACGAATTTGGATCTACATATTTAAAAAGGCTATGTCAATAACTATGTACTTTATTTTATTTTATTATTTCATTGATCTCTGCCTGGAGTTTGATCTGGTGTTTGTGAACAGCAGCAAAAATGTAATATTCATTTAATATTACTAAGTAAAACCCAGTCTAAATCAGGTGACTTATTGCATATTCCTTGATCACTAGCATATCATTTAATGGATTTTTAAATCTGGTTTTAGTTCAGAATTTGTGGATCTGCATATCCCTGAGTTTTATTGGCAGGGCTCACACATCCAGGGATCTTCCCCACCTGTTGCCCAGGTTTGTGTCCCAAGTCCTTGGAGAATTTTGGGCCATGTTTCCAACTCCTCCACACTTCAATATTCAACAACTTTTGGGGCGTGCTGGGTGTGCCTTAGGCTGAGGATCAGCAGAAGCTTAATTTGTTCCAAATGATTTTCCACTCTTTTTCCTATTGTTTATTATTTATTCTGCTATAATTTATTCACAAGATTAAGTGGGTAAACAACATCACAACTACTTCTAGCTACACAGTCCAGTGAGCATAATGATGCCAGCTTTAAATGCTGAGCAGTGCTGATTAGAGCTATTACACAAATATTCATTTGTTTGCTTTACCTTTACCACTTTGCTCACATACTTCACAAATTAGGGTATTATCCTTTCTTTTTCCCCTCCTTTACTGTTTTTACCATCAAATGAAGGTAATTTACCATTTTTCCGTTTGAATTGAAAAGTTAATTGAACTTAATGGCAACAGAAAAATCAATAATTTCCTACTGTTATTGATATAATGAGGCACATGTACGAGATCACCCAGTAAAGACATAAACTGCTTAAATGAAGAATTCAGCTCCACCTTGAACTATTTGAATGCTCTGTGTGGACAGTTAAGGGAAGATCCGTGTGTGTGGGGAAGGAACTGTAACTTCAGCACATTGAAGTTTTCATGGAATCATTTAGTTTAGGAAATTCCAACCACAACCCAGCACTGTCACATTCTCCACTAAACCGTGTCCCCAAGTGCCACTCCCACATTTTTCAACACTTCCAGAGATGGTGACTCCACTGCTTCCCTGGGCAGCCTGTTCCAATGCCTGACCACCTTTTCAGTGAATAATTTTCCCCTAATATCCGATATAAACCTCCCCTGGTGAGAGTTGAGGCTGTTTCCTCTCATCCTGTCACTTTTACCTGGGAGAAGAGACAAACCCCTACTGAGCTAGAGCCTCCTGTCAGGGACCTGTGGAGAGTGAGGAGGTCTTTGATTGTGACACAAACTGCACAGGCAGTGTTTTGTGGTGTTTAACATGCTCTGTTTTTCATGCCTGGTTTTATGAAGTAACAAGAATCCCACATTGAAAGGTGTTGGGGGTCAGAAATCATCTCGTGAGAAGCTTCCTCAGCTGCACAGCCCTGCCACTGAAAGGGAGAAATGGGAGCTGGTTTGAAATGGAAAACCCTGAGGTTTCTTCCCAAATTTAAAAATACAGATTTATTTGGAAACTGCCATTAGCTCCTGTCCTGGTTCTGGAAAAGGTTGAATGGTTCCTGGGAGAGTATATAGGAAATTCCAAACAAAACACTTCAAAACCTTTAAATCTGGATCAAAATCATTAAATCCCTAAATGACATAGGAGACATTAATGCCCTTAATTTAGGGATCAGTGTAGTAGAAAGAGAATGGCAAATATGAAATTAATGGCATTTAAATTACTGTTTCATTAGAGCACAACTTTGCCACAGTATTTTACTGAATTTAGGATACCCAGAGATCAATAGCAATTCCCTTTATTTAAGGCTCTGGGGATGTTTACTGTGTAATTTTTTTTGAAAGGTGTTGCTGTTTCTGAAAATGTTTTTGTGAAATATTAGTGAAATTAAATGCATTTTTAATTGCACTCTATAGTAGCATTTGAAACTTCTGAATTAATTTGTGTGATGAATGGATGTGGAGAATTCAGGATAGACAGTCTCTGCAGGATTTGCAGAATGGAAAAGTGGGACTGAAGTGAGCTCAACACTGTGTGCTAGGGGATGAAGAGGGGACAAAAGGGGCTGCTTTAGCTCCAAAAGTAAGGAAATAATAACTAAAAAATACAGGTTAAATTAGAAAAGTTGGGCATTTTTTAATTCTTCTCCCTTAAAATTTTGTTTGGTGCCTTGGTGATGCTTCATGCACACCATGGTGTCCACATTGCCTTCATTCCACCTGCCAAAACTTTTCTCCTTTGGCTTCTGGAGTCCTCCATCAGTGGGATGAGAGATACTACATCCCAATATATTTACATCTAGACTGTTCTGGAAAATAATCTCCATAAAGTAATCTAATTAACGCCCTCAGAGGCACCAAGGGAGGATGGCTGAGGGGAAACACTTTCGTTTAGGAGTCCCCTGGCTTTTGTTGGAAATTCTTGGAGGATTCCAAGCAGAATGAATAACTTTATGGAAGCTGCCTGTCCACAAAGCTGCATTTGCAGAAGGAAATGTTGAAATGAGCTGTTAAGAGTGGGAAATAATTTCCTGAAGGCTGTGTGCATCCACCTTAGGATGTGGGAAAGAGCGCCAAAAAAACTGGGGGTGTTTTCTGAGATTACAGCTGGGGTGCATCTTGTCCAGTTCTCCCCACAACATTTCAGGCTTACACTTATTGACATAAAAAACAAAAACAAAACAAAAACAAAGGCTGGTTGGAACAAACCCCTTATTTTTAGCACTATAAAAATTGTGGCTATTACCTTCCCAGCATCCTCTCAGCTAATGGCCTGAAACAGGACCAATATTTGATTTCTACTTGCTGTATTTACTTTATAAATAGATACTTCATGGGCTTCATTCTTTACTGAGATTGAATTAGTGGGTTAAATAGACAGAAATATTTCTTACTGTGGTGTACTGATCTCTTAGCATCTTGCACTGACCTGATAACAGGCTAGCAGGAGAGTAAACTTAATTATTTTTTAAGCTAGAGACTGACAATGGGGAACACTGACTATTTCTGAAACCAAGATCTTCTTTTCTGTCATTAAAAAGCCGGGGAAGTCTGAAAGGAGTGCGAGTTCAAGGCACATATCAGTGTGATTATTGAAGGGTTTTCAGAGAGTGGCTTATCACCTCCCCAGCTTATTTACCTGATAAACCAGAGCCTTATGCTTCAAAAGCCCCAGCTGCTCAGTCCCAGCGTGGTAGCCACCTCTCAGTGAGGATGAGCCCACTCTGATGGTGCTGCCAAGCAGGACCTCACCAAGGCCTTTTGATGCAATCTGCACTTCAAAACTACCCCTGCAAATTCTCAGTTTTAATAAAAGCAGGAACTGTTTGATGTGCAGGGGGGTTTTGCTTCCCTAGTTTTGCCCTTTGAACTTGATTTATTTGTGGGTGAAGGTGATGGAGAAGCTGAAAGGTGAGGGTCTGTGTTTTTGGGAGTGTTGGAGAGGATGCACAACCCATCCCTGAGAGCTGCTGATCTCTGCCAGGCACTGGGACACGAGATTAAGATCTAATTTCAGACGGCCTTTACCAACCCCGGTGTGAGCAGCAGTAACTTGCAAAAGCAATAAACAGCCTTTGCATTGGCATTTGCACCCAAAAGCTGCTGCTGTCCCTGGGAAGGTCCTGTGAGGGGTTCCTGCATCCCTGAGCATCCTTTGCCACCATTCCCTGCCTCTCCTGCCTGTCACCACAGGCCCCTGCTCCAATCTGCACATTAATCTTGATTCTAAACCATCCTGCAGACGCTGCATGCAAATGTACTGAGTGATTCAAATTGGTTTTCTCTGTTTGTAAATGTAGTGTTCTGTGACTGCTCAGGGGCACTTGGAACATATGCTCCTTGATATCTGACATTTTTCAGAATTCCAAGCAAGGGAGGCTGTTTGCAGCGTGGCCTGTTGTGCTGCTGGTGCTGCGTGAGAGCAGCTTCACATCCGTGAGGGAAAGGGTTTCTTTTGGGATGGGGACAAGCAGCAGGATGCAGGGTGTCTGTGAGTTAAGCAGCACAGCTCTACCCTAGTCCCAAAGACTCAGTTACAGCAGAAGGTTTTGTGAAAATTGCATTACTTATCTCCCTGTTTTAAATTGTCTCTGCAGAGCCTGGTTCTCCCTGGGCTGGTGATCCAGAGGGATGAACCTGAATGCTGCTCTCTGCCTCAGGCTGGGACCAAGGGCCCTGGGAAGGGCTGGGGAGCAGGAAGGGCACAGGAGAGTCTTTTTCTGCCCCTTTCCACACCAAACCCCACATTTTCCTGACCTCCACGTGCTCCTTGCTGCTCGTGGTGAGACGTCTCAGTCTCTCCTTGTGCAGTGATACTCGAAGGCCATTCGGTGGCTCAGGTCACTGCTCTGTAAGCAGGACAGGCAGAAATAGCTGAAACTCCTCCTGCTCTCACCTGGCTGTCCTGCCTGTCTGCTCCCAGCTGAGGCATCCCTGGAGTACCTGCAGGGCTGATGCTGGGCACGGTGGTGTTTTCACATCAGCCCTAATCGGCCCAGCTGCACACTGGGGAGAGGAGGAGTGGGTGCTGTGCTGTTTGAGCAGTTCACTGCAGGGGTGCTCCTCGTGGAAAACCAGCCTGGAATCGCCCAGCTTGCAAGGCAGCACTGTTTGGTTTCCCTGTCTGAGGCAGCTGAGGGTGCTGGAGGGCTCCTGCATCTCCTGTGGGGTTCCCAGGTGCAGCCCCACGTGGAGTGTGGGGTTTGCAGGCAGCAGCCCAGCTCAGTGGCCAAAAATCACTGTGGTGTGTCCAGTGAGAGGCTGTGGTGCTGCTGGGCTGGAGCACGGCTCCCCAGGCTCCAGACACTGCCCAGGGACTGCCAGGGCACACAGCCCTGTTCCTCGAGTGCCTGGTGCACCACAGGGCTGCAGGCACACACCTCAGCACTAATTCCTTCCTCTGGAAGGGAATAAGCACTCTAGCAGTTCGCTGGGATAATTAAAATTCATGTTATCCTCCACCAAGCTCAGACAATTCTCTGTTGTCAGCACCTCCAGAGGTCCTGGTTTAGCTCCTTCTGGTTCATTTAATGATGTAAGAGTGAGGAGGAGAGATATTCCTTTTATTGTTGATGTGTAAGGTTTAGAATTAAACGTCTCTGCTGGTTGCTGGGTACTTTCTGCTACTGCCAACCCCGTGAACTCTTTAAACATATGCTAATGAGCCTGACTGGCTCCCATTCCTTCTGTATAATCCATGAAGGAAGAAAAGTCAATCTTAGTCGTGCTTCCTAATGGCCCCTATACGTTGCAGTTAGCACAAAACCACTGTGAAGTGATGGAGATCTAGAGTTAAATGCATGAATTAAGCAGAACCCCTCTGACCACACTCCATTAGAAGAGAAACTGTCTCTAGGGAGACAAAACAAGATTTCTCTTTATATATACATTGTAAGAGTCACCCACTGATCCTCCAGGCTTTTTGAAACATTACTGGCACCCAAGTGATGTGGACAGAATATAATTTATCGATATTGCTACAACTTCCCACCCAAGATGTTGCTGGAATACTGATGTGCTACAGCATAATGAGGTTGTGAGGGAGTGTGTATGTTATCCATAGCACTGCTTTCTCTCCTGCACCTGACTCCTCTGATGGAAATGTGAAAGGAATTCTGTGTGTTTTACAGTCCATTATTGCTTTTTATTTTTAGCATTATTTTAAACACCTTGATGCAATTTTTCTGGCCAGCAGGTGTTTGTGTGTGATTTGCTCAGAAAATAGAGGGGGGGAAAGTTATGTGGTTATCCTGTGATGGATTAATGCAAAGGGATAACAGGGTTAAAACCTGGTGCAGTGGCATTGGGCTGGTGGGACACGAAACTTCTGCTCTTTCAAGGAGAATTTTTCCATCTGGAGCAGCAAGGAATAAGCAGTCCCTGCACAGGCTGTCCCCACTCCAGCACTGTGCAGCTGTTCCTGGCGAGGTTATGATTGATTACAGCAGCTTATGCAGTCAATGGGTAAAAATAAGAGACTAAGAGACCTCGTTTCCTGCTTCGTGATCCTGCAGCTCCATTCAAAACTCGGCTGCTGGGCTCAGCTTCTCACCTGAGGGGTTTGATAAGTACAGGGGCTTCTCTGCTGCCTTGACACAACCATCTGATCTCAGCTTTTAAAGCTAGTTTATTTCTCATTGTGTGTCTTTCTGTGCAAACAGATACCAGATAAGAACCTGGAACTACTATTTGCATGTAGAAATTGTGTGTTGTGGAATGGGGTTATAGAAATCTTGGGAGTTATTCGGATGATGTTTTCTTGGCATCCCTCCCTTGCATGAGCTTTCAAGAAAGGGTCTGCTATCACCTGTGCTGTTTGGTGCCAGTAGCAAAAACTCCAATGGCTCTTTGGAATGAAAAACTTCAACAAGTACAGAGAGAGTAACAGCAGAGAAAATTCACTTTTTCCAAGAAATGCAAGTGAGTTCGTTCTGTCACAATGATTAGGGCAGACACTTTTCTTACTGTCACTCTTTCAAATTCCCAGGAATGTTCTCAGAGGGTCCTCCCATTTCCCACAGGACATGTTAGGACATTCCAGCCCTTCCAATAAAGAAATATAAAAGAAATCTCTTAATCTGTAGTGAGAATTCTACTAGACATTGTTTGCCTTCTGTATTCCTAAGGATGAGGATGGTTTCTGCAGAACCATCACCCTAAGAGGGAACTTTGCAGATCCCACAGCTGGAACCTGCAGATGGTCACAGAGGAAGGATTTTTGTGTACCTCACTTTGGCTGCTCTCTCACTGTCACAAAACAGAACAAACACAATGAATGTGTTTGTTCTGCAAAGCCACAGGCTTTGCTTTAGCTCTGTAACATTGCCACATTTCTGGGTTTCTCTCTGATATTTGTTCTTCATGCCCTGCTCTCCCCCATGGTGTTTTGGTTCGATGCAAGGTCTTAATGGGAAAGGAATTGCTCAGGGAAATGTGGTGCCTGTCAGCTGTCTGATCACAGCTCCCCATAAATGGAATTAAACTGAGGCTCTGTCAGTGTAAAGGCTCCACGAAGAAGATTTGCTTCGTAAAATTCGTCTTGCATATCATGCCTCTCCTTGTGTGTAGTGCTCAGAAGCTCACTGCTCTGTTTCCATAATCTACCAAATAATAACAGTTAGCACTTACATCTGCAAATCAATACTCAGGCTCTTGCTCCTAACTGCAATGAAAGTTTTTGTGTGAAACAGTAACTTTCATGTCTATAAGATTGTTGCATTCTGTATTTCTGTCAGATTTGATGACAGTCACCTCCTGAAGCTTTAACAAAAGGCAGAAATTCCCCTGGTGCTTCTGGCAATTACACATTAGTCTTTGTGGAGGCAGAAGATTACTTGCTGATTCCTGTTTGCTGATTCCATTATGTATGTATGCTCTAGTACATAATGGCTTGTTAATCCCTTAAAACAGCATGGCTAGGAATATTCCTTCAAAACTGTATTTTGGTTCAATTAAAAAAAAAAACACCAACAAACCAGCCATCAAAAATGATGAATTCCATAGAGTCTCTTATAACCACTGGGGTTTTGAAGATGATCTCTATCAGGGAACTTATCATTATGGGAGCTGGGCTGTGTGTGATGTGGTGAACTGTTTTCTTTTGAAGATATTAATTTTCCTGCCACCGATTTGACGCAATGTGCTCGCAGTCAAGCCAGGCAAGAGTAATAGAGCTGATGAAGACAGCTTGGTGTGTTATTGTGCTCTAAACTAATTCTGTTAGGGTCCAGTCTCTCTCTTTCCCCAGATGAATTCCTGTTTTCCCTTGGCTGTGTTTGCAATCATGCAGCTGCAGGCTCAGCCAGAGCTCCATCCCCATGGAGAGCTGTGGGATGGTTTGGCCTTACTAAGGTCAGGTTTTACACCCTCTTTAAGGGATACTTCAGCCTTGCGTGAAAAAAATGCAGTGCTGTATGATGCCATGCTGTGTGAAATGGGATTAGGACCTGGAAAACAGAATGGCATAAAGGATTTGGCCCAGCCTTGCTTTGTGCTTTGGTGCAAACCTCGCCCTGCCCAGCTGCTGTTCCACCCTGCACTGCTCTGTGCAGCTCACAGGCCCACGCTTTGGAGCTACCTCGTGGAAAAATGAGCACAACAGTCACTGAGAAACCCTGCAAGTTCCCTTGGATGCCTTTTGTGTTCCTTGTAGCCAGGCCTGTCTCACATGGTGACAGCAGGGAGAGGTCACAGCCTTGCTGTGGGTCTGAGGGGAGGACAGGTCAGAACCCCTCTGCAATTCCCTCCCTGCTGCTGGGGTGTTGTCCCTAACAGCTTTAATAGACAGTCCTGTCCCTGCAGAGCTCATGATCCAATAGAAAAGATGGATACTGTGATGGAGGGTGTAACCACATCCATGGTGCAAAGAGATGGAGCACAAGGTCACAGAGGAAGTCCTGTGACAGGACCAGGAATTGAATTGCCTTCTCTGAGGTCTGCATCCAGTGCTTTAATCACAAAAACGTGCCTTCACCTTTGTGCTTTTCTGTTATTTAATCAGCTGAGGAGAAGAAAAATGCAAATTGATTTAATTAAAGGAGAGAGCAAATTTCTAATTTCAGGCTGGATTGTTCTATGGTTATGGAAATTTTGGGGAAAGGAGAGAGTAAGCATCTGTAATTTTTCTTTTCTTGACAGATGTATTTTCATTTACACAGCTGTGCAAAAATTATATATTTTGTGACACCTAATTTTAGCCTTGGAGCAGATCTGATGTTGGGTTACCAAGAGGTGTCATTTCCTGGCTTGCAGAATAATCCTCCTTCTGGCAAAAAATCAGTCCTGTTTCTTCCCACAGACATGGTTCCTTCCTTTTAAGTGTCTCTCAGAATTATTTTATACTCAATGAAGCAAATCCTCCAAAGGCTTCATTATTCTGATGGTAGCATCATCTGATTGAATATTTCAATCATAATGTCCTTTGGAGAATTTTAGCAGTTTCCACTTGGGATGTCGGAGGCTTGGATTTGTGTGTGTTCCTGAGGTTTTGAGGAACTGGTGTAGGAAATTGAGATAATTTCAGATGCACAGAGTTCATTGGGGAGGTTGATGGTAATGTTTGGCTGTTAACTGGAATACAGTAATTCATCCCTTTCTGAAAAAAAAAACAAACAAGCTTCTCTGAGCCCTGGTGAGTAAAGCATTTAGGTATATGCTTAGGTTTAAGCAGGTGAGTGTTGTCCAAGTGGATTCCTGCCATGTATTCAAAGGGCAGTAAAGTGTCACTTGTCAGATCCAGCTGCTGGGGACATCATGAGGACAGCCCACTATTCCCAACTCCATGAAAACCTGTAGTGTTTTCAGTGTGTGCTGCTGAGATTCTCCCCGTGAGCGCTGTCCTGTGATCCCCTCCTGTCAGCTCGGTTCTTTCCCCTCACATCCCCACCTTGCTGGCAAGCCTTGATACTTCTTCCTTGTTCATTGAAAAAAAAATTATTTTTCAACTACTCCAGAACGAAATCCAGGTTTGTTTTGTTGAGTTCTGTCAGGGACAGCAGTTTCAGGGCTTTCTGTAGGGCTGTGACAGCTCTTTGTACCTCATTGCTTCCTTCCCCTCCCCTCTCATCCCCTGGATGAAAGATTCTGGCACCCACCTTGGAAGGAGGAGCTCCTCGGGCTGACGTTGCCACCTCTGAATTGCTGAGGAATCCTTGGTGAGGGTGTTCTGCTTCTTTCAGCCTCACGTTAGGTTTTATGAACTTTAATGAACAGTATGTAATAAATTTGCTGAAGAAATTGGGTTAGCCTGTGATTAACATTCAGAGTGATGCAGATGAGTGTACCAATGATGGGAACATGTGCTCACATCACGATGAAATGCAGATGAGAGGCCCTGGAGCAAGCCCAAGGATGCGGGCCAGCACAGTTTCATCTCTGTCAGATTTAATTTGATCTCGAGTGCCACTGCTACCGGCCTGCAGGAGGAACCTCAAACCAGACCTCGACACAGCTCCAGTGCTCTGTTAGGGGCTATGAAAACATTGCTTTGCAACAAAGCTCCATATGTAGAAACCCGAGTCACTGTCTCTAAAAAACAGTATTTCTAGCAGTGGGGCAGAGCGGGGGAAGTGGTTGGGAGGTGCCTCTTGGTTTGGTTTGGCTTTTATAAACTTTCTGCACTGCTTTACTGAGCAGCCGTTTCAGTCAATTGAAACCCAGCTGAGCCCATCGTTGTATGACGGCGGCGTTGTGGGGAGCACAGAGAAAAATCCCCCCCGACCTCCCTTTTAAATGAAGTGCAAAGTAATGCTGGGAAGGGAAAGAATAAATCAATTTTAAGTGGTAATCTATGAAGTTGGACAGAAAATGATGAGAAATGAAGCAACTGGTCATAGGAAATTGACCTTGAAAATGGTGTTTATCTGGCGGCCGCAGTGGCAGAGCCCCGCTGCTGCTGTGGGCTGAGAGGGAATTTAAATCAGAGTTTCTTTGCTTTGAATCTCAGTTGGGTTTTGGGGGAGTTTCTTTCAGGACTGTGCTTTCTGACAGTTGTGCCAGTGGTGCAGCTCAGCAGCATCTGCCAGGCAGGATTTGTTCCTTTGTGGCAGCCTGGTGTTTTGCTCTGTTGCTTGAAAGGCTGCACCAGTTTGGGAGTGGTGGTTGTAGAAGAAGGGTCAGGAGAATCACTGTGGTTGTGTAACAGATACATATGTTAAGGACAGAGATGGTATTTTTACCTGGCTTTTAATTTCCATACAAATAAACTCATTAAAGCGAGCGAAAGGACAAATGAGTAATGCATGTCACCTCTGCTATTTTAAACTCTAACACCTACTTACAGCAGAAGGATGGCTATTGCAGTATTATACACATCTTATTTACAGTGAGGGGACAGCAGGATGTGGGAGGTGGAATATATTGAGTTTTCACTGAAACTCTAGCAGAAAACAATTGACAGAGTATTTCTGTGATCTTTGTCTTGTAGGGCAGGTGGTCAGGAGTCTGTCAGATTAAATAAATGCTTTTTGGACAATGTTTTTCTGCCTTTTTTGTGTACATCAGCTGTGTCCATAAGTGATCCTTATGCAAGTCATTGAGGTGGGTCACTTGGTGCTCTCTGCAGCTGCATGCTGGGTGTCTCAGGAATTCCCCAGTAAAACATGAAGGTACAAGTAGCCAGGTGCTAGACCTTGGAGAATGTATGGTCTTGGTGGCCAGAACAATAACCTGATATTAACCTATAAACTTTACTGAAATATCAGAAATCCTTGTGTCAGTTGTGGTATGAACCACACAGGTGGGCTCTCTGGTTTGCTCACCTGGTTCATGTCATCACTGACCTCTTTGCCAGATTCTCTCCCCGCAGAAGTCAGAGAGCAAACACAGGCAGGACATTTGTGGGAGAGGCCAGGACAAAACCCTGAAGTGCCCTGTACTGTGTCTTGTCATAGGCTTTGCTTCACACCTGAGCTCCTCAGAAGCCTGAGGCATTGCTCATATTGGCCATTAAATGAGGTGCTCCAGGCAATTCCTGCAAGGAGCATCTGGGGCAGCGTCCACCTGAGCTCTGGCACACAAAGGATCCTGTTCCTGCATGGGGACCTCGCTGGAGATGCTCCACTCCAAGGCCTTTCCTTGCCTGGGAGCATTCCCTGATCCATTCAGTCTGGGAGAGGGTCTGGGATGAGCATTGGGAGCAGGGAGGGAGCAGGAGAGGAGGGAGCCCCATTCCCAGCAGGAGTTTTGGATTTGGATTGATCAAGCACCAGCCATGTCAGGTTGGTGGTGTTATCCCAGTGCTTCTGCTCTGATGGGAAGCTGACAAATAATAAATCTGAGCAATATTTTCAGACTGTATGAAAATCAAGGATTTTGAGGCAAGCCTTCTCCAGATATTTAAAATTCAGCAAGCTTTTTTTGTCCTGGGTCTTGAGATGTTAATAACTTTGACTAATTGTCAACACCACCAATTACTATGACTGATACCTTATCATTTCCCACAATGAGCAATGCTAATTAAAATTGATTGTGCTGCTGTTCTGGCACAGCAGCAAGTTCCCTTTTCATTTTTTGTTTAAACATGAGCTTATTGTGCCTATTTGGTGAATTAAATAAGGAAAGCTCATTATTCTCATGTTTATTTTTGAGCAAGGGTTTTAAGCCACATTGGAAGCCTGTTACAAGTGTCAAAGAAATAGAGTTTGAATAAATTGTATTTTTTGGAGTACCAAAACATACACCTAATAATAATATTTAGCACTTATATACCACAGTGCTTTTTACATGATCACATTTCTGCACAAACGTAACCACTTCTATTATCTCCGTAAGGTGGGCAAACACTGTTATTGCTGTTTCACAGACACTGCAGCAGATATGCCAGAGCTTTGATTCCCTAATAGCAGAGCACTTCAAGCTATTCACTTCAATTAGGTTACAGATCCCTGTCTTGCAGCACTCCGAGCTGCCTGAGTTACAATTTGCAAGACTGGCATTGCTTGAATTTTATCCCAACTTGGCCTTTTATTTCTCACTTTTTTTTTTTTTTAAAGCACAATTATTTATTTCTCCTAAAGGTAGGATGAGGAACCTTTGCTGCTTGTCTGCCCAGTGCTGTAAATGTGGATTCTGCCTGTGCAGAGCCATGTAGGAGGGATGGGGCTGTGCAGCTTTGTGTCCTTCTGGTTGGAGTCTCTGTTTCATCAGCTGCATCTCCTGCTGTCAGGAGATCTCCTGTTCTTTACTGGGTAGGAGCTGCTTGCAGGGAGGAGAGATGGCTGAACAACAGCATGGAACTCTGAAACTCCCATTGTCTGTTTCCTGTTGTACTCTGAATTTAGCTGTGGCTGTACATGAAGTTTTCCATGGGGAACATTTATGGGCTATGTTATCCCTGGAAGATGTACCTGGGTTTTTTGACTGTTCTGCTGGTATCTGCTCCTTAAGTGGCCAATTGCAGTTAATAGCACAAGTCTGTGACCTTATCCCACTGGAGATTGATTTAATCTGAACAATTTATTCTTTCCGTGATCAATATGAAACGAGTTTATATGTAATGGATATAGATGCATGGAATTGCTTGAGATATTCCTTACTTCCTTCTACTTAGTCCATAAAATGAGTTGACGATTTCATGGTAGTTATTAAAAAAAAAAAAGTCTTTAAAACAATTCTGCATGTTGCACTTTTCATAAACAAGATCTCCCTTAGGCTTTGACAGAAAGGGTCAAAAAAGCCCATGCTTTTTAGAGTGTGTCAATAAAAAAAAATATTTCATATTTATTGGGAAAAAACTGAAAAACCTGGCATGTGAAACCAAGATTAAAATATTTATATTACAGAAACATCACCAGCCAAAATCGTATCTGAAAAGTAAATATTTCAGTCCTGAACACTATTTTTTGGTTATTTACAGCTACATGGCTTTCCTTTGAGCATTGTTTTTTTCTGATCCTGACAGGAGCCCTGGAAATCTGTAGAGCTGTTTATGCCACGGTGCCACCAGTGATCCCAGTGCTCCTTGCTGGGAACAAGGGGACCTGGCCAGCAAGGCCTTGTCCCTTACAGTGACCAGGTTGATTTGTTTGTGTGGGGAAAATGCTGGAGAAGTGAAAAGTGTCACCCAGTGGGAGCATGGGGTTTGTTTGGTGACACCGAGGGCACCCTTAGCAGGGGAAGCTGTGAAATGCTCAGTGCCAGGAGTGTCTCCCTGGAGCACAGCAGATCTAATTCTCCTCTCATCTCTGCTGATGTCTCTCCATGGACTAGGCTGAAGCTGCTCGTGGTTTCTGCTGTACAAAATCAGAGGAATCATGGCTGGATGGCTCCCTTGGCGTAACCAGCTGCATGTGGAGAAAGAAGTTTTTTTTGCTTTCTTCTCTAGTTTCAGATGTCCCCTGGAGTTTCATTGTGAAAAGTCAGTTATGAAAATTGAGAGTGTGAAGGGGGGGAATGTGTCATTTGGGTTGTGATTTGCTGTTAATTAAAGTTTAGTGTGACACATCCTTTATGTCTGGGGATTCCTGAGTCTCATCTCAGTGGCCTGGGTAGAACAGAGGAGCATCTCCATCGAGATCAATGCTCATTATTATTTTCCTCATTATCATCATGATCCTCATCAGTATTTGTTCTACAACACTGGCTGTGGAACAGAAGCACCGGCAGAGATGACCTTCGCTCCTGTTCAAAACCTTTCATTTTTAACAGATAAGAGACGCAGGGGCTGGGGACAGGAAAGTGACAGTGAACTGACAGAATTAGACCCAGCTACTCAGAAGTCAAAATCAGCCATCTCAAGCACAAACATTTGATGGTCTGACCACCTTGTTTTGTTGGCTGACCTCTTGTAAAATCTGCAAAAAGGACCACAGGAAAAGATGTATCCCTTCAAGTTAGGGACTTGGACCTTTCAGCTTAAAATGTTGAAAATCAGTTCTTTTGGAAGGTCTGGGACAGAAAAGACTTGCCAATTGATAGCTCATTGCTTCTGGTTTGAGATGGAGGAGGAGGTGTGTGATTTCTGTGAGTCATCTTCTGACAAGCAGCTGATAATCCCCCAAGCATCCCTCAGTGCTGGTGGTTTTCCTTTTTGCTGATGCAAAGTCATCTGGGGGTCAGGGAGTGGATGGCATTGTTAAGGCTCTCACATGGAAATACAATCAGGCTGGACTTGAGGAAAATGATTTTGATTTATTTCCACTTAAAAGCAGAGTAGGATAGTGAGAAAAAAAGACAAAAACTAATACACTTCCTTCTACTTCTTCTCAGACCCAAGTCCAGTTTTTCATGCCCAACTCCTCTGCCTCCTCCAGCAATGCAGGATGTTTGGGAATGGGGGATTGTGGTCAGGCCATAAGAGACAAGCTCTCCATGGGAGTCATGTTAGGTTGAAAGTGGTTTTGTTAATATTTTTTTGTCTAAATGCTTATGTAAGGGTTTTGCTGTTTTTCAGAATATCCAAGTACAAATAGATTTGTTTCATAAAAGAGAGGACAGTGCCAATTTATTACAGAAAACAAACATACCCCTATTTTTTTTTCTGAAGAAAAGAAGGTTGTATGGCAAGTTATAGAATTAATGCATCACTAAAAAAAAATAAAAATTTCTTCCTCCCCTTCCTCTTTAAGTGTTGAGGATCTGTTCAGCTTCACCCCAATCCTCATTTTTGCTGCATTAGTGGGTGCTCTGCAGTTCAAGCCCTGCACATCTCTGTGTGCTCTGGAGGCTGCTCCAGGATCCTGGTTTGGGGGGACATTTTGGTTACACCAAAGTGTTTCACACATCAGCTTCAGGAGGTGAAACCGTGTCCTGTTGACATATTTGCTGTGTGTAAGAAGAGAACTGGGGACCCAGAGGAGGTGCCAAGCTGCTCCCTGTGTGTGAGCACTGTAACCTGAGCAGCTCTTGGCACCCAGAGCTGGGTGTTGGGGTGGCTGTGGAGGGTGATTTTCCCCATTTGCACAGCACAGTTAATAAGCACGGTCCCTCCAGAATCAGCAGCTCATCAGAACCGATCAGGAACAGCCTCTGCTGACCAGAATTATGGGAAAGCTCTGTTTGGTGCATGACAAATAGCAGGGTGTTGCATATTTTTCATTGTTAGCTCTGAATCCATACAATTAGTGGTGAAAAGAAAATAATATTTATTTATCTGTGAAGTCTAATGATAAAATAATAGCCAAGGAAAGTATTGATCCCTCCCTTGACCACTCTCTCCAGTGAAAGGTGTGGAAGGAGGGGTTGGAACTGAATAATTTTTAAGGTTCCTTCCAACATAAACCATTCTGTGATTCTATGATAAAGTAGGAATTTTCATTTTTCCACCAGTTTGCATGTAGCAGTTGGCAGTACATCCTGTATGAACATAAACTTCACCATCCTGTTCTCTTCCCTTCCTTCCACCAAAACTCACCTCTTTTTTCCCTTCCCGTGGGTGATGAGGAATGTGTGTGCTGGATGGATAGAAAGGACAAAGTGCCTTCTAGTGACACCAGGAAGAAAATGATCCGGGGAGTTACAGACCACTAAGCCTTTCATTTGTACCTCGTAAACTGGTTCAAATGATAAGAAAAAAAGAAAACATTTGGGAGACGCTGATAAGATCAGGCTTATCCAGTAGAAAGGTAGTGTAGGATATGGCTGGAAGTGATAGGGAAAGCCTAGGCTTGATGACCCAGCAGGTCACTTACAGTCTTTCTCTCTTAATCTCTTGGAAGTCTTTGAACTTGTCAATAGGAAAGGAAGAGAGAGGAACTGGTTTATCTCATTTATTTACAATGCTGAAAGGTCTTTGCAAGGCCCCTTGTAGAAAACAGTCGGAAAGACAAGGTGGGTGGATGAAAGGGAAAAGTAGAGTCAGGAATCAAAACCTGAAGATTAGGAGTAACTGGGGAATTTTCACCTCGCAGAGGGTTAAACCAGGGGTTCCTTGTGTGTTCCTAAATCCCGTAGGTCTTTGGTTTGGGATGGAGAAGAGAGGGAAGGATAGCCAGATCTGGGGTAGCAAAAAGCCTCTGAGGTCAGTCAGCTCCAGAGAAGGCAGTGAGGGAGGACAGAACAATTTAAACAGTAAATACATGACATAACCTCCAAAAAATATGCTATGCTAATGAGTGGCTTTTGCCCACCCTGTGGTTTCACTCAAACTCAGTTTGAGTTTGATGTGGTCAAACCAGAAGCCAAAGTCTGGTTCTGCAGCCCATGTAGGAGGAGATCTTGGTGGGGCTGCTGATGGGGAGGAGGTGCTTTTTCCCTGGTCACCTCCCCAGCAGGGCCTGCAGTGCAGGACCAGCTGTGCTTTTTCAGGAGCACAGAAGGGTTGGACAAACACGAACACAGTGTTATCTAAAAGGCCAGCAATGGAACTCAGCGTCAGAGCAGTCTCATTATTGAAGGAGCCCAAATCAAGAGGCTTCATGTAGCATTACTGGGATTTAAGTTAATTTTTTTCCTTCCGTTTAAACTCTGCATTTGTTTCTTTTCAACAGCCATGTCTGTCTCTCTGTCCTAAACAGAGATTTTGAGTAAGGGTTAAACAAACATAATTTGTTTGCATTCCCTGCTGCTCTGTCACAGCTGACTGTGTTCCCTGCACCACTGATTTAAAAGACAGCCCCACCTCTTAATTGATGGAGCCTCCTGCCTCCCTTCCATTCCTTCCCATCCCTCTGCCTTTCCCCACCATTTTTAAGGCAGAAAAACCACTGGATGTCCCTTTGAATTCCAGGGGCTGAAGTCCTGGATGCTGCTAATGAGCAGCGAGAGACTTTTAAGGAACTGAAACATTGCATTGTTATGATTTGGGAAACAAAAGCTGAATTAGAACTGTAACACTTAACTATGGCATCCCACTTTATTTTCCTCTAATGCAGGCTAAGCTGCCTTACAGCAATCTTTTAAATGTAATGATTGAGACTATTATAGGAAATACTATACAAAGCAACGTGGTTTTTTTTGCAGCCTAAATAATAAGTAGGGCAAGGTTTTAAATGAGGCTAGAGTAATGAATGCTGTACAATAATTTTGATGATAAATTTCCCCGGAGGATAAAGTGGAAGAACAGAAGCAGGCTGTATTTAATCATGCAAAGTTAAAGGAATGCAGACCAACAAATATTTATAGAAATGTACGGATTTTCTAACCTTTTCTGAGATATTCTTGCCCCTTTCACCTGGGAGACTTCGCAGAAGTTCAGGTCTTTCAGTGTGTAATAATTAGGAGGAGGAATTGATCACATAAGGTCAAGTGTTTCTTTGATGTAGAGCACAGAAATTCATGCTTCCTTGTATACTGGAGGACTCAAACAATGAGACATTTGTTTTTCACAGCTCTTTCATTCATCGGAGTGTCTGAAAAGCCTGCTTTGAGCACATACACGGCATAGGATGACACATTCTGCAGCTGCCCTTCACCTACTACTGACCCAAGGAGCTGTGTCCCCACCAGAGCAGGGCAAAATCTCTGCTCCATCACCAGGCACAGATCCACAAAGGCCTTCCATCCTCCTCCAAGGTGCTGCTCCTCAGCTCTGGCTTCTTCTGTTTGTCTTGAGGACAAAAGCATGGCTTCAGAAGCCAAGGGACACTAAAAAAAGTCGCTGCTGACACCTGGCTTGGCACGTTCCTAATTGTTCTGCATGGATGCACTTGTGGAAGGGTTGGACAATCACTCCATAAAGTCAGATAATCACTCCATAAGGTTGGGTTGCTTTGTGGTTTGTTTTTTGTTAATAACTGTTAAAGTAGGGTGTTTCAGTGGAACTTCAGCACAACCTCCATAGCATCCACTCAGCAGAGGCAAAAACCCGAGGGTTTCTGTTCTGCTGATCAATACTTACAGCATCTATTGATTTCCAATTTAGGTGTTAACTTTTTAGCTCTTAGAAGTGCTCTTGATATCAATTTTCACCTTGCCTGGTGTTCATTACATGCTGAACGTTGTGGCAGTGAGTGAGCTCGGATCCCATCTGGAGGGACGATTAATCCCAGCCACTTCAGGACTGCAAAGATTTACTCGCCTTGCGCAAGCATCGTGGTAGCACGAAAAATCTGTGTTTAAGGCAGTGACCTGAGAAATGGTTTCACTCCAGCCCGGCACTTTCTCCTCTACTTTCTCAGCCTGTGTAGTCATCTCTGAAATCATAGAATAAGCTAATAAATAGTGCTGTTTATTATGTTCGTGTTGTTTCGGCGTAATAATTCACAGCCAAAGAGCCCGGGGTGGCGGGCTCAGGTTGCTGGGTGGCTGGGTTTTGTTTAAGCAATAAGACACACATGATAAGCAGCGTGTCCCTGGGTGATTGTGCCTCCTGTAGTGTTAGGAGGCACAAGGTCAAAAGGCTCAGTGACTTTAACTACCTGAGAAGTGCCGCGTAATCCCCTGCAAATAGGCTGTCTACAATGTCTTATTGCTGTATCAGAGAGGGAATTATTTCTTTTTAAAGGCAGCCACATGAATTCCCTCTATAATTGGCACAGGGCTGACATCACTGGCTGCCAATCAGAAATCCGCTTTGTCTTGGATTTTAACACCTTAATTTCAAGTCGGGGTCATCTGAACAAATGGATTTTGTTAAAATGATGTTTTGTCCTCTCTGTGCTCTGAGTCCCATCCGCCTGTTCCGTGCTCTGTGTGTGCCTGCGTTGTGAATTGCTCTGCAGTGGCTTTTGTGTCACTTTTGTCATCACCAGGCACAAAACAGGGACTGCAAAGTCCTTGAGTTGGTGACATGGGAGCCATGGCCTGGCTTGTGGTGCCTTGGACATTATTTAGGCTCAGAAACTCCAGGGAGGGAGGGGAGGGCAGACAGCCAGGTGTGCACCTCGGGATGCAGGCTGAGATCTCAAAATAACTGTGTAGCCATCAAATTCTTTCAGCCCGTGCTGTCCTTTCCTTTTTATTGGCAAAGATAACCCCAAAATAATAAAATCATCTGGATTTGCAGTTACTGTTGGTAAAATAAGCACACCTAGGTCAGAGCTTTACCAGCCTGAGCAGGTGAGAAGCAGGCTGTCTATCCCAGTGATATTGAGGGGACCACAGGGAGCTGCTGCCCTTTTTGGAAGGTGGGATGAGGGATCCCAGATGGGAAGATTTCCCCCTTGTTTCTCCCCACTTTATGCCCCAGAAGAAGCAAAGATAAAGGCAGAGCCCACAGGAATTTCTCTGCATCCCCTTGAGCTGGTTTCACTGTCTTCCATCCAGCAGCTGCTCCTTCAGCAGGGGAGAGGAAATCCTGTAGTTCACCCCAGAGAATGCTTTTCCTTTGGGAAAATGGGAATAGATGCCAGAGGTCGCAACTTCTCTGTCTCAGTCTGTCAGTGGGTGGGACAAGGGCATCTCTGGGGGAAATCTGTGAAATCCACAGTCGAGGAAATGCTGTGGAAGTTGCTGCTCAGCTGCACTGGAACTTAGGGACAAAGCGAGAGGAACCCTCACCCTGTTAGAGGGCAAAAATTTGACAAATAGTTTCAAAGGCTTAAAATAAATCTATCTTCATAACCTGACTGCTGTGCTTTTTTCCTTAGGTATGTTATAGAGGTAATGATACTTCTACAGTGAACTCAATTAACCTTCTGCAGCCTCCCGTGTGACAGGGAATCCTAAATCTTCTGTTTTATGAGTGCATGTGCAAAATTTGAAGCTACTCTGAACTTAGCATTAATAAATGCCCTTTTCTAATTGGTGCCCATTTGTTTGTTTTCTTTTCCAGTGAGAAAGACATGGTGGCTGTGAATGGAATGTAGTGTTCATGGTTGGAAAGAGATTTCCACACAGGAGAGAGGTATTGTTACTGTTATTATTATTATTAAGAATGGAGATTTCCACACAGGAGAGAGGTATTGTTACTGTTATTATTATTATTATTTTTAAGAATCTGCTTCTTGTGTGTGGGTACCTTTGGAGTTTCCATTGTTCAGTGATGTTTTAAGGTGATCTTCAAGACTTTATCATTGGTTCTCTGCATTGTTTTGCATAAATGGACAATGAGAATGATTTGATTCTCCTCTGTCTGATACCCAGTGCATTTTGAGTGTCCTCTAGAAGCGCTGTGGAAAAAGGGATGGGGTGAAAAACCTGTGTATTTAGGGTGAAAAATCTGTGCATTTAGGCTTCCCCAGCCCAGTTTTCCTACAAAACTCCTGCTCTGTGATACATCCTGGTAGGTGCACCCTGCATCAGGAGACTCAGTAGTGTTTGCTCCTGCCTGACTCCTGAGATCTTTGCATGAACACATTCTGTGCAGAGCAAAATGTTTCATCTGGGAGGGAGGATGTCAGCGATAAATGAGAAAACAAGAGAAATGGATGATGGTCCATAATGCAAACCCTATAATATAATCATTGTTGTTTGATAAAAGAGACACTTGGAGCAACTCTCCGTGCCCTGCTAGGTATGTCTGGATTTATTATTCAAAAAGACACAATCAAATCTCTTCATTCTGTTGACAAATGGGAGCTATTCAATTCTGTATCTGCCTCTTATTTATAGCATATAGAGGGGTGATTTATATGCTGGCTGCAGATCTTCCAAAACAGTTTTAATTAGCAGCATTGGCTATTAGAATGAGAGTCCTGTAACTTCCCTGTCATACACATCGCCTTAACGTTGAACAGAAATCTTACTCTTTGCCAGGCAACGTTTCTCTTATTTTTTTGGTGATGCCAGAAAGAAAATGCACGTGTGCTTTAGGAGCTCAGAGGTTGAATTGCTGCTGAGGAGCAGGCAGGGGAGGGTGAGGAAGAAATTGCCATTTATTGGTGAGCCTCGGGAGGTCAGGGCAGTCCTTGGGGCGTTGGCACCATCAGTGACTTGGGGTTTGAGGACAAAGTAAGCACCAAACACACCAAGGCCAGCTCGGGCTGGGAGCACTGGCATTCTGGGATTCTGCTCTGCCTTTCTGTGCTTGGAGGAGGATGGATCTGAGCTCTCACCTCACCATGTCCCGTGTTTGGAGAGCTGATCCCTCCTCTCGGTGCATCCTGCGGCCGGAGCGCGCACCGATGTTTTTGCTGGGAGCGTTGTCAGAAGATGTAAGCAAGCATTCCAGCATTCCCTCAGCTGTTCCCTGCTCCTCAGAGCTGCCCTGGCTCGTGGGCTAATTGGTACCCCTGAGGTTCAGAGCAGAGGCAGGCACGGCACGGGGGGCAGCTCGGCAAAGGCACCGGTTTGAGTCTCTATTATTTTCACGCATCTGATAGGAATGTGATCCCTTTGAGACCTCAGCCTATCTGTCAAACCTGAGACCAGCCAACAGGTTCAAAAGTTATTTGGGGAAGCAATGAGTGACAGAACAATTGCACAGCTCTTGTTTTTTTCCTGAGAAACCAGGCTAGAAAAGCGCAGGAAACATAAAGAGTATTTTTTGTGCTTTATGCGGTGTGTGTAGCATGCAGAATGCTCTGTTGTTATGCTTCCACTGATCTTTTTTTGACATAAGCAATGCAGTCATTCTGTCTTTGCATCAAATGAGTCTTTGTACTGCTTGTCACCAGCTCACAGTGTCTCTGTCTGTGTGTAAACTCGGTGTTTGCTACATCCCCCTGTCACAACTGTGCTGCTGTCTGCAGCTGGGTGGTTCTGCTCTGGCTCTGGGTGCTTTACAGTGATGCTCTTTTGGTGATATTTACTCTGGAGAGTAAGAAAACCTTAGGAAAACTGAAGTTTGAGGTTGAAAATAACATGAAAAGAGAGGACATGAGCACTGGACCTGATGATCACAGAGCTTTGGTGTCTTTGCCTCCTCTCTTGGAGGAGGTCAAGGAAAGAAGGCACAACTGAGAGAGAAGATCGGATGAAGTTCATCACTGCTCTGCCTACACTGTATGTTTTTGGTGTTTGGGAGACTGATGGGAAAATGGGGAGATAGAAAAAAAATCCTGCTACAAGCAAGCCTGAAATTAATGTGGTCAGAAAGAAGGAATGGAAATGATTCCTGCAGTTTGCAATGGGGAGGTGATGGGCTCTGCAGCAAGGCATCCACGGGTAATTCACAAATCTGGGGAAATACTCACAGTTCTTGGACTGAATACAAGTCAGATTTTATTTTTTTTTAATCTACAGAAATTGTGTGTAGGTATTTTATTTCATTTTCTGGGCATGTTGATAAAGCACACTAGTTAAGGAAGCTTTCAAATTATTAACATCTTCTGCCTTGTCTTTGAGCCAAGTGAACAGTATTTGGTGAGCTGTCTTTGGGCATTACACTAAGTGCTTTTCCACTGCAATTCTAATAGAGTGTAGGGCTGAATTTGATAGTCTTACCTATTAGTGATTAGAGAGTGAAGGGCTTTCAGTGTGTCTGTACTGCAGAGTTTGCTTTGATTGATAAATTGGGCATTATGCATTTCATAATTTTTTAATTTTGCCTTGAAGTAATGAGATTCCCTCTTCAAATTCCTCTTTTCACTAACATTTTGAAAACATTTTGGAGGTATGAATGGAGAAGGAAAAGAAAGAGAACAGTTTTAGTCATAAACACTTAAATTGTGCATTTTTCAGTGGCACAGGCTGAACTCTGCTGGAGAAAGGTACTTCTAAATTACCCAAATATTAATACTGTAATTATTGAGCATGGATAACAGTTATGAATTTTTTATGGATCAGTCAGGGTAGCAAAATCATGGCTGCCTTATAGAGAAAGGTATGATGGGAATGTGCAGGAAGATGATTTTCACATTTTCATAGGGTTTTTCATAGGGAAAGTGCACTCAGGGAATATCCCACTACCCAGTGACTCCAACAGGAACTCCAGCAGTGCTCACTGTTAGGATATATATTTATTTTTCTGAATCTGGGGCTGCTCTGGCAAGAGCTCCTGCCCCATTCCTCTCCAGTTCTTGAGATTAACCCACAGCTGCTCCTCTATCAGTTTTCCAGTTTGTACCTCCCCAGCTTCTTGCCTTTTCTTCTGGCACATCTGTTTTCTCCAGACAAACCCAGTTCTGTTTTACTTAGCTTTTTTTTAGAGAAGGGCTGTAATATATTTGAAGTGTCTGCCATTAACTTTTGAGATTCAGTGACCTTTGTTAATCGGGAAGGAGGTTTTTTTGAGGTCTACAGGAAGAATTAATCATATGTAAACTGTTTGCTTTAAAAAGTCTCTTACCAAATGTGGGATTTCCCAGGTAGCTTTCAAAAGGTCAGAGGCTGGAGGCAGCAGCTGGAGAGCACTGCAGGAGGACAAACCCTCTCAGAGCATGTTCAGAATTAGGGAGAGACCTGTGCCAATACATGGCACTGGGGAGAACCCATTGTGTTTGAGAAGCTGGACTCGGGCCAGAAATTTGGAGTACCTGAGGAAGCAGCACACAGAGTGGCACTGTGCTGTTGCACCGTGCTGACATTTGCCTGCATTATTCTCCTATTTCAAAAGCAAGTTTTTGTGCTTCCAACAAAATGTTCCTTGGCCCTACAAGACTGGAAGCGATTTTTGGGTGAAAGAAACCATGAGAATTTTGGATAAGTTTCCAGTCAGCTGCTGGTGCAGTCCCTTCTCCCAGGCATGCAGGGAGCTGGAGTCTCCAAAGGAGAAGTTTGCCTCGTGGGCCCTGTTTCTGCCAGCTCTTGGTGTGGCAGTTCCTGGTCCATGGCTCCAGAGCTGCCCATGCAGACTCCCAAAAAGCAGAGAGGCTTTTCCCCACAGGGGGTTTTCTGTCCTGGATTAAGACATTTGATAAAGACCAGCTTGAGGGATTTCACAGTGTAGCAAGCCCCTCTCTCCTCCAGCCTCTGCAGCAGTGATTGTGTGTCCTTCTAGCTCTGGGTTAGAAATGAGTTGATGGAGAACAGTGCAGCTGTCAAAAGAGAGGGACAGTCAGTGTCATCAATGCCCTCAAGGCTGCAGAGCCTTGGTGTGCAGGGTCCTTGCAAAGGAAGATTCTTTCTCTGAATTTTAGAGAATTCTGCCAAATCCTTTAATGTGGTTTTAATGTGTTTTGCTGTACTCAGTAGTGGTTTTTACCTGCTGTGTCTCAGTGAAGCTGACTTTGGAAGATGTCTCACAAATTAGGTGCAGTGCAGTGAGTGTTTGGTTTTCTACATGCAGCTCTGTTGTTCACCCCTCTTTACTCCTGCAGATGATGCAGTGGAGCCTGTTCTGAACTTGCTTTCAAGGTTTTATCAAGTCTTGGTGAATAATTGCATTTGTTGTTAGAGGGAAGCCCATCTGGAGGGTTGCACTCACAGAAGCACACCTTTGTGACAGAAATGGGAGTTTTCCAGGCTTCTTTGCCCCTACAGGGGAAGCACACAGGTGAAGGGAGGGAGATGCCATCCCACCAGCCACCAATTTGCAGTGTGTGCTGTTTCCCAGGGATGGATTCAGGGCCTGATCCCAGCCACTCTTCAGAGAGACCTCACTGCAGGATGGCTCAGAGCCCAGGGGCTTCTCCAGCTCATCCTGCAGCAGCGGAGTGTGGGCATTGCTCTTTCTCCCAGTGATTAAAGGACAGAGCTTCCTCTTCAAAGAGTTCATTCCCCAAAACCATTAATGGAAAAGTTATGTGCTAGAAACATTTCCACCCAATCCAGAATGCACAGGAAGTCTGGATATGAATGATTTAAAGACTATGGGAAAGCATAAAGATGTTAAGGTGAATTTACTACTTTGTTCAGCACATAGATTGTGTGAGGGGTCTGGAGTATGAATTAAAGAAAGGTTCCAGCCATGAGATATTACAGTTTAATTCAGACATTAGTACAGCCAGGGAGAAGACAGTAATGTATTGCACATCTAAATAGGATTTCCATACTGGATTGCACCTGTGATCTATATGGACAGTGCTGCCTCTGTCAGGAGGAATAATGTGATGGGGATAATAGGCAGCTGTGGAAGGCTTTACCTGGAGCAAGCTCTGCTGCTAATAGCTGGCTCATATCCCAACCTAACCGTGAGAGTTCATTGTTACAATGTCCTGCTGGATGTGAGGGAGGATGTTCTCCTGACCTTCAGCAGCCTCAAGGCATTAATGAATCACTCACATCTGCCCCTTGTTCATGTCAACCAGCAGCACGTTCTGTGGGACAATGTGTTTAAAAACAAAGGGAATTGTTCTTTTAAAGGCAATTTGAAATATGGTGTTGTCAGTCAGCTGCTGCCACACGTTTGTTCTGAGGAGGTGGGACACTACAGAGCCCACGTTACCTTCATTAATTTACTCATTATTCAAATAGACCAATGCCCCATCACTTTTTATTTATCCCTTCTCTAATTGAAGATGGTACCAGTTTTCCTTGCCTCTAAAAATATTTGCAGATGGAACCTAGACTTTTTATCTGGTTTGTTCCTTTTTGAGGTCAGGTGTGCTAGTTTCAGTCAAGGCTGGATAAACTTTTAAAGCATCATTTCTTGTTCTGGTTTCTCTAGATCTTTGCTTTTGGCCACTTCTGTTTACAGACCTGTGACTTTCCTGGAGCTTTTAGTTCTCTTAGAAAACCTGGAGAAAACAGAGGTGGCCAAGAGACAGCACTGTGCCTGTGCCATGTGTGTGCTACAAGAGTTGCTTCAGCCCTCTGGAGGCTTTCTTCCTCCTGATTTTTTTTTAATCTTTTTTTCCCCCAGTTTAAGCATTTCCAGCAATGGCTTTGATGTAATCCCAGAGCTCTGTATCTTCCCATTTTTTGGCTGAGGAGGCTTTGCAGTGTGTGTTGCAGGGGCCATCCACCCAGGGTCTATTGCACATGAGCAGCTCTGCCAGGTGTTTGCTGCTCTCTACAAACGGCGTTCCCGGAGCCGTGCCGTGAGAACAGATGGGCTGGGGAAGTACCTTGCTCTCAGTGGGTCTGGAGAATGAACTCATTATCCAGCCAGTGGCCTGTCACACCAGCCTCATTTACCAGTGGCTGGTGTAGAAAACAAACCCTGGAAAACAGAGCCTGGCGGGGCGGGAGCGTGGCTGCGCCAGTTGCGGCGGTGCTGCTCGGCGAGCAGCTCATTGGGGATGAGGGATAGGGAGGGAACCTGGGAAGGCGGAGAGTTACAAATAGGCATCAAAAAGCCTCATAAAAATGACACTAAGTGCTGCTTTTGGGAGTTAAAAAATGTCACGTGGAGAGGGGGCACGTTTCAAGGCTGACTCTGAGATGAAGGTGCTGTTCCTTCCTGAGAGATTGTTGTGCTCAGGTGGGGTTGGGCTCTTTCTCCGAGCAGCACTGACAGAACCACAGGACACATTCTCAAGCTGCACCAAGGGAAATATAGGTTGGATATTAAGAAAAAGTTTTTTCCAGAAAGGGTGATAAAGTTCTGGAATGGCTGCCCAGGGAGGTGGTGCAGTCACCATCCCTGGGTGTGTTTAACAAAGCCTGGATGTGGCACTGGGTGCCAGGGTTGAGTTGAAGTGTTGGGGCTGGGTTGGACTCGATGATCGTGAAGGTCTCTTCCAACCTGGTCATTCTCTGAATTTTGTGAATTCCTTAGGTGGGACCTCCAACAAGTATTCCCTAAAAAAGGCCAGAAAGTATTAACAGAGCATGTTTCAAGAGCATGATGTTCAAACATAAAAGAGGACCCAAACCTTCCAGGTTATCTTAGACCAGAGAGGTAACTGAACAGCTTTCCATCTTTCTCCTCTTGAATGACACCTGGGAAACACCTCTGACTGTGCTCACAAGGTTGAGGATTGCAGGAGTCCTCTGAGGCTGTTGCTTTGGTTGCTGGTAAAGACTGGAAAAATTTTGGCTACTAGTTACTAGGGGAATATAAAAAATGTCAGAGCTGCCAGCAGCTTGGAAAGGGAAAGTGCAGAGTGGGAAAATTTTGTTTATTCGTAGCAAAATCCATGAGGAGCGTGGGGGAAATTGTTGTTACCCCAGTAAATCTTCCTGTGCAAGGAGAAGTGGGAGGGCACACCAGCTTTCAATTAGGCAGAATTTTCTGTTTTTAAAATGGCTAAAGACAACAAAAATATGTCTCCACAGGCTGCTTCTGGGGTGTTTTGTGTTAAGCTGGTGCCTGGCACAGCTGGCACGGCGATGGTGCGTGACCTTTGCAATAGGTGAAGAGCTGGAGGCAGACAGATGTTCCCGTGTCGTTGGCTGGGATTGTGCATTCCCTGCCCACACAGATGGTCCTTTGGAGCACCCTGGCAGCCTCTCCCTCCCCATGCCCCTTCCCACCTGTTGGCACTTACAGATCCAACACAAGAGTGCCTGGGATCTGGGGAGAGCAGGACAAAAAGATCCAGCAGCACTTCTGGCTGTGAAACAAGGCAAGCTCTGTGCAGTGCACAGCAAGGAAGCCAACAATGAGGGCTCACCCCAGAGCAGGAGCTTTCTGTCCAGAATCCACTCTGGTAATTCACCAGATTGCAGCATGGATGGAATTACAAGGGATTTTTTTTTCTTTTTAAATGAAAGGGAGCTTCTGTTCTGAGAAAAATTAGTGGTGGCTCAATTGGATTTGGTTCTTCTCCTGTGTGCTCAGCTTTATACAGAGAATAAAAAAGGGCAGAGAAGAGCAAATTGACTTTGGAAATCACCTCCTACAAACTTGGCTTCAATCCTGCCAGCCCTTTCTATAGGAATGAGCCTCCCACCCACACAGAGCAGTTGGAGTGGAGAAGCCCCTTTCCAGAGGCAGCTGCAGAGCCTTGTCAGAGCAGTTTCAGGGGGGTTTTCAGCAGACTGCACTCAGGCTGCATCCCAGGGGCACATCCCCCTCCTGCTGGGACCAGACATTTGCCCCCTTCCCCATCTCCCACCCTTTTCCTCAGAGCAGGAGTGCTGCCTGATCACCTCCAGCACCAGCACAGGTCGGGGTGGCTTCAGCCCTTCATCCAGAGCTGGAAATAAACCCAGAATAAGCTCAGACCTCGGTGTGATTCATGTCACTCCATTCTATAGGTGAGAAGAGCATCCAGAAGTGAAATATAAAGCTGTGAGAACATCACTCAGCACTTCAGGCTTCCCTGCTTCCCTTAATGGTCTGTAGGGAATCTGTCAGGCTGTGCAGTGAGCTGGCACAGGTTGGCCTGCCATTCCTGACCTCACAAGGACCACAATGACTCCCACCAGTGGGAAAACACAGTCATCATTATATTTTTTCTAATAAATCATACCTTGCAGTTATAAAATGGAGCACTGACTCCAGCTGAATTTGAGCAGGTTTAGTTGGAGGGTAGGAGAGCTGTCCAGCAGGGAGTTTGTCAGCTGCTGCACCATGTGGCCCATCACAGCTGTTTAAGGAATAGCACTGTATCATGCAAAATATTTCGCAGGCAGGGCACTTTGCAAACCCTGGAAAGTGTTTTACAGATTCTTCTGCAGAGGAGGTTCCCAGTCAGTAGCATGGTTTATTTATTTTGTTTGGTTTTCTTGGGTTATTAAACATGTTTTATTTATAGAGTGTGCTTTCTAGAGAACCGTCTGCATGCATGTTCTTAAACCAAGCATCTGAGGGTGCTGGGCTGTTGTTTGTGTGGTGCCACACAAACAGGTCTGCAGGAGCTCTGGAGGTGTGCATGGAAGTGCTCAGTGAACTGGAGAGAAGCACTGGTGTGGAGAGTTTGTGTGTGGCTCCCTGTGAGCCCCACACGTGGCTCATCCATCCCCTGTTCCACCTCAGCTCCTCACCTGCTGCAGTCCTTTCCCAGGCAATTTTAGTGCAGAATCCAGAGGGACTAACTCCAGCCATAACCCTTTTAAGCTTAAGCATGGAAGTAACCTTGTGTCGTGGAAAAGTGTGAATTTGTGTGTGTGTGTGTGTTTGCACCATCTGTTCCCTTTCCTGCACTCAGAGTGAGATTTTTTTGTCCCCTTTGCTCAGCTCACACAGGTACCTGTGGTGCTGGTGTCCTCCACAACATTGCACAGGTTTTTCCCACTAGAAAACCTCAACACATGGGCACAGGTGTATCAGTGCAGTGCAGGTAGAAATTCATTTTGGTAATAAAACCCCTCCTGCCTTTATCTCCTCTTGTCATCCTCTTAATTAAATGGATATTCCTAAGGTGTATTCAATTTAGGAATTTGGTTTTTTTCCTACTGAGAAGCCCACATAGAAGGAATTACGTGCATAATGGAGTGGCCAGCTGGCAGAGCTGTACTGAAATACAATTTCTGCATTTATAGGTTGGTTTTTGTCCTAGCAATCTGCAGAGCAGCCAGTGGGCAAGGAAACCCTGCTTATAAGAGCAATTTCCCATGATTATTAATGCCCTGGAAGCTGAAATCAAACATTGCTAATCCATCACTCACAGTGCTTTGACACCAAGCCATCACAAGGAAGGAAGTGTCATTTAAGTTGTGCTTTGACTGTAATGGGTTTTGAGAAAACTAAGATTATCATCTAGAACAAAAGTCTCCAGTTGGTGTCACAGAATGAATTTAAAGCTCTTCCACTCTCTTTGGTCATGTGGGAACTGCTTGTCTCCACACACCCAGATGATTTCTCTGGAGCAGGGAATTTTGTAGCTGGGGCTATTGCAGTTTATTAAAATGAGCTGTAGATTTTCTGTGGCAGCTTAATTCACAGTTTTCACATCTTGGCATTTCAAATAATTTTAATCAAATAATTAAATTCAAATTATTTTAATAAATTTAATTAATTAATTTTTAGGTTTACAATTTGTTCCAGAAGTAATGCAGTTTGCTGAGCTTACACACATTTTCTGCAGTTTTGATTTTACTGCTGTATTCATTTAGCTCAGCAAATTTATAAAACTAATTAAAACAGAAGTACTTTTTAGATTCAAATTGTGAATGAAAAACAAGAATCTAATGTAAAATGACACTTGCAGGGAGATTAGGACAAATTGCAACTCTATGGGTGTTTTACAACTTAGTTTTTTAAACGAAAAGCAATTATTTTTATAGCATATTCTTGGCGTGGTTGTATTGTTTTCACGTTTTGGATGCCAGGGGAGTGGGAGATTAGGATCTGATTCAGCAGTGTGCTGAAACATGTCTGACATTAGCCATGGAGTTGGTCCTCACTGAATTCCTTGGATTTCTTGTTTGCTGAACTGAGATGAGGCTTTGGAGCCAGACTCTGTTTCAGTCACCAGGGCTGTGCTGCTCCCCAGCTCTTGCTAAGCCTTGTGTCATCCAGGGAGTGAAAATAATCTGCAATTCCCAGGCCATCAGCATCAGAGGCTGCACCAGGACTTTTCCTTGTGCTGGGAGTCCTCCCTTCTGCTGGGAGAGCAGGGAATGCGTGGGGTTGTTGGAACTCGTTTGGTGGCACGCCACTGTGGGTTCACACACCAATTACCACCTTGCAAGTGACAGATCTGGAGGGGGCAAAAAGAGATGATCATTTAATACATTTCTTATGAAGGCAAATGACTCATACATAAATCAGGCTGCTTCATTAAAGGGGGAAGTGGGCTGAACACGAGGTGACAAAGATTAGCTCCACACTTGTGACACCAGACCCTGTGTCACTTGTCCTGAGCTCTCACCGTGAGTCACTCTTGCAGCAGTGCCTGTCACCATCCCCAGCTCCTCTGGCAGCACTGCCATTTCTCATGCCACCTTTCACAGCATCAAAAGCAGTCTAAATGTTCGGAGAAATCCACAATCCTGCTTTGGACAGAGGTGAAGGGAAGGCTTTGCTCTTTTTTCCTGTGCACATGTCATTAATTCCCAGTGCCCCAATGGGTCCTGGTCCTGCTGCTCCCCGGCTCCTGGCACCACACCTGCCTCAGCTGATGTCTGTGCAGTGCTCTGAGCCTGTGCCTCTGTCTGGACTCCTGTCCTGTGTCATCCCTGTGTTTCTTCCTGCTGCTCTTACACTGATCCTTGCCTGCCATCCTCAGTGGCAGCCACAGCTGTTGTCAAGCTGCCCACATGAAAGGTGTTTTCAGGACCCACCTCCCGCTTCTGGGCATGCACCCCTGGACCACCCTGCACAGTCCAGGGTGTTTGTCTGACTCTGTTTTGGCTGTCTCAAAGACAGCAATTTGGATTTTGGCTGATTTCACAAACCTCTGTGCAGTGAATACACAGAGAGAGGTTGTGGGGTGCCCTCAGGGTTGGATGAGCCATCCCAGTTGTTGTCACCTTGTTTGTAAATGTTGTGGTGTTGTGCTCTGAGCTTTGGGAGTTTGTAACCAATGATGGGGTGTCTCAGCTGCTGTGAGAAGAGAAAAAAGCACAGGAAGGTTTTGACCATGCAGACACAAACAGAATAATTTTTCAGTGCCTTTGGAGCTTTTAGAATTGATGAAGATGTGGCAGCAAAGAATTTACACATCCTCCTGACCCCATATGGCTGTTCCCCCTGCAGTTCTCTGCTCACGTGTGCAGCATTCCTCTCTCCTCATTTTCTTACACCTTGAGCAGGAGCAGGGCAGGCAGAGAAAGGCAGCACGAACACCAACCCACCATATGTTGTTCCTAATGATTGAGAATGGTGGGTGTGCGTGGTGCTCTGCTAACATATTCCACGGGCCAGGGGCCTGTGGCACTACAGCTGTTGTGCTTTTATTTCCCCCAGTCCTCTCCCCTTCACCACCGAGTTCTGCAGCCAGGAAGCTGAGGATGCTGTTGCTGTGAGACACCTTTGGAAGGCACCTCCTCTGTGAGGATGCAATTGCTGCCACTTACTCCCCTCTGAGTTACACAGCCCAGTGCCAGGGAACATGGTTATGATCAGGAAATTGCATTTTTCCCCCCCAAACCTCCAGCATTCAGTATTTTTGTTCTCATCCCTGTGGCAGAATCCACCCAAATTTGTGGCTGGTCCCAGTGCTGCTTTTGCATGTGGAGAGCAGCAATGGGAAGAGACAGTAGAATCCCGTCAATGCACTATTAGTTCATATTTTTATAAAACATGAGGAATTCAGAGTATAGCTCTTTTAATGTCTCATTCAAGCAGGCAGGAACATTGAAATGTACATTATTTGAAGCCCAAGAGACAGGCACTAGCATTTATAGTGACAGTAGAAATCTTCTTGTATTCCAACTCCTCAGGAGAAACATTGATAGCTTTATTCAAAACAATGACACTCAGAATTGCTGAATCATGTTCCCAGAGCATCTGTCCTGGAGGAAAATCAGTGCTTCCATCCCTGTCCTGTTTCCAACAACTAAATAATGTCTGGGGTTTATATGTCTTCTGGTCTGGAAAATGCATCAGGATGGTCCCAGATCTGCTGTGGTCTCTCTTCTCCCCCATTTTTAGTGGAAGATTCACTCCCTTTCTGGTGGAAGTTTCCTTGCACATGGCAGGGGAGTTAGAACCAGAAGTTCTTTAAGGTCCCCTCCAATCCAACCCCTTCTGGATTCTGTGATTTTTTGGGGAGAGAAGTCATCACTGAATAAGTCGGTGAATTTTTAGCCTTAGGTTGGCAGATGCTTAATGAAAAGCAATAAGGAGAGTTGGCCATTAAATACTTTATTAATCTGACAGACATTGTTTATTTGTCATATTTTTTGATACAGTGGCAAATTATCTGGCAGTAGTAAAGCCCTGGGTTTAGGTGACCTTGTGGTGAATCTTAGCCATTTTATTTTCCTGAGTGCTACAGGGAGGCTTGTTTCATTTTTATGGAAGAGCTCTGAGGTCCCTGTATGAGCTCCACAAGAAGTAGCAAGATTCTGCTATTACATTAAATATAAGTCCTGCTATGTGTTAAAATAAAGTGGAAGTCTGCATTAAACTGGCACAAGGCAGAAATTAACCTCATATTCTGAAAAAGGCACTGATGCCATGCAGAAAATAGTCTATTTGGAGATCATTCTGCTGATATTTTTCTCAGCTATATCCTTTTTTTTTCTGGAGAGGTGGGGAGGAAAACAAGCTCTCGGTGGCCGAGTTCATTTTCTCCCGCTGCTGCTTTTTTCATTGAAGTCATCATAATCCTCCATTTGTGACATCAGAGTTACTGGCTAGCGAGATAATTATGATTTCACAAACTGAAGATTATGACCTTCAAATGAGGAAGGCACAGCGGGGAGGACAGATTCCTAAGCAACAGCCATCAGATATTTGTGAAATATTTGCAAAAATGTCCTTGCAGTTTAAAAAAAAAGAGGGAGAGAGGGCAGGAGGGAAACATCCAAAAAATATTATCAGCAGAATGAGTTGCCAGCCAGCATTTTTTTCCCCAAGTTTTCCATTTGGTGCCCATGATTCTCTAACCTGTCTCATTTAGCCTTAATGAACACGAGACATTTTTTTAGCATGCCATATGTGCTGTGGTCCTAAGGAAAAAAAAATATATATCCAAATAACTTATTTTTTATGTTCTGACTCTACCCAATCATAATTTACATTTTGCACAGTTTGATGCCCATCTGCAACGTCTTTACTATCAGAAAAGGTAATAAGAAAGGGAGGAAAAAAACCACAGGAACATGTTAAAACAACTGACACAAAAAAAACCTGGTTGGGAGAAAATAATTTTTGTCCCTGTGTAAATAAGCAGCTTGGAAAATGGGTTGGATTTGTGGCTCCAGAGGTGGGGTCAGCTCCTGTATCAGCAGTGGCTTGAGAGGAGCCCCAGCAGTTTTTGGGGAGTCTTTGGGAGTGTCTTGCTCTATCAGGGGGTGGTGAGTGGTTCCCCCCAGGGATGGGGAGGATGAGGAGCAGCCATGCATCCTGAAACTGAGCTGAGCTGTGCCTCAGCTGGATCCTTTTTTGTAACTTTGGGACAAGCTATTTAATGACCACAAACTCCCCCTGTCCAAAGCTCCTGGCAAGCATTCCATCCTGAAGAGGTGAAAAGCCTTGAAAGGCCATTGATTCTTCTTCCATCCTCCCTGTCCTTTAAAACACCAGACCCATGTGTTTTACCCTCGGAGCCTGCCAGGAGGAGGAGGAAGGGCAGGAGTCACCAGAGGGAGGTCCCAGATAGCTCCTGCAGCCCTTTTTCAGTGTGTGGTTTTGTGGCTGAGGGTGTCTCAGGCATTGCAGGAAGGTGCAGATGGATTGAGCCTCTCTGATCCTCACGTTCTGCCGAGCGCCATGTGGGGCCTTGCGCCGGGCCTACTGCAACAAATGACCCCAGTTAATTAGAGTTAGGAAACAGTCAGCATTCTCCACACAAACCTCCAGCCACAGCAATCCAAATCAGTCACATCAAGCCGCTGGAGAGATGAGATAGGCCCTGGGCAGAGGTTTGGCCTCTCTGCAGCCCCAGCGTGGCTACGACACAGGGCAGGGTGTTGGACACAGGAGCAGGGCTCTGGAAGTGTCCCAGTTTCCATTATTTTCTAAGATCTATCTTTCCCTTTAGTAGCTGAGTCAGAAAATGTCTTGTGTCCCTTGTTTGGAACGGTACCAGTTCAGGAATGTTTCATTTTGATACCAGGAGCTGATGGGAGCTGTTCCAGCCCAACGAGGCCTTCAGTTACTTCCTCTGGGATTGTACAAAGTCAGAATTGAAAATGGGTTGCAGTAGTCAGAACAGCCTTTGTGCCAAGTTGCCAAAGGTTTATGACTTACAGATTCCTTTAATTCAGCAGGTGACCAAAGAAAAGCAGCATTTCTTATTTATGTGACACACAGAAGAGAAATTCCTGGTGTTTACAGTAACTCCCAGTGCTCCAGTGGGATGTGAGGAGTGATGGGAGGCAGGGAACTGTGCTGGAGCAGCTCCTGAGAGAGGAACCATGCATGTGGAATCACAGAATGGGTTGGGAGGAACATCTAAAAGCCTTCTAGTCCAACCCCTTGCCATGAGCAGGGACATCTCCAGCTGGATCAGGTCACTCAGAGCCTCATCCAGACCATGAATGTTTCTGGGGATGGGGCTTCCACCTCTCTGGGCAACCTGTGCCAGTGTCACCAAAACTTCCTCATCTATAAATTGGCCTGAGTGAGGCTCTCTGTCCAGAATTCTTGACACTGGGGATAAAATTCAATGGGTCAAGATCTCCTCCATGCAGCCAAGTCACATCAGACTCTGTAAAACAGGGATGAGATATTTTTATGTAGCTCTGAGCTTTAAGGATATTTCCAGTGCAGGTGATGTACTGGGGATATTCCAGAGCGATCACAGCTAATGTAACTTTAACTTGGAATGCTGGAGCCTGGAATACCCCAATGTTGTCATGAGGGCTGCTTTGCAAAGCAGGGAGAGAGAGCTGTATCCATGTGGCCAATTTACAGTCAGAAGTACAAATCCAATCCAAATCCCTCTGTCCCGGCTGAATCTGCAGCAAAGTGCTTCTGATCAAGATACAGCCTAAATAACTATTTGTATAAAATATTTAGGGACTAATTCCTCATTACAGATGCTTTGGGAAACACCGTAAACTGCTTGCAGACAATTGAAAAATTTAAAAAAATATGGAAGGGAATTATTGAATATGTTATTCAGTGCACATGATTTGACCAGCTTTAGGAACTGCAGTGTTAAATCATGAGGCAGAGCATCTGGAGTGAGTAGAGAATAAAGGAGCATCAATACCATGCCAGGTACCACAGGAACAAGTGTACATATCAAAACAGAATTAATGTAAAGTTGTGGCTCGAAAACACTGTGTTTTGAGTGAGAACCAGGGGCAGAACTGACCCACTGACATTCCTTGCGCCTCCCTCCTATGGCTGGCCCTGCTCAGAGCAGTAAAGGTTAATTATTTTTTTCCTAATTAATAAACAAAACCACCCCATTTACTTCTTCAGTTTCACTTCTGCTAAACAAACCTGTGGCAGTGAACTGAAAAAACGAGAATAAATAATACAGACAAATACATGGAGGAGTTCAATTATAATTTTCCCCCATTGAAACTGCCTTTTAACAACTACATCTTCTGACTGACAGCTTATTAATACTAATTATATGAGATATATGCAACATAACTAGTGCACTGGTACCTTCAATTATCTTCCCTTGTCTTCGTTCCTTCCCCTGTGCTCCCATCCTCCCTTTTCATGCCCCATAACCACTACCTGGAGCTGCAGCTCAGAGCCAAAGGAGCAAAAGCCTCTCATTCCTTAAACAGGCAGGAAAGGCCACAAAACCTTGTGTGTGTTTGTGATGATGTATGGGTGCTCACCAAGGGGAAATTCCAGCCTTGGCAGTGGTGGAAAATGCTTGGAATGTTTTGGGGAATTCTCTGTGGAAGTCCTGTGAAGGTGCTATGAAGCTTGGACTCAGTGATTTTAGAGATCAGACTCAATGGTCCTGGAGGACTTTTCCAGCTTTAGTGATTATATTCCATGATTCCAAGTTCCATTGGAGGTCCTGTGAAGTTCCCATGCACACTGTTTGAAGTTGACACACCCTGGTTTATACATCATTTTCACAGCTTTTCCACAGCTCAGAGTAACCCCAGAGCTGATCCTGGGGGATCTGTGCTGGATTGATCCAGGCTGGCACTGGCTTCCACTACTACTACTTCCACTACCAAAACCTCACCACCTGATCTGCAGCAGCTTTTTGGGAGAGCTGAAATTGGAGCAGCATTGACTGACCCAGGTCCCTGCTCAGACCAAGTCCCCAGCACTGCCTCAGCTTTGTTTTAATCCCTGCTTAATGAATTCTCAATTGCTTATGCAAATCAAAGCAGTGGAGACACTTAAAGGTTATTTATAATTCCTGGAAACATTATGAAATCAATCATTCCAGCTTTAACAGTGTCATTTAGATATCTAACTTTTTCCATTATATTGCTAGAACAGTTTATGTAAGAAGACAAATATATTTTGGTTTCACTTTTTATATAAGCTTGCTGATTGCTAAAACATCTATGACAGCTGACATGGAAATCAGGGAGGTTTTGATTAGGCTTTTCTGATATGCAAATGTGTGTAAATGAGTTTTATATATATTTTAATTTTTCTAAAAAAGTTCTATTTATAGAGCAGGCAGCAGTATCCCATAGAAATTAAAGAGTGAGTCTGAGAGGAATGTTCCTGTGGGACGACTTTGAGGTGTCCTGAATGGTGCTGGGAGGTAACAGAGGGATAAAAAGGATCACCAAATGCCTTGAGATTTATTTCAGAAGTGGTTTTTTGTGGGTTTCATTAGGATTTTTTTTACCTGGTACCCATAAGGAAGCACTGCTGGGATCCTGGGGAGCTGCAGGTGCGTATCCCATAGAAATTAAAGAGTGAGTCTGAGAGGAATGTTCCTGTGGGACTGACTTTGAGGTGTCCTGAATGGTTCTGGGAGGCAATAGAGGGATAAAAAGGATCACCAAATACCTTGAGATTTATTTCAGTAGTGTTTTTTTGTGGGTTTCATTAGGAATTTTTTTACCTGGTGCCCATAAGGAAGCACTGCTGGGGTCCTGGGGAGCTGCAGGTGATGAGCAGCCCCACCTGGGCAGGTGCAGTGGGTGTTGCTCAGGCTCTTGATGTCTTCAGGATTTCTTCCAGCTGACAGCAAATCTCACACCTGTCCTCTGCAGAAAAAGCATAATTTTTACTAGTTTAAATCAAGCATTTGGCTCCCTGGACACAGAAAGTTGGCAGTGATCTCCTGCAGTCTTAGTATTTAGGATCCGTGAAGCTTCCCAAGTGGTTTCCAGAGTGTGGACACCAGACTGAAGAGAGGAATAGTTTAATTTTGGGGTCCTTGTCACCTCTCTTTTCAGTTTCAGCCTCAAATAGCCAAGCTGAGGTTTCCAAATAGCAAATGTGCTCTTTTGGAGCATCTGCCATCTTCTGCAAATCCCACAGCTTTGGATCACGGGGTGAACAAAAAGCCAGAATGGAGGAGCTGGATCCAAACCTCCCTTTAAAAAGGGAGGTGTGGCTGGGGATTCTCATGGCTGGTCCATCCACAGCCTTGGATCTCCCATTTGTGTTGTGCCCTGCTGGAATTTCTGTTCAGTGTGATGGAGTTCTGTTAATTCACCTGTTTTCTTTCATCTTTTGAAGTAAATTAACAGCTATTTTAGCAGTATCACAGTGTATCTGTAACATTTATTTTGAAAAGGAAAAAGGGCTCAGAAGATTACCAAGGTGTCCAGCTGTGATAATGTTACCTGCCTTGTAAAGTGCCCTAGGTGACTCTGAAGATGTAAAGCAAATTGAGGATTACATTAACTTCCTCCTGACTTGCTCAAATTATTAATTCAGTATCACCAACTATCAAATAGAGTAGGGTTATTATTTTTTTAAGTATAAATGAATAACTGTGGTACATGGCAAAGTACTGCCTGCAAATAATTAAAACCTGTTTTGATTGTATCTGTAGTAGAGGTTGGTATGTCTTTTTGGGGGCTTTTTTTAGTGTTTTCTTTATAATACAAGATTATAGCAGCCTGCATTCACATTCAGCTTAAATAGGCAGAGGAATGAGTGCTGCATAGCAATGTGATTTTGTAATAGAATAGTTTTACCTTGGAGATTCTCAAGTTTTTTTCAGTCTCTTTGCCTCACTGCAGGGCAGATTTGTTACATGTTGCTCAGGGAGCAAAAACCCTGTTCACTTCCAGAGCTGGTCAGTGGCAGAAACACAGTCCCTCTTTGCAAAACATTTTAGTCTAAAGCATAATGTGCAGTTTTGAAAAGTTAATTTTCCCATTTTCCAAAGAGACAGTTCAAGTGGTTTATCAGGTCTATAGAAAGAATAAATATACATATATAACACTAATGCCAGTGTTGGAAGGTGCTCTGCTTGGCTTCTCTGCACGCAGGCATTCCTTGGAAGGGACTTGCTGATTCAACCTGCACAATATTAAGGGGTGCCATTGCTGGGTGAGTGCTTGAGCAGTGTCAGGAATTCTTTTCCTTCAGCCCTGCCTTCTTCCCAGAAGCCTGAGTTCCAGGGGCTGCAGGGCTTGTTCTTGGAGGACATGGCAATTGCCGTGATTTAGAAGAGGATGCTGACTCACGGCTCACATTAGCAGAGCTGGAGTGGATGGCACAAAACTGTATTTAAATTTTCTTCAGCTCTCATGTTCAGGCTGAAACATTTTTCTCTGGTGGAGACGTGGCCTTATTGATTATTCATTATTTCTTAACCTTGATACACTGGAGCAGGGAGTAGAAAGAAAAGGTGGGGATGGACAGGAGTGACTTTTATCCACCACAGTGGATAAAATGATGGGTTTGGGATGGATCCTCCCCAGTTAGAGAGGCTCACACCAGACACCTGAGGCAGGAAACATAGTGAAACATTCACCCAACAGACCAAAGAATTACAATTATCTGTTGGGGCAGAAGCCTGCAGTGTGTTAGCCCTGGATTGATACAGAAATGCATTTTGCAGTTCAGGTTCCCTGTTGAGTCAGGCTGGGGAGCTCCCTGTTTCCAGGGCAAGGTGTAGGACACTGCAGCCAGTGCTGCAGTCCCCTGCTCCATGATGTTCCCAACACAGTGAGATCACTCCTCACATTCCCTTCCCTCTCCCATTAATCAGCAGCAATTTGAAATCGTAAGAGCGCTGTAGCATTTCTGTTAATCAATAACCAACTGAGCTATTAATTTTCTACTAATATATTCTTCTTTAGTGTGCAGGGAGTGGAAACTCATCAATTACCTGTGCTGACCCTACCCAGTGCCCACGAGGGTCAGTGCAGAGGTTTCCCTGGACTTCAGGGGGTGTCTGGGGGTGCTCTGGAATGCCCCATTGGAGGTGGTGAGAGATGCAGGAAAAGCAGGAGCTCTAAAACCCCTCTCACTGCTGTTTTATCACTGCAAGACCTCTGCTCAAGCCCTCATCCCTGCAGCAGGATGTCAGCTGGAAAATTCAACACCTACGAAATTTTGCAGTAGCAAAGCTCTGATAATGAGTTTTACAAATAATTAGCTGCAGTACCTCTTTGTTTTATAAAAGTGCAATAGTTGATGAACTTGCTATGCCACAATTAGGAGCTCATTAGCAAACAAAATTCGAGGGTAACAAATACCTTAAGGGGATGTTTTTAGGAGTATTTAATGAAATCAGGAGATCAGAGGAAGATCAGTGAGCAAATGTAAATTCCTAGAGATGCTACACACCTCCTGCAGGACCAGGGACAAGACAGGGTCTGGAAGTCAGGACTAAAGCTCACTGGATTTGACAGATTTTACATTCACTTACAAATTTTAGTTCTTTTCCATGTCATGAGAAATGGCACTGTGTCCCCATTTTATTTTTCCCAGCTAGTAAAATCCATGTTTGTTTTCTGTTCTGTTATTTAGTTTGAAGGTTTTAGAAAAAAGATGCATTCCTTTTGCTATGCAAGACATACCTCAGAAAATAGCTCTTTCATTTGTTTTGATCTGTTTTTCAAAATATTTTTCAGTGTCATTGACGAAATAATCCTAACAAAAGTATTCCTGAGCTCCTCTCAAAGCAACAGGAGATACATTCCATGAATCCATGTACTCCATCAAAGAGTGTTTCTGGGAACTTTTTGCTATTGTTTCTATGTTTATTTTCCATGCTATTTTCTGTGGTTAAGTCACCTTGTCTCCAGAAATCCATCCTTCATTCTCTTTGTAATGGATAAAGCAATAGGACAAAGAGAGCTGGTTTTTACCCTTGTCCCGAGAAAAACCTTTCAGAAAATGATAATGGGCTCCTAACAAACTGGAGAGCTGGTTATCACTGGGGAGAATTAATCTCTGCCTTGATTGAGAACACCTATGCCAAATTAGGAGCTACAATATCCATCTGCTTGCTGTTATCCTGCAATATAGATTTATTGTGACATTTTGGAGAAGGAGTAAGAAAACATATGAACAACTGTTGTGGTTCATTAGCCCTTTATTGGTAAAACGTGGTGCTCAGGGCTGAGAGAGGTGCAGGGAAAGACAATCCTTTGGCTGAAATCATTGCATTCATGAGGCTGTGGAGAGCATTCCCAAGGACAAGCTTACAAATGAGCTGCTGCTTTTTGTTCCCTGACTGTGAGGTTGTTTTTGTTTTTTTTCTTTTTTAAAATTGTTTTTATTTTTGGTTGAAAGTGGATTGATTCAGCTCCAGGAGATGGGAGGAAAGTTTGGGGCACATCCAAAAGCCCTCTGGGGAGCAGCTGCTCTGGACACCAGTCACTCATGCCAGTGTCAGGCAGATAAAACAACCTCACCTTTCCTGCAGATCCAGGGAACAGATCCTGCTCTCCAACAGAGCTGGAGGGGGCAGCCAGTGTCTGCTGCTCCTGCAGAGCCAACCTGGCAGGCCCAGGGCAGCACCACCAGGATCCTGGTATTATGATACCAATTATATTATACATAATACCAGGTCTCCCCTGGCATTTCCAGTTTAGTCCCTTACTCCTGTTTAGTCTCTTACTTCCAGATTAGTCTCTTACTCCAGTTGTCACCATCAGGAGCCCTTCATTTGTGGCAGGTGTCTATGAAGGAAAATCCATCTGTGTTGTCACTTTCTCACAAGTATTTAATTTTAATCCACTCTGGGGGGCTGTTGCACAGGTACAAGCACACAGGCTGTTGATTTATTTGCAGTTAAGGCTCTCAGAGTCAGGATGTTAAAGCCTTCTAAAGTCAGCTCCCTCTTCATATGGGAGAACCTTTGGAAATGCACTTTAGGTTTATGACACTGGCTTGGCTTAATTTAATTTATGGTTCACTTAACCGATTATTCAAAATACCAGATGTGACAGACAGTAGATTCAGCTGAAATATTACCTCACAGGCATGTTCAACACATAGAATCTGCTCTCCATATGGGAAGGCAGGGAATGTCCCCCATCCCCATCCAAGAGCAATCAATTTGGTTTTGAAAGGAGAGTGAGGCTGAGGGGGAGACAGGGTCCCTTATTTCTCCTGTAACCTTTGCAGCAGCTGATGTGGGAGTCCAACCCGGGCTCTGCTGCGTGAGAAAAAATGTGAACCTCTGAAAATGCCAGAGGCAAAGGATTTGTCATGTGTAAAACATTTGTTGCTTAGTATTTGCTGATGTTAAGTAATTCTTAGCAACTGTTAGAGGTACAGTAAAGGCAGACAATAAAATAGTGGCAGAAATGTGGAACATCCTAAGTTTTTAAGAGAATGTCTCTTCTGGTGGCTGGGACTATCTTTGTGAAGTGAGGCACCAGACACACCAGTGTTGGTAAAAGTGAGTTTAGGTCACAAATACTTGCTGAATTTATCATGGAATCATGAAATGGTTTGGGTTGGAAAGAACCTTAAGGCTCATCCAGTTTTACTCCTGCCATGGGCAGGGACACCTTCCACCATCCCAGGTTGCTCCAAGCCCTGTCCAGCCTGGCCTTGGACACTTCCAGGGATCCAGGGGCAGCCACAGCTTCTCTGGGAACCTGTGCCAGGGCCTCCCCACCCTCACAGGGAAGGATTTCTTGCCAAAATCCCATCTAACCCTGCCCTCTGTCACTTTGAAACCATTCCACACCCTTGTCCAAAGTTCCTCTCCAGCTCTCTTGCAGCCCCTTTGGGACTGGAAGGTGTTTCCAGAGCTGTTTGCCAGGCTGGACACCCCCAGCTGTCCCAGCCTGGCTGCACAGGGGATGTGCTCCTGTGGTTGTGGAGCTGGGGAAAGGTGCAGGTGCTGTGAGAGCTGGCCCTTCCTGGTGGCAGTGGTCACCAGGTATGAACAGAAGAGTCCCAGCAGTGTCTTGAGGCCTCTCTCCTTGTCTCTCACCCCTTGCATTTATCCTTTGGGGGAGGATGATGTGTTCAGTCAAAAGAAGAGCAATGGAGACACGATTGATTCCAGGAGTACCTCTAGTTCTGCAGGCAAGAGCTCTCTCTTCTTTTGGGGAGCATCGGATGCCCATCATCCATGCTTTGGAAGTTTATGGCCTGAGGTTCCTTCATGTCAGGGCAGGACCTATCTAGGGCACTCCTCTAGACCTTAACTATTAAAGAAAGATTAAAAATTAAACTTCCAGTAATGCAGGAACCTGAACTTTGAACTCCCCTGTGTCAGTGGAATGTTAATCTGATCTCAGCAGTACCCGATAAAGTCGATCTGTCTTCCTCGCCTAGTTAATTTTTAATCATTTCTATGGATAGAAGGGCTCTGGTGGATGGGACTAAGAGCAGGCTGCCTTATCCCAGCCCTAAATCCCAGCATGGAATGGGGGAACAATGTGAACTAAACTCTTCCCATTGTTTATATTCTGTATTACACCCTGTTTGTTTACCTGAGCCTACCTGGTATGTAGGTTTGTTCTCCCAGCTGATGCTCAAGGGTAATAGCGCACAAAAAATCTGCTCATGTGCACACATTCACAGGATACTGTCAGGCTGTTAATGGGATCAGTATTTCCTAGGTCCACAGCAAATGTTTGTGGCAGTGCTGACTGGGAAAGAGGAATGATCCATTCAAAAGCAAAACCACCTTTAGCTCCAGTTCTGGGGAGATTCAGTGTTGTATCCAAAGGTGCTTCTCTCAAACTTGATAGAAATATTTCAAATGAACTTTTAAAGCATTATTTAAAAGGTAATATTTTGATTTTGCTGTTGGTGAATTTTGCAATATTCCTGTTCTGCATCAACACCACAAAGCCAGTGAGGGTGTCAAGATTAATGCCCCGTGTCAGCACAGCACTGAATGTGCTGAGTTTTATCATCAGTGTGAAGGGAGGGGATCCAGAGATTTCAGAGCTCGTCTCCATTACGTGGACAGTCCCAAATTATAGTGCTGGGATAACAGCAAGCCCAGGCTCTTGGTGACACAGAGCCACTTTAGCTAAAACCACTGCAGATTTCCCTGAGAGGTGCCACCCTCTCACTGCTGGAAGGGAACAGGGTGACCCTGTTGGTGCCACTGGGGTTTTTTGTGGGTCCAGGCAGTTCCCATAAAAAAGCAGCCAAAGTCTTTAAAGGGAAAGGTGTGTTGCTGATGGCCAAAGGATCTCAGCAGAAAAAGTTGGAGTTACAGGGTCCCCAGGTGGCTGCAGGTGGGGAAATATTCCCTTAAAAATGGACTTTCCAATATTCCCTTAAAAATGGACGTTCCAGAGTCTGAGCTGTCCAGCAGGCTTTCATCTTTCAGAACCTAACCCAAATTAATTATCTGAGTGTAGGAAAAAGCTGCATCAGCAAGAAAATGTAGACAAGATGAGGCAAGATGCTGCAGATGCAATGCAGGGAACAGATGTGTGCACTTCTATCCCTAGATTATCCCAACATCTGCATAACTCATTTGGGCAGCTGTAACCTGGAATGACGTTGAATTCCCATGTTTTTTTCCCAAGGTAGGGTCTTTAGAACCACTCTGTTGGCCTGATCTCAGATCTGACCCCTCCATGCCTGTCTGTCCAGTGCCCTTTGGGGGAGCTAATTCTGTCTGGCAGTGTTGGAGGTGACAGCTCTGTGGAAATAATTATCAGAAATGCAAATCAACACAACAACATTTTTTAATACCTCGTGCCTGGAGCTCTGCTAAACTTAGCAGTGATGAATAAACAGCACCAGCATTCCCCTCCTTGAAAGGACAGAGTCTCCCAGTATTTGGGATGTCTCTGGTACTTTTGCTGTCTCAGTGTAGCCAGCCCTGAACATTTAATAACGTGAGCAGGCCCTCAAAAATTAGTGAGATTAATAAATGTTGAATGCTTTAATTTCTGAGCCTTGGAGGTGTACTTAGCTAACATCTTCCTCTGCACTGAAAGGCTGGGAAATGACTTCTGGTTAGTGATGGTGAGATACTCAGGTAATCACCTTATTCCAGGAGAAAGACTTTCAAATAAACTCCAAGAGACTCGTGATAAAATAGCAGGAACTGGCAATGTTGAAATATGAGCCTCTTTCATTAAACCATTTGCTCTTAATTAGTTTTTATTTGCAATATTGACAGCTAATCTCTTCTCTCTATTTTACCTGTACAACTTCCAGTGACTGACATAGTACAGTACAGAAGTAGCTGAAGATACAATTTGGTCCTCTGCACGTAAGATTTCCAAACCACACAGGAGTTCTTAGGAAAATTAAGGCATGTAAGGCACGTGGCCAAAAAATTCCAGACCTGACCTTGATTTCCCCTCTTTTAGAGTGAGAGACTAATGGGGTGCAGCCCAGTGGCCTGGCTAAAAGAAGTGGTGGGATACAATTGTATGTCTTTCAACACCATCCAGTTTTTGGGAAATAAATAAATAAATGAATAGGCAAATAAATAAATAACTTTTCGTTTCAACAAGGTGACATTTGCTGATGTTCACTAATTTAGGAGAGACTCATTTATGCATGTTTAATCTTCACTAATGATGACTCCAGGGCAAGAAATGAAAATAAGTGCAGTTAATAATACGTGTATATATTATTAACACCTTTACTGATGGAGAGAGGCCTTTTCCTGGTAGATAAATGTAGGAGCAATTTGTGGGAGAGCTGAGTGGCTCAGGGCTGTCAGAACCTCTCTGTAACTTTCCAAAATGTGAAGAGAAGGGATATTTAGATAGCAAAATGTCTCAGCTGATCAGCTGTTAAAACCTGTAAGAAAAATATTTGTAAATACAATAATCAGCCCAGTTCCTTATGTTTAAGGGTGCTCTGTGACAATGAAATTATATGTATTGTTGGTATTGTCACACCCTGATTGTGGCTGGCTCCTCCTGCCACACAAATACTGAGAGGGATGCAATCCTTGAATTCAGTCCTGAATGCTGACAGACAAAACTTATTGTGAATATTAATGTGCTTGCTCTAATCATCCTGCTATTTTTTTGTGTAATTTACTCGATCAGGGAGTTGGAATTCCCTCCTAGCTGTTACAGATTCAAGCATTTATGCAAAATCCTCCAGTCTGGAGATTTACAGTGGATTATCTACAAATATTTGAATACATTAGTGCAGCCCTTTAAATGCATTCCCTTTATTTACATACAGAACAAATAACAAGCAACTTGAATGACAGCACTGTAATTCCATCAAGGAGCTGGTGTCCTGAGAAACCACAGGAATAAACTGTTAAGAGGCCCATGGGTTTGGTGGAGCTCTGCTGGAATTACAGCTCCATAACCTGGATTTGATTAATTTTTTGTATTATTAACCAAAAAAAAAAAAAAGCCACAGTTTTAACAATTTTATAAATCATGGAAGTGATGTTGTATTTGGGAAAAGGAAGAGCTAGAGAAAGGTGAGGGTGGCATGATTTCCTCTCACCTCCTTCTACCACAGCCCAGGAAAAACCAGGCATTTTCCATATCCATCAGTGTAGCAGCTGGTCAGAGAGAAAACACTGGAATCAGCTTGTTGATGGGGTGAGGGAAGGTTTGCTGAGATTTGGGGGAGTTTGAAAAGCTCCTTTCCAAGTGAGCTGCCTGGATGGAGGGCAGGTTACCCTGTACCCATGTTATTTTTGGAAATTTATATTATTTGCATTGCCTGATGGGGCTGCTGCCCTCACACTCATTCTCAGATTATTGTGGTACATTGGGGGGATTTATGTGGGAAGAGCAGCTTGGGCTTGGTTTCTGTTCCAAATATTCCTCTGGAAAAAAAAAGGAGAATAAAATCAACCCCAAAGACTTGCTGGCTTTCCTCTGTAGCCAGAGAGAAAGGTTCCTGCTGATCCCAGAGGTAAAGCCCTAACAGTTTCCATGGAATAGTCAATTATCTGTTTCATTGCACAAGCCAATATCTTTTCTCAAAAAGATGTATTAGGGTGTTTAGTCATTCAAGTGATCCATCTGGCTGAGCATTTGGAGATGCTCCTTAACTTCATTTATCTGGCCCAGAAGTGGTGTCCTTGAAGCTTCTGGGCCAGTGTGGGGCTGTCTGTGTAGCCACTCTGCAGGGACAGGGCTGGTGACCTTCAGCTGCTGGCAGGAGCAGGGCTGGTGCCATCACACCTCTCTGCCAGGAAAGCCTGATTCCACTCTGGATTTAAAAATTCCTGTTGCAGAGAGGGCTGAGGGGCCACCAGGTGGTTCCAAGGAAAATGCAAAGCCCCCAGGCAGCAGATCCCTGATAAGACACCTCTGTTTTCTCCAGCAGAATCTGCACCTAAATCCTGATGGAGTCTGGCTAAACCCTTGCAGTGTGAGATTGTGCTCTGCCTTTAAATCCCCTCTGCTGCTAAAACACACATTCCAGCTCCAGGATCCACGTTGTTATCCCTGTTTCCTTTGGGTACAATTTCCAGCACAGCTCAGTCCCTGGGGAAGGCACTTTTCCCACCTTCTGCTCCTGGTGTTGCACCAATCCAGGCAGAGGGTGGCCAAGCTCTCCCATAAAGCAGGGAATTGGGAATGCAGCCTATTTGGGTCAGGCATCATCACCAATCACTGCTGAGCACCTGGTAAGATGCAACCCCAAAGCCTTGAACTGCAGCAGAGGAGGGAAATCCCCCAGGAAGGTTCTGCCCCCTGGGAAAAGCCAGAAGGATGCTTGGGGATGGGGCAGGACCCATCTGAGTGCCAGCTCCAGGCACTGGGAATGTCTGTGACACAGCAGCAGCTCAGGAGGACACTGCATGTCATATTTGCATCCTCAAAGAGCATTTCCTGCAACACGAGAAAATTAAATCAACAATGTAATATTTTAATTACTAAAAACTTGAGGCGAAATTCTGTGTATTTTTTTCTGGGCTATCATCCAGCTTTACAGGACAAATTCTTTAAAGGTAAATTATTATCATTATTATTAAATTAAATTAATCTTTGGTTCCCACTTGCTGCTTTTTGAAAGTTAAAATTGCCACTTGGCAATGATTTGTTCTCCTCTCTTCCTCTTTTAAATGGAGGATTGCAGGAAAGTTTAGCTATGAATGCATTTCTTAGCAAGTGGAGTTATATGTTTAATATAATCCCAAACAGATTGTCTACTCAAACACTGTTCATTAAATGAACTGTCTGCAAGTGTGATTTACAGTGCAACGTGGTCATGGGAATGTCTGTGTGTATTTAATAACTGCACAGTAATAGCTTATTGGCAGGAGTGGTAATTCGATTTTGGAGTTTTATCTTATTTTTGAGTTTCTGGACCGTGAAATCCTGCTGTCTGACACACTTTTCCATTGCTTAATCTCCTGGGATTTGTGTAAAGAACAACAACTTTCCTCCTTATAGAAGACACAGTGCCCTGCTGTACATTTTTTATTGCCACCCCCCAGTGTATACCCCCTGTCAGATTTATGGGCTCAGCTCTGCTGTATAAAATGCAGTAATAGACCAAAATACTGACATTCAATGAGCTAAGAGGTCCAGTCATAGAGAAGATAAAATCTTCCAGTATTGCATAAGTGCAAAAATTTTCAAGGATCATTTTTTTCATAATCTGTTGTGTTCTGTGTTTAAGTTTCTGAGCTTCCCCATTGATTCCAAGTCAAAACTCTCTTATTTAATATACTTAAGGAACTAAACCAGTAATTCTTATTCCACACAGACACTTGCAAGTGTGTTCTCCTCCTTGTGGCTTGCTACTTTGGCAGGTCTACCCCTGAATCAACCAGAATTTCACTGTGTTTGTATTTTCTGAACCTTTGAGAAATGGTTTTAGAACCAAATGTTGACTTTTTTTCTCTGAGCAGTGTCTTTGCACCTGCAATGGGATTGCTGGTCTGGGGGGCTCTCCTGTGCCTGTGGAGAGCTGGGGGACATCCCACAACATTTGGGATGTCAAGGAGGCCACACTTTAATTTGCTTCCCATTATGTTGGTGTCTTTCTGCCCAGTGGAATTCTATTGTCCCCATAAATATAGGTCTGAATCAGCTAATTATTCATCCAGGGTTGGAGCTGAAATCCTTGCTAGCTTTGCCCCTGAAATCACACTGTTTAAGGTTTTAATTATTTTAAATCATATATAAATAGTTGTACCTACAGATTGTGCCTCCTATGCACATTACTCTTTTGATAACTGGAAAGTTAGGCCAGAAAGGGAAGAAAATACCAAACTGGTGAGATGAGAAAAAACTCAAACGTGTGTGTCTGATGGCAAGAAGTGAGAGAGGCCCTGGTGGTTTGGGTGGAATTTGGTGACCTTGCTGTAACTGTTCAAGGATTTTAAAGATTTGCTCCATTTTTTGGTGTTTCCTTTTTAGTTAAAAGAGTTGGTAACAAGAGCCTAAGGGGTTGGTGAGTGTTAAGCTGCTTTTTGTGCTCAAGGAGTTTTATCAGTCTTATCCTCTTTCCTTTACATGGGTGTCTGTTCTATCTTATCTGTACACAATAATAATATCTAGCAGGCTAGGTAACTATTTGATGCCTATAAATGTGTTATCTGTATGCTCAGAAGTTTTCTGTCAGGGAAAGTGAATGGAAACTGCAGGAGCTTTGTAAAATTGATGCTGGGCTGGGGGAAGAAGGAACTTGGTTGCATTTCCACTGCCTACGCTGCTACCACATACTGAGTCATCTCTGAAGAGTCCTTGTCCTGTGAACTCTGATTTTTGCTCTTTTAATTGGCCCACCAAAGGGTTCAAAAGCCTCAAGGCTCTATGGCAGCAGCCCAGGCAGGAGTGAGAATCCTCCAGAGCCCCCAGAGCAGCAGCGAGGTGCAGGGTGGGCAATGTGCAAAGCACAGTGTGTGGTGCTCGTACCTCCTGCCAACAACTCAAAATGCTGCTGTTCACCAGCTCCTGAAGTGTTTCACAGTTAAAAATGAGAAAGAAGAGTGAAAATTCAGAAATCTGGTTACCCAGGTGCCAGGAGAACTGCTAGCTTGCTTTGCCTCTTCATGCAGACAGGACAGAGCAGAGGGTTTCAATATGCAGGAGCTTCAAATATGTGGAGCAAACACTATCACAAAAAGCATCATCCTGCTACTGCTTTTTCTTATCCTTCCATTTCATTTCCCCTTCTTTTCCCCTTCCTTTTCCCTTCTTTTCAAAGCCATGTGCATCAGAGCACTTCTGGTAAAAGCAGCAGGAGCTGCTCTTTGGTTTTGGAGAGGACCAGCTGCCCACAGAGAAAGGTGTGATGTGGAGGGGATTGGTGACACTGAGGACTCACTCTCCCAAATTAATTTTGGCATCCAAGGAGGAGGGGAAAGGCCATTTGCATGAGGTTTAATGTGCCAGTGCGTGCTTAGCTGAGCTGGCTCTTTCATCCTGCCTTTGCACTCTGTCTTCCCAAAGTGCCATCCAGTCCTTGCTGAAATAATTTCTTTGATCCTCATCATATTGACTCTGCTGCAAAGCCTGGATGTATCTGTGTGTACATGGGGCACAGTGGGCATCCAGTCCCAGCTAATATTCAATATTTGTCAGAGGGATTCTGACTCCCTCAATGCCATCCATCCTGCTGCTGTTCCTATTGATCATCCTCCTCCTCTGGCATCCACGCACAGATCTGGTTTGCTTTTGAACTGATCACAAAATGAAACAAACGAAAAACCACCAAAAAAAAAAAAAAGGCACAGCAAAATAAACACGAACTTGTCATTTCTTGCTCCTGTACTGTTGATAAATGGGTTTTTCCTCATCCCTTAAAGGCTGTTGTACATAGTCAGGCTGTTGTGCCCAAATTATTCCTCCCCACTTCTCCATATCTCACCTGTCTCTAGGTCCCTCAGACATTCTTATCTTAATGGAATTTTTCCTTGCAACTCAGGAATTGTACCAGTGGGCTCTTGCACACCCCAAGCAATGCCTCAGCATGCATATTCCAGCCCTGCATTGTCATATGTTGCTATAAATAGCTCTCACAAAGAGTCCATATTTCTGCAGAGATTCGCCTGTCAGCTCCTAACAATGGGAGTCGTTCACAATGGGAAAATAGAATACCAGCTCCATCAACCTTTGACAGACTAATAGGGGTTATTTGACTTTCAATTTTTCATTATCAGCTTTGGCAGCCACAATCCTCGTGTTGAAAAATACAAACTGATCCGCACTCCCAACAAGGAGGAACCAACAGCTCCCGGGGCTGCGAGGCTGTGCCATGTGCCCACTGATAACACAGGGCAGGGAAGCAGCTGCTCACATGCCAGGAGTTCAAAGATCTCAGCACTGCCCTTTCCTGCCCTGTTTTGATGGCTGGAGAAGAGTGGAGTGGTTTTCCTTCAGGCTGGGAATGTTTGGGGCTGGTCAGGCTGGAGAAGAGGAGGTTGTGTGGAGACAGGGAAGTTGGAGAGGGACTTTGCATCAGAGCTGGAGTGACAAGACAAGGAGTAATGGGAGCAAACTAAAAGAGAGGAAGTTTAGGTTAAATATATGGAAGATATATAATAGCTATATGAAGGTGGTGAGGCTCTGGCATAGGTTGCCCAGAGAAGCTGTGGCTGCCCCTGGTCCCTGGAAGTGTCCAAGGCCAGACTTGGAGCAACCTGGGATAGCAGAAGGTGTCCCTGCCCATGGCAGAGAGGTGGAACAAGATGATCTTTAGGTCCCTCCCAACTCAAACCATTCTGTGATTCTATTGCTGAAAAATCCCTCACCTGAGTTTGTTAAAAGGATGCTCCCTCTGCCTTGAGGGCTCCATGTCACCTGTTCACTGAACACTGAACTGAGGCTCATCACTGTCCCTCTGCTCCCTGGTGTGCCCCTTGTCCTCACTTTGTCACCGTGTCGTGCCTTTGTAGAAATTGCTTTTTTTTTGAGAAGTGACATTGTCACAAGGCAGCTGCTCTGGGCTGTGCAGAAGGTGAATCACTCAATAAACATTCCAAATTTAGCTCAGATTTGCCAGTGGCAAAAAAAAACAATCCCACATGAGAATCGGAAATGCAGAGGATGTTACTTTGCCTGTGATGTGAAAAGGTGACTATTTACACCAGGATAACTGTCCTGGAATAAAATCTGGCAGCAATAAAGGACAATGAGCTACTTCAGGTCACTGATGTTACCACCAAGTAATTAGGCAAGGCCAGCTTTATGGGCCCTTTGCAGGACCCAAACTGGCTGTTCAGAAGGGGAAATGGGACATTAACCTTTTTCTTGGGGAAGATGCAGGTAGAGTGTCACACATTTTAGTGAGGTCCCCGGTGTGCACAGGTCAGTGCCAGAGGTGCCCAGCCCCTGTTAAACACTTGGTTGCCCAAGCTGGGTCAGAGTTTGGACGTGGAAATAGCCCATAAACAAGAGGTTTTGTGCAGGTTTTAGTCATGCAGGTGACAGGGGTTAAAGTGGAACCACACAACAAACACAGAAGGCACGATGTGCAGCTGGAAAGTTGCCTGCAGAGGTTCTCCAAGCCCTGCTGAGTATCCACTGCCACAAAAGACAGCACCTTAGGGAAAATGATCTAATAATGGATTTTCAAGTAGTCAATGTTCTTCTAATTACTTCAGAATCAGTACTAGCAGTAGGGAAGAAGTCTTCTAGCATGAACCTTCACATAATGCAGCAAGAATGGGCTGGCCTGAGGACCTTGATCTGTTATCCAAACCTAAATCCTGGTGGCTTTGGATCTAAGGGAGGTCCAACACATTTAAATACAAATAAGTACATGACTCTGTTAGTTCAGAACATAGTCTAGCACCAGCTTACCTTTATATTTACAAAGGCTTGCCCTAAAATGTCACAAATTACAGGAAAACCTGCTTTAATGGGAACCACAATTTAAGGTACTCGAGGACCATTCTCCTCTACAGACAACAGCTTAGTCCAACAGCTCAGAAATGGAGAATTTCTTTGTTTCCTTCTGACTGTGGCACAGCAGCTGCAGGGATTAATTGAACTCATGAAATCTATTGATTTTCTGTAGCTGTTATTAAAAAAAAAGGCACTTTTGCACCCTGTGAAAGGTATGACTATCACTAAATTGTGTGCAATAAACCAACAAGGCTCCGGTCTGTTGAGAAACCCCGAGTCCCATTAGTCTCCTAATTTTTATTTCAGAGCACAGAGACTTTTATTGTGTTACTGAAACTTCTGAGACAGTCCTGCTGTGCCATCAGCCTCCTCTCAAGAGAGAAACCAACGTGATCCCAACATCTCTTCTGTGGATCAGCAGGAGAGATGCTGGAGAAGCCACAAGGAGGTTCTCACTTCTGCAGCTAAAACCTGTTCAGCATCTCTGCTCTTCCCTTCTGCATCTCCATGTAAATTCCCATGTGGGCACCAGGAGAATGGAATTCATTTTAGGAGGTTTGAAGTATTTCCCTTGAGATAAGACATTAAAGTTTTTAGTGCTGACCTCCCTGCTGAGAGTTCAGTGAAAGCAAAGCTGCCTTCACCAAAGTCCTCCCCACTCCCAGAGTCTCCAAGAACGGCATTTGTTTACAACATTGAATAAATTACCTCCACTAATGCCAGGAGTGAAACCAAATCCCAGGGTGTGTCTGGGGCTCGTTCTCAGATCCACAGCACTGCAAACAGATTGGTACACAAGCATCGGTTTTTATTCTTAAGTACAGTTACATTTATATAAAAACCTGAGTTGTATTTTAAGACCAGACTAAAATTCAAAGATGGCAGAATATCTGAAAATATTTTGTTTATATATGTTGTCATCTGCAGTGGCACGTGGTGGTGGCAGCAATCCATATATTGCTTTAAAGCCTTCTTACTTATTTCAGTGATGAGACCATAGACTGTGCCACCTCTGCTAAACAATGGAGTTAAATAAATCCCATTCCCCCTAACAATTTCTCAAGTTCTTTATTAGCAATATGCATGATGGTATGCTCTAAGCAAATTCCTTTCTGCCTTTTGCACTAACTAGAAGGAATTTTAGAGCACATCTGTTAGAGTTGATGTCCCCCATCACCACATCCACACCAGTTGCTGTTTGCTGTGTTCTGGGGGAGTTTTTTGTTGAGTAGTCGCTAGATAACTTAGCAGGGAAAGTGCTTTGCAAATTAAGAAGTACAAAATACCTGCCTGGTGATCATGATTTTAAATTAATACTTTAAATTCAAATTCTGCAATGCATGTCCAAGGCAGTAGGAGGGAAGGAGTTCCAGAGCCAGTCTGCAGTATGTTGTATCAAATACCAACTTTTTGGCTTGAAGTTTTCTTTGGTTTGGGTCAAAGAGTGCTGTTTTATTTCCTTTAATTCAATATAAAGTTTAGGAAAGGCATATGTATTTATTAAGACTTCAGGCACTTCCATAACTGGTTCTCTAAAGACCGAAGCTCAGTTTATAGCTCCTAGTGGGAAGTGTGTGAGTAGGTAAAGAGGAGCAAATAGACTTTGCTTGTGTTCCACCACTCCTGATGGAGTTTTGTGTGTGTGGCTCCTTCAGAGGAAGCCCCAGCCTGTCAGACCTGGCATATTTGGAGTCTGTTTTTAAACATTCCCTCTCCAAGCTGCATTTTTCCCATTCTTCACTGTGTGGCTGGCTTGCAGTCTCAGAATCTGACCCTTTTCTAGCCTGGCAAGTCAGGTCATGGTTGACAAACATGGCTCACAGTTGTCCTGATTAGATGGATACCAGAGTCAGAGGCTTAATGAGGTGCTCTGGTGCATAATCACTGATGGGCACATGGAGTGAGGTTTTCAGCAGGATATGTTGTGCCCTGCACTCTGGCAGGAAATAATTCCCACAAAGTTGCACAATTTCTTGACCAAGAAATTGGTCTCAAGCATCAGTTTTTATTCTTGAGCACAGTTACATTTATATAAAAACTGAAAAAACTGAACGAGCTATCAGTGAAAACCTTTCAAAATCAACTTTAGATAAGAGCCTGTCTCTTTCCATAGAGTGCTGCTATGGGAGCTGCTTCCAGATATGGTGTGGGCTGAATTTTGGGACTGGTTTATTTTTGTGTGGTGCTTAACTGAGCCTGTGTGAGGCTTGGGCTGAGGGACAGGAGAAGGAGGAGCACTGGGAAAAAGGTTTTCAGGAAGAGGAATGCTGTCCAAATGCTGTCAGTGATGGAAAAATGGATGGAGAGAAGGGCAATTCCTGCATTACCACAGGCTGAAGGAAGCTTATCTCAGTGCAGAATCATCTTTGTCCTCTGTCAGGACTCTGTGCTGGCTTCCTGTACCTTTGCTCCTGAGCTGCCACCCTGTTCCTGTGGTCCTGCATGCCAAAGAAGCTTCCTAATGACACAATTCTTTAATTAAATTCCAGGCTGTGGCTGAGCTGTGGGGGAGAGTGAGCCCTGCCCTTGTCCCTGTCCCCTCCTGGCAGCCTGGGCTGATGGTGGCTCCAGAAGATTCTGCCCAACTCTCCCTTTGCAGCAGTGAGCTGGTTACAGAAAACACTGGGGCTGGCTCAGGTTTAATTACCATTAAATTAAGGCAGCAGTTATAGCTTTAAATTGCACATTCTAAATGAAGGGAGAGTGGATGTTAAACTTAATGACCTGAAGGAAACCCTCAAGGTGCAGGAGTGGGGGATTGAGCTGGAGACCTGTGGTTTGCAAAGCCAGAAGGGAACAGTGCAGTGACCTCCTCTGACCTCCTGAAGGCCACCCTGAATTAATCCAGCTGGGCTGGGCGAACCTCAGGAAACATCCACTTGTGAAATGCAGGTTTCCCGTGTTGAGGAATGCACTTCAACTCTCAATAAATCATTTCCAGCTGTTATTTACCCTGACTATTAAAATGCAGCATCTCATTTCAAGTCAAAGCTTGCCTAGCTCAATTCCCAGCTCCTGGATCGTATCATAGCTCCATTTATTTCACAGAGAGGCTGCAATTATGGAACTTCAGTGTCCTGTGTAGGTATTAATCAGCTGTCATCAACTTGTGCCCTCTCCTTTCTTCTGATAATCTGAACAGATCGAGCTCCTTTAATTTTCTTCACTGACCACATATTTATATAGCTTTAATCATTCTTGTGGCTGTTTGGAGCAAAACCGAACGTGGGGGCAGCACTGCTGGTTGCTGTTGTGGTTGTACCAATTCACATTAACAGTGTGATATAATCTTTCTGTTCCCATGGGGCTTTATTCTGCTGACACTGTGAGGGAATGCATTAGATCCTTTACTACCATGGCAATGCCTGGTCTTGATTTCCAAGTTTTTCTGTATTTTAGACCCTTTCTTCCCCAAACAAACCCTTCCAGCCTGTAAAAGTGCTGTACTTGCTTTCTTCCTAGGATTCAGTTTATCCTATTTCCTAATTAGGATTTAGCACTCATTCAGCAGCAGTACTGTGGAGCACATAATGCTTGCTTGTGTTGATCTTATCAGGTTGCTTTGAATCAATACTTTCTCAACTTCATTATTTACCATTCTCCTAATCTTTGTCAGTCATTTGACATTTTTATCAAATAATGTTTTCGTATTTTCTTCCAGCTTGTTGATAAAAATGTTGTATAGCTGAGGGTCAATTACTCCGGGTGCTTGCAGGATCTCATTAGAAACACCCACTACTCTGAGATTCCTCTGTGGAGTGACTGAAACACAGTAAAATCAAATGAATTGATTAGTGAAATGCTATAGGAAACAGTGACAATTAGGGAACTGCCACATTAAAGAGTGCTGTGCTGGTAGAATTCAATGTAAACCACAGTGCATTGTTTTGTAAAACAATTTTTACAAACTCAGAGAGAGAAAATAACCTCTGGGTTATTCAGTTGTTCTGGGCTGTGACTTTTTAAGGCTGAGTTTTTATATTGGAAGAAGTATCAGCAGTGCTGTGATTTTTAAAAGGTTCATTGCAGTTTCTTTTCTTTTTTGCCTTTTTTTCCCCTTGAGGGAATAAGCATTCATGGCCAGAGCTGTACCAGCAATGGGAGGGCTCCTCAAAGAGCTGGGGGCATTCTGGTCTGATGCCTCCTGTCTCTGTAGTAGTTTGTGTTGTCCCCTGAGGACGGGGAGACACCTTGCTAGAAATGCAGGTTTCTGAGCATTCCATGAATCAGGAATCTCAGGGGAAGTTCAGCACGTGCAGCTGGGTGGCTCTTGAGTTTTGGGTAACAGGGTGACACTTTCTTTGAGTGTTAGTGTGGAAACAAGAGATTTCATAAATCATAAACAAGCACAGCTGATGGGCAGGGTCTTGTCAACCGTATTGCATTTACATCAGAAACTTTGCCTATTTCAGTGGTGTAGATTATGGGATGTGATTTTTCACGCTCTCTAATATCAAGGCAAACCCTACCAAGAAAGCTTTGTTGCCTCAAGACTAATGAGGTTGTAAAACTCTATCCATAAAATCAGAATAATAGTATTCCCCTGCATCACAAGATTGCTGTAAGTACATATGTATATTCTGCACTTGCATGGCCTAATAATGTGAGAGCAGAACTTCATTTATTCATGTGAAGGACAAGTTTCTGCAGTGCACAAGGTTACAGGTAAAATCCCAAGGTTTTCCACCTCACTATGTAAATAGAGAGGAACACCAGTATGGTTCATTTTATACAGTGAATAATATAACAGCAATTATTGGTGAAATCTTTATTTGTCTTCCCACGCAGTTATCTGCTATGGTTTCTTTTGTGTGTTCTCATTTGTTTAATTAAATTACATTTGGTCTTTCCAGAGTCCTTTCTGTCCCTGCTTGTTGTGGACATTTATTAATAGTGTCACTTGGTTGATAGTCTGTTAATTTTAATCTCGTCTGAATTTGATTAACTTTGTCTATTTACACTTCAGAGACTTTTCCCTGAATTCAGAAGGGCTTGCTCTCTCTTCCCACTGTTGGAGCAAGGCAAGTTGTGTGTGTACACTGGGCAGGTGCTTTAATGGCACTAATTAATCAAGAAGCAGTGCAACAGAGGAAGGAAAACATTACAAATGAGTGCAGCAATTGACGTGCAGAGCACCCTGCCTGACCCCCACTGGGAGTTACCCTGGCATCACCCAGCAGTGCAGCACTGAGGCAAACCAGACCCCTGGCAAACCATCACCAGCTGCTCCTTGGCACCCAGCCCTTTGGCTTTAGGTCAGGTGAGGGTTTAAAGCACTTTTAAAGCACTAATCTCTGCTGCTTTAGGTTTCTGAAACCCTGTGATAGCACAGTGTAAGCACTTAAAGAACCCCAGTCACTTCTGGACTTGTTCAGTGCAACAGCATCATGTCGGTGTTTAAATGAGTTTTGTCAGCTCTCAGGTGTCTGGTCTTTTTCTCAGGGCAGCAGGTCTTGCTCTCTCACCTTGCTCTGCTTTTAAGTTTCTAGTGCTTAGAGTTGTTGGAGAGAAACTTTCAAAATGTGGACTTGAAATACTCAAAGCCCTCTCTGCAAAACACAAGTATAAATATAAACACTCAAAATGCATTTGTTTTTAAATCCATTAATTAAAACCATTCTGAGAGGGGCTGAGAAAAGGTTGGAGGGAGCCATGGAGAGCCCGTGTCTCAGGGACGTGGCTTGTCTGAAACTGCTGGGTGCCTCCAGGAGTGACTAGAACCTTGTCAGGGTGGGGCAATGTGAAGAGGATGTCTGTGCTCAGTTCCTCTGGAGTTTGTGGTAGGCAGCATCTCTTGCACAAGATGGGCTGGGTGCCCTAGGGAGAATTTGTGTTTCTGACACCCAAAATGCTTTGGCTGCCAAGCAACACGGAGAGGGCACTTTCTTTAGCTGGTTTTGAAACAATACAGTCCCTTCTCCTTTTTTATCCATTTTTATTAAGAATTCTGTGGGCAGGGGCTCAAGGCAGGGCACATCACAAAGGGCTGAGCCTCTTGTGCAGGACAGAGCTCAGACACAAGGCACAAGGGTCTCCTTGCTGGTTGTGCTGAGTGGTTTTTTTCCCCCTTAATAATTTCAGTTAAGTTAACATTCACTGTTGGTTCGCCTTGATCTGTGTGGAGAAGTGAAATTCCTCATTCTTATCTCTGGATTTGTCTGTGGGTTTAAGAGTTCAAGCACCTCACAGCCCAAAGGATTGTTGCCCAATTAATCAAAGTGTTTCTTTATATTGCACCAGTGAAGAGAGTGAGAAGAAAACAGGTCTCTATACCCCTGTCTCTTCAAAGAGATAATGTGTAATTATTAAGAAATGCTGTTGCCAGTTGCCTCCTCTCTCTCCCAGTGGAGGCAAGGGGCAAGGATCACACACAATCACCTTTCCTCATTTTATCTAACAAGGGTGAAATTCTACTGTCAGGCATATTTTCCAGTTTAAGTCGTGATGTACAGCAGATTGTTATGCATGATTATAAAGCCTAATAAATTTCTCACCATCTCATTTTCCTTGGCTGGTGGAAGTCAGGGATTAAATACCATTCTGATGGGTGCTGAGGTGATGAGGAGAGCTGCACTCACAGCCCACAGCACTGGGCTGCATCTGCCCCTTAAACTGTGAGTCAGGAATATGTAATTTGTGTCCGCTAGCCTGGTGGAGATTCCCCAATTTCCCTCCCATTTTGGGAGCTCACAAACTGTGAGTGATTGGGTCCATACTAAGCCTGGCTTGTGGGGCTGAGCCAGAGAGACTGGGACTTCCTGCTGGTACAGGAGTGGGAATTAGGAGCCCCTGGAATGGTCATTCAAGGAGCTTGGCTTGCTAAATGCACGATGAGGTTCCGTGGTCACTTTTCTCCATCGTTCATTCTGATTTCACATCAGCAGCTGATAATCTGTGAGCGATGCAGTGTCTGCCTGGGTTATCTGGAGTACCCGGCACTGCCTGAGGCAGGGCCCTGTTACTCTTCCAAAATTAATAGGAGATGAATTCTGAGAGCAAACTGGGAGAATTAAGATGTGTGAGGGCTCCATTAGCTGCTCCTGGAGTGCTGTAATCCACACTGGTGTTGGCTTTCATCACAGGGAACAAAAGCTTTCGTGGTTTCCATACATCACCAATTCTGTCTGTGTTCAGGGCTCCACCTGCCCTGTCAGTACCTTCTTTTTGCAGTGTGTGGTAGGAAATATTTAATGTACAGATGATCAGAGTGGGGGCCTGGAAAAATTAGTGAGACAGTTACAAGTTGAGGTTAGAAAGGTAAAATAGTGAGGAAAAAAAATACTGTGATCTTTATGTAAATGTGAACTGTTTTAAAGATACCTGAGACTTTTTGTCTCCTTTTCTTGGAGTTAGAAAAATTTAATTGAGTATCTCAGAGGGTGACAAATTTCTGGCCTACTACATGTTGTTGAATTGCTCATCTTTGCCAAACATAGAGATCCATTATGCTAAGAAGGAACAGGCTATAGCTGGGATTTTGCTCTACCAAGTTCTCAGCATGGACAAGGAGCTTTTGTGGTTTCTGTGAGAAGCCCAGCCTGGCTCAGCTTGGTGCTGTCAGATTGTTTGTCTCAAGGGAGCTGTTGGGGAGACAGGCATTTTCCATTATTGCTTTCCTAGTGTTAAATTTGATTTGTTCTCTTACCTAGTTCTTGCTACAGAAACCAATCATGCCCTGATTTACTCCCCTTTCTTTTTGGTTACACAGTCATTTGGAAAGAACACCCCAAATGATCTATTCAGCTTCAGACTGGCACAACTCTGCTGAAAGGTTGGAGTCCTTTAAACTGCTCTTTTTTCTCATCCTCTCTCTCATTCTCTTCAGGTTACTTAAAACATCAGCCAGAAAAACACTGCTGCACCAGTGATTACTGGGAATAAAAGTCCTGTTTAAGCTCCTGTATCATAGCAAGCATTTCTTTTCAATATGTGAAACAAATCCATTGTAAATGGAGAAATGAGGGGGCAGAGTGGGGCAGGGGCAGAACTGGGGTACAGATGTTGCAGAAACTGAGTTCTTGGGGTCTGAACAACTGAACTGGAAATGCAGCTGGAGGGAAAACTGCAGGAATGAAATGGAAGCTGTGTTGTAGCAAAATGTACTATTCAGTACATCAGGGAAAAACCATACCACTAACAAGTCAAACCACCCATATTTCTGGCTAATCCTGACAAGCAGGAGCTGTTATTAGAAGAATTTGAAAGACCTCAGTGGAATAAGGTCACTCTTCCCATGACTTCCATGAGTCTTTGTATGCTACATGGAATTTTCTGAAATACCTTACCACAACATCCACAGGTCTTAAAATTATCGTCCCTTACCATTTTATGTCTCTATTAGTTCAAATCAGTTTCTGATCACTCTGATTTTTTTCTGTGCTAACACAGGGTGTTTCCACCTAAACTGCAGATTTTTGAAGGATCTTGCATATGTTATATTCTACATAGTCAAACTTGTGAATGCTGCTGAAATCACTAAAATATTAATTCACAGATATGGATTTCCTGAATGCACTTTGCACAGCCTTTAGCATGGGTCACATTTACTCTGAAAAGCACAGGACAGAGCTGAGTAAGTTCTAAGGCAAATCATGAAATGGTAATATCATTTACAAAGGAAGCATGTTAACTGATAGTTTGGAGAGGGAGAAGCTGTTTTGGTTCACTTATCCCTATAGATTTATTGGCAAATGCAATCTAATCATTGCTTGCAGTGCAGTTCCAAAAGGGGAAAAAAAGGGGAAAAAGAAAAACAAACCAGCTTTTCAGAGCTCAGCTTTATTTTAATAGGTTAGGCTGGTGCAAACCTGTGTGATGCTGTTTCAGATGAAAGGACTGAGATCTAAAAAGTCTCCATTCTGTCAAACTAGAAAGGACGTGAACTATTATTTTTGACACAGAGGGGAAGTAATCAAATATTTAGGTCTTTTGTTTTCATTAACCAGAACAGGAGAATAAAAAATAGATACCAGAATATTCCTTTTGATTTGCTTCAAGAGTAAGTGAGGCATAGCTATTCATTCTTCTTCATTTACTCTCTGAGATGAGAATCAGGAGCAGTGCTGTCCTCCCAGTGTGTGCTCCAGTTTGTTGTGGAAGGAGCATTTTTTCTGTCAGCTTAAAGTATCCACACAGAGCACTTTGTCTCTCTCTGTCTCTCTTTTATTTATATGAATGGTTTTGCAGCAGAAATAAGTGCTTAAGTGCTAACTTTTTTTTTCCCCCTTGAAGAGAAGATGAACTGCATGTCAGTGTGTACAGACAATGGATGAAAAACAAACAGAATTTGTTTGGAGGTGTTTTCATTTACTAGTTCTCAGAGCTTGATGTGAAAGCGCCTTTCAAAACACCACAGACACACCAGCTTTTGTGCTTTAAATGAAGACTGAAATCCTCTGCTTTCCAAGAGAGCCATTCAAAAGGGTGAAACGTAACAATTCCCATTGATCCCTCCACGGGAGGGGGTTTTATAAGGATACCCTGATCCCCATCTCAGAGGTGGAGAAACAGGGAGACAGGCAGAGATTTTTGCAGGGGAGCATACCAGAGGGCAGTGGCAAATCCAGGAGCACAAGCCAGGTCTCCTGAGTCACAAATGAGATGTGGTTAAAGTCTGTGCACAGCAGAGCCTGGGCTCTCATGCAGGGATTTATGCAGGGGCTGCCGGGATGCACATTGCAATATGATTATCGTTGGAATGGACAATTGTCCCACTGGCTGTCATTGAGCAATCCTCCGGTATGGTTTGTCTGCTCAGCAAAGGAGCTGTAAATGAACTCCTTTGTTTTTATTCCTTTTGTTTGAAGACCTTTTTAACTGCAGAAATCATCCTTATGATGTCAGCAGGGAAAGATTAACCCAGTACGTTTTTTTTCTGAAGGTGAAAAAACATGGAAAATTGCCTCAAGAAAATTACAGACTGTGTCCTGTTAAAAAGCCATTAATGCCTAAGGTGTTGGGGGGTAAAAGGCATTGAAATTTCAAATATATTGGATGATTTTTTTCCTGGCATTTAAAGAAATGAGAGGATGCTGATTATTTTCTCCCTCGGATTGGCTTTTGTAGGTTTGGGCCAATATTTCTTCATTAGGTGAGAATTAAGCATTACAAAAACGTACACTGTTTTCTTGCTGCAAGATATCCTAGACAATTTCTCATGAACAGAGAATTCAGTGGCTTACAAGTCATGTAATTAGGGGATTAAAATCTAAGTGCAAAAGGAATTCTGAGACCCAGGTAACAGCTGGAATGAGCAGGTTTGCTTTGCAGTGTCTGTAGGACATTGTCAGAAATAGGATCCATCTGACTAAAGGTGTAAATCCTGGGGCTAAGGATTTTTCTTTCTGCATGCCAGTGGAGAAGAGCTGTTTGATTTAAGTCATGGTTAGATGGATGTTGCAGGGAAAGAAAGTTTCTAATAGATCCAAAGTGTATTTCATACCTGGTTTTGTGATTTGTATCAACACCCTGACTTGCACTCAAAAACAAATGGGCTTCACTGTAACAAAAGATGGATTTATTAAAAGAGTGACCAGAATAGCCTGTTATTGGTTTGAACTATCTAGCAGTGGCTTAAATGTGCTATCCATGGGAAAGCAGGGGAGAAACCTTGGGATAAAGGTGTTTTAAGTGTCTGCCACTGATGTTATTTTCTGATAAGCTGCCCTTCATGCTCAGAAATGATGGAATGTTGGCAGTCCTTTGCTTTCTCTTGGACTGAAACAAATAGCACCAAGATAAAAGCTGCTGCATTTGAAACATATTTGAAAACTAAGCTGATGAAGAAGCGATGACTTTTTTTTTTTTTACTTCTGTACCCTGGCACCATGAAAAACATGTTTCCCTGTGTGAGGAGATGCAGCTGCTTGATAACCAGTGGCATGTGAGGACACAGAATCAAATCTTCTGTCCTTTGGGCTGGATTTACCAGGCTACATCTTCGCTGACCTTGTTGACTCTGGAGCGAGAGGACACAACCAGCTGCCAGCAGCTCCCTTCTGTGGCTTCCAAAGCTCCTGTCCCCAGCTGAGGAGCACTGGCTGGTTGTGTGTGTCCTCCCAGGCCTCTGCAAAGCCCAGTGCAGCAGCCCAGCTCACCCTGCCACGGGGCTGGAGTCTGGTTTTGTGCTAGATGAGGAGTGTAAGTGCCACTGCCTCTCGGATTGCTTCCTCTGGAGGAGGCAGTCACTTGAACTGCTCTAGCTGCAGCTCATGCCTTTAGGCAGGCTCTGTCTAGACCCATAATTGTTATGTTCTAGTCTTCAAACCCTTCTCTGCATGATCTGCAGTAAAAGAAGATGCGTGAGTACAATGATCTACATGTGTACACAGCCAAATTCTTCCTTTAATTGTGTTAGTACAACCCATCTATTGAGTGCACTAAATGCAGGGTGAGCTCTGCCCTGGCACATTTGGATTTGGACTGCTGATTAGCCTGCAATACATATTTCACTTTGCCACCAATAGGACCTTAACCTCACTTAAAAAGAATAATGACAGAACAGCCCAATTATCTGTTCCCAGAGTCCATTACCGAGGGGGATCCAAAATTACCCTTTCTGTTAAAACAGCCCAGTTCTCTATTACATTTGCATTAAAAAAGGGTCTGAGATTAGGTTGCCTTTGTGTTAGGCATTGTATGTACAAGTAACAAGAAATAGGTCCTGGCCCGAAGAGGTTACAGTGTAAATTAGACAGAAGTGGAGAGAAAGACAGTGGCTTTCATTCATTTCCTGTGGGGAAATGAGGCACAGAGTGTGTTACACTGCAGAAGTGCACAGAGTTAACTGAGAATGAGCTGCACAAGCCCAGATACCTGTCTCATACTGCCAAAAGGAGGTGCACACAGTGGTCTGGTTATTTTACTTCTGGAATTGAGACTCTGGCATACTTGAGTGGTGTGGATGCACACGCCCTCATTTGGGAGTTGCTTGGGTTTCTACCTGGCTGTAGCCTTTGAAAAACATTTAAACAGATTAAAGCAGACCTGCACTGCTCCTCTGTCTCCTTACAGGGAAGCACAGAGCCTCAGAACCTCGAGGCCTGTGCTCATGGGTTAGGTACCCCTGGCACAGACAGAATTATGCATCCCTTGGATCTCTCCACGGCAGTGGACAGTGGGAATCCTGATTCCCAAGCACGTGAGCTGTTGGGAAACAAGAGCAATTAGAGGTTAAAACATCTTGGCTTCAATGAATCAATATTTTTTTCCCCTGAAAATCTGTTTTGTCAGAAATTTGCTGATGAGCATTGTTACAAACCAAGCTCTGTTACCAAGGGAAGTTGCCAGCAGGCAGGCAGTAAAGGGAAGGTGGGAAGAAGGCAAGGATGGCTTTAGCCTCCTCCCCATGTCCTGTCCCCCTTGCCAGGGATCTGTCTGGGTCCCCAAAGCAAAGCAGAGCTGCCTTCAGCTCCTGGTCCTGCCCTCTGCACCCCTGATCTGCCTTCCACTGAGGGGATGAAGCTAAAAATTAGCAATGTGTGCTAGAACAACAACACAGATTTCTTTCTTTCTGTTCTTTTTTTCTTTCTCATCCACACCCAACCCCTTTTCTCTCCCCTTTTCTCCCTTTTCTGTGTCCTGCCTGAATTTCCATGTCTTACATCAGCTTTTGTATTGCTGGGGGGATAATGCAGCCCTGAAGTAATCACTCATTTCAACACCTTCCTATCTGTGTGTCTAGTTTGAATTCATTTCCAGCCTGCAAGAATGGATTCTGAATCTTTACAGAATCTCTGTTGTGCCTTTCCTTTTTGACTACCTTCTTTGCCTCAGAAAATCCATGGGTAGAATCCTGACTTCTATGAATTTATTGGCAACCAGGCCAAGGGCTGACCTCACGTGTTTGGTGAAAGACCTTTCCATAACTGCTGCAGGAAGAACTGCCCATAAACAAGAGCTCTGAAGAGCCTGGAGCGCAGCCAAATGGGGAAACAAGGTTGTTATTGGCATGATTTTAATCACGATAGACAATTAGCAAAGCTTAATTATATTGAGAAAGAAAATCAGAGCAAGTGGCAGTAATGAATTTTCCTAGTAAATCTCTTGTGCTTCAGAATAAAACCAGCTGACCTATAAATACAATGAAATTAGAGGAGGTGTTTGCCCACATGGCTTAGCTTTGTGCTGCCTGGGCTGTGGCTCCTTCTCAGAGTCCCTTTTCATCATCTTTCTCTCCTGCAGCATTAATTCTGGGAACAGAACTGCAGTTTAGCCATTCAGATGACACCCAGTGTCAATAGGCAGCAAGAGGAAGCTTTTATTTATTTTTTTTCTACAGCTCAACTTGGTAGTATTAGAAGTTAATAGGCTTAGAGAGCCAAGGATTTTTAAAATACTGCCGTTAGCTAAAATAAATATTATTTAGAACTCACTAAGTGGGTTATTTTTTAATATTGTGAAAGTCGAAATGTTTCCAGAGGATTTTCTGGCTACAATAAAAATACTAAATTGAGTACTATCAGCCTTAGAAGATTTCAAAGAAGATTTCTCTTGTTTGTGTTGGTAACCTATAGACCTGATACTTGGAGAGTGAAAGCATCTGGCTTAACTCAAGAGTGCTATTTAAATCATTAAACCTTTTAATAGCACCGTAATAATGGAGCTTATAAAACAAAGCAGCTTCTGCTGAAAGCTGAGAAACCCCTGTGGGCAATTTTATGTTAGATATCTTTAAATGCAAACTGTGCTTTGTGGAGGTGTGAGCAGCTCTTTCTCCTCTCTGCTGTAAAGCCCAGGAAACTAAAATGCACCTCAGTGGCCAAAAATGGCCAGGTGGGTGTCAGAAAAGGCCTGAAGTGACCTTGACAAAGTCCAAACTGCTCAGGAAGATCTGCAGGGTGGCAGATGAGTGAGGGCAGGGGTGTCTCTGCTGAGGGTGCTGAAAGCTGAGGGTTTATTTGGGTCTGGGTGGCCTGAGTGCACCTCCACCTTTTCTGGGGGTGGCAGTGCTGTGGTGCACTTGGAGGTTTCTCAGTTCTCTCCACTTCCACAGACAAAGGCTGGTATTTTTCAAGTGTTCCTGATGCCTCAGGTTTTATCTTTTATACTTTTCAGATTCTGTGCTGCTTTAGGGTGTACTTCTGAGCTTCATAGTAGGGGGGGGTGAGCTCTCTGCACAGAGCAGGGAGACAAAACAATTCCTGCTCCAGCTGGGCACCAAGGACAAATGATCCAAATCTCAGGCCCAAAAGCATAAACAATGTGGGCTGAAGAGAGAAAAACAAATAGATGGGACTTCATAACCTAAAGCTGCAATTGGACAATTAACTCCAATATGCTGATAGACCAAAACTTACAAAAATGTGAGACCTTGTGACCGGTTGTGCATTTTGTGACCATTTGGGTTCATCTTGGGTGCAGCCCTGGCTGGGCTCTTGTGCTGCCCAAGGTGGATCCATTGAGGAGATCCATTGAATAAATCCCTGCTTTATTCTGTAACTCTGTCCAGCCTCTGTTCTAGGGCAGCCTTCTCAAGGCATCATTCCCATGGGCACAGAGCTGTGATTCCAATGGGATAAACACAATGAGGGAAACTTTGGGTGCACTCACAGCATCTTCACCCCAAGCTCTCTCCCCTGCTCTCCGATTTGGGAATGACACTTCTGGCTGAGAGATGAGAGATGTCTGTCACTGCCATGCACATCCCACAGCTCTGTGTGCTCCTCCAGTCTGAGCAGAGCGCTGTGCTGGTCCCCACTGCACCCAGCATGGATGTGCCTGAACCAGGATCACAATTCCCAGTCTTTTAGGAATTCTCTTCCTGTCACTGTCCCCATGGAAGGTGCCAAGTGCTCAATTTGTTTGAAACCCAAGAAGAAGCAGGAGAAGTATGTTTGTATTTTTCTCTGGCCTTCATGAGGATATGCTGGTGCTCCCCTGCTTCAAATTGGCTTTTCTGTTAAATTCAGATTTCACTCTCCATAACAAGTCACCTGCAATGAGGCCTGTACAAATTTAGACTGAACTCAAATCCAAGAAATTACTGAAAATTACAGAAAATACTCAAATCCAAGAAAATTCACATCTGGGGCTTCTCTGTAGAACTCTTTTCAATTTGGCTTTTTTGCTCATGTCTGCAGACTAAGCAGAAAAGTGAAGATCTGCTTCATGCTGCCCATGCTAACAGAGATCCTGATTTTGACTGGCAAGTCAGATTTCCCCAAACAGAGGAGAAAACCAGAGAGAGCCTCTCTTTCCAAACCATTTCTGAAACCCAATTAACTCACTGGAATAATCTCTAACTCTTCTTGTTAGACACTGCAGTGCCTAAGCAAGGAAAGAGAGCGGGATTCTTGTTTTTTGTGGGAAGGCTGTGAGTAGTGACAAACAAGTTCTTGCCTGTGGAAAAATCTTTTACAACTGAAAGAAAAATGTTTTAGCATTTCAAATAGCTAATGCTCTGAGATCAAGTGAAGTTCTTTGCTTTAGGAAGTGAAATGAATCTATTTGACGGGATATTTTATTAATCGGTTTTAAGTTTTAGCAGTTTAGTTTTACATTTCCATGAATATTGCAGTATCATAGGAATTTGTGATAATGTTATTGGGATTATTACATGCAAGCCACTAATAGCGGAGAAGATGTAAAAATTCATTGCCATCATTGAATTTAGAGCCAAGTTAAGTCAGCCTAGTTATGTGTGATTTGTGTGTAGCACTGTCTAGGCTGAAATAGCTCAAAGCCTTTCATCTGCACTTTGTTGTGTTGTGGTGACAGCAGCATTTCAGCTCTGGAATCACTTCTGCTCTGTCTCTCACCACAGCAAATCCTGTGGAGCTGCCCAGGATCCACAGTGGACTGGGAGTTCATTTCTTATAAACAGTGCATTACAGATGTTTTTCATCTGTGGTTAAGAATGCAGAGAAAATGTGAAAGCCTCATTTTTAAAGTTTGCTTAAGGCAAAATCAGGCAATTAGTAGAGGGACAGGTTAATAAGCAAAAAGGAGCTTCTTGTTGCTTTTCTTACACTCCTTTGTTCAAGGGCCCAAGTTCCGAAACCTGAATTAAAACTGGAATTATGAAAGCAAGCAGGAAAGAGGAAAATACACATACAGCTCCCTCCATCATCCTTAGCTGGACTGTTACAGCTTCTCTGATTCCTGTGAAGCTACACCATTATTTCTCCAGCTGAATATTTACACATTGGGGCATGCCAAAAGCCCCCAAATATCTAAAGTAACACCTGATGTAGTTCTCATCTGTCCCTCTGAATTAAGATATTGCATGGGCACTGATTCTCTTTTTTTCTATGAAGTTTTCTTGTTGGTATAAAGATGGATTAAGTAATTGCAAAAACCAACCATTTACTCACTGGAACATGAGCACCCCTGTCCTGCTGCTGTGCAAAAGGTTGATTTTTTCTCTGTATCTCAAATTATACAAGCAAGTGAAAACAAAATCTTTATATATCCTGTCTTTTACCTGCTAGACTGATCTATCTGCAGTGAGTGTCTGCCTCCAGCTGACTTTGGGGAGTGGGAAAAATTTTCCTGCAGCACGGTTTGGCTTTTGAAAATGAGGTGAAGCGAGGAAAATTGTTTGTTTGTTTTTGTAGTAAGACGTCCCCTAAAATATTTATGACCTTTTCTTTGTAGGCTCCAGCCCTTTGTGCTTTGGATTGCACACTTAAGAGCTAGGCACTGGTTTTGAATGCCTAAATCAGCCTTTTTATTGGCTTCTTGTCTACAAAATGGAATAACGTGTTCTCTTGTGCAGAGGTTAATAAACCCTTGTGGAAAGCTTGTATTCCATAATGCTGAGTGCCTGGAACAGTCTGTGAGGGAATGAGCAATCTCTTCCTTCAGAGACAGTCTTGGATGTTCTGCAGTGAAAGCAGGGATTGCAGGGGAAATGCTCCTGCAAATCTGTTTGGTCAGGAACAGCCCTTCCATGTGTAACCAGCCTGCAACCGTGGCATGAAAATTCCTGACAGCTGGGCTGAATGGAAATTCTGTGGCAAAAAATGTTTCCAAAGGTCTGGACCTCTTTTCCTTTCTGTCTTCTGGCTCCTCTGTGGCCAAGAGAATATTTCAGGTTTTGTGTGAGGTTTTGGTTCCTTTTCCTTTGCTGTGTGGAAGTGCAAAGCACAAGGGGAGGAGTGCAGGGTTGTTTACTAACCTGGATTTATGGAAGTGCACAGAGGAGGGAAAAAACCCTTCAGCTACTACTCTACTACTTATACACATCTAAACCAACCCAAATTCCTGTAGGAGAACCAAATGGAATAATTAAGTGATCACTGGGCAGACAGATCAGCATGGGTCTCACCCCTGGTGACTGAGAAGGGATTGATGTGTATTGTATTGCGGGGTTCCCAGACAAAGAAAGGAATGATGAATCTGACTCCATCTTCTCAGAAGGCTAATTTATTATTTTATGATACTATATTATATCAAAGAAAACTAAACTAGTCTAAAGAATACAGAAAGGATACTTACAGAAGGCTAAAAAGATACTAAAGAAACTCATGACTCTCTTTCCAGAGTCTGACACAGCTTGGCCAATGAATCAAAACAATTCACATGAAAACAATGAAACAACCACCTGCTGGATAAACAATCTTCAACCACATTCCAGAGCAGCAAAACACAGGAGAAGCAAATGAGATAATATTGTTTTCCTTTTTCTCTGAGGCTTCTCATCTTCCCAGGAGAAGAATCCTGGGCAAAGGGATTTTTCCAGAAAATGCGACTGTGACAGATGTGGATGCAACTTTTCTCAGAATCAGGGGCAAAAATGACGGAAGTGTTTCTACAAGGTTATTATTCTGAATCTCATGCAAAGCACTACTCGAGTCTGCTGGAGTTTAGAGGTCTTAGAGATAATATTGTTTTCCTTTTTCTCTGAGGCTTCTCATCTTCCCAGGAGAAGAACTCTGGGCAAAGGGATTTTTCCAGAACATATGACTGTGACAGATATAGATGCAGCTTTACTCAGAATCAGGTGCAAAAATGACAAAAGTATTTCTACAAGGTCATAATTGTGAATCTCATGCAAAGCACTATTCGAGTCTGCTGGAGTTTAGAGGTCTTGTTTTCAGTAAACCTTCCAACTGGGGGCAGATACACGAATTCTGCTTGCATCTTTAGTAGTTAAGGAAATTTATGCAAAACCATCCATGCATTTAAAGGAAGATCAGTGGTGGGTGAAAGCAAAGGAACATTTTTTCTTTTCTTCTGTTTTGGTCAGTGGCTAGGAGCTCTCATTCAGCAACCTCACTGTGAGATACTGTACCTCTAAGTGGCAGACTCCTGTCACATTATGGCTGGCACCCCAGGTTTGCCATTTTGAGGAAAGAAAAGAACCTCAGCAAACCCTAAGAACAGCAGCAAATCCATATTGTCCTGCTATGCTTTAATGTATAACAAGGGCTGGGGAAGAGGGGGCCATGGGTTAATTATGGTTTGCACAAAAAAGGAATTTCCTTTTAACAGTTGGGTTTTTTTCCTAATTCCACAGGGCTTATTAAATGAATGGATAAATGCCTGCATTGTACCATTCATTTTCTTGTTTTCTCTTTAAACAAAAGAAGTTCAATAATATAAATTTGGCATTTTGAGAGATCTTTTTGTGTCACTAAGCACATAAAACAAGTGTGTGCTGTCCTGGCAGTCAGAGGGCAGAGATGCTGCTCTTGTCACTTTCTGGGAGCTGTTTTGGGTCAGGGCTCACCTGTGGATGCCTTGTGCTGGCTCCTGTCAGTGCCTGTCCCTCTCCGTGCTGTGTCCATGCTGTATCCATGGTGTATCCCTGCCTTTCCCTCTCCTCTGTGGATGCATTTCCCCGTGGTGCTGCTCCTGTCTGCCCAAACAAACCGGAGTTAATCCCAGCTGGAGCAGGGATGGTGAGGGCAGGACTCACCGGGGTCACAGCTCCTGCCAGCTCTACAACTGGGCAACTTTATTTTTAGCATATTCCCAGCCTGACTTATCAGTGAAGCACTTTGAGGTAACAGCTTCAGCGTGTTTGATGTTTGTTCATTTTGAAAGATGTCATTTTAAGAATTTCTGCAAGTTTCAAAACTGCCCTGTGGGAGATCTGTTCCATGCCAAAATGTCATTTCAGATTCTAAACTACATACTCCCTCATACTTTCTCTTTATAAATGTTTCACAGTACCTGCATTTTTTATCATTGCACTTTTGCGTGACCTGTGAGTTCCTTGTAGCTAACCTACAAGGCCTGTCTGGGGGAAGTAATAGAATTATTTTAAATGAGCTTTTTTTCCTCTATCAGAAGGTGAAGCCACCACCCAATTATTTATTCCTTATGCATAGGTATTTGTATTAATATTTTAAAACATGCAGTGTTTATAGTGTCCCACATAGGTCTGTGTTAAATCAAATGTGTCCTGGGAAATGAATGCTTAGTTTCATTTTTAACAGTTTTTAGAACCAGGCCTTATTTCTTCAGTAGCAGATCAAACTCCTGATATTTTCTCCAAGTCATCAAACTTCATTCCTGGGCCAAAAATATATGTGAAATCCTGCTTGATGGCTTTTCTGGTAACACTAGCACTCAGAGCAAACATAAAAATAACCTGAGATAATATTTACAGTGAGCACCTCTAAAAGATCCTCTTTGATGGGAAACACCATCAAGGGAAAGGAGAGGGAATCCTTGAAATGTTCATTCCAGTGCTGGTAGCATGGGGAGGTGAGCATCAAGGGCAGGTGTGCAGCTGTAAAAATGGAAATGTTGGTTAATAACAGCACAAGACTGGAGTAATTGCAGGTGTAATGACCATGAATCAGAAGTTCTTTCCTGTTCCCAGCTCTCCAAAGGCCAGTGGGAGCAGCAGCCCTGGGGAAGCTGGGAGAAGAGGGGTTTTGTCCTGTCCCCACAGCACCTGTGGAAGGGTACTCAGCCACGAGTCTGGGGTTTGTTCTGCCACTTCTGATCTCTCCTGTTTAAAGCCCTTCCACTTCCTAACAATAAATATTCATTGACCTGAAGGGCAGGGGAATGAGAGATGGAATACTTGAATTAGTGAGGGCATGAGCTTAAACCTGGGGTTCTCTTATCTCAGTCTCTTTCATATATTTTGATCAGAAATTTTTTAACGTGGGTCTATGAAATCTTTGCAGAAAATGTTTTGGGCAGACTGATTTCTGCACAGCCTCCAACAAGTGCATTGTTTTTAATGAACCACGTTGTGCAGGTAAACATGCACAGATAAAAATTTGTAGGGAGGGCAAGTCTGATGGAAATTAGTTATTGCGTCAGTCACAAAGGATCATAGGGATGTAAACTCTTCAGTTGTCACTGGGAGTGTCTGCACTGTGCTCGCAGAAAGTTAAACCTGCTCTTCCCACCTTGTTCAGGTTTTGCTTTTAGGTTTTTTTTTCCCCCTCCACAAATATTTTTGCCAGGATTTCTTGGTGCACAGAGCCCTGCATTGGATTTTCCCATTCCACTGAACTGTGCACGAGGTGGTATAATAAGATCTGATAGTCATATCTTTTTTTTTTACAGCTACAAAGTCATGAACTCCAGGGCAGTATTTCCACCTCACAGCAGGCTTCAATAGAGCAGTGTAATACCTCTGGCAGCCTTGGGCTGCTCTGTTAGGAGGAACACTGGGTGCCCCTGACAGTGCTGATTTAAGCTTCACAGTTAACATTATTTTTAAGGACTCAGGACACAGAAAACCTCTGAGAAAAACTGGTTGCTTCTGTGCTCTCCCCACAGAGCTGACACTGAGAATCAGATGTCACAGCAAACCTTTCCAGGCAGTGCTGGCTGAAATTGTTCAGAGCTGTCCTGGAAAGCAAACAACTAATGGCTTAAAATAAAAGATAAGAAAGAGAAATTTCTCCATAATTTAGCTGTCAGGAGAAAGGGACTCTGGTCTTAAGACTAAAGAGTTCCTGTGGAAAATGTGTTATTTTTGTGCTGAATAGGTTAATTTTGTGACGCTATTGAAAACTAAAATCCTGTAACATCCACCCTTCCTTCCATTTAGTTTCTTGATGATGAAGATGCGTGACCCTTCCCACCACTCCCTGCCACCTCCATTTCCCTGGCTCTGCTCTCATAAAGATGTTTTCACTGCCAGTGGATTTCCAGAGTGGGGAGGTTAATGAGCAATCGGCACTGATTGCCCTTTTCCAGGCCTGGGAATTGCAGAGCCCCGCGGGGATCAGGGACACCTCCCTGGGCACAGAGAGGTCACTGGCCAAAGAGCAGGAGATCAGCATCCCTGTGCTCCCTCCCTCCCTCCTCCACCATTTTTTTCTGCAGTGTGAGAAAGAATTAATTGCCCAAAGTAGTCACCCCACAGCTCTTTGTTAGGAAACAAATTTTTGTGGTTAAAGCTTTTTAACGAAAGGAAATCAGTAAATATGTTTGTCAGTACCTTGATGACAAGACAGTGATCCCAGCCAGCAGAAATACTCTTCCCCAACCAGAAATACTCTGTCCAGCTGCTTGCAAGACTTTATGTGAGGTTGTAGCAAGAGCAGTGACTGGAAAATGATGAAACTGTCTTGATGATGTCCCTCCACCAACTACAGGCCTGGAATAACATAAGAGAACAAGGCTTGTTCTGAAGTCAGTGATCAATTTTTGTTTTAAAATGGCTTTTTAAACATTGAACAAATTTTGCATGAGACAAAGCACTGAGGAAAATGACAAGTTACTGTTTGTGTTGAAAGATTAATTTAATTTGTATTCTGCTTGAAATTAAAACATTGAGTTAATGTACATCTAAAATGTACTGTTACCAGGAACCAGAGGCAGTGTTTTACTGTTTCTGTAGCAAGTGTTTGTAATCTAATTAAGAAATAATAAAAATAAACACAACACAAGAAAGCCAGAGGGAAATGGTCAATGAGAATAGATGAAATTTCAGAGAGTGTTTGCAGTGAACTTAAACAATAAAGGGAAGCTTGGGAAACTTAGGGGAGTTACTTTTCCTACAAACCTATTTATGGCCAATTCTTCCCATTTCCTATGGTGATTTTTTTTTTTTTTGGTGCTCTTCAAGTAAAGCCTGCATAATGCTAACAAACCATAGAGCTTAGAGGCCCATGAATGGTGTAAATGAGGATTGTGGTCACAATCAAAACCTGGATTTGATTGCTGGGGTTTTTAGAACAATAATGAATTTGTTGTGCACAGACCTGCCTGTGCAGAAACTGCAGCTGGAGTTGGTGATGTTTGCTCACCCACAGCAGCTGGTGGGGACCTGTCCTGGCTCTGGCTCTGTCTGTCCCTCCAGCAATGCATCCCCACTGCAGCTTTTCCTCTGCGTGCTGCTCCGTGCCAGGCTTCCCTCCCTCATCTCCTTTTCTTCCCATCTCATCACCTCATAATGCTCTTTTTCTTCATTCACAAGTCAGAGATTAGAAAAATACGCTTGTTGCTGTCAAAACACACGTTCCAGGCTCCCTTCCAGCCAAGGACTACCAACTGTTGGGATGGTAATTCCTCAGGGCACAGGTCTCCTGACCTAATTTATTCAGTATTTATTGGGACAAACTCAGGGTGAGCCTCTGGGTCTCAAAGCCACAACTTCTGTACTTTTTCACAGTGTCTGGGTAACATATCCAAAATTCCTCAATGCAAGCATAGGTTTAGGTGAAGAAAGTCACCCCAGAACGTCTGTTTTTTAATTTAGAGCCATTTTTTGAGAATGCAAGCAACATAAAGATGTTCTTTCCAAATACTTGTAGCTTTAAAGGGATGCAGAGCATCTAAAGTGATGATTAATATGTACAAAATTACATAACTCCAGAATATGGCTAAGACTTTGACAGTGTCTGTGTTCATTGAGAAAATAAATAACTATAAAGAAATATGTTTTCCTTTTATCTTCTAATCAAAATGTAAATTAATAATCCCTGTTAAAATGTAAACGTATTTAGGAACTATTATTCAGAAGTCCTGATGGCTTTTAACTTCATGATTTTTGAAAGTCATTTGAATACATTCCACTCCTCATCAATCATAGCTTCTCTTGTTCTGAGAAGAAACCAAAAAAGCCAGTGGTGAATGAATGCTCTGTAAAAATGGAGAGGAAAGGGCTGAGAAAAGAACAGCATGATTGTACTGCCTTGCCACTGCAGCAAATAATGCACATTGTACTTTCAAAGGGGGAGAAAATAGAAGTTTTGGCAGGCTCCACTAGAATAAGTAATTTAAAAGCTATCACAGAGCTATCTGACCAAAACCACTGGGTTTAATTATGCTTGTGGGGAAAAGGAATAAAAACAAGAAAACATTTTGGACAGATTGGGTGGATTCTTCCACAGCTGATTCTGTTGTGAGATGGTCCAACAGGAGCTCATTTTCCTGCAGTGTAAGTTATGTTTATTGTGCATTATCCCCACGCTGGATCATGTAGCTCATATATTTTGCTTTATGGGACAAATCAGATAACAGTTTAAGGCTGAGGGCTAACTGACTGTGTATATCCCCAGCTGGTTAAACTGCTGGTTGTCACTGGGCATCTTTCATGGGAAAGGCAATTTCAGGAGGATGAGATTCCATCTAACAGAAGTACCTCAAGTACATTTTTGCACTTGCTCACATGCAGTATTTATTTCATAGCTATCTATGCAGAAGATAAATGTGAAAGATACAATTACTGAAAATCCCTCAGCTTGCTTGTGCCCTGTGATTCCTTTCAGCTCAAAGGTTTCAAATGATCATCCCTTACAGAAAAAAAAAAAAAGATAAAAATTAGCTTGGTTTTCTATCAAAGCAGTTTTGTCTATCCTTCAATTTCATGTTGCTGGAGAGGATTTCATAGTAAATGTGAAAATGTTTATATTTGATACCCCACAAGCAGTGTGACAATTACCAATTTTTGCTAAATCAATGCCAGCACAGAGGTAATAGTAGATACTTTATGGCTGCTAAGTTTAAAATAATTCATTGAAATTAAAATATATAAATTTGATATCTTTATGGCTTTTCTTTACATGTTTAATTGGATGTTGAGAAACTAACAAATGTATTTACAGGATAAAAAGATTGTGCTATGAAGAGAAAATTGGCTGAAAGAAGTAATCTTTAATGCATGTCAACGGTGACATAGAAAATGTGAGGTTGTGATGTTATGAGAGTTATGTTGTTGACTCTGTTATACTGATATAAAGTTTATTGATTGTATTAAATTCTAGGTTTAAAATGTTCTCCCTCCTGGCTGTTGATATGTGTAGCATCCTTCCTTTTCTCATTTTCACTTCTTTATATAAAGGGCTGAAAATGGGGCAGTGTCTGTTTCAGTTCACCTGGTCTGGAGACACCACGGGGTGGATTTTGTCTGCCTTCTAGAGCAAGAGTTACAAACATTCTACCTGGTCTATAATAACAGAATACTTCATAATTATTCACCTCACATTCCTTTCAAGTGATTCAGGACTGGTCTGAGTTGGGAGGGATTTTAAAGCTCACCCAATTCCACCCCCTGCCATGGCAGGGACACCTTCCATTGTCCCAGGGTGCTCCAAGCCCTGTCCAGGGCACTTCCAGGGATCCAGGGGCAGCCACAGCTGTTCTGTGTTATGCCCAGCAGTGACAAAAGACAATACAAGAAAGAGATATAAAGGTTTTTAGGTACTTAATGCATACTGAGTTAGACAACTTCCACTTGCAGGGATGGTCACAGTGAGGATGCTCAGGCCTGAAAACTGCTCCAAACCAAGGCTGTTCCAAAGCTGCCCACATCTGAAAAATAACAAAGAGGCAATGAATTAAAAACCTGACATTCCCTGTTTCTCTGGGAAAATATCTTAAAGTACACTAATACAATCTATTTTTCTACTACTTTAAGATGATATCTGTGCTGGTCCATGGGCAGGATTTTGCCCTGTGTCTATCCAATACTGCAGATGTTTTCCTCCCAAACTGATTCCATAACCCTGTGCTACTCTGCTCTCTGTAACTGTACTGATCCATAGCATACTGTTTTTTTCCCATTTGACCTTTGCTTTTCACTGACATTTGCAAAATGTGACTAAGTTGAAACCAGACTAAATAGATGTTAACAGCAAAATCTTTTTGCTACTCTTTCTATTAAAAAAAAAAAATCTATTTTCTAGAACTGCAGAATGCGAGGACAAATGCAAAAGTTCTGATATTTGCCATTACTACAGCACATCCAAATGCAATTAAAGGCATTGACCACTTGCTTATTTTTATGTGCTGATTTACACAAATCTATTCAAAGTAATGAGAAGCCCAGCTGGTACAAATCGTTACCAAATACCTTTCGTAGCCACCTTTAGCCAGAGAACATTTGTTCTACGTTAACTGAGAACAAACTGTTTCAAATCATGCTGCAGTCCCTCAGAAGTATTAGACACACATTTATCAACTGTTTTGAGAGGCAAAATTAATTTGCATGCTTCTCCAGCACCAGATGTGTGTTCTGACATGTCATGGTACAACCGAGCCCAGCGTCTCAGTGCAGCTTTTGGGTGGAGGGGACATTTCCTCACTGGGCAAAGCAACCTTGGCAGCAAAAGCTGCTCAACAACCTATTTATTAGTATCTGCACTCCTCCCCTGCTGTTATATTAATATAATGAATTGTTCACAGGTGCTCCAAATGAGGTTTAGATGATCGCTGGGAGCTTTGTTATTCAGACAAGCCAAATCGAAAGGAGCAGATGCAACAGTCCCCCAGCAGAAGTACAAAGTATGACTTAATGAAGGTCATTCTGCACATTTTGGCCTTGGCGACCCTATGAACAATCAGACTGTCATTATTTTACTGTTTCTAGACAGAAAAGTGATTGCTTCTTGCCCACTTGCCTTGATTTTTTTTAGTTGTCTTTATTACATCATTGGGAGCTCTTAATTGCATTTAATCCTACTCTCTTTTAGCTAAAATGAGATAGTTCCCATATGATTGTTGTTAATCCATGCTCTCAGTCATGTTTGAGCTTTAATGCTCTTTTTTGTGGCGATGGTTAAATCACAATGTGTATTCAAACACTGGGCCAGGTGAACAGATAATAAAATGGACATTCCCAGCTGGATATGCAAAATGAGGAGTTGGAAATGGTGCCAGACACACAGCCTGACCATTTCCTGCAGGTAATAGTGGTGCTGTCTAAAACCTATGGTTTTCTTCTCTGCCCTTGTTTGGTGGCAGGTACAAACTAATGCCATTATCCTCAGAAGGCCTGTGTGTGCATTTAGCTTTGTAAATGTTGATTTACTGCTTTAAAAGGCTGTGCAGGATGTGAAAGAGCTGCAGAACCTGGGAGGTGAGGAATTGTCATAGGTGTGTCTTTGGGAAATGGAGGTGTCAGCCTAGCAGAGACCTGGCTCCTTCCCCCTGACTGCCACAGATCTCACTGGGATTTTGGAGAACAGCTCATTTATGCCTATTCTTTATGATGGAAAAGGGGTGATGATTTTTTTTTTCTTAGTAGTCTTTTTAGCTGTGTTTAGTTCATGCATTTCTGAGATAAGGCTTTTCCCCTGCTTTATGTCTTACACTGCTCATCATAAAGGGATTGTGGTCTCGGCTGGAGCCTCTCAGTGCTGTAATAATTGCAATAAATGTGAGGGCTACTGCACCCAAAGTGCTCCTTAATGTCCTTCTGCCCCCAAATGGGAAAGAGAAGAGGCTTTTTTCCTTTTTTTTTTTTCATTTTAAAGGGAATGCACTAAGGTCACAACGTGCATCAAAGGTCTGTCTTTGCATCACTCAGCCCTCCACTAGGCAGGCTCTCTAACATGCACACTTTGATAGTTCAGTGACAGATCTCACCAAGGAGAAAGGACAGCATTTTAACCTTGAGTACGCACTGCAGGAGAAAATTGCACAGGGACAGAAAAGCCATGTACAACTCCTGTGCAATGAGCCGAAGAAAAGGATCTTCATTGGGCTTTCCATCTAGAGGGGGTTTGGCAAGGAGCTGCCAAACGCTGCTGTTTTGTAAAAGGTGGGGGTTACAGTGGTTCACAGTGGCTGCAAGTGGTCAGTGGTGGAATTCCCAAGAGGATACCACTCCTGCCAGCAAATATTAACTGAGGAGAGTGAGGCTGTAGTGCAAACATGAGCACAATATTCTGAGATCTCCCCAGAAGAGACATCAGTTTTCTCCTTTCTCAGCAGTGTACATCCTTCTTTGCTCCAGCGGGACACAGTGCATTCAAGATAAGGTATAACCCAACTCTTGGGTGGGTTTTAGTGTGAAAAATGTGAATCTGGATGCTTTTCTGGCTTGGGCCTTGCCAGACTTTGTTTATATAGGTTTACACTGGACTCCTGGGGGCAGGTGTCTCATTTCTATTGGGCTTTAAGGCAGAGGCCACAGAGTGGAGCGCAGAAGTAATTGTTGGATCCAACCATGAAAACTGCTATTACTTGGTGTCTCTGTGACATCTGTTACATCCTGTTGTGCATGTGATGAGAGGCAGATTTTGTTTCATTTCAGAATCTGTTGGTGAGCATGAATAGTATCTAAAATAGCTGATGGCTCATCAAAACACCCATAAAAGCCATGCCTCCCGAGCTCAGCTTTGGGAGGTGTAGCAAATCAGGGCTCTGTAGCAGGAGCATTCAGTTCCCAGACTGTGGCAGAGGCAAAGCAGGGAGTAGGTGCATCAGGCAGACTGCAAAACCCCCTGTTAGACCTGAAAAAGAGGAGTAGCAAAAGTGGGAGAGTGGATTTATGGCTACCTGGCTACAAATACCAGCAACTCGTGTTTAGTTTCAGCAGATTTCCCCAGGATTTGCACATTCTCCCATCGCAGCTGGACACAGGGGGATTGTGTCCCCAGCACAAATATGGACAGCGCCAGGCAGGGCTGGAGCATACGTTCCCACAGATTTGGGGTTGCCACGGGGGCACGGGGCTGGGGGAGCTGCTGCACAATCCCATTTTCTCATCCTGGCATATGTGCTCCTGGTCACATTCCGGAGCCGTGCGTTTTACAGCTCTCCTCCTTCCTCATCAACAGGCCAGATGGATCTAGTCTTGCCTACCACCCACTCCTGAGCTGTGCTGTTTATTGACATTTGTCACTCCCAAGGACTTGTATTTGAGCAGAAGGTAAGTATCCAGTTGGCTGCTATAGGGCTTTTGTAATTCATTAGCTATTTAATCAAATTTTGACTTTTTTTTTCTTGCTAAAGACCGTGTCTATAATATATTTAAGTCCTGAGTGAAAATATTTAATATAAAAATCTTTGTTTTTTAAACAATATGGATTTTCCCTTCTCTGAAAGATGACAAACATCTTGGTGTTCTTAAAATTTACTTTTCTGTTGAGGAAACAAGCTCATTGTAAAGGAGATATGCATAGGCAGATGTTGATGAGAAATGAAGGAATCAGAAGGGAAGAAGCAATTTGGCTTAACAATACCTCAGATTTCTTTTTATTCTGTGTGTAACCTTGATTCCATGGAACTTCTCTGGATCCTGATGCTGCTGGTTTGGGCAGTTTTGTTAGAGGTTGGCATAGAGACTCAGTCTTTAATGCACAGTACACGTGAGAGCCTTCCAAAAGTTGCCATGATGTGTGTTTAGCATCTAAAACTGGAATTTGGCCCTCACATTGGGATGAAGGATGCCAGTGTATTTCCCAATTTGTTGAGTGTTGTCCTGATTTGGAGAAATACCACCTTAGCCACAGGAACCACATATCTGAAAAACTGTCATCTCTTCTGTGTGTATGCTGTGTATTCTCTAAATTGGGCCTTAAGCATTTGACAACTACCAGTCTTTTAAAAATCCCATTAGTTAACATTCTTTGGAATTATCCTGGTTTTGTGGCAGTGGATGAGGACTCCATAACCAGGTGGTATGGATTTTGTCTTGGTTCTGTCATATTTTCTTATTAAATGTGAATAAGAATGCCAGGAATGAAAAAAGACATAGACATTTAGGAACCTAAACTCCAGTGAGTGCCAGTGAGTAGTTTTCTAATATAAATAAATAGAATGTATTTGAGATATTCTTTTAAACCTCAGTGTTTTGTCTCAGGCTAACGTTATAAACTCTTTCAAGTGAAGGATTGTCTTTTTAGATAAACAGCAAAACCTCTTTAGAAAGGAAGCCCTGATCTAGTTGACACCTATAAATTTATTACAAAATAAAAATATTTCAAACATCCTTCATTTAAATTGTTATTTGAAGATTTATATTATTGCATTGAGTTGCTATGGTGGCACTTGCAATTTCCATTCCTGCCTGGAAAGCGTAAAGAGAGAAGAAAAAAATATGAATAGCAAACATCAGAAAGTAATGATTTGTCATGTTTTGAAATGTATTACAGAAATATCAACTTAGGCAAATATGTTTGGCTGAACTCTGGCATGCTGCCTGGAGCTGAGGCTTCCAGACTGGTGCAGAGCCTCACTGTGTGGAGTGCCTGGGGATTGGGAGCTCCAAGGTCCAGCCTCCCTGCTGGACAAGGGGAAAATGGACATTCCAGGAGTGGCTTTACCTGGACATGAATTTCATGGTGCTTTTCAGGGGTCCCAGAAGTGCTGAGATCTTGTATTGGACTGGCATTTGTTACTGTTGAGATGTGTGTGTGCAGGTCCTGAGTTCAGCAGCAAGAGAAGCAGCCCCACTGAATTCCTTGGCCCAAATGTGTCCCACAGCCTGAAGGGTGGGCTGCTCCTGTCAGTGCCAGCTCCACTTTGTCATAGAACCATGGAATGGTTTGGGCTGTGAGGGATTTTAAAGATTATTTCCAGTTCTACTCCACTGCCATGGCAGGGACACTTTCCACCATCCCAGGTTGCTCCAAGCCCTGTCCAACCTGGCCTTGGGCACTTCCAGGGATCCTGGGGCAGCCACAGCTTCTCTGGGAGCCTGTGCCAGAGCCTCACCACCCTCACAGGAAAGGATTTTTCCTAATATCCCATCCAACCCTGCCCTCTGGCATGTGAAGCCATTCGCCCTTATCCTGCCACCACGTGCACTCATAAAATTACCAAGCAGCAGTGGCAAAAGAGTCAATAATCAGCAGCTGTTAAAGAGGGATTCTATCCATCCTTGGAGGCTGATGTTGGTTCTGAAATGGCAAAAGGGAACATATGCTGTGGGATCCAGAGAATGGCTTGTGTTGGAAGGGACCTTAAAGATCACCTCATTCCAACTCTGCTGCCATGGGCAGGGATGTCCATGAGCTGGGCTCAGAGACATAATGAGAGTCTAAAGGAAAAGGTCAGGAATGAAGCGTTAAAGGCAAAGAAATGTACAAGGTACTATTTAAACAAGAGGGTTTAAAAATGTATTATTAGTAAAAGGAAAATGATGAAAAATTGATTTCATACTTTCAGATCTATGTAGCAATGGGCTCAGCTAACTTGAGAGTGGGCTAAGCAACTTCCAAAGGAAAGTGTCAGGAATCCTTTCTAGTGCCTAACAGAAATAACACATTAAATCTTACTTGAAAATGCCTTTTCCAGCTAGTGCTTATAATACCATGCTGAGGGCATATTTCAGGATGAGTCTGAGGTTAAAAAAAACACCTACTGAGTAACCAGTGGCACTTGTTTCAGCACTTGAGTTTTCCTCAGAGGTCTTCCATCCAATTATTGGCCAGATCCAGGGACATTTAACTTATCAGATCTGACAAGAGCTGAACCCAAGGTAGACTGACTGCCTAAACATTTATTTGTGTCAATGACACGTTTAAAACTCTCTGCTCTGTCTAAATATTGAAAAGGAAATATAAAGAGGAAAATGTAATGTGACATAAGAGGAAATGAAAAACAACTTTACTTGTTGAGAACATTCACTACACACAATTGCTGTCTCCTGAATACCTGTTATTTTGGCAGAAATTGAGGGGAATACAGCTCTAAATATCATGTTCATCTGTCTCTTCTTAACAAAAAAAGATTTTTACAATGGCAAGTGGATCTTTTGCTGTCAAAATCATGAAATATGACAACAGCCAAGATCTTTAGGAACCTCTGAGACTGCAGTTTCCAATTGTAAAATCTACATCTAAAAATGAATGGATAATGAAGATAAATATGTATTTAGTGAAAAGAAGCTGCAGTATTGTCCAAATCAGAGCGCTGAAACGTGTCAGCTGCTTGTTAAAGTAGACAAAATCTTAAGAACAAAGTATAAGTTTTTTTTTACTGGAGAAGTGGAGAGTTTAAAGTTTTCAAACGCTCTTTTATTCTCTAATCCAGAGTAAGCCAAATTTTGGAATTCTTTTTGAAGCAGATCATGTTTATTTTCAGAGTAGAAATACATTTTCCTTAGTAGGTACCCTTTGCTTTCAGTTTATGTGTACTTAAACCAGCATGAGCATTCTGCAAGGTAATGCAGAACCATGTGGGCTTTCAGGGTGTAAGGGGTGCTGAACATTTTCTTCACCTGTGAAGTTCTCCTAGAAAGGAGTTTATTAAATTCCGAGGTGTCTCTGTGTGGATCATCAGTGGTGTCTGGGGGGAATGAGAGAACAACAGAACTCAGAATGTGTGCATAAATCATGCTCTTAGCAACATGTTCTCTGTTGGAACCTGACACTTATGTTTGCAAAAGCAAACCCTCTCTAAATTAGTTTGCAGTTAATTGGCTGTGAAAGGAAACACACCTTGCCAAAAAGGATTTGAAATATGAAGCAGTTTGGATTTGTGAAGAGTTGATCGCTGTTCTTGGAGAATCACAGACTCTTTCATGGGCATCTGGGAAATAATGTAGTTCATAATCTCCAGTGCTTTTACAAATTCCATTATTTGGCAAGACAGGCATCTACTTGCTGCCATCTACTAGAAGATAAATTGATTTTGGAGGGGCAGTCTTGGACTGTTTGTTGGAGCTGCTCATTTGCAGCCGAGCAAAGTGTTTGCAGCAGGGTTAGTTAGGTAATATTTTGAGTATGTAAAGGAGAATAATAGGGGCTACCAGACAGAATAACAAGATCTTGTTTCTAATTTTGCTCCCAAGACTCAAAATTGAATGAATGGCCATGTATATAAAAATAATTAGTATTTATGTACATCCTTTCCTGTCTCTGGGGTCCTCCCAAGCACTCCTGGAGAAATTCTGATGGGAGACTTTTGACATACGTGTGCTAGAGATGGACATAAAATGGGTTGGTTGACTTATCCAAGATCACAGACTAGTCAGTGACAAGGCTGAGATCTGAACCAAGCTCCTGAATCCCTTTCTGCACATGTAACTATGAGATTTTGCCATCTTTGTTGAGATGCATGAAAGGAAGGTTCCCCCTGTGACCTGTCTGAAGGCAGAGGATCTACCTTCAGAAACTACCTTTCAGAAATCTCTGGAACATTCAAGACTTAATTCCATTTTTAGCATTTCCACGTGCTGGCTTTTAATAGAGAGATGTCAGTGGTGTTTTTTGGGATAATGCATTTTCCACCAGATTGCAAGAATTATCATAACCTCTTCCTGATATGTCATTGCAAGAAAATAGAGCAGCTTCCCATTTTTCATGAAGAGATACCAAAATTTTTTTACACAGATCTTTTTTTAGTGGGCAAGAGCAGTGTTCAGCAACATATTCTGCTCAGTCACCTGAGGTATGTCTGAGGAAGTATCCCAAGAGATCTTTAGTGGAATAAGAGAGCTGAGTTGCTTTGCATTTGAGAAAACTGACGATGAAACCAAATCATGATTAATTCTCCTGCTGAATGGCAAAAGGAGCTCACTGTGTGGCTACAGCAGTAAGAGATGGGCTACCATAGTTACTGATAATGCAGCAGATACTATTTTCAGTCAGTGCCTAATTGCCTTAGAGGAACTTATTAAACTGAAATCACTATTGTGTGAGGAGCTATTCACGTAGAGGATCTCCAGAGTGATCAAGATGATCCTGCTGTGGGCTACAGTATAGATCAGTAAATGTGAAAAGGGGTTTTGTGAGAAGGCTGACATCTTGAGAGCTCTCTTGGCAAGGGATGGGTCTGCATGTTGTGCTGTATTTTAGTAAGATGTTAATAGCAGAAATAATGGCTCTCTTTTCAGATATTAAATTCCCCCTCCAAAAATCCCACTTGAATCCAGCAAAGTGTAACATTGTGAATCTTTCACTTCCAGATCCTTTCAAAGCCCCAACAAAAACTCATTCTCAATCATCCCTCAAAATTTCTCTGTACCATTATTTGGTAGCCCTTTGTAATCAGCACAGCTTGAGATACCTTAATTAGTTCCATGAAGGTATGGCCTATATTCCATCTCAGGAAATGTCCAGTTCTCATTAATGCCAGTGGCTGTCACACATGTGCACTCACAAGAACCCTACAGGATTTTTGGCCAGCGGTTTGCCATTTCTGCAGGATGGTGCTGGTTTGACAGTGTGCATTCTGCCTGAGCATTTCATGTGAGAAACGTACAGCTGGGCAGCACTGATGCTGATTAACTTGCCTCTGAGGTGAAACTGGGAAGTTTTTTGATTACTCTTCTCCTAGGGAGTCAGAAACTTTGACTGTGAATTATCAGCAAATTCACTGTCAACAATTATTCTGCAAATTATCTCTTATTTGCAGGTAAACATTTTTGCTCTGCAGGGTGTAGTGGTTTACTAGCAGCTGCAGTGCTTATTGAAATTGGGTAGTATAACAAATTACTTAGAATCCAGGTCTACAGGTATCAGTGGTGGATATTTTAATGTCATTTAGAGACAATTCTTTAAAAAATTTGTAAAGTGCTCTTGGTTGTAAGATTGAATTCATCCTTCTCTCCACTGATGCATACAGAAACACAAAAATATTCTGATCATTGTCCTGTCAGTACAAATGTATTCAGGAGCTCAGCTGATCCTACTTTCCCTTTAGTTGTTTTAGCAAGTGATAAGTGATTGAGAGCTGCACAAGTGACTACTGCAAAAACAGTTGAGAAATACACTTCTAGGTTTTGATCTTCAGCTCCTCCAGCTGGAAATGAAATTTTTGGCCTATAGGTCTTAATATATAACTCTAAATGGTTTATCACATAACTGGTGATGGCATAGTGCATCATCAGAAAGGAGAATATAGGAATGATGGATTTAAGCTTTACAGATAAACACAAATGAAAGCTGTCAGTCTTCACACCAAACTTCATGCTCTTTTGCTTCTTGATCATGTTTTTCAGTAGAGAGAAGGAGCTGTGACCAAATGTATGTTCTCGTGTGAGAGTTTGTGTTGCAAAGTTATGGCCTAAAAAATATTTTACATTAAACCAGAGCAGATTGCTTATGGCAACTCCTGCATAATGAAGGAACACAATGAAGAACTGCAGTGCATATTGCTCTTCAGGTCTGTTCTATTTTCATAGTTGTTTTTTTTTTAAGTAGAAAATTGCATAGTATAATTACAAGTTCATTTGCATTCATATTACAAGCTGTGAACTAGTAGTCTTTTATATTTAAAAAGTATTATTAGCAAGTGTGACTTGCATCCATGCATTTCAGAAATGAATGGGAATGAAGTTCTATGCTACTCAAAGTTCTGTCTCTACTTAGTCAGCTGCCAGCACCCCTCCTGTAAACTCCAGGACCTCAGTGAGGCCAGCAACACAATAAATGCAACTTCATTTTACTGTGCACTGGTCAAAGGGTAAGAACAGCTCAATTAATGTTTTCCCCCAAAAATCTGCCTTTTGGTAACTTAGGGCCACCAGTATTTTATTTGACCTAATACATACAGACAAGCATGTCTCCTGAAGGATGCTGTCTACTGTTTCCTAATGGAAAAAAATTACTTTATTTCTCTTTCAGTTCTATGTCTCCCTAGATGGTGAAATTCTCATCAATAGGAAATTTTGCTGCAATGAAGTTGACTACTTACTTCTTTTAATTCACATTAGAATAAGTGGGTTCAACTGAGAATCTGACCTTTCATTTCTGTAATAAATTGAAACGCGGAAAACAGGTCTATAGCGAAAAGCTCCATTGCATCAAGTACTTCTATAAATGTGGCTTGAATTCTGAATTTTTTATGTTTAAATGTTATTACATGACGTTATCTTTTATGCTTAATACCTAATGTGCTGCAGAAAGAATGATTGAGGGAGATGAAACTGATAATATTTGAGAACGTTACCAGATCTGTGCATGTACTTCCAATCAATCTGTTCGCTCAGCCTTCCCCTCTGCTCCCTGCCCTGTTAAGTGCGTTGCCACATCGGTTCGGCTCTCCTGCCTGTCAGGAGGAGGTGAAATAACCTGTAGACATCTTTTTGCCTTGTGAGCATCCTGGCGATGCCTGCCCGGCTGTCACCCCGGGGAGCGCACATCCGCAGCCGGGTACCCGCGTGTCCTGCACAACATCTCGCTCGTAATTCCCCATCAGATCCAATCCCCTCTAAAGGTCTGAGCCCTCTTCCCTGTCAGCCCAGGGAGACGCGGCCGCTCAGCCCCGGGGGGTGAATCAGATCTATCTACAGGCTGCAAAAAGCTTTTCTTTTAGTCATTTACCTCGGTTAGCGAGAGCAGCGCTGCTTTTATGCATTGATTGGAGATAATACTGGCGAAATGGCAATAACCTGGCAAATGGACTTCTCTCTGTATGTAAATCCTTTCGGGAAGTGCATGACAGGCTCTGTTTTCTATGGGTCTCCGTTTGTAAAGAAGCTGTTATCACAGAATAAGTTTAATGGGTCGTGAATTTTGTGTTGAAAGGAGAGTCTCTCCATGACTTCTGATCCGCCTGCAACAGACCTATTGGCTCGGCAGCGAGTGCATTAGGCTAAATATGCTTCCTCCATTGACTCTGAAGGTAACAGCCCTAAATGCCTCATTAAATTTTCATGGGTGACTGCGAGAAGCCATGAGAAAAGCAGCACACTGGTGGCGACGGAGCCCCCGGCCCGGCCCCCGCCCCTCGGCCGTGAGGGGGGAGCCGCGATGGCGGGGCCGTGCCCCGGCCCCACGCGTGGGCAGCGGCCACCCCCGCCAGACTGCCCCGCTGACCGCCCTCCCTGCGCTCCGGGGAAGCCCTGGAACCCCCGGGGAGCCCCCGGCAGCGACTGCCCCCCGGCCGTGCTTGAGCGCGGTGCTGCGGGCGGGGTCTCCATGCGCTCCGCTCCGCTCGCCCACGGGGGCTGCCCCGGAGGCGATGCTCGGGACGAGCCGACGCGCCGAGCCCCCCCGCCCCGAGCGGGGACAGCCCCGCCAGCCCCCTCCTCGCCCGTCCCCCTCTCCCTGCCCAGCTGCACAGCGGCGCTGAGACCCCCAGCCCTGGGAGAGGAGGAGAAGGAGGAGGAGACCGACCCCTCATCAGCCGCGTTCCTCCACCGCACACCTCCCTTTTCCCCTCCCTCTGGCCTCAGCGCCGCGCTGGCGGGGCCGGAGAGGGCAGGCGGCGCGGGAAGGCGGCTCTCCCAGCATGGACGGGCCATGTGTATCCTAAGGAATAACAGCAGCTGCTGCGCCCACGATGGGGAGCAGAGGAATGCGAGGAGGAGAGGGCTCGCTGGGGCAGGTGAGAGAGCCGGTGCCTGCTCCCCTGCGCGGCCGGTCCTGAGGGCGGCGCGGCGGCAGGTGCGGGTTTGGGGGCTCAGCGGGGCGCGCTGCTCCTCCTGCCAGCGGGGACCCCTTCCCCGCAGCAGCATGGAAGGGCAGCTTTTCTCCGAAGGAAGTTTATTTTTTGCCCGTCCTCACCCACTCCCGCTCGCTCCCGTCCCCCCGAGGCTGGGAAAGGGCTGGAATCCCCCTGCGAGTCGCGGGAAGTTGCCGGCTGCGGGGGGAGCGCCGTGCGGGGCTGCCCCACACCCAGCCGAGCTCTGGGGCAAAGGGCTGGGGGCGATTTCGCCATCCCCCGCAGCGGGGCAAGTTTAAAAAAAATCGAGAAGGGAGCCACAGGCGCGATGCGGCTGCGGGATTCCCCCCGGCCACCCCCGCCGTGCCGGGGGTCCCTGGGATGCGCCGGTCTCCGGAGCCTTGGTCGCTGCCGCCCCGCAGCTGGAAGCGCCGATCGGTCGCGGTAGTGCCGCTTGCCGCGGGAAGCGCCCCCCGCTGCCGGGCTGGGAGCCGGCCGAGGGCTGGGAGCCGGCCGAGGGCTGGGATGCAGCTCGGCTGCGCCGGCGCTGCCCTGCCCGGCAAGGTGCGGCAGGGCCGGGGGACGCCGCGCTGAGGAGCGGCGGGGAAATGGCGCCCGGAGCGGGGCGGAGGGGCCGCTGGACGCGCGGCGAGCGGGGCGAGCTCGCCCTCCGCAGCCGGGGACCCTCTGGGGACAGCCCGCAGCCCCGGCCCGCTGGTCCCCGGCCCGCAGCCCCCAGCGGTGCGCGGTCCAGGGGAGCGGGTGCAGAGTGACCGCTCGCGTTAGGGGTGCTGCGGGTTCGTGCGGCTCTCCTTTACAGCCCCTGCTTCAGGGGAAAACCCGACAGCCCCCCCGAGATCTGAGGGTTTTGGAGTGCTTTCCTCTCGGGGCTGTGCACGGCCGCCGAGTCACCAGGAGCAGGCAGCCGGGGATGAAAGTTGAGAGCGCTGCAGTGGGAGGAAGGTGGGCGCAGGAGCTGCTACCAGGCTGGATCAGGACAGCGGTGACAGAGCCCGCAAGGGCCGGCAGGACGAGCACGGGACTGAGAATTCCCCAGAGCCAGCTCTTCCTTGGGTGTTTTCCAGGGTGTTTCACACGCTGGGAGCTCAGGTTCATGACCGGTACATGTGGAATGCCTCTATGAATGGTGAAGTGGGATACTGGGACTGGTAATCATAGTAAAGAACAGTAGATAACAAAGCTGGTTTCTGGGCTGGAGAGTCCTGGAGCTTGCAGACGAATGGGAAGTTTTTAATTTCCCGGCGAACTTCTCCTTCATTGTACATTTCAAACCGGTTAAGTCAATTTCCAGGTCTTTCCCCGAAGTAGTTTTAAAAAGCGAAGTCCTTGGAACTGTTTGCCATTTGTCTGCATTCTGAATGCATGTCTGAAGCATTTAATCATGTTTATTGTTTTCAGCCACTCAAACGGAATAAAAATTACTTATCGTTGACGAAGCTTATCTCGCAAGCTGTTTCACAGTATGTTTCCATTGCAAGACACAGCGCTGTGTTAAACTACTGATGACTGTATTGTTTATTGTTCTTTCATTCCCCACCCTCACCCCCCGTAACACCAGTATCAATCTGTTCCTTACTGCTCTACTCAAAAATAATGGAGGAGCAAGTTTTCACCAGTTTGGTATTCTCACTCGTAGCTGAGATTTATGTCTTTTATATTTGCTCTTAAGCTGTTTTTCATCCAGTGTGCTAAAGGCTGCTGATGTATTAAAAAGGGAATCAAGGCATAAAGCTAAAAGGGACTTTCAAACTCCTGAGCTGAAACTGTGCATGGAATTTGTGCTGAATCCACAGCATTATTTATTTGTTTATCCACATACATAACACCTTCCTGAAGCATAAGGTTCTTTGCTCCTTTGCCATTACCATTTTATGATATTACACAGCTAAAATGCACTATTCACACTGGTCTAGAAATACTAGATTTATTTTTTGGAGTGTTTTGATCTTGGACTGTACCTCATAGGTGATTTTGCTGCACTTTAACAGTATCTCAACACAGTGATGGAGGACACCATCATGTTTTCTTGTAGGATTACCTTTGGGACCTTAGTGACTGCACACATCAGTGGTTTCATCTTAGGAGGATTGAAATTGATTTTCTTCTTTTTCTTTTCTTTTTTTTTTTTATCTCAGCCGGTGAAAGACCCTGTGTATGTCCTTTGACCCATGGCCTCACATGATGAAGTGAAACCAGCAGTGGAGGATGTAGACTTGAAGTAGCTGCTACTAAAAAGTAGAAGTATCAGAATGAACCCCCTGTCCTGATCAGCCTGTGTGATTCTTTGGGCAAGGCACAGATTTTAAAATTTGCAGAATTTGTAAAGCTGCTGCATATATGTAACAAAATAAATTTTAAACACGAGCATTATGATTCTTTTTTCCATACTTTTGATGGGTCCTTGCTCAAGCAAAGGAAGATCAACCATTCCCTCTCATCCATAACAGGCCTTTGTCTCTCAAGTATTTTATGTTTCAAATTTTTGCAAGGTATTTGTGTTGAATTTAGGAACAGCCAAGCTCAGCAACTAAATAGCAGTGAGGTGGGAGAACCTCTGTTTTTTACAACCCTGTTTGCATTTTAAAGTGATAGCAAATACTAGCAAAGAGGAACACGATTTTCTAGATGTTATAGTTCAAATTAACTTTCCCAGTCAATATTTAGTCAAGGTCTTGATGGTTAAAGTTAACTGTCCAAGTCAATGTTTAGTCAAGGTAATGACTTGGTTTTTATAAACACTACCCAAGCATTCTTGCAGAATTAATCAGATTTGCTTGCTCAGCCAATTACTTAGGAATAAAGCTATGTTATTACTTGGTTTCTCATATATCCTGCTCTGTTTGGTGTTATTTCAGCAGTGCTTGCTTTCAGCCCTTGTGTGGCTGCATTCTTATATCACCAGCTAGGTCTTTAAGGCATTTATTTGGTAAATATTATTTTTGGTAAGGGAAGTCCTGCACTAACCTGTTTTTATGGGTAGGAAGATGAGGTGTGGAGGTGCCAGGTGCAGGCTCCCAGAAGGAAGTGCAACATGTAGTGCAAAAACAACATTAATTTATGTCCAAGAGAGCCTTCAGGAGCTTGTGCTGAGCAGCTCCTTGTGCAGTGCTCAGGAAGAGATGAACACTTGGGATAAGGCAGTCATTAACAATGTATGAAAACCATTTTGGTGTCTGGGACAAAAGCGATGAAATTGAGAATTGTTGGCATTGGTACTTACAGTGAAAGATGGAAGCATGTTGTGGTCTGGGAAAGAACTGGAAATCTTTATTGTGATTCTTCATTTCTTGGCATCCCTTTAAATGGGATCTTCATTCTTCCAGGATGGCACTTCAGTCTCTTAAACTGACATTAGAATCACAGTCTGGACTTCCATTGTACCAGTGTTTTTTCTCTTTCTGTCTTTTTTTTTTGTTTTGTTTTTGTTTTAATTGTACCACTTGCAAATGCATTCCCTGCAATTACATGGGTATTAGAGTAGATATTCATTAGGATTTTACTAATCTGAACCTCAAGTGCTGTTCTGCAAATTTGCCAGCCTTTGTAAGGCAGTGCTTGACTTCATCAGCTGCACTGTTTTATTATGAGTATTTTGATACAGTAGAATGAAAAGCATATATTCTAAAACAAGTAATTAATCAGATTGAAACATTTTCATTTTCATACTTTGATTTGTCACAAAGAGAGGTTGCAGCTCTATATTTTTCTCTTAACACTGGTTTTTGCCCAGTCTAACTGCAGCCAAATGACATTTCATGGTGGTGGTTTAAGAATTTCATCCATGAATCAATCTTTCTGTTTCAAGGCAGCAGAATTGTCCAGCTTAGAGAAGGTGAGTAAACCCAGAACTGTGAGCTCCAGGAAAGGTACCTGTATCTGTGCATTTAATCTTACACTGCTGTCAAACACATTTTAAAGTGTTCCAGGTGTAAGGAGTGTTCTAGATTCTTAACTTTGTTTATTTAAGTGGTTCAGCCACACGCACAAATCCTCTGTCAGAACCCACCAGTGTGAGCCTTGCTGGTGGCAGTGGGCTCTGTGGTGGATCTGTCTCAAGGTGCTGCCATAATGAAGAACCAGAGCAAGAGCTGTCAGCTTTTGTCTCTCAATCAATATATTGCTTTTCGTGGAGTGAGAGCGAAGCTCATTCCCTGGGATGACCCAAGTGCTGCTGCAGGTGCAGAGGCTGCTGTGTCCCCAGCTGTGGGGGAAGCAGCTGCCCCAGCCCCAGCCCTCCAGACAGCTGCACGTCCTGACCAGCTCCATCCACAGCCGAGCAGCAGCCTTGCTGAAGGGCTGCTTGTCACATCTTGCTCTGTCTCAGTCCTCTCCTGAGATATGTGAAGCTGTTGACATGAACTTATGGCCCTTGGAGGCGTCAAGATTTCCTTCAGTTACCCATGGGATCAGGAGAGGATGGCTGTGGGTGAGCTTTTGAAAATGCAGTGTTCTGAGCAGAAGCCTGCTGGGGGAGCAGGCTCCAGGCACTTTCCAGCCCGTGATCCTTTGCACTTTCTACAGACAGTCATTCCATTGCTCTTGGTTTAATGAGGATGCAGAGGTTACTTTTCCTGAGGGTATTTTATCTTATCTATTTATTTTCTGTCTTATGTTTTATATTCTTATCTTAAGGATAAGAATATTTTCTTAGGTTTTAGATATACAGAAGAAATTCCTCCCTGTGAGGATGGCACAGGGAAGAAGAGAAGCTGTGGCTGAGCCATCCCTGGAAGTGTCCAAGGCTAGGTTGGACAGGGCTTGGAGCAGCCTGGACTAGTGGAAGGTGTCCTTGCCATGGCAGGGGTAAAACTGGATGAGCTTTAAGGTCCCTCTCAGCTCAAACCATTCTGCAATTTTATGATATGTACCACATAAAAAAAAGGGCAGTTGCTGTGTATTTTTCTGTATTGAATTTTGTATGTCTGTGTGTGTGTATATTTGCAAAATTCATTCGTTGTCCTTTTTACTACCTAAGGATTTCTCAGGTCTTCAGATATTGCCAAGCAGTAACACTGAGAGTTTCTCCACCCCTCCCACCCCAAATAGTGATTGCTCTTGTGGGTAGAGGAGCTTCAGTTTCTTAAGAGTCTTTGCAATTCCCTGAGCCTGAAGGCAAATGAATAGAAATTTAGTGGACCACCTAGTTCTTCACTCAAAATTCTCCAAAGAGGAGTCTGACCTAATTTATATTGTATTGGATCAAATAATCCTATCATGCATGTGTGCTTGCTGTTTTGTTTTCCTTTAGCAGGCATATTGCTGTCTTGCAGAAACTTCAGATTTAGACGTTAGGCAATGTCCCTGTGGTTTTGGGAGGTGCTTTCCCTTGGTGAGTACTTATTGAAAATTTCATTTAGAGGATACTTGTGAAGAGGAAAACAATCAAGACAGAATACTAAGGCTGCTAGAATTATTCATACCTGAATGTGAATGTTCTGTTGTTTAGTACTGAGGATAATCAAGAGTCCTCTAATACAAAGTCTCCTTATTATTACTAAAGATGGAGCTGTAATCTCCCCAAAATGCAGTATAAATATCTGCCATCACATTTCTCTGTGACAGGGATTCTGGGGGGGTTTGATGTGGGTGATTTTAGGGTTGCTGAGGGTGTTTGTTGGGGCCAGAATGTGTTGAAACTCATTAGGAGCTGATCAGCATCCAGGCACTGCAGTTGTAACCTCTTAAAGCAATTCCAGGTGTGCAAACCCCTTTTTATGTTATTCTGCAGAGAGTAGCACCCATCAGTCTGTCTGTCCCAAGATACACTCCAAAGCTTGTCAATCCATCTGTCTGTGTTCATGGTTTGGGAAAGAACTGTCTAAATCTGCACAGGTTCGTTTTTGGAAAGCTTAGGAAAGTTTTGAGTCTGCAGAATTTCAAGATCACACCAAGAGTTACCTGAAAACAATTCTTTGCTCTTGAATTTCTTGAGGAACTTGGATTACTGGGAATCCAGTTGATGCAATACCCATTTCATTGTTTCCCTTTTACAGAAATGTCTTCTACCCTACTGACAGAGCAGTTACTTAGAGAACAGCAGGCATCAATATTGGTTGTTTCTTAACCTAAAGGATTATAATTTTTTTTTTCAATAATTGAAGTAACTGAGGGGAAAATTGTGAGTGGTCTTTTTTTACACCATTTAAAAAAAAAGCTGAATTTCTGTTCCTTGAGATGCAGCTCAATAAACTGTGCTAAAACAGCAAAGAAAAAGAGCACTTCAACTTGTTTAACCTTTCCAGGACCTGTCAGTCTCTGCCTGAGTCTGGCCAGAACACCTCTATTGGCATGTGCTTTTTGCCAGATTAACATGGATTAGGTCACTTGAATTCTCCCCTCATTGAGTTCATACCTTTCCTTTAATCCTCTCGCATAGTATCTGTCAGGATTGATGGGGGAAAGAAAAGCTTCTCCTGTATTTGGGATATTTTAAACAAATAGTTAGCATGAAGAATTTGTTTTACCTTTTGTTTATTTCCTTGTGTAACCTTTACAAACCAAATACTTCTTAACCTCTTGTGTTCTGCTTGTGGCTGTGGTGGGGTGGGAGACTCTGCTCCTTTGGTTTTGAGGTTGGTGATGATGGGCACACTGATAACTTGGTGGTCTAGAGGATTCCAGGCTTAGGAATTTCCAAGTAGTTACATAGTTAAGCCAAGAATTAAAATAATGAGGAAAAAAAGCAAAATACTTCTAAACTTTAATGCAGCATGGCTGATATTCAGGAAATTTTACTGCTCTTCAGTTCATCAACAGTCAATGCAGCAAATATTTTATTAATATTTCAATTTTCCCTTTCAGTCTTTTATGTTAAAAAATACACACTTAATTTGGTTTTATTGTTACTGCCTCATATGTCAGTTTTTTTCCAGCCCTGAGGCTGATCAGCAAATTCATATCTTTTAATGGCAAGATTAGATGACCTGTTAGGTGTTCATGTCTTACATTTTAGCAGCTATTCCACAAATATCAGGGTCTCCCCAGCAGGTGGATTTCCCCTCTGCTTTTTAAATATAATGAAGGTTTTCCCATTCTAGGATTTTAATTTCTGTGAATGTGCATGCATTTGGAAATGTGTTTGTTGTGCCACAGTAACACTGACAGTGTCACTTGGAAATGTTGTGGCGTGGTTTTAAAACACCTGGTAGTTGCTTGCAATAAAGACTCCACTTTTTAATTGCACTATAATTAATAAAAAACAAATCAACAGGAAGTGCTACTTCACACAGCATGTTAACAGTTAGTTCAAGTTTAAAAACAGTAAAAAAACCCCATCAGTGAGTTTAACAAAGATTATTTTATGAATGGGGTTTTTCTTTGTGGCTGCTGAAGTAATCAAATCTCCCATCATGGCTTCAGGACAGTTTTCCACCCACCATCCCTGTGTGATAGTTTTTATATATTCTGACCCATTTTTCTTCTTTCTGAAAACAAGAGAAATAAAATGTTTGGGAAGTCCTAAAGAGGATAACAAATTGAATTGACCACTTACTGTTCCTGGCACTCAAATTTTATGGTCCTTACCTCCCTAGTGATGGAGTGTGCTATTCACCAGCGCTGCGTGACAGTTGCAGCTGATGAAATTTGGTAAAGTTCTTTCAAATCAGAGCAGCTACACTGATTTCCAGCACATGAGGGCTTGTCCCCTGTTGCTATGTTACATTTGTAGCAAATGCTAATTGAATTTGGTGCATACAGATCCTCAGAGAAAAGTGAGAATTGTTACTGAGTGAATCCCACTGTGCCAGGCTTCAGTTTCTGGATTTCAGTGCGGGATGCTCCCAGAGAAAACATGAAATCTTCTTTATGCTGTCAAACAACACCAGAAAAATAACTCTGCTGCAGCCTCAAAACAGATCTGAGACTTCAGCACTGCTGAGTTTGGGCTTGAAAAAGAACAGCAAGTGATTTTCATAAGGGAGCTCTGGTTGCAGCTCTTTATTTTCCTCATGGCAGGACTGTTGGTCCAACAAACTTCCTGTATGTGGTTGTCCCTTTTGAATGTAGAGTTTCTCATGTTTCATTCCTGCATAATTTGTTCTGTTGGATTCTCAGGTGAGGTGAGGAGATGGCAGAGGGAAGACTCTCCAAGGGATGCTTCTGTGCCTCAGCAGTCCTTGTAGAAGCAGCTGAGTTTGTTAACTTAGGCACGATGCCCAGTCCTGAGAGGTGAAATTTAGGTGAGAAGAATCCTGTCCTTAGTCACTGGACTCAGCTGCCTTTTTTCCAGGGAGCAGAAGTCCAGGGGAGCAGATCATGCACATCAGGCTTCAAAATATTGCTCAGGCTGTGCAGAGAAGTAACTCAGTTCTTTATTGCAAAGATCATCTCTAGTTCAGAGAACAGACTGCAAGTGACCCGTGCACATTGTGGGTGGCTGGTTCTGCTAATCACTGTTTTTAGATGGAGCTTTTTGGTGGAGATGAGAAGGACAGAAATGAGAAGGGAAATAGCACAGATAGAGTAATAGGTCTCGTGGATCTGGGAGCACAAGAATAAATTTTCCTGATGAGGACAGCGTTGATTTTCTTTGTGGCTGAAAGTGTATACATAATTTGCAATGTAGCCAATGAGTAAAGCAGGTATAACACCAATTTTAATGTCTGTGTTGGATTACCTCTAAGACTTTTTCTCATTCTGGTGGACTAGGATTATCTTTGGCTGCTTCACAGTGATTATTTATTAATTAATTTATTAAGGAGACTTATTTTGTGGTTGAATGATAGTGAATATATTATCTTATTTTCATAGGTGTGCATATATTTTCTTGATAAAGACTGGCATTGGGTTTTTCCAAGACAATCAAAGGTTTGATTTGTTAAAAGAAACAGGCATCCAGAAACCACCAGGAATTGGGCTCATTTAGAGTATGTCTGGTTTCTTCTCCAAAAAACACCACATTCTGGAGATCAGTGTAGGTTCACTGCTGTGTATTCAGACAGCACTGGAAAAAACTGAAATAACTGAGACAAGGATGTCTGGAGGATTCCTTCCCACTTGGGGCATTGCAGGTCTTAGGTGAAAATTTTCCAGTTAAGACAAAGTTAGAATCAGCAGGAATAGAAGTATATATATGTGTGTGTGTGTATGTATATATATAAAAGTGTGTGATAGCTCTGTAGTTCTGACATTAATACAGCAGGAAAAAGTTCAGCCTACAGTTCCAGGTTGAAGTACAGGTTGAAGAGGTTTGGTCACTGCTGGCACACTTCTGTTGGACTGCATCTTTGTCATTCCAGTACCACTGCATGAGACAAAATGCAGACATGACAACATCTTGTGTATTAATCTTGCTGAGTCCTAATTGTTCCAGCAATTGCTTCCTGTAAGGAGTTGGCCACACTGGGTACATTAGAGAGAGCACAGTGCTAAATAGAATGAATTGTGCATTCAGATGTACTTTAGCTTGTACTTTACTTGCAAAAAGTGGAGAAAATCTTGTCTGCCTGTCTTGAAAGTAAAGGGGATAATGTCTGGAGGAACAGTTCCAATGCTTGACAATTAATAATAGCACTTTGAAGAGAGGCTTTTAGCAGAAGGAGAGCACATAGGTTACAGATTAGTGCAGAGAACAATGTAATTTTTGTGCTAATATGTTGAGATCAAATAACTCATTAATAGGAGAATAATTTATAAGGATGATGCAAGTAGGAGAATAAAGTTCTTCTAAATATTAATCTACTGCATATATTATTTATTGTTGTAATAAAAGGTTGAGGAGTAGACAAGGGAGACTGAAATGCCTTGCAACTTCTGGTAGAGTTCACAAAGTGCTTTTTTAAAGGAATTTTCCTTTAAATGAAGAATGCTGGCGTAACCTTTAGGTGAGGTAGTGGTAATAACTTGTAAAGTTTCTAAAAGCATCTTTGTGCAGTAATGTGAGAGGGAAACTTCTGAACCAAGGTTCTCTTGGCAATCCCAACTCTCTCAGCCTTTCCTCTCAGCAGAGCTGCTCCATCCCTCTCATCACCCTGATGCTTCCTCTGGACTCACTCCTACAGCACCATGTCCTTTCTGTGCTGTGGATCACACTTGGGAATAGCAATCCTGAGTTTTGACACCTGTAAAAGTCTGTTACGACCCTCTCACCTCAAATCTCACGTGCCACAGTTTGTCTTTTTAAAGACCTGTTACATTTTGTGTTTATAGCCTTAGGAGCTGTGTTACAATATGCCCAAAATTTAAAAATTACAATGGGAAAAGCAGCTTGGGGAAAAGTCAGGGTGCAGAAAAGAAACAGCTGCTGTTACAGGTACAATGTGTTACTACCCACAACCTCCCTTTTATCCACTGAATAATTTTATATTTAACAGCAACTTGTGAAACAGTCTAATGATGTGTTAATAAGCTGGAGTGGGACACGTTTTAATTGTCAGTTTTTTCAAAGGTTTTTTATCTGCTGGCCTACTTCTTCAGGAGTGTGAGTAGATGATTAGGTTATGTATTCTATTTTTGAACACTCTTTTTGTAGTACAAAGCCTCGCGTGCTTCTGTCATTCAAAAACCTGACATGACTCTGAATCCCCTCCTGTGATAATTCTGATTGATCACTGAGACTTTTAAGGCACTAACACTACCTGTAGAAGAATTCTTAGCATGTGACAGAAATGTGTCTTGCTTATTTTGGAGAAGTGGAGTTCACATTTGTTCACAAAGATTTGTAAAACAGCTCCTTGTGAATTTTTGCAATGACTGTAATTCAGACTGTGTGTAATGCAGAATTCAGCCGCCTTTATATTTTGTGAAAGCTTTTTCACGTGTTTCTTGTTCTTGTGTGATATTCTGGCACCTGTTGATGTTTGAAAGATTGTTGCCACATTTCAGTGCATAGTGCTGAGTAGTAAATGGCTTTACTGATGTTTTTCCTGGAGTTAGTCAGAGATGCTGTTCCTGCCATTAAATAATCTTCATATATTACTGTTGATATGCATGTAGGAATGTGTTGTGCTGAACGTAAATAAAATGTTGCTTGCCTTTAGTTTTTAGCCGTGGTAAACCAGATGTTCTTGAGCTCTGGTTTAATGTTTTGCACTGCTGTTGTGTAGCTGTAAATCTCACAGGAATTCTGTCCCCCAGGGATCCACTTGTCCTTGTGCCCAAGTGAGCAGTAAAAAAGCTTTTGCCCTGCACAGAAACCTGTAAGTTCTGCACATGCTTCCATCTTCATCTCTATTGGACGTAGGTAGAAAATGTAGCATTACTTTCTGAAATGGCCATCAGAGCTTCCTAATGAGACAGCTGGATTTTTTTCCTCCTTTGACAGAATTAAATGTTACCTATTAACCATAATGCTTAAATTGATGAAGTGTAAAACTAGTGAAATGGGTTACAGGGAAAGGAAGTGAAAATATTATGAACCATATGCCCTAATTTATGTCTTCTTAGAAAATCCATCTAATGAAATTAAGTATTTGGAATAATTCAGCATATGATATTGAACAAGGAGCACGGCAGTAATGGTAGGACGATCTTGCTTTTAATATAGTAAGGAAGATATAACTCCTTTTCTGGGGAGGAACATCAAATCCTAGTGTGTTGAGATCCAGGTGCATCATCAAGACTAGGTTTTCTTTTCCTGTGGACCTACACTGTTCTGTTTAATTGAGTAGCTGTGACAGCAGCTTCTGCTGTGCTCTTTGTGATCTGACATAGAGGCAAATGAGGTGGCAGCTCTTGGTGTGGGTTCTTAATCCCAGTTTCGTGGTCCTTTCTTTCCTCACTGTTCCTAAGCTCTGCAGCTCCTCTCTCATAAGTGAATGTCTCCATCCACTCTTAATCTCCCCCTACCACAAAGCTGTTTTTACATCTTGGCTCCCAGACTGAACCTCCCAAGTCCTCCATTATTAAACAGCTCTCACAAATTCTTCTCTTCTGCTTCTTGTGATACAAGACTTTGTGTCAGAGTCAATCCCTTTTTTCTCTGCTCTGACTCCTCTGTTTTATGCATTCAAACTCAGCAGCTTGCTGGGTGCCTTGATGGAAAGATGAACCTCTTGCTGTCACTTCCACTGTTCTGTGTAATTTCAGTTCAAAGCAGTAATTAAAGAAATAGTCCATTTTCCAGGAGAGTGTTTATAGGAATGTGAATGAACATTTTAGTTCCTTCTGAAGGCTGCAGGAGGGATGATAGCATAGAGGGATTTTAAATAAAGAGGTCACGCTGGACAAACGTAAAATCTCATTTATTAATTTTAAGTAGTTTTGGGCTTGGGATTTTTAGTTTGTGGCTTTTGTTTGGTCTGTTTGTTAGCTTGTTTTTTGTTGTGTTTTTTTTGGGGGGTGGGGGTGGTGGGTTTTTTTTAGTGTTTGCAAGAAAACCAGATCTGTGATATGAAGACCAAATCCTTACTCCCAATTTCAAAACCCAGCAAACTTTTCAAATATCAGTTTGTAATGATTATTTAACATGGTCAAAACACAGTATTTCCCTACAGCCTAAATTTTGGAAGCTATTCAACCCATTCATCCCTCACATCCTGAAAATTATCCCAAAGCAGATACACTTGACATGTAGAATTGTAGCCTGAACAGTTAAAAATCTGCCAAGTGATTAAAGGGAGTGAGAACTGTCAGCCAACTTTATCCACCGTGGTGCTTCCTACCCTGGGTTTGAGTAAAGAAAATGTAAATAGGTAATGTATTTATAGGGAATTATTTAGCAATGCTACTGTTGTAGCTACATCATAAATAAACTGCTCGGAATGTTTGGTGAAATTTTAGACCTTGAGATCAAAGATGTAAGGGGTAACTGGAAAAGTGAATTTTGTGCAGTTTATGTACTCACTGAGGTACTCTGGGACTGGTTGGTTTAGTCAATATAAAATGTGCTTTATCTGATGACTCCTGTGAGACAGGGTCATTGATACCAAGAGTTCTCTTGACTCTTGTTGATGGGGGAGAGAAAAATTTAAACTACACTGGTGTTTGCCTTCTTATCTTTCTCATGATAATCATGGTGTGCTTAATGGCTGTACATGTCTGAAGCATTTTCTTTTGGTAAATGTGTTTGGGATGTGGTTTTAGAAATTAAGGGGAAGAAGATGTTTTAGTCTTCTTGAGCTTTTTACTAGAGAATTCCATATCTGTATGAGTTCAATGCAGATGATAAGTTAGGGAGTGGAAATGTCATCCTCCTTCAAAGACACATGAAATGCAAGGGCTGTGATAAAAGTGTGATACTTTGAGGTATCTGGGTTACAAAGAAAGCTTCTGGTTCATGGAATTATGTCCATGAATCTTTTAATATACTCAGGTTGTTCTTTATTTCCTACGGAGCATTGCAGAATTTGTTTCCCTGGAGTTGACTGAAGTAAGGCTGGAAAAATCCTGCCTGATCTTTAATAATCCGTCATATGCATGGTAATGCTCCAGAATTGTACTATCATTGGATAATTTACACTTAAATCCTTTCATCTCTGTGCTTCCACCTTAAAAAAATCCTTCAGTGTTATGGGGAGCCAGGGATTGCACACTTGAAATACCTTGGACTTGTTGCCAGTTCAGTCTCACCTGCTTACACTGATTTATTGTGATTTTCTTTTTTTTCTGAGGGCAAGACTGAAAAATACATTTCTGCTGTTATAGTTAATAGATTCAGGAAGTAATTTGCAGATTGGGAAACAATGGATCTCGTATGATAAAAGCACTGCCTAGGTAATTCATAAGGAAGATAAACTTGTATTGTTAAGCTTGCACATTTTACTCTTATTTGTAGGCCGTGAATTGCTCTCCTGTGCTTTCCACCATTAAGCAGTAACATTATTGCATTAGTAAAAAAAAGCACTGCTGCTTTGACTGGCTTTCAGAACCACACACAAAATCAGATAATGCATTTTACTGAATTATGAAGAACTGTGTTATTTGTTTATAACTGCTCACTTAGTTATTGCTCTCAGGGCTCCATGTTACAATTTAATCACTTCCCTGCATCTCAGCAGTTCTGCCAGGCTGGTGTGAGCAGCGAGGGTACAAAGCAGAGTGACTGGCAGCTAAGTGTTTCCATCAGTCAGGATACTGATTTATTTCTGTGAGGAGGAGTGTAAAGGAAATGAGAATGGCTGTTTTTTATAAGTGATGCGCTGAATAGTCATCAGTTAAACACTGGAGGTCACACATAACACTGAAATCTTGAGAAAGGAAAAAAAACCCCAGAGTGTGTCTTGTCACCCTCACTGCACGCAGGCTTTGGGAAGTGTGTGATGATCAGCATGTCCTGCAAAGGCAGCACAAAGGATGAGTCTGGAATCCTTTCACTTACAGGGTTTTCCTCACAAAAGAAGGGATATGAAACATTAAAAGGCAGGATGTTAGGAATTCTTTGTTGTCTCTATACTGTACACACCTGTGAAGATTTAACTGTATTGAGGATTCTGGCATTGCAGAATGCTTAAACTGGACCCAAAGAATTGGAATAGGGCAGGTGGTGTAAATATCTGTGTAAATGGATCCCTTTTAGAGTTAAAAATATAATTTAACTTGAGCAAAAATAGGAGTAAAAACATTGGTGGAATATTATATCAGTGCTTTAAAAATATTCATAGGTATGCATGAGATGGGAACAGATACATTAAAGTTGTCATTGCCTACTTTGAGGCAATAGAAATAATGTAATTTTATGTGCTTCTTGAAGTGATGGCTTTAATCTGGAAAAAATAATTCTTTTTAGATAGTCAAAACAACAAATATTCTATAGCAAACCTGAAAGCATTAGATGATGTTTACAGGAGATAGAAAATTCAGCTGAAGTTTTTTGCTAATGGTTTCTCATTCCTTCTGTATCTGAACTCATACAGATACAAAATCCAGAGGAAACCAGCAGATAGTTTTGAAAGAAATTAGGTCTTTCTAAGATTTTAAACCTCCAAAGCCCACTGAAAATCTGTGCTCAAGCATCATTGCTTTTATAGCAGGGAAGATACCTTAGCTATCAGGAGACTGCTTTAGTGGGGTATTCCCTAGAAAGCCCCCTGTAGCCTAGCCTACATTTCATCTTCTTTTTCTAACCTAAATCCTGAGGTTGTCAGACACTTTTATGAAATGTATGCACTAAAATTTGATGAAAAAATGTGGCTACATAGAGAAGGAACTACTTTAGGAGAAGCTTTTAGTGCTGACAATAGAGAAACTTTTTACTGTCTCATGAAAAACAGAAACTCTGACTGCAGGGAGAGAGAGGGGGACTTGCCTCTTGGTCAGAGGAGAAATCTCTGGGTTTGCTGCTAAATGCACTCAAGGGAAGTGAAGGTATCTGCAGTATAAAATAATCAAATGTAAAAGCAGCCCTTGCTGTTGCGGAGAGTGGATGGCAAAGGAGAAGCCCCACTTTTTGTTTACACTGATTTCTGGATGGTTTATGCATCCAGATGAATTGATATTTCTTTTGATGGTGCCCATTAAGACACAGATTTTGAGGCCTATTTTGTCTCTTTCACAGAAAAAGTATATGATATGTTGATAGATATATGATCATGATAGTTTTGGAAGATGAAGGAGAAGAGAAAATGTGCTGTGGGCAGGAAACAGCTACTTCAGCATTTCTTTTCCCTCCCGTCTTTTTTTTCCTGGGCTAACAGTCCATTCAGCCTGATACAGATCTATTCTTAATGTGTTCAACTGCATTATTTAGCCCACCACTGCAAGCCAAATTGTTATCCGTGGAGGTGGAATTGCTAAGTTGATTTAATGGAGCTTTGTTAATCTGGAATTTCATTTACATCTTGTCTTGGATGTGTCCTTTGTCACTTCTTTGTGTTTAGGACAGTGTGGTTTTGGCCAAAAGACACAAATTTACACTAAGAGCAGCTCTTCAGCTCCTGGATACCTGCAAGAAGGGTGTCCAGGAGACTTGTCTTGTGAGAAGCACTTAAAACTTTCTCTCAAGTCCTGACGTGCCTCTGTTAGCAGCACATCGGTCCCTTGGAAGTGCAGCCCTGAAGGAGATAAGAGCAGCTCTTCAGCTCCTGGATACCTGCAAGAAGGGTGTCCAGGAGACTCTTGTCTTTGAGAAGCACTTAAAACTTGCTCTCAAGTCCTGTCGTGCCTCTGTTAGCAGCACATTTGTCCCTTGGAAGTGCAGCCCTGAAGGAGCAGATCTCTGTTGTGCTCCGTGGCTGTGAGTAATTACTGAGAAACACAGAAAAGAAGACCTGAGTGGTTTATTCATAACCTGCTCAGTGCCTGCATTCCTGACTCCTGCTTGGTTGGAATGGGAGCCACCAGCTGGAAACACAACCAGCCACTGGCTGAAAAGATCTGCAGTGGTTAAAAACACTGAGAGAGAGAGATTTCAAATAGTCCCTGGAAGGATATGGAAAAGGATTACATGAAAGAGGGAATTTGCAAGCCTGGAATGTGTTTTTCCCTACAATATCCATTTCCATTTTCTGTGAAATGGCTTTCAATATTTACGTTATTTCACATTTTGTTATAATCTCTTGGATGGAGATCAGATATGATTTACAATTTGAAAACAGGTTGAAATGGTTCTTGATGGTGTCAGGAATATTTGCAAGGTTTTAGCAGCTGATATGGTGCAGATGAGTGGATAACACAGATAATAACATTTATTTTCTCTATTGCTATCCCATTCCCCAGAACTGTGAAGGTCGATTGGAGCCCTCCTTGCCTTCATTTTCCCCCATGGTCCTAGACACTTTTTCAAACAAGAAAAAATCCCAAATTATGTTTCAGAATGCTTGATACTGGAGACACTTGCAGTTTTCTGAGGAGGAAATAGCAGAATGATGTGACACTGGTTATGAGCTAGTCAGTGGTGTCACTGGTCAAATATCAACACCTTCTACCCCTTTCTCTCTCATTCAGTAAATCACACAACAAATGACATATCCAAGGTGAAATTTTAACAACTAATGATTGGCTTTGGAGTCTGTGTAGCCCAGGTTTGGGAGGTCACTTGGACCTGCCCCTTTTTTGGCAGCAGTGTGTGGTGATACAGCTAGAAATGGGATAAGTACAAGTTATTAGTGGTTTAAGAATATGATGTGGGATAAAATTCCAACCTCTCAGCTGTCCCACCTTCCTCAAGCAGTGCACCCAGTGATTCTTTCCAGACTGTTTTTCCTGAGGCCTGATCTGATGCAAGAGCAAATAAACTTTGGCTGCTGAGCAAAGTTACCCTCTCACCTGACTTACATAGGCACTTGGACTTTCTGTAACAGATTTTTTGCAGCATCAGGCTCCTGTTTGCAGGATTTGGTAATGCATTTCTTAATTTCTGTTGCCTGTGAAATGCTGAACATTTAAAGCTTTCTGCTCTCTAACAGCTTTCTAGTTCCTCTTTGTTTCTCCATAAAGTCTGTTCTTTCCCAAATTATTCTGTCTCCTCAGAGCAATCGTCAGCTAAAGGTGAGGACAGGTTTGCACCATGAGCACTTCAATGTCTTGAAGCTGAGATTTGTGTTAGGGAAAATATGATGTGATGCAAGGACAAAAGGTAGTCTTGCCCAGCTTCCCATGTTTGCCTCTAATTAATGTATTTCTTTCCTGTTAGTTTCAAAGGTTTTATTTCTAGTGAGGAGTTAAATGGACCCATTCAGTGTTTATATTTATGCAAATGATTGTTGTGTCACTCAGGTTGCAACATTAAAGAAAAAAAGCCAGATATTTTACATGCCTTTGAGTATTGAAGTGATTACAATTACCTACATAAAAGGAGTTGCTTTATTAATTAATTAACTTGGAGAAAAATGTCTAGTGACCCTCTGAAGGAATATCAATAACTGAAACATTAATTATGTAAATAAGATCTGCCTTTACTGTTCATTATTCATCATTTAACATGAAAATTGCCTTTTAAAAGAATGCTTCATTCATATATTTCAATAAATGCCTATTCTGCCTAGCTTGTCACTTGGATCTATAGTCTGAGTCAAAAACTGTAGTGACGTCAGTACAGACCTTGGGACACTTCCTTTGAGCCTCCAACACCCAGTTCCTGATTGCTGGGCTGGCATTTTTGGGGGACAGGCTCTCTGAGGCAGCAAATGCCTTTTGGGAATGAGTTCTTGCAAAATTCTTGTCTGGAGAGAGAGAATGGCTGCATTTCATGGGTGAGGAAGGAGAGGAAAGAAGCAGCAAAATGCTTGGAGGGCTTTTGTGACTTTCCCATGGTTTCAGAAGGGAGGGTGCAGGATGAGTCCAGCTCCAAGTGGAGTGGTGGAATTGAATTTTTCACTGAGTCAGAGGCAGCAGTACCAAGGCAAACAAATACCACAAGGAAAACAAGGTTAGCCCACGTGGCTGGTGACTGTGATCTTGTGCACTCAGTAAACTTGCTGGTTCCTTTTTACATTTGGAGGATGTGACTGAATGCCTCCTGGCAAGTGCTGCAGGTGATTTTGTACAGGTTATGAGAATCCTTTCCTTATAAAGAGTTCTGCCTTTTTGTGTTCTAAAGTTTCACTGAGCGTGTTAGCAAATTCTGATGAAGGATTCCTGAAGGGTTTTATTCCTTTTCACATCCCTAAAGACAACACACAAAGGTTTCCAGGGTTACTTTTTGCTCAGGTAGCTGTGAGTGCACCTGTAAGAGGAGAGCGAGGAAGAGCTGTGTTTTATTCTCATAATCTCAAAGGCTGTGCTGCACATAATCTTGAGTGTGCAGACAAAAAATAGTAGCTGTGCAGTTGCAGAAAATCCTTTACTCTCCACTCCCTGAAGAGCACCTGCTTATGAGCATAAGACTTTCAGATTCCCTTTTTTAATGCCTCAGAACTCACTTTGCCCATAGCAGGAAGGGCTGATGAAGAAATATGTGTGTCCCCCCCCCTCTCCCTTGTAGCGTGATGGATTGTGGAAGTCCTGATTGAAAATTCTAATCACAGCCTTGCAGTCCTTCAGATCACAACCCCTGACAGTTGATTCACTCCTTTTCATGCCTGCTGCCTCTGACTGCTCCTGGTGCCTCGTCTGCATGAGTCTATCATTAGCACACAAAGCATGATGGATTGGCCGGGGTACCTCTGTCCTCAGAACCTGGGAAATGCTTCTCTTTCAGAATCAAAGAACCTGTGTGTGACATCGTCATGAATGAGAGAAGAAAGTAATACAGTGTTGGAGGTGCCTGTTTGCTGCCACTGTGCAGAGGGAAAATGAGGCATTATGGGGACTGTAAGTACCTGGCCTGTTTGTTTGGGGTTTGGCTCCTTGCTGGGATCGATGCAGAAAATCAGGGGTGTGGAGCAGTGCATGAGCTGAGTCTGGCAAGTGCACAGCAGTTGTAATACTGTTTGGAAATCAGGGCTGTAAACACTTCCAAAATTCTACTTAAAGTTCAGCCCGTTAATGAAATCACTTAAGTTTCAGTGAGATCTGATGGCCAAGATGATTACAAATTATCATTATTTGGATACTGAGTGGGCTCAGTTCACTTTGGTAGATTCTCTCCTACAGACCCTTTCAACAGGAAACTTTTGCAAATGTTTGCATCTTGCAAATGCTTTTATTCATCTGTGTGACTTGGCATTTAATGTTTCAGTGAACAAGACAGTTAAGTTTTGGCTCCAGTGAAAGATTGATAGGAACAATTTTCGAATGTGGTATCACAACAAAGTGAAAATATGTCATGTTCAAATACTGAGCTCTGATGCGTCATGTGGTCTTGTAATAAATGAAATAGCACTACCAACCTGACAGATGTGCAAGAAAACGGTTTTAAATTTATGATGATTAATTTTCAAGATGAACTGCAATGAAAAAAATTGTTAGTAGATACTTAAAGAAGGTAAGGGGAACCAGCTTTCTGAAATGAGAACAGGCAGGTAATGATAAAGCTGCCTTCACTTTTATGTTTTGCTTTCTGAAATTTTAGCAATAGGAAAATTCATATTCTGGCTGCTGCAGCTGGCATTAACAGCTACTCAGGCAAGTGTAACATCTCATGGAAATTGCACTTCTTGGATTTGTGCTCCTGTTTCGTGCTGATTGTCCTGGAAGTAGGAGTAACTCAAAGCAGAGCTGAAGGGTTTCTACCTGGTGATGCTTTAAGAACCATCAAAATAAAAAGGCACTGAACTTAGTGAGAAAACACAAGTAGCTTGATGCTACCTTGAAAGAAAACCAAACATTTCTGAAACTCAGCATGTTCGTTCATTTTGAGGATTTGCTACTTAGCAATGACTTTATTTTGCACTAGGAAGTTAAATGTAAAATATATTGTTTAGTAATAAACTGATTTAATTAAGCACTGGAAGGTAATTTCAGGCTAAAAGCAGCCCCTGATAGCCTTTAGCAAAATCTACTTCTGCCAAATGCAAGAAGATAAAATAGTGCCCATCCCTACCAGTAAACTCCATTATTTCAAGGAACTGTGTCCCAGTGAGGCCAAGACTGAGCTTTCCAAAAAAACAGCCTCAGAATGGATGTGGGCTGTACTTTTTTCAGAACAGGAGTTCAGCAGGGGAAAAAAAAAATCCTACGTGTCAGTGTCATGTTATTTTGAAACAAACAAAATGCCTTTAAAAGGAGATGTTTTCTTTGTCAATAGCACTATAAGCTTTTACATGGGAATGTTTTAGGTTCACATGTTATGTGGGAAACCCCAACAATTGTCTGCCAGCTGTTAATTTCAGGCATTCTGGGAACAGCTGGTCTGTAGCATCTCCTCATATCTGATCTTCCTTATCTTCAACAGTGCTCCCTCTTCTCTGTTAAACAGATTTGATGATTCTAGATTTTTCCCTTATTATTTGAGAGAAATTATAATTATTATAATTATTTGGGACAGTGGTTGTGGAACTCAAAGGCAGTATTTTACCTGTGGATTGCAGTTTGAGTTCACTTAATAGAAAGTAAAAATTCTAGAAGCCATTTTGGCTGTCTGAAGATCTGAGTGCACATGTCCATTTTTTTTCTGCAGAAATACTTGTCAGAACAAGGTTTCTGCTGGTCCCTATCAGGTCCCTGTCTTACTGTGCCCAGAGGAAAGAAAAAACCAACATGTCTGAAGAGCTTAAGGATCCAAATATAAAATTAGTATAATAAGTATAAAACTGTCAAAACAGATGAGGTGTATCAGGAAATGTACAGTATATTGTGCTTGCTGCCTTTAGTGCACTTGGTAATGTCTTTCATACAAGTTGCTTTGCCCCTTAGTCTTTATTATCAGGAATTGTTTTTATCCACTAAAATGGATAAAACAGAACAGCCAAGATCATGCTGAAATTTCATGTCTTTGCTTCCAGCTAATGCCAGTGTCTGTGCTGGAGGAAAAAACTTTATTTAGCAGATGCTTGAAAATGCTCTGTCCCTGCTCTGGAATCACCAATAATCCATTGAAAATTCACTTCTACCAAAACCGGAATTTTCCCCAATCTTACCTTGTTTTTGAAATGAGAATACTCTGTGAGACTTTCATGATCAGCCCTGATCAGTTGTACTGTGGCATTTTTACAGTTGGATAGAATTCAAAGTTTCTTAAGCACAAATATTGGCAAACATTGGAGTGTCACATGAATGTGTTCTGAGGTTTGTTAGCACCTGGCATGAAGTGACCTGAGGAATGTATTCATTGCTTCCAGTGACAGTTGGATTGTCTCTCTATTTCTGCAGTTTATGACAAGTTTAGCTCTCCAATAACCTGTGGTTATTTGCCTTCTGAGTTGATGAAGCTTCATAAGTTTTGGAGGTTAATTCAGGGAACATTTGAGTTGTACTTGCCATGGAAGAAGTTCAGTTTAGGGTGGGCTGTGTTTTATTTCAAAGGGTGTAAAGCTTCATTATTGTGTAAGAATTTATATTGTCTGTAGTTACAAGTCTAATAGTCTAAAGGCATGAGAAAAGTAGCTTTATTCTTTAAAACAATATCTTTTTCTGTTCTGTATTTTGTCAGTGTTAACTTAAGATTTTCTGATCTGTTTAATTCAGTGAATTTCATCTTCCATTACATCAGAAAATATTTCATTAAATGACTATAGAGGCATATCCAAATTGCTCTCTATTACCATGGAGAGCTGCATTTCTGGCCTTTGTAGCTGTACCCAAATGCACTTTAATCCAGGCAGCAGGAGTGGTGCTCGTGTGCCAACTGTGACAGCTCTGCTTCCAAGGCCACTGTCCAAGCCTGCCCACACTGTCAGGGCTCACTTTTCACAGCCTGCTCCTGCCTGCTTTGGGCTCTGGTTTAGTTTTATTCACACAACAGAATTCCTATTTTAGGTGGAAATTTCCCTAAACAGAGAGTAGATTGTTTTGTAATTTCCTCACATCTTTTGCTTGTGAAAAAAAGGCTTCTTATTTACAAAATATTTACTATATTATATTCATCATAAATACCATAAATATACTATTTACTATATATACAATCACTATAATTCAAGTAAGTAACTTTTTGATAGAAAATACTCATAAAACTGCGTTGATATTTGAGATTACTACTCTGAATCCTGGCAAGAGGTACCTAAATTCCATCCACCACAGTGACTAACATTTTGACATTTACAGATGGGCCTTTGACTTTACAGTTTGTCAGATGTCACCTATGTATCCTTGGCTGTAAATACCTGGAATGTGGAGGATGAAGCTAGAATCTATCCGTGCATGCAAATGTTGTCTTTTAAATTTCACTATAAATAATTTTCATACCTGAAATAGTTCCCCATCTGTAATGTGAGTTGCAGTTGGTACAGTTATTAGATTATATTGGAATTATGAGTTACTAGAGTATTAGAACTAATTTGAATTAAAGATTGTTTATGAGTTTTGGACCTTATGTAAAATATTGTGACGAGTACTTTGCCGAGATAAACTAAACTGTTAGTGGAGATTTTAGTTTTCCTCTGAAACTGGAGAAATATTTTTCTCCTAAATACTGAGTGTAGAGTATTTTATGATGGTTTGCCTGTAATGAATCTTTCAGTTTGTTGATGGAGCTGCTCAAACACAGCCAGTAATAAAGAGTGCCAAGAAAGCTGAATTTCCGTCCTGCTCTGCCACTCTTTGCTGGGAGTGACCAAATCACTGTTGCAGTAGGTAATTCAGTATTCTGGTTTTCTTTTTAACTTGTGTCTGGCAAATGAAGGCAGACTGATCAAAAGGCACATTGTCAGATTACATGGGAAGCCAGGATTTTACTTCCCCAAGAAAATACGGTTTTCCTCATATCCCATTTTAAGTCCAGTGCCATACTTTATTAGGTATTAAAAATGTGATCTGTAATAAAATTGAAAAGAATGTATTGGTACGTTCATTTTTTAAGCAGTAATGGCTAAAATGGCCTAGACTTCATTTTAACATCCAGTGACAAAGTGGAAAGGCTGTACAAACGTATGGTACTTTAATTAATGGGGGCAATACTGAGCTTTGAAAGTCCTCTGGAGCTTTTGTCTCTGTTGGAACATTGTGCTGTGAATCTTCCCTAATAGTTAAAGCAAATGAAGTAAAATAGCCTTTGGGCTATTTTGTTACACTGTGTTGTTGGGGAAAAAAAATTAATCCTGTGCCATTTTGCATTTGCTGTCTGTGAATCAAACTGTGAAAGCTAATTTAAAAACTTTCACACTCGGCTTGAATGAGGACTGTCAGTGCTTGGAGAATGTCAAATTGAATGCAATTAGCTGGAGTTGGGCTAGCCTAGATAAACCCATCAGCCTCAAAGTGCTCAGCCTTAATGACTGCTCTGATAAACTAACACAGAGGTTACAGGAAAGAATTTAAAGGCGTTAAAGTCCTGCTGAAAACTTGCCCAGTAGATAAGAGGTCTTAGAAACCAAAATAGTTCCTACACCAAGGGGCAGGGAGGTGGTGAGACCCTGTGGAAAGTTAAATACAGCACAGAGGTGCATCCAGGACAGGGAAACAAAACCAATAATGAACCTGCTCAGAAATTGTAAATACATCAATTATTCAGTATTTGTTAATTGTTAAGCAGCAAGTTAGCATTTGTGGTCTCTGAAGTAGTTGGGTGTAAAAGGATTTGTGGAGGAGGCAGCTGGTACAGCTGTGGTGGAGTAAAATTTTGGAATGTTTCAGGGAATGGTGGCACTACTGCTATTCTAGGTTGAGGAAATAATGCGGTTTTGAAGGTCATCTCTTAATTGTATCTGTTCATCAAACACTGCATCTACCTGTAATGGGGACATGAGGTCCAAACTTACTTTGATGGAGTGTTGTTCCATGCTTGGTTCTGTGTGTTCAGAGGAACTTTCAGACAGGATGTGAGGTGACTGCAGGTGCTCAAGAGACAGGGAGTTCAGGAAAAAGGCTGGAGGAGAAATAGGTGGTGAACAGCTGGAGATGTGAGAAGAGTTATCTACAACATCAGCTGCAAATCTAAAATATAATGACTCTTCCCTTGGAAGATGGGATGTTTGCCAGGCAGTAGACTGTAGCTTTTGGGATATCATTTTTCCGTGAGAACATGTCAGAAAATGTGTTTGGAGCTCATTCAGAACATTGCTTTTTCTCTTTTTCCTGCACTTTTTCTTGGAGAAGACTCCCTGCAGAGTTTTACCTCGACATGCTGAGAGAGGTCTTAGCCCAAGTTATTTCCTGAGAATTGTGAGTGACCCCTGACTTTCCTCTTGGAGAGAGAGTCCTGATGGAAAATTGAAAAGAACTGAGTCTGTAAATTAGCATTTTACATGTCATCCCTTCTCACATGAGCAACATGAATTGTGCAGACAACAGCAGCATTTTTAGTTAATGAACCCAGCCATGAGCACTGTTCACATTTAACATATTTACAGGGGGTAGCATCCAGTCAAAAAATTCCATTAATTCTTTTTGCATGAATATTGTGTGCATGAGTGCATGCATTTATGTGTGCATTTGTATGTATGTGTACACTATCAGTGTATGCAGTGTTAAAGCATATAGAGTAATTCAAGAAAAATCACTGAGGAGGTTTCATTAGGCATGTAAATGTATTCAGCAGAAGATTTGAAATAACTCTTTAATGGAAAAAAAGGAAAAACTGTGCCATTTGACATGAGAAATCTATTTTGAACTATAGTATATGCACAGTCTGTTTTCTGCTTTCTCTTTCTTGAAATTGTTGCCTGAAATATTATGGTGCATGCAAAGGCTTGAAGTTTAATTTTAAATTTAATTTGCCTGAATGCTGCCAGGGTATTTTTACATAGACAGTTAAATTGCAACTTGGTAATACTTGGCACTCAATTTCTATAGAAATGGCATTCAGGATACAACTTTGGGCTCATAAGTAAAATAATATGAAATCCCACATGTTAATGATGATTTTAAAATATTTTCAGGACTATGTAAATGTAATTTCTGCCTTGATTTTGTTAGTTTTATGGGCAGCAGGGGAGAGAGTTTGTAACAGTCATATATATGTATCTTTAAAGCTGTGAATAAACTTTTTTCAATCTGTTAATCCAAATGTTCTTTAATGGCTAAAAATAGAATCAAATTACTTCATACAAAAAAAATCTGGGACTTATTTACTGAGCTTCAGGCAGAATTATTCTTCCAATAATATTCTGAATTTTCTTGACTAGAGCACTGGAAGGTTACTGTGCTGCTGAAGGCTGGGCTTCCTCACCTGTGATTGCTGATAACCTGGTTGTCCTTCCTGACTTCAGTCCTGATAGGAATGCCTGTCTGGTGAAAAAAAGCAATATTTTAATGGCTGCTACAGTATGAAGTATTTGCCTTGAGGTGTCCAACATCAGTTATCAGTGTAACTTCATCAGCCTCTCTGTTATCTTCTTGGGCAGCACAAGACCGTGAGCTGGGCCTCCTTGTGGGGAATGCTGCTCTCCTCAGTGTTGCACCTGAAATCAGCTGGCTCAGGGCTGAGCCTGGTATTTGTTGTGTTCCAGAGGTGGTGTCACATCTCCAGTGGGATGTAATTCATGGGGAGGACCAGAGGAGATGAGAGAAAGGCTTTTTTTTTTCTTGTGAATGTCACATTTCCCAAAGGATGTCTTTGGTTTAAAGATGCACCATGAAGTCTCTATGTGGTTGGTTGGTTTTATTTACTAAAATAGTGCTCAATAATTCAGTATTTAGTGAAGTAGTGAATGCTTTGAGCATTCACAGCTCAGGACTGTTTTGTCTTTCCAAGCACTTTCTGACACCCCTTTGACACAGAGACCTGAAAGTCACACAGCTGTAATTGAACATCCTGCTTTTCTTCCCTATCCTGTTTTTTTCCAAGTCATGTTTGAAAGAGAGTCCCTGCTGCCAGACCCAAATCCCATATTGCTGATGTCACTTCTGCAGTAATAGGTGCTGAAGGAATGCAGCTTTGGAGCTGAATTCTGGAAGGCGCTGCAGTGTGGTTGTTGTACACCTTCGCTGCTGTTTTTTTCTTGCATGGGATACTCACACACAAAAAAGAAAAAAAGAAAAAAAAAAGAAAAAAAAGGAAGTAAATTGCTGTTCCAGAGCCAAGCACACCAGTAAAGAGAGACTGAATTTATCATTGTTCAGGTGGAATGAAAAGTTGTGTGTGCGGTCACAGAGTAACTTCTCATGTGACACCTTCGGGTACAGACAGTCCCTGCTGGAGGATCAAAGGCAGACACTGCCTGTGGTCATTGCTTGGTGAGGAGGAGGAGGAGGAGGGGATGATGTCATGCCTTGGGGCAGCAGGACAAGGTCCTGAAGGTTGAACTCTGTGTGCCATTGCTCCTGTGTGTGTCATGCAAGAAAGCCCTGGCACTTCACCCTGGTAAAGTTACAAGGAGCTAAACACAGAGCTCATAAAGGGAAATATCACACAACTTTAACACATCGTGGTTACCAGACACCTTATAATTAAACCAAACATCTTCAGTAACCAAATATCTTTAAAAATGGTCAGAAAGACTAATAAATTTCTTGTCAAAAGTGTTAGGTTTAACTCAAATTTTGTTGACATGTTTTGGGCTACTGTAATGTGTGTTTCCTTGGTTGGACTATCTGAGCTAATGCATCAAGTACCATTAATTTCAGCTCCTGTGTAGGTGCCTGTAGCTTCTGTGTACCTGTGAGTTCCAAGTATAAAGTGTTTTCACAACTGTGATTTGAAATAAATCTAGAAAATTCTTCTAAGCATAGTTTTCAAAAGAAGCAATATTTTTAGAAAATTAAGTGAACTTTGCCAATGTGGTACCATGTCAGTCTCTTGTTGGTTGGTTGGTTTTTGTTTTTTAATTTTTAATTTACTTTATTGCTAGGCACTGTTTTGTCATGTTACTATGCCCAGTGCAATATGAATCACTCTGCCATTCTTGCTGTGTTTTTGATAAAAATATATCTGAGGAAGAAACCCATTATGCATTTTTTTTTCTTTTAAGAAACATCTCTATGCTCTTACTAAAATTAAAGAATATAATGTATCTTAGGCTTCTTAAAATCTAAGTAGGATGAAGAATCATCCACTGCAGATGATCCTGTGGAAAGGCTTTGCAAGAGGAGGGCAATCAAGTAGGGATAATTAGAGTTACTGTTTAAATATGCAGAAAGCAAAAAGCTTATCTGGAAGAGCAGAGTGAAGTGTAAGTACAGCGTAAGACTCACGTAAGGATGATTTGCAAGCAATAAAATCACACCTCCCTGACTTTGTAAGTACAAACTAATAAGCAGTATTTAATAATGGAGACTGTAACAGTGTGGGATATAAACCCAGTGGAATGTGATTTTACCATTAGATCTTACCTGAAGGGGATGGATTGGTTCAGCACTGACAGAGTGAGGATTACAGGTATTTGGAATGTGTGTGCAGTAAGGGATGAGAGTAATTGCTCAAGATAATCTCTGAGCAGTTAACTCAGAATAATGACAGGGAGTTGGTAGAATTTCTCTTCCCGTGTTTTACTTCTTCCTCTGAATCAGCCTGGAAGTGTGAACACCTCTGATGGGACTCTTGCTGCTCCTGTGATTTGGAAAGGTTTGCTGAAGAACAGAATTAATGTGCTGCTAAGAACAAATCCTCCTTGGCAGAGGAATGGGTCGGATGGTCTTCAAGTTCTTAATCATCCCTGATTTTGTAACTCTGTCATTATTTTCATTAATTAACTTGAGTGGGTAACACAAACATCACACTTCTTCCAAAATTAATATTATTGCTGCCTGCCATTTAGTCTGTTGATCTGAAAAAAAGCCCAAACCAAAATGTGAAAGTGGTGCATAGGCAATAACTTCACTGAGTGTGTATTTATCTGAATGGCTTTAATTGGGCATCAGCAGCAGCCCCACCATGTACTGAGAGCCTGCCTGCTTTCACAAGCTGGGCGAGGCCAGGCCTGCCTGATGCTGGGCTTTGGGAGGCAGGAGCTGCTGGAAAGGCTGGAATTCAGGAGCTGGTTCTTCCCTGGGGCTGAGCTCCAGGGCAGTGGCTGCCAAGGGTGCCCTGCTCAAAGGAGAAAGGAGCCTGGGGCCTGACCACTGGAATTCCTTTCAGTTCCCCTGGCCCTTTCACAAGGCCATGGGTGCTTAACCCATGGTCCTGGCTACCTTCCAAGTGGAATAATTAAATTCTGCATTCCTGAATTCCCTCTCATTTTAATTGGATTTGGAATTCTTCACCTTTTGGCTTTAAACTCGCCTGGCAAAACAACTGTTTCTCATTACAGCAAGGGCTTTATTCAGATCAGGGTATATTAACCTTGAATGTATTGTACATTGCTTTAAGTGTGCCAGGTGTTTCAGGAGAGTCGTGTACAAGGGAGAGCAACATTTTACTTCTCTTTTTAATTGATTTTCTTTGCTGTACTGAAGTGCACCCATTTGATGGTTATTCCTGTTCACTCGCTCAGTTTACAGGCCTTGTTGAGACTGTAAAATCAAAGGCAATTCATGAAAATATCTTAGATCTTTGCTGCATCCAGGAAACCTTCTGTTTGCCTCTGAGTGCAGCTTTCATCTCTTTTGTGTAGTCAGTGAAATCTAGGGCATCAGTGGAAATTCAGTTTTTACTGTGTATCCAAATGTTCACCTGATCATGGAGACTGCTCAGCACTTCACAGGAACCAGCTGGTAAACAAGGGAATCTGTGCTACAACTCTCCTAAAATATGGCTTGGTTTCTACTGTGCCAGGAACTTCTGTTCATGTAGTGGAGCCTAAATAATTGATTTTTTCAGTGTGTGCCACAGCACAGCGTTTTAAAGCCCAGGCTGCCTTGTCGATGAGTACTGTGATTCTGCAAAGATTTTAATTAATCAATAGGGGTGTCCAAAAGGTGTAGGCAGTAATGAGAGTGAATACTTGGTTTAAATCTGGGAAGGTAATTTCTGGACAGGACAAATCTTTGATATGGTTCAAATTCAGATTAGTTCACTTCATAGTTCACCTGGCCCTAGTGCTATCTACACTTAGAACTTGTGAGCATGGCTGGCTCACAATCAGAACATGTTTTTCCCTGCATAAAATGGAATTCTATTAGTCAGTTCACATTAGCCAAGTCTGAAGTCTGTCTGGTTGGATTTATTTGCACTGGGCTGATGACAGAGCTCTGTTTGGCTTTTTGTTTGACCTGGATATGTGTATCTTCCTTAGTGCTGTCAGTCTGCTCTTAGGCTGCTCACTGAATACTCCTGTTACTGAAAATCCAAGATCTGTAGTCCTTTATTAAATTACAGAGTGCATTACTTGCTCCTTTAGTATTTACCTTTGGGCATTAGGACTCTTGTTCCTAGAAAATAACCTGGTACAGGGTTTTGTGGGAGTTTCTAAAACCTCTCTGAAAGAACAAAAACCATCCAAGAACATCTGGGGATCCCTTAAAAAACAAGTAGTAATGAGCACATCTGCATTTTTTAAGTATAGTATATTTTATGTAAATGATTGCACAAAAGTCTTTCTAAGTAGGAAGGTCCCACCTGTGTTAGGGGCTATAAATTCACTTTGTGTAGCATTCTGTCCCTTTTCTCGGTATGGATTCCAGAGGACAGCCCCAAACTGACAGAAAACATTTCTGCTGTGGACTTGATTTGGTTGGTAGGCAGAGAGGGCGGGCAAAACCAGCATCCTGTCTTTCATCCTTCTGGATGAGGATTAATCATGATCACAGCTGCAGAATAATGCAGATCTTAGCTGGGGCTGGCGAGGGGGAAGGGATGGGTATGGGGGGAGCAGAGGACATCTCTGTCTTCCCTCCCACCAGCCCCTCCTGCCCTTTATGGAGGAGCTGGAAGGAGCAGATTCCTACCTTTTCCTTTTCTTTTTTTTTTTTTTTTTGACTAGTTAATTTTTCATGCATCATGTGTTGTTTTTTGGTTTTTTTTTTTTTCATTTAATCATAAAGAATGCACTTGATTTACTGGTAATACACACACACAGAATGTTTGCATGGCTTCCTTGTTTCCTTGATGATGCATCAGGCACTGAGTGCTGAAATTCTGCTGGTCCAAAGGCACACAGATTTACACCAGTGACTTTTACTGTGTCTCTGTAGGCAGCCCCAAAATGCCTTGCAGGTCAACTGTTTTTGAAATGGATAAAAGTGTGCTAATTCCTTCAAGGTAAATCAGAAGGATTATGACATCTAGGAAGAGGAATCTGCCAGACAGTTCCGAAGCAATATAACCAGGACTGACCCAACAGCATCTCTAAAGCTTCCAATAAAATTGCCTGAGGAGTCTGCCAAGAAGCCAGATGCTGCTGCTGGAAAAATACCTTCTGTAGCTTGGCATTTGTCCTGTAATTGCTTCCAAGAGAGAATAAACTGTAGCACGACAGTAGAAGGTGAATGGTTCCTCGCTGCATGCTGCTTGGGGATTTTTAAAAATATTTCAAAAATAGGCATTATTTTCTGATGTGTTACTACTCATGCAGATCCTTGTACTCATTTAACTGCTTAAGAGTTCCTCATCTAAATAATCAAACACTTTTTTTTTCCTGACATGTTAGCCTGGCAGTGGTTTGGTGGTTCATTTTCCTGAAGTGATTCCTTTTGCAGGGTCTCTGGATTTCATCCTGTTAGGGTGTGAGGTGGTCATGCACACCTGGTTGTGTCACAGTGGGGACCCTCTATGGATGTATCTCTATATGGAATTAAGATACAGCAAACACCACCTGGCCCACACAGTACCAAGGGTTAGACAGTGGTGTGGATTATTTTTTTTTCTTTTAGTATATTTTCCAGCTGTGGGAAGAGCATTGTCTGTTATTATTCAGAAATGCTGCTGAATCTTACCTCTAACCAGAAAATGCATGGAAACTTTTTATGGAAGATGCTTCTTCCCTTTGAAAATGGTTAATACTCCTACTGATAGAAAGCAGAGGTATTTGTGGAGCAGTGTATAACCTAATCAGGTACAAATGAGATGAGAACAGATAAGTGATTCCAAGAAAAGTATTTATTTGAAATTTCTCCAGTAAAATTTAGCAGCTGTCCTCAAATGCTTCTATTTGGTCTCATGCAGGAGCCTGCCTGCTGTTCATCCCAGCAATCCTGTGGGATTGCTTTCAGGAGTGCTTTGAAGACTGAACCATTCAAATGGAATGGTCAAAAGTAATTCTGCAGCTAAAACTCATCAGAGAATCACAAACCTGGCCTGGTTTGGAAGGGACTTTAAAGCTCATTGAGTTTCAATCCCGCTGCCATGGGCAGGGACACCTCTCACCATCTCAGGCTGTTCCAAGCCCTGTCCAGCCTGGGCTGGGATACTTCCAGGGATCCTGGGACCACCACAGCTTCTCTGGGCAGCCTGAGCCAGGGCCTCCCCATCCTCACAGGAGAGAATTTCTTCCTAATCTCTGCTCTAAACCTTCTCTCTGTCAGTTTGAAGCTGTTCCCCTTGTCCTGTCACTAAATGTCCTTGTGAAAAGTCTTCCTTGTGGGTTCCTTTTGGGTACTGGAAGGCCACACTTAGGTCACTTGACAGTTCAAAATATTGATATTTGCCAGTTATGAACATGAATGTAAAAGTGATTCTTGCCTGTTTGTGTGAATTCATACAGTCCCAGAAACTTCTTGCTTTTTCCCTTTGCTGCACTAGACAATGAACTTTGGTAGGAGTCAAGTGGTTGAGTTTGATGTAATAAAGCAAAAGTCCATTTCCAGCAAGGTGAATTCCTTTGATCAGTTTTCCTAATACTTAACAGTCAAGGGAACATTGACTGAGTGTTGAAAAATAACAGTGAACAAAGATCCTGGCAAAGGGGCTTTTTGCTATTGTTGGCCTTAGGAGGGTTTGGTTTGCTTTGCTGTAGTCAGGAAGCTTCAGAGAATGGAAGGGCACAATGTACAGGTCAAATCTTGTGGCTGGACAAATCTCAAAGGGACCTGTAAAAGTTGATGCAAAATTCACATCCTTTAAGGAGGTCAATCAAAGGCATCACTCCAAACTTAACTTCAGATTTCAAAGCATAGCTTAAGTTAGGTATAGTGCTGTTATTTTATTTAAAAGGAACGAGAAGGAGAATTTCAGTTCGGTTTCACTTGAAATATTAAGAAAATTATCTTGAAATTAAACAAAAAACAGCTGAATCAAGATATTGCTATGAAGGACGGGAGATGAACAAGATTCCTTCAACTTACTGTGCCACTTCAAAACACGCTGAGCCATCCAGGATGCGAGATGTTTCATTCCATAACCTTTTCTTCCAATTAGAAGACACAGATTCTGATTGTGAGGAATTTGCATTTCAATATGAAACGTGGTGTCTGACATTGCTTGTACCTTCTCCCTGGTGATGCTCCTGACTGCACATTTCTCCCTTTCCCTCAGTGTGATGATTGCACCACTGCACTTTAGTAATCATTTAACAGCTCTAATTACAGAATACTGTGATCCCAACTGTGTACTTTGTCCTCTCTGCCTTCTTAGTCCCTGTTTCTTTGGTGTTGAGAGGATCACAAAAGAGCCGTTCTTCTGCTTTGCAAAAATAAATTCCAAAGGCCCTGCTTGGGTAATGTACAGATCTGCATTTTCTTGTGGCTTTGGAGTTAATGACACTGAATTTTAGCCATAGAGGGGTTGGTTTGTCTGCTGTTGTTTACATCAGTCATGCTGGCATAACTTCTCTGACACTAATGCAGATACACCAGCATGAAATTGGTGTAACTCCAACTCCATTAAAATCAATGGAGTTAGCCAATATGAGTCAAATGCAAGGCCATTGATTTTGTGCTGCTGTGACTTTATTGACTGCAGGGGAGGTGAGGCAGTTTCTGCTGGTGGGGCTCGGGTCTCAGCCAGGCTGTGCCTGTGCTTGGAGTCGTTGTGACTTTGGTTTCTTGTTAGTTCTTGCACAGCATGATCAGAAATTCCTGCTCTTTTTTGCTCCAGGGTCAGCAGTGTGGGAGTCTGGGAATAGTGAAGTCTTGGAGTAGAGCAGTTCCTAGGGGAAGAGCATTAGGTAATTCAGTTTCACGGAGCAATCTCTACTCCCATCTGAATGATTTCCTCTGTTATCTGCTAACGTGGTATCAGTGGAATGATGTGGAGTTTCTAAGCCTGCTCCTTTTTGATGTGATACCCTGCTAAAGCTTACAAAAGCACTCTGAGTGGAGTTTTGAGTCAGAAAGTGCACTTAAAGGAATGATGACTGCTGTATCTATACCCCCAGCACACTGGGATTGTTCCTGGTTTTCAGCTCTCTGGGCTGGAGTTGCATTCCCTGCTCCATGGGCAGAGGAGATGTAGTTTTTCCTGAATTCAAATGCCATACCTTTAATATTTCAAAAATCCTTTAAAGCAAGTCCATGTCTTCTATTTTGCCTTTGTTGCATGAGTGCTGCCCTGTATAATAGAAAATAGAAACTGGAATATTAAAATGAAATGTTAGTAATTTGCCATTAAAAATGTTGATGAAATCAATTCATTCCTTTGAAAAGCTTCTTTTTAATCCAGTCAGCATTTTCTGTGAGTAGAAAATTCACAGCACTTCTGGTGAATAATTGGTGGAGTGGAGTGCAGTATTCACCACGACATGGAGTGATTTCCAGGAGGAATTTCAGTAATTATTCCTGCCGTCATTGGAATACTAATAAAATATTACTTTAGAAATATTTTATAGGTCAGTTTTTTGCCAAGATGCTCTTCAGTGGTGAATCAGCTTCAGTGGTGCTATTTACCCTGTCTGAGGAACTGGGTAACATGCCTGAAAGATGCCCTAGAGACAGAAAAATGAAGCATAGTTTAAACCACAATAAACTTAATAAAATGTGTTATTAGCCTAAGTTACATGTAGGATTTTGTTTAAAAAAGAGCTTCTTGTTTTCTGGAGATAAGAGAAGTATTTATGAATACAGTCAACTACAGCAATTAAATACAAATGGAAATTAAATGCTGTGGTTGGAGTACTAGGTATTTTTCTGATACTGGATAAATTAAAAAGGGTTATTTGGCAAGTGTTGTTCTGGAAGACACTACAGACATAGTACAGAAAACTACATAAAGGACATAAAACTCCTTCCTTTATCACAATATATAGAAAATCAGGAGTGGAATATGCTCATTTTAGAGCAAACAAAACTAAGTATGAGATCTGGAGTCAGCTGTGAGTCTTAAAAAGCCATGTAATTTAGGGAGTGAGTGGGAGGTGAAGGGTGCTGTGTTCCAGGAGAGGGTCTGTAGGGGAATAAATGTTTGTATAGTATCTCAGTTTGTGCCTGTCAACAGTAAAATTCCTTTCACCTTTACAGGCTGCAGAAATACCAGTAAAGAAATGGCAGGAAAAGGCAGTGCTCAGCATGGAGTGCCATGAAAGAGACTGCTGTGGCTTTGTCACTGGAAGCAATGCATTCTCCCGTTCTGGGGCAAATGGCAGAACTGGAGGAGAGGGACAGACCCATGAACAATCCAACAGAGGCTGTTTTCTGTGGCAGGGCAGCCAGAATTTCAGTGCACTGTCCTGTTAAACACTTTGCAGAGTTTGCTGTAATGAAGTGTCACCGACAGCTCTCCTGTTTGCTTTTGTTTCCTCCTCATTTTCTCCTCTCTGTCAGTGTGTTAATCTCTCTTTTACCTCAGCTTGCTCCTTTTCTGGTTCTCACTTGCAGGCCTTGTTAGCTGGAGTGTATCAGTGGGTTTTGGATCAGTCCCTTGGGTTCCCGTTTGGAATTAGTGCAGTGCCTGCTGTGACAGATGAATCCTCTGATGTTCGCCAGCCCTGACCATTGGGGAAATGAGCTGATGAGTACAAAACAGTGTGAGCAGCACCAGAGGATTTCCTGGCCCCTCTCCCTGGAGGGTACAAAGAGCACTGGTGGCAAGGATGGGTTTTCCATCGTCTCTTTGTGTGTGGTCCCTCTGCTGTTCTGTGTTAGGCTTCAAGGGTGGGTGGGAAGTGGATGAGTAACATTTTGTCCCTGGATTGCAGAGCCTTGCACTTGAACTGGGTTTAGTTTTCCAGGATCACAGCACTCTTCACTTCTATTTTCACTTACATTTTACCCTTTTGGTATGTTTGGGCTTTGCTTAACGCTTGTAAAACCACGGGCATCAACATAATTATGTTGGGTGCTTTGGAGGAGAAAAAATTAATTGTGGGACTCCAGAGGCAGGAGCTAAGGATGGGAGCACAGCTTTTGTTTTGTCAAACCAATGTTTGGGAGGTACCATCCTCTTTAAAATCCCACTTCATGGCTGTGGAGAACTTAAATACCTAGGGAATGCCAGGGCTTAGTTACAAATCCTTTCTAAGACTGCTTTTCTTTTATATAAGCAGATGGAAACTGGTTTCAGGGGAGGGAACTTCTTAAGTTTTGAAGTCCCAAAGAAAATTAATTAATTCATGTGTCTGAAAGCCAGAGGGGAAGTATTATGATCATCTTGCCTGACCTCCTTCATAACTTGGGCCAAGGGAAGTCTCCTAATAACCCCTACATGAGCTCACTGAAGCGTGGTTGAAAAGACAAATGATTTGACAGAAATTGTTGTTTCACACGCATGTGGGGGAGGCGAGTGGAGCTTGGGACTAATTTCCCCATACATAAAGGGTCCAACCTGTGTTAATCCTAACTGCAAAGTGAATTTACAGAAACATTTCTTTGCTAAGGCTTTAGGTTTTGTGCTGGCGTAGGAGTAATACAGAAAGCAGGCTTAGGAACTTCTCCTGGAATTAAGAGCCAGTTAATTCCAGAATGCGCTGATTGTGTTCCTGCTGTAGCCACTTAATAAGGCCACGGAAAATGTCAGTATTTTGTTAAAATGAAGAGCTCAGAATCCTCTTTAGGAAAAGCTGAGGCATGCACATAACATTGCAATAGCTGGAGCAGTAGCAAGGCACACAAGGAGATTGTTAGAGTGGATGGATACGTGTAAGACGATGGATTTTTTTTTAAGTTTTTTTTTTGTTTGTTTTTTTTTGGAAACACAGCTAACAAAATTTTGTCTTTAGAGCAGGGAGAGAAATGTGGCAGAACTGATCAAAGCAAATAGCATCTCATTGATAAAACACATGCTGCAGTACTTCCCACAGTTGGGAGGCTGTGGTATTTAACAACGGTGACCTAGATTGGAGGAGACAATGAAAGCTGTTGCGGTGAGGAGCAGATTGACTGCCATTCTCATCTGGGTAATAAACGGCTGAAATATGGACAGTGCATGAAAGTTTACTAATGTGGCTTACATAAAGACCTGCACTTTTGGAGGAATTGTCTCTGTAGCAAATTCGGTTTGAACTATAGCTGGTGCCTGACAGATGTTTATGTGCTCCTTTACAAAGATACCTACTACTTTATTCAAGGATCTATGAGCCTGCAAGAGTATGACCTGATTAGGTTTGAAAGTAAATCAATATGTGAACCTGTCCAAAAACAGACATGCATTTATTTTAAAAAATATTACTCAGTGGGATAGCCTCGAGGGGATATAGCTTTTCTGGGGAGTTTCAGATGAGATAGCAGTCATATGTTGTTACTTTAAAATATTCAGTGCCATTCAGATGCTACTATTTCAGCTGTCCTGTTGGAAATAGCTGACAACAGGAGATGACATTCCTGATGCTTTGTAGCCACAATGGACTTCTAAGACATTAAAACTTGCTTAACTACGGACCCCAGGGATATTTGGTATTTATTTTTAATTTATTTTTTTAATAAGTGGACCTATTATAAATATTTCCCTTTTGTGAAGTGGCTCATGTTAGTGCTCCTTGTAGAGTTATGCAGTTAACCTTTGGGTAAATATAAATCCAAATTCTGAAAAAATAAACTGTCAATCCAGCTGTGACTCGAGAGATGCTTTAAGTAAGTGCCATTGAGCTGTAAAGGCTGATGCATCCCCACTGTGCTGTAAAACTAAATATTATTAAATTGGGTTGCAGGCAGGGGGAGGGGAAGGAGATGGGGGTTGTGAGGGACATCTGTTCTGCTCAGAGCTCCTCTCCCTGCTCGTGGGGGGATTTGAAGCGTGAGTGAGGAGGGTGAGGGCGTTCCCCCCAGCACTGCTCCAGCAGCTGTGCTTGGGGAGAGGCATCTCCCTGTCCATGGACCTGGCCAGAGAGCTCCTGGAATCCTCACTCTGGGAGCTGTTCCCTCCCTGACCAGCCTTCATTTGCTTTGTCCTTTCCTAATCTTTTCTCAGCTGAGAAGATTCATCGAGATGCTGTTGGTTTATTCAGGTTACACCAAGCAGGTGTGTTCAGCAAGCACTGCAACTTCAATTTGTGCCTCGCTTTATTTTTTTCCCTCCTTTTTTTTTGCCATGCGGTGCTTATTCAGATTCCACAGAGTGGGGAACAGGGAATTTTGTATTTCAAAATCAGTTCAGCAGATTTTGAAAAGCTATCTTTGAATATTCTATAATACACAGACAGATTTGAAGAGCTTATTAAAGAAAGCCCCTGACACACTTCAGCAATATTAAATCACTTCAGACGGTGCATGGCAGTGTAATGTTACTGAAGCATTTTAAAATGTTAAAAGAGCCTGGATTTGAAAGTACTGGTGGCTTCACAGCCCTTACTGTGAAAAGTGGTTTAAAGTGTCAAAATTATTCCAGTGTTTACAGTCTGTTACTTTCTTACATGACAAAGAAGGGATATTAGTAAATAACTCTAACTGCACTTAATCTCTGGCCATCTAACCAGCTGATATGCTGGGTTAATATCTTTATTAAATGCTTATTTAATAAGTAGGCAGCTGTTCCAACAGGCCAGATGGACTTCTCTGTAATTGTGCTAATAATGAGAACTTTCTCACAAAAAGAAAGGGCAGGAAGAAGATGCATTTGGTGAGGGAACATCCTGACAAATGGCTTCAGGACAGTCTGGTCCTCTGCCCTCAACAGACTGGCTCAGTAAGTGGTTCATCCCTCAAAGCAGGAAGGACCAGCAGTGAGAATTGGAGCAATGGGCTCTTTTTGGCTTAGATGTTTATTCTTTGTGTATTCTTTGCCTCCAGAACCCTGACATCCCCAGTCCTGCTCCAGCACATTCATGCTTGGGTTCACACCTGGTACATTTTTGTCCCCAACAAATACACAGCTTTCTCCCTAAATGTTATCTCTCTAGATGTTATCTTTTTGCACCCATCCCATTTATATTTCATGGGTTTAGTTAACTATTTTCAGAGATCTTTGCAAGAAGGATTACTACATGGGTGTTAAAATTACAGCTTTGTTTGTTTGGAGACAGAGTCTTTTATACTGGAAACATTATCATAAGCAAGAGGAGTGGCAAAGTATGATGTTCTCAGCATGAGCAATGAATACATTTTTCATCTGCCTTTGTTCAAGCAGGAGAATGAAAGCACTGAAAGAGAATTAGAGGAGTAAAAATCTGTACTTTCTCTCTGGCAATATGGAATTAGTGCATTTAAGAATCGTGTGCTGGCAGATTTTTTTGCTTTTGGTGACATTTCCATCTATTTCCTGCATTGTGGTCTCTGTCCTCCAGCTGCTGGTCCAGAAGTGCTGTCTTCTCTACACCCTGAGCAGTGTCTCTAGGCTGTGAAGGCATCTCGGATATGCCAAAACACCTCAAATACAGATGTTTGAGGTGGTCACAGATAACTATGCTTAAGCATCTAAAATCATGGACAATTGGCTCAGTAGATGGAGAACTTAATATGTTCCTCCCTTGCAATGGTTTGGCTTTTTTATTTTCCGTTCATGTTTTAAGCTCAGAAAATGACTGTTCCTTTTTGTTTCCTTCCCTAACAGCACTCAAAAGGAGTGAATGAGATGAACTGTTTGGGTTATAGTATCTGAAAGGCTAAATTATTCTCTTGGAGAGACGTTCTAAATGAGCCTGACCGAGATCCTGGATCTGTGTGAAGAGGACTAAGGATATAGGATGTCAACTGAGACAGAACTTCAAGTGGCTGTTAAAACCAGCACAAAGAAAGACTCCAAAAAGAAAGGTAGTGACTCATTTTTCTTTATTTGTGTGTGTTTTGTACTTTAATCAGCTCCTACATCAGCCACCTTTGGCACATCTGTGGCTCTTGTGTTATCTGTGTGCTCAGTGAAAGTGGGATTTGTTAAGCTCAGTGGAAGTCTGGTACAGAAATATGGGGTTTGATTCTGTGACATAAAAAATATATCCTTTTGAAATATGAGAAAAAATTTGCATATTATTTATGGCTCACAAAGAGAAATACTGTTTTTACTCAACAAAAGATCACTTTTCTTTTTCTCTGCTGATAAACACATTTTCTTCTAATGGCTTTTTTTCTGCTTTGTTTTGAACTAACCAGAGCTCAAATGCTCTTTCTTTTTCCTGGAGTTTGATACTGATACTTTGTGAAGTTAGAGAACTCAGTGGCAATCTGTGGAAAGATTAATTAATCTGGTAATCTGGTATATGGAAATATAAATGAGGAGGAAGAAAACTCAAAATTAAGGAGAAGCTGTGGAGAAATGATGGTTGATTAGTTCATATTTGTATTTACAATTTTGCATCAGACTGTAGAGAGTTCTTTGGAGTGATAAGTGTGTGAAATGGGACCATATGAATTCGGTGCTTATCCTTGCTTAAAGACTTTTAGTAGGGATTTTTCTCCTTGCATTTTTATTAGTATTTTTATTGCTTATGGTTTTAAGTACTGATGAACTTGGAGCCCAAGACCTTGAATTCTCATAGTAGTTCTTATTGCTCTGTGTAGCCATATTTGGTTATTTTTAAAATGTACACATGAAAGTGAGATTGAAAACGGATTTAATATTAATTACTCAAATAAAAAAATAAAACAAAAAGAAAATAATCATGCTTCATAGTTTTAATACTCAACACAGCAAGATTTGAACTTTCCTGTGAGCTGTAGGGTTTGTTATTCTCTTTCTTTCTGTGGATATGCAATTTAGCCATTTACTTCTGAGGGTTTTTTCCAAGGCAAAAAAAAAAATCTCATCTTTGCTTATATATGTATATATGTATAATGCAATTTGACTCATGTATAATGCAACTTTATAATGTATAATGTAAATTTTACTCATAGTTAACTTGAACTGCTGGGCAGCAATACCATTTACTGCAGCAATTCTACCAAAACATTTACTAAGGCCTTGTGTTCCCTTTGGCTTTTGTATCAGAAATCTTTATCCTAGAGTTTGTAGGAAACACAGCAATTAAAAAATTTCAAGTGTTTGTTCAGGAAGATGGTTTAAAAACCTTATGACTGCTCTAGGCCTACAGTCACAAGTAAGAAATGATTCATTTAAGATAAAAAAGCTCCAGTCTGGAAAGGCAAGAAAAGGAGAACTTTGATGTAAATGAGAATGTGATCTAAGATGTTTAAGGCAAATAAAGTTAAAGTGGTTTGGTTGTATGATCATTCAGTTTTTGGGGGCAGGCAGGAAATTAAAAAATGTCATTTCTTTGCAGTATGGATAACATCTTTTTGATGTGTGTCTCCTATGTTATTTCTTCTGCTGGAGGCTGAAACTTTTGAAACCAGCAAACAACTCTTTTTAGGAACTTGATGTTTATGTTAATAAAATATTCAGCATCCAACTTGTAAAAACATTTTCATAAATCCCAATAGCTGAGCACTTCTCTGCCCAAAATCCGATTCTATCCCCCAAATGGAAATTCTGAAAATTACCTTCAGTGCTGAGGGGGAGTATAAAATACGTTGTGTGGCAGTGATGTGAGTGTCTGGAGAGCTGGAAGGGACAGGGAATGGCAGTGGCACATCCCCAGGGTTACTGTGGCTCGGTGCTGTGTGTGCAGTGTGAGTGCATCCACCCCAGGGCTGGGGCAGTGAATGCTCACACAGACAAGGTACACAATGCACACTCTGTGTGCTATTCAAATCCCACAGAGCCAGAGTCAAAGGAAACTTGGTGTGCTCATTTACTTGTCATTGAGTTGTATGCACTTCCCTGTGTTCCAACAAAGGAGCTCTCCTCTGTATAGTGGGAGTGATGGACACGTGAAAAACTGGGATTTTTTTTTTTCCTTTTTTTCCCCAAGTTCATTAACTGCGAGCAGTGGCAGGTAGCAAGTGCTAACATGAAGTTTTTTATGTTGCTAATCAATGAGTTTGATTATGCAATGAAACTGAGTATTCCCAAGAAATCAGTCTTTGCTGTATAAACAGAAATTTCAACTCTGGTGTTTTTTATTTTTTCTGCTGTGGTGTTTTTTATTTTCTCAGCTCAGTTTTTTGTTGCTCTTCTGGAAGAGCCATGCACCCCTCTCCATCCAGAGCAGGGGCAGGCCTATTTTGCTGTATTATCCACTGTTCTGGTAGTTCTCCTGCCTTCTGCAGCTCGCAGCACCACACGGAATGTGTGTCCCACATTTGTATCCCACTCTGGAGGTCTGGGGTGACTCTAAGGGGATGAGGATTAGGGTGGAGATGGAGCATAGGACTGGGTTCTTTCCTGATCTCAGCCTAAATCTTCTGTGTAGAGTCAGCTAAATCTTTAGTTCTCTTTGTCTGCATAAGCGTCCAATAAGGTGGTGTTTCTTATTTGGAGTGTTGAAATGAAACAAAGCGTAATTCCTAGGATTTGTAAGGTGTGTGGATATAAAGCAGTATAAAGTGTCAGATAAATGCGAGCAGCTCTTCTTACTGATGTACAATGGCCAAAAAAAAGAAAACAGTGACTTGTACATTTCGTGGTAATTGTGCCTACCTTGAGTTAAAGCCACTGTGATGTCATTAGTTAACAATTTAATAACCTGGATAGGTTAGGAAAAAAGTCCAGGAGGAGTTTAATGATATTTAGTGAGTGTGAATGCAAAGTCTTGCTGCTGGGATGGACTAACTTCCTGCCAGAAGGGTGGAATGTGTGGTTGAAGTTTCTTTAGGATTTCATATAACTTCTGTAAGGCTCTGTTGCATGGACTGTTGACTTTAGGGTGACAGGGAAATAGTTTGATTTGTACTGCAGATGGGGCAAATGACAATGCTGGTGCAAAGATTTTTCCAAATATTTCTTTGATGTGCTGGGAACACACAGAAAACTCTTTCTGTGGTCACATGCGGAGCAGTTCCCTTTGGAACACTTCACTTAGGCATGGTGTTTTTACAGCCATGAGCTTTGTGGTCATAGCCAGATCCGCAGTGTCTCCACTGTCATCTGAGCTGGTTTGTGAGGCAGTGTCAAGAACTTAAATACAAAACCTCTCAGAAGCTGCTGTTTGCACAGAATCACAGCTGAGGAGCTCTGACGTTCTGTGGGTAAGTTCAATATTTACACGATCATATCAGACTGTAATTTTGTGTGTTAACATTATCACACCGGATAACCTTAAAAGCAGGCTGTTGAAAAATCAGGTACACATTTTTCCTTCCATTCAGCCTATATTGATCTGATGGATCCAGGTTTGGGTGAACTCTAGAAGTGCTCCCCAGATAACCTTAAAAGCAGGCTATTGAAAAATCAGGTACACATTTTTCCTTCCATTCAGCCTGTATTGATCTGATGATCCAAGTTTGGGTGAGCTATAGAAGTGTTTCTGGTCACACTCCTGGCAAGGGGTGTGGAATCTTAACTGACCTGGAAATGCCATTATGGGAACAGAAGTGAGCCAGGCACCTCCCTTCCCCTCCAGATTGTCACTTTTTCCTCCCTGTGCTGAGAAGCTCCTTGTCCCTTGTGGTCCAGTGTTTCACCCTGACCTCCAGAGCCCTCCTTCCTACACTTTATCCCATTTTACAGGCTTACAGTGCACTAGGTGTTATTAGAGGAGATTATATTTCTGCCATCCCCCACCTCCAGCCCTAATCTTCATGCCACTCTTGCTGATATCTGCTGGTAACTTCCTTGTAATTATCTTTTTTGCTCACATTTTAAAAGATATCCTGGAGAGGTTTCACATTGCTCTCTAAGTGGAAATAGTGAAAAATTCTCAGGAGATTTAGAAAGCTTAATTTGAGGACATTTTTTGGCAATATAATTTTTTTTTTTGGTGAGTTTGCTAGAAGTTCATGTGTTCTTTAAGAAGTGTTTAGAGAATTAATGATATAACTAATGCTCTTAAATGCTGATGTTATTTTGTTTGTTTATGTCATCTGGTTCATTAAGAAGAGAATAAAAATTGTGTGTTTGTATCGTTCAGGATAGGAAATTAGAATTTTTTTATTAGCCGGAGTTGTTAGAAACATAAACCATGTTTGTCTTGTAGTACATGGGGGAAAAGCCTTGTTGTAAGTGTGTATAGATTATTGAATCAAATTGAAAACATTTACTTGAGCCTATCAGAATTAAAATTGATTTAGAAACCTCTCTGGGGGAAATGTGTTGCATTGATGTTGAATTCACACTCATAACTGCCTGGGAAAATCCCTTCTCGCAAAATTAGCTGAACAGGAAAATTGAAATGAGAGGTCAGTAAAGAAGTGAGCCCGGCTACCAAATTTTAGCACAGATCTGGGTCTGCTTAGGGCAGGCCAGGGGACTTTCCTAGAGATTTAATCTCTTTCTCTTGCACTTAAATTCTGTAGTTTTTCTATTTGAAGCTTAGGGCTTGTTCTGCAATTCCATCTCTCATTGTATCCCCTTTGTAAGACTCCTGAGTCAATTTTCAAAATGACAGGGACTTGTAAAGAATGGAAGCGCATTCAGAGAGGAGCTTGGGCACGTTGGCACTCAGCATGATGGGGGTTGATGCTCCTTGGGTGAGATTTCCTTGTTTATTGGGTTTCCAGAGCGTGTGGGAAGCACATGGCATCTGGGAGCAGCTCAGAGCAGGCAGGGCGCCAAGCTGGGGATTGCTGCACCCAGCCAGTAGGAATGGGACATTTAGGGAGGGTGGGACATGCTGTGCTGGAGCTGGAGGTTTTCTCCTGGCCTGGAGTTGGGTGCTGTGTCCAGGCTGGATGGACATCCAGGTGCCCAAGCCGTGCTCCAGGAGGGAGAGCTGGTTCATGCCAGGTGAGGAGTTTGCACCAGGGGGTTTGCGTGGCAGGGCTGGCTTGGAGGTGGGAGATGTGAGTCTGATCCTCTTGGGATGGTAAAAAGCTTAATTGTCCCATTTTATCTCTCCTGAGTGCTGATTAAAAGGAAAGCAGTGGCTGCAGGATCGTTCGCATGCGGATTGGGCCTGTGGCAGAGTCACATCTATTTCCTGGGTCTTTTAAGCACTAATGAGAGGCTGGGGTCTGTCTAACTGTCTAAAGGAAAACCTTTGCATCCCCAGGAGCAAAACTCTTGTCAGACTAAGATCAAACAGGAGCTACCTAGTTAGTTTAAAAGCCTTTGGGGATAGGAAGCCTTTAAACGAGGTTGTGTTTTGTCATTGTCAGTTTCCATCAGAGGTGCCTGATGCTACCTCAGTCCTCTTTTGGGCTTCTTAGACCTCATTTGAATCCAGTCTTTGCACTAATCATTGCTAAACTCCAGAGTGGAATGGAGCTTTCTGATGGATGTAAAAGTTACAATTTTGCTGACACACAGCGATCTTGGTGCAGTTTTTGCAGCTATGTTTCCAGGTTGGAACTTCAGTTTAAATTAATAACTTCTATGATGGTGGATTACTTTTTTAATGAATTGGATAGTGATGGTGGATTACTTTTATAATGAATTAACTTCTTTTTAAAAACTTTGTGATCAACTATCAACACTTAAAGCATCATCACCATAATGAGGCATTTCAAGATGTCACATGGGTATAGGTTCATTTATTTTTCTGATTATGTAGCTAAGATTCATGGAATCCAGCAAAATTTAAATGTGATCTAAAGAGTAATGAACAGAGGAGCTTCTTTCATTGACTGGGAGTGGATTTGCTTTGTTTCCTTGCAGTAGCTATGAGTTTTTCAATAATTTATAGATCAAGTAACAGCAACATTAATTGATACACTAATTGTGTCCACATGCCTGCCTTTAACAAATCTCTTTTGTGAAATGATTACTGACAATATTAATTGCACGTCTTTTGTGAGTTGATATAAGTTATGAATTCATTCTCAAGTTGAAAGGGGGTGGGAAAATCATTAATTTTGACATTGTGTAGCTATAATTAACAAGGGTTATCCAATAACCTATCATCAATTAGGGAGCTCATGAATTCTGTTTTAAATACCATGTACCAAAGGGGGTCTGTGGTTGTTAATTGAAGGATTCTTTGGGGGTGATGGATGTTGTCTGTTATTGCAGATATGATGTTTATTGTTGTATTTAATTGAGGGAAATCTGCCTAAACTAAGGTTGGGGCTGGTGTGACTTTGCTGCTCCTCAGCAGAGGAATCAATAATCTGTTGAATATTAAGAACAGCATTTCTCAAGAGCTTCTATTACGATTTCTCAATGATTTAACAGTCATCAAAGCATTTCAGTTTAAAGTGTTAATCAGGAGAACAATGCAATGCATATTCCAGAGAGGATTTGAGTCATGTAACAGTCCATAAATACAGGTGGGTGTAGCTGTGCTCCAGTGCTCTGCACTGGGAGATCTGCTGTGAGCATCTCCTGTGCATCCTGTGCTGTACCTTGTTTCTGGCTGCATCTTCCTATGCTCTAAAACTATCCCTGAGATCTGATTGAAATACTGAGAAAGTGAGGCTGGGGCTGATAAGGAACTAGAACTTCTAAACAAATCCATTAATTTTCAGCAAAACCTTTTCTCTGCTTGCAGTCATTGAAAAGACTCTCAGCAAAATTGCAAAATTTATGTTAGAACTTTTGTAAATGGAAACTTTTGTTTAGAGAGTTCAGGGAAGAAAATTCTATTGTGTAATGAATAACTGAGCAGGAGTGACCTAATTCATCCAGATTAGTAGCTAAAATACCTCCAGAGGTTTGGATAAGTAGAAGTTTCCTAATATGGCTCACAGAAGAATATTCTACAGGGACAAGTATGTTGGTGATGATAATATTTTTGTAGCATTCTTCATCCAAAGATATTTTCTTGCCTAATAAATATTAATGAATAACATTTCTGTCAGCATGTTGCATTACGTGCTTTTGGGCATTTGTAGTTTTCTGAAACATTTTGTCTTTTTCATCAACATTATTATTACTTGCAGAATTTCCCATAAAATGCAGTAAAGTGTTTTCTCACTTGTATAATACAGATTAGAGGTATCAGCTGTGTTGATAACTGCTCCCATTTTGCTGAAGGGATATCAAACACAAGTAAATTTGGAATAGTGCTTTGATCCCACTATTAAATTTCTCACTAATTTTCCCTGAAATAAACAGGTAACACCTACCATTGGTGTCCACATTATTGCAGTGTATACCTTTTCACATTACTAGGGAAAATTCCTCCAATCTTATATAATTTTATGTAATTTATGGAAATTGTTTAACTTTCTTGACCTATGTACATATGGGGGAAATTCAAATTGATTTCAGAGATGGTTAGATCCTTGCATCAAAAGCCAGTGCTGATCTCTCATTTACTTTCCAAAGATTACAGCACAAATCAGGGCAGAGCTTGGTGTGTAATCTGAGAATCCTGTTTCTTATTTTGTGTTTTAAACCAGCACATTTCACTCTCTCACTGCTGACATCACAGTAATTTCATTAATCAGCTTGTGAAGAAAAAACTGTGGAGGAATATACAAGTTAACAGACATATGCAGGGTTTGGTTTGTGTGTTTAAACAGCCTGAATTAAAAATGTTTATTTAGATCTGACCGCTTCTGGTTAAGAAAAACTCGCCCACAGAATTGGTGCCACTTTGAAATACTGTTACAGAAACTGTAAGCCCTTCATTCATGCCTTGTGGTATATTCCTCTTAAAGAGCTCAAAGAAATATGTAGGGAATTTGGCCAAGTAATAGGCTCAGACTTCCTGTGATAAATATGTCAGGGCAGACATTCACTGTGCTCCTTAGGAATGAAGAAAAGATGTGGCTGTGATCCTCATGCATGATTCTGTGTATGGGATCAATGTGGACATTATTGGTCCTCCAGAATAAAGGTAATATATATACATAAAATGTATTTGGGTTGTCCAGTGGTAGAGTGGATGTTCCTTGTGATTCCCTTCCAACTCAGTTTATTCTGTGATTCTGGGAATGTGTTGAAGCATAACATTTCTCTTGAAAGTGAATGAGAGATAAATATGCCCTCACAAATAATGACATCCTATTTGTATTATTTTTATCTAAACATTATTATATGTAATAGCTAGTGTTTGTATAAGGACAGGAAAAAGAGCATTTCTCTGCTTTTACATTTGCTTGGTTTTGCATGTGTGACAATATTTAGTTTGCTTAACTAAGTAATGTGTTTGTGGGGGTCTTTTGTATGGAAAAGAAAGGAATGTACTTGAATGCTCATTGGCATCTTTCCTTCTGCTTGCAACAAGAGTTGGCAGGGAGCTGATAGCCCAGTATTGGAACATCCCAGTATTGAGATAAACCTGAGAGCTACCAAAGGCCCTTTTCAGTCTGGTTCTGGCTGTAAAACCTCGTGTGGAGATGTTCAACTTCTTAAAATATTTCAGCTTTGAGCCTCCTGAGCAGCCAGAGCCTCTCCCCAAAGCCTCTCTCCACAGATGATCAGTGGGGTTGAAATCACTTCTGATTTAGACACTGTGTTCATCCTGTTCTCACTGCCCAGGCTGAAACACCAAACCCAATTATCACTTATTTGCAAGCAGCAGTTTACCCCCTTTATTTACTCCAGTATTGGCTTTTCCCAATTCCTTTCATTTATGCAGTTGTGCAGTGCGGGAGAATAGTTGCCAACACAATATCCATTATTATTCTGACAAGAACAGAGTAGCTTTCACTTCCATTTCCCAGAGACAGCATTACTCATTGCTGCAAAGCAGCATTAAAAACAGGAGAAGGAGGCTGAATTGTCATTTGGCAGCAGAGTCCCAACACTGCCTGTCCTTGCTCCCAGTAGATCAAGTTTGAAGTAGAGGTGGGAAGGATGTGTCGTCTCTCTTTGTGATGGGGCAGTCAGGGAAGCAAACAAGCTGTTGCTCCATCAACACAAAAGTTGTTGGGAGTGGAACAAAAAAAAAAAAAGGTATATTTGTGTTTCCAGCATCTTCCATTGGAGGTAACTGAATCTGGTGATCTACAGGGTTTGGGGGAATTTTTCCTCTTCCAGTGGTTTCAGTGGCTGTAGGATATCCTTCAAGTTGTCCAAAAGCACAGACAGCTCCAGCTTTGATTTCTAAATATTAACATTTCACAGCAGATTCTTCTACAAGTGACAGGAGCAGCAGCTTCCTCTGGAGCCAACTTTTACGTCTACCCTGCTTTAACCACCAGCAAATGCTGAACAGCTAATCTGTGATCTATAATTACACCTCTTACGCTCTTAGTTTAGTTAGAGGGAGAATTGTGTAGTGAAAAGGATGATTCAGGGAGTGAAATGAAATTAAGTGCAGTCTTTTGAGGTTAACTATTAATTTCATTTTAAATATAAAATTGCCTTGAAAGTAATAAGAGGGTAATATTCACACGTCACAATAATGTGCTGATAACTAGGTGGAAGGCAAAAACACCAGTAGTAGTTGGATGAACCATTCTTTTTTTTGCAGCCTTGTGTTGCCTGTGTAAGTTTTAAATTGAATTCAAATGTCCAAAGTCACAAAAAGTGAATTAAATGCACCAGGGAAATTGGGTGTACTCTGTACTCAGGCATGGCTTAAGTTTAATATTGACATGGTTACCTTGTGTGTTCAGTGTTTGTTGTGTTTAATAGGATATTTATGGCTTATAGTTCTTTTTAAAAAATGCACCTATCTGAAATGTCTCTTTAAAAATCATGTTACCAGCCCTCGCCAGTAAAATTGGATGTGGAAGAACACAGCCTTTGCTGTGGTGAGCGTGTCAGAAGGATGGCAGTGCTTGAGAGACACTGGAGATCAAAATGAAAGCTACCTACAGAATTCTTTATCCCTCTTGCCTATTTTCCTTCCCTGTGCTATACTATAACTAAAGCAATCCATTATATCTATGCCTCTGTTTAATTGCATTAAAGAAATGCCGGGGCTCTAAGGTTAAGCACTAAAATTCTAAGGAAGCAGAGCCTCAAAGTTGCCTGTGTAAGCCTCATTTAACATCCCTTCAGGATACACATTTTCATACAGTTTTTAATGAGCTGAGCTCATCTTGCTGTTTCCTGGAGACCTTTGTCCTGCTCAGAGAATGGGAGGACAGTGGTCAGGGAATGTGCTGCACTTGGGGCTGCTGTCTGTGCCTGGCACTCAGGATGGAGCTGATGCTTTGTTTGCGGGAAACCCAAGCCTGAATGTGGATCTGTGGCTATTGATGGAATCTAAATCTAAATTCCTTACATATCAGAGAAATTCTTTTCACACATACCTCTGAATAAAGTTTAAAATGAATAGTGTGAATGACTGGACATCAGTGCATGCCCTCAGAGGAGTGCAGTCAGAGCAGGATTTGGGGGGGATTAATTTGGCAGAGGAACAAATGAAAAGAGACTGAGAGTTGGTTAAGATGCAGATGCTTAACATGATCCCAGGGTTAGAGCAGAGGGGGATGTACAATCTTTAGTGACACTGAGGTTTATCAGAGATTATCTAACTCTAAAATTATGGAAAGGCCCATACTTTGAAGCTCATCTGCATGTGTGTATGTTAATGAGGTCCAGGACAATGCTAGTTAATAATAATTCCTTTTAGGCCAAGTCATTTCCTACAAGAGTGGTCCCACTCAGTGCTAGATGTTTACTTCAGTGAAACAAAGACAGCTTGGGTGTTCAAAAATAGCTTGAAAGGAATCCTACCAGCCTGAAAGCTCACTTTAATGATAATTTGTAGGGATCATGTCTGGGTTTTTTAATGCAGACATATTTAAAGACAGCAACAAGGTTCCTGGGGTCAGATCTCATGGAAGCAATGAACCTTTATTTTATTGTGTTTAAAAACCTTTAGGATTTTATCTTAATTTCACTGTTCATTCATTTTAAATTATCTCACAACCATTTTCAGGGACATGGTCATTTAAGCAAATAATGATAAAGTAAATATATATTTCATATATTTAAAAACCTAGTAAACTCTCTCCAGTAATTTCTTAACTCAGTAATTCCTCATATTCTATTCAATGCATAAACTGCTGGTGTACTGAAAAGATTATAAAGATAAAGAGGAGGTTTGGGTTTGGGTTTTTTTAATCTTGTGGTGGAACCAATTATTTGGGGTTAAATGTCCACAGAGCAGTCAGATATTGGATTTTTAGTATGTGAAATTATTGTGTGCTGATATTAAATACTTCATGTCTTTGTATTAAACTCCTCTGGTTTTAAGACAAAATATAATTACAAAAAATGATTTTGAGGGGAGATTTATGTTTGTTTGGTAATGAAGTAATCATTGCAAATTTAAAGGGGCAGTAAACACTTCTATAAACACACTATGGAAAATGTATTTCCTGTTGCCTGTTAAGATTGACAGATGTCACTTGTAACAAGTAACCTGACAATTGCTACTGGAGTCCAGTTTTGTAGTAAAATGTTCCCAACTGAGGAAATAGGAAGCCTTGTGTGAAAATTAACTTGTTTTTCACCATCTACTCACAGTTCAGCTTCCAGGGAGGTTCTATGGACATGTAATCTGGTTTAGAATATCTCATAACGAGGAAGCTCATCTGGAACTGTTGGCCAACACAAGAGTGGGGAAGTCAGAGCTACACCTTTGAGTGAAGTTATCAAAGAAGACTTTTATGTTTCATTAAATTTGTGCAGTGGATATGAGATTGTTTTCCACTGCTGGATCACAGGGGAATGCTCTGGTTAGAGAGTGAGATGGGGGAAAAGACACCAAAGGTGCATCTCTTCATGTGTTTTTCAGGAATGTGAAGTTACCTTCAGAAATGTAACTTGAAGCTTGTGTGAGTTCACTGACCATCAGATGAACTCTGTGAAAGCAGCGTTACATTTTCTGTGCTTTCTTCTTGCTCTGTTCCACACAGGCCATCTCTAGCAGATAAGTCTAAACTATTACAACATCATCTTTTGTTAATGCCCCATAACCTCTGCAGGCCAGATTTTGTCGTTTGTGTCATTTCACACTAATTATATCCAAACACAGACTGATTTACTTTTTTCTGTCAAAGCAGATGATGTTTGGAGGAGACTGAATTCTCTAAGGTTAGCAATGAAGTTTCCATTTGAAGTAACCCAGTTCAAAGGGGGAAAATTTCCCCTTTAGGTTTAGAGCAAAGGTTCTAAAAGCCTGAGATGTGAAAATAAAGAGGCACTAGCTATAAATACCTTTCAAATTATGTCTCTTTAGACTTGCTGAAATGTGTGGGTAGGCTTCTTTCTAGCTGCTTTAAAATATTCAAGGTTATTGGCCTGCATTAAACTCAAAACCCTTTAGATACCATTTTTTTTACCAAGTTATTCAGAACTGACAAGCAGAAAGATTTGAAAATGGGGGTCTGTGAGGAGAAAAAAACCCACAGACTTGGAAGAAGGAACTGGGTGTTTTCTCCCAAGAAAATAATTTTAGTGTTTTTACACTCAAAAGTGAATTATCTTAATTAGTAAGTGTATAGCACAAGAAGTTCCCTCTTGCCAGTGCTGTTTATATAAACTAAGCATCCCTGGAATATGGGTGTTTAGTCAGCCAGACTCTCATGTCTAGAAAACATTAATATGCTTATGCTGCTTATGACCAAGGCAAAATATTCCAAGTGCATCACCTCTGAAAGTTCCTTTGCCAGCATTTGGAGCAGGGTCCTCATTTGATCTGCTGTGTGTGATGGGCTTTGAGGTCTGAGATTTCATAATTAATATGTTCCTATTTATCAGTGTTTCACCTACTTATTTACATTAATTTATACATTTACTCATCTCAAGCCTAATAGTGAGTAGTATTAAGTGAAAGCTAAGTCAGAATTGTTGAGGGAAACTTTTCTTTCATGAAAATTTCAGCTCTGAGTCTGGAATTCAGCCATTAGATGTGAGAGTCTGGAGGGCAGCTGGAACAGCCTTGTCCCAGTGAATGCACAGCTGGACCAGAGCTTCCATTGGCAGTGGTGGAATTCCTCCAGAGGATGATGTTTCACACACAGGGTTGGAAAGGGAACTGGATCCCTCCAGGGCAGTGAATCCCAACACTCACTGTGTGATTGGAGGTGCTCTTTGTGCTCCCTTTTTAAAAACCTCCTAAGCAGTGTTAGGGATGGGAAGATTGTGCAAAAAGCATTGAACCACTGAGTATGTCCAGCCATTGGATCCTGCAGGTTTTCATTTCTTGTGTCTGACAGAGGTGTGGCTAAAGCTTCATATGACTCTTCTTTAATGTACTTAACCTTTGTCCCAGAGGCATTTTTATTCATTTGGTGTCTAAGTACAGCAGGAGATTGGAGCAGCATTGCCAACCTCTACAAATGCTGTAATCATGGGATTAACCTACTTCAGAGCCCTGGGAGCACACTCACTTGGTGAGGAGAGCAAGAATGTTTTCATCACTCTGAGTTCACTGGCAGGTTTTGAAACCAAATTCTGCTCCTTTTATTTTTGTCTCAGAGTGGAAGGTTCCATGGAAATGATTGTTCCCTTTTCCATTCTGCTTAGAGGAATGAGAGTTTCTTGTACATGTTCTGTGCCTCCATGAGAAGGTTTGTATTTATTTCTGCTGTGCATACACACAGAGATTTTCCCAGCACACAGATTGTTGTTTTAGGAAAAGGAATGAATGAGTTGGTATATTCCAAAGTAATTTGTCAGTCAGCTTTGGGTTTCCAGCTTACAACAGCTTATAGTTATTACAAGCAGAGCCCTTTCAGCACAAGAAGTGAGTGTAAAAGGCAGTGCTCATGTGCAGTATGTATAATGTTAATTTTAGTATGGAATCTTTCATTTTCATTTTACAATGGAATATTTTCCATTCTGAAATGAAAATTCTGAAGATTCCATGCTAAAACCAGCCTGATTGTTTTGTTAGAGACCCATACAGAAATTTCAGAATGGTCAGATTTGTTGCCATAACCTCAAGCTTCTTTCCTGCTTTTAACCTCCTGCAACTGAAAGTTCCAGATTTCCAGAACTATTCTGGGGGGTACTGCTGTCTCTGAAAAGCCTTGTGAACTTGTTGGGTATGTTTAGAGAAGGACACACAGAGCAACTGTGCCAATAAAAGATATGCTGACCTGAAAATGGAGCCTTCAAGGAAGCAAGAGTAAGAAAGGAGAAGGAATTGTTGCCATTTTTAATTACTTGTCACTAGCTATGGACCAGCCCCACAGGACTCAGTGCGTGGTCACGGCACTGCATCTCCACCATGCCTTAAAAAGAGAGCAAATTGGCATCTTGTTTCTTGACAAACAATCCCTGCTTGCCTTCCAGTTAATTTTCATGAAAAGAAGCAACAGCCAGTTTTCTGGTTCTAACTGCACTCATAATAATAGCAAGTTGGCAGCAACGGTGAAGAAGGGAAAATTCACGCCTTTGCAGCTAAACATTTTGTTCTGAACTGTATTTTAATTACAAAATGTCACTTTGTGATAAATGAAGCTTTCTTCTTCTAGCTGGTTTCAATTAAGTTTTGTTTTAAAAAGGAAGAATAGGTTTTAATAAGGCTCAAAATACATAAAAATATTTCATTTTGACTTTAGTAGAACAAAGAGGATTTTAATGTTGAATCAATATCGAATAACTTGAAGTTATCTTGGCTGTGGGCCTTGGTTTCTTGCTATCCACGTTGCTCTTTTTACTGGCCAGGGTCACCACTGGCCCCAGTGGGTGTTTTTTACTTTTCCAGATGCTGAATTGCTGCATCCCAGATGCTGGCAGGAAAAGTCAAACCAACCTGGCACTTGGGGTTTCTCTGAACTTAGAGAATTTATGGAATTGGGCACACAACCAGGGACTCACTTAATGATTAAGGATTTTGACTTTAAGGAAGAAGCTGTTTCCTGTAAAGAAAGATGTGGGGAATAAGCATCTTCCTATAAAATCACATCTCTAATTTAACTTTTGAGGTAGGGGATTGATCAGAGAACAGTTTACAGATATTACAGATACATTCTGTCTGGCTCCTGTCTGATGTGTGGTGTCATTCATTAAGCTCCAGGGTGAAGATTCTTCATGGAGATTTCACAACCCAGAAATCTACCACAAAATGTCCACACTTTTGTGGGAAATTAAGAGGAGAGGATTACTTTCTATTCTGTCTGGCTCCTGTCTGATGTGTGGTGTCATTCATTAAGCTCCAGGGTGAAGATTCTTCAGGGAGATTTCACATAAGCCAGAAGCCTACCACAAAATGTTCACACTCTTGTGGGAAATTAGGAGGAGAGGATTACTTTCTCGTTTGCTAGGGCTGCCCCACTTAAAGCAAATTTGCTGGGGACTCTGCTTTGTAATAATGCAAAAGGCCTGCACATTCAGTGGGGTGGGCTCAGCTCTCAGTTGTGTCAAAATAAATCTGCTGAAATCAGTGCAGACAAATTCCAGGAAGTTACTAAACCAAGACAGTGTTTTAAATTACAGTTGTTGTTAGCTGAAACCAGTATGGAAATGTCTTTTCCTAGAATTTACACTTTGAAATGATGTATTCACACACTTTCATTAGTGTGTGAGTGGTCTGGTGACATAGCTGAGGGCAGGGGACATGGCAGTGATTTCAGGGAATTGGTGGCCCAGCTGCCTGTCCATGGCACAACATTTAGATAAACAAAATTAGGAAAAAAATAGCACTATCCTCAAGATGAAGGTTTGGGGGTTTTCCCCCACTCCAGCTAGGCAAGAAACCCACAAAATATTGCAGTGTAGACAAAGCTGCAGGTTGTCTAAAAGCTTTAAATTCCAGTTACTGCTGGGGTCTGGGCAGTGCATCAGCCACATCCAGGCTCTTAAAGGAGCACTCTGTGGAGGGAATGTGATTTTCTCTTTAAGATGCCTGAAATAAAGCTGGCTCTCTAAGAAGGAGAGATTTTAAATATCTTGTCATTGTGAAGGGATTTTGGTCCCCCGGCTGTAAGAATAAACATATGTGACTCCAGGTCTGCTGCTTACAGGGTGGGGAAGGATTCTTGGAGGGAAATAAATTAATGTCAGTGATTTCTCTGGTTATCTTTTAAATGTGAATAAATGCACCTTTCAATGTGAGGTGTCTCTAGTTTTCAGAATGGTCAACACAATGTGGTTTGTAGACATGGCAGTTTAATGCTGTGAAAATCTCCTGGCAGTAAGACAGATGTGGCAAACCCCGTGTTGGAAGGGCTTTGGAAGAGGAGCAGGTAAGGATTTAACACCCAAGTAGCTGCTGAGCACACAGGCACACTATTTTCTTTGTTAGTGAAAAAGGCAAAGTGGCTGTGGAATGTGAGGAAAGAGGAATTTCTCTAATATTTTTATTTTCATAGAAATAGGAGGAAATTGCTACTGAGGAGAAAGGAGAAAAGCTGCTTCAGAAATCCAACTGCTGTTGGAGTTGGAGCTGGATTAAATCCTTCTTGCTCTGAGCTGTTGCAGGTTCTTCACCTTTGTTTCTCTCATTTTGGACCCATTTTCCCCCCTCAGTCTCTGATAGAGATGTACATCTTTCTATAAACATGTGGAAGGCTGTAAATGTTTTCATCTCCCACAGGTAAAATATGCAGCACGAAACAATTAAAACACAAAAATATTCCCAGTATTTCTGAAGCAGTTTTGCCTCCCTTCGTTTGGCAGCACATTGTCAGGACATTCCTAATGAATCCAGCCTGCAGCAGAAGCTGCTCTCTTTCCAGTTTTCCCTTTATGAGTTAACAAAGAGAGAAAAGTAGGGAAATTGTGTCAGTGGCATCGGGGAAAATGACAGGCGGCCTCAGGGGCAGGTGTTGGATCTGCACAGCTCCGGAGGTGCCAGGGAGCTCCAAACCCACTTTGGACTCTGCTTGTAGGAAATTGAGAATTCTGCCCAAGGCAGATAGAAAGGAAATTTGGGATTGAACAACTTCCGTCAAATAACTTTGGCAGAAAATGACTTTTTTTTTTCTTTTTTGCCTTTAAGTCCCAAAAGGCGTACACAGAAATCATGTCATCCTTGTTTTAGGTTTCTTTTTAATTTTTCTTCCACTTTTTTTTCAGCTGTGTGCCAGATTTAGGCTGTATCATGCTTGAGTTTTAAGGAAGTTCTGACAGTTTCATATTTCTGACTTGTCTCCCTTTGAGGAATGCTGTGATGCTGAATCAAATTAGGCATAATAACTGGTCTGTAATTTCACGTATTTCCTTAAATTATTTACAAAAATTCTTACAGCAAATCAAGCACTTTTAGTGGTGCATTTTTCCTAAACTGAGTGATTGCCTTGAAAATATCTTAAATTTGTCACTTTATATTGAACATCCCTTGCATGTTGAGAATCCTTTATAGTCTAAATACACCCAAATGGGAACTTTTTTTCACCAGTATTGGAACTCTAATCACACCACACTTGGGTTTTCCTCAACTCCTTTTATAGTCTCAATCTAAATCAAAATTTTTCCTTTCCAAATTGGCTTTAGCGGGATATTCCTGAAAAAATCTTTGTTCTTCCTCACTTCCCCATCAAAACTTACAGCCCAGAAGTAACTTGGGAGTGTGGGAATTGCAGTGTTTGCAAATGCACAGGCAGAAGATTTCTCTAATACAGCTGTTAGGCTTTATGGATTTACCTTCATAAATAATTAACCATAACCCTAAATGAAAAACTGTTTAGATTTTTCTTTTCCTTAGGTGGGCTGAAATACGTTACTTCAAGCAAATTGTCTTTCAGTGTCTTCCCAATTTAATTTGTCTCACTTTAATTACTGCAGTTTGGCATCATTACAGTATTTTTTTCCATTTCTGTCTAAATATAATGTTTCTGCAATGCTTTTCCAGAGGCTGCAGGTAAAGAGCAATTCCAGCAATGCAGAGTAGAGGTGATGGTGCATAAGCAGTGCCACAAGGATGAGATAGATCAGAGCAGTTAATGGAAAAGAGCCAAAGCTTAACTTTTATGGATTATAGGAAGAAGCATTTTGTAATCTTGAAACAAAGCTTCATGTATTTATTGAAAACACAATTTACACGCTGGTCAGTCACCAGGCATGTCAGTATATTTGTTTCAAGGATGGAAATATATTGCTTCCCTGCCGTGTCAGGAGCCTCACTGAACTGCAGCATCTATTTTGATTTGCCTTGTCCTTATCTTTTTTTGGGTCTCCATTTGCTGGGATTTTCTCCCTAATTGGTTTAGGGAGGTGTTGCTAGAAAAGTGCATCTGACTATATCTGAGAGGCCTTCTAAAAGCCTGGCTTGCCCTCCATGGCCTCAGTTATTCCTTCCTTTATTAAATCCCTCTCAACCCCACTCACACTTCCATCCTTGTTCACAGTAGTCTGAGATTTGTCTGAGAAAAAGTTTCTCTGTGCATATTCTTCCATAACAGACTTCCCATGAAGGTTTCTAGAATAACCTGTTAGGAAAATAAACCTCCTTTTGCTGCCATGGAATTGGAAATAACCTGAGAGAAAGAGCCTTAAAGTGGTTTCTCCTAACTGAACTTGGACTGAGGATAATTTTCAGGCATTGATTGCTTATCAGAGAGGGTTTATGGCAGCTTGAAGGGTGCCTTTATTCTTCCCTCACCTTTGCACATTGTCTAGGAAACCAAAGGGAGGCTTGGAGGTGTTTAATAATGCTGGGCTCTGTCAGTGGCTCTGTATTTGTGTGGTTATGGAGTTCCAGGGCATCCACAAATGGTTTGGATCCAATACAGAAAGGAGAATTAGTGACTGTGAAGGTCTGGTGAGGGTTGGGAACTGTCTGTGCCAAGTGCTCCTGTTACTCACACAATGCTGGGTTGCTTTTTGCCATCAGGTGTGTTGACACTGAATAGAAAACCATTTTTCCTGCTTCCCTTTGCACTTAGAGAAATCAAATACGGAACAATGAGATTGCAGTTGCAGGAGAAGGGAAGATTTGGAGCAAAGAACAAGGATATCAAAGCAAATTACGTATATGGGGAATCTCACCTTTTTAAAATTATGTCAGAGGACTTTGAGCTCTCTTAAAGCCACAATTTAAAAGCCATAACTTGTGCTGTTGGTGTTTTCCCACTCAGTGTGGGTAGTACTCATGGAACTGTTTTTCTATTTGGTTCCCCTTCTTGCAGTAAATAAAATTCGTAGGAAAATCCCATGTGGGGATGGACACAGAAATAGCCTTTTTGTACAGAAAGCATGAGTCAAGCAAGGAGTTTTCCAGCAAATCTTTAGTGTGCAAGGAGGAACACATAGTGAACAGTAAACAAATAAACACGGGGGGATTAACATTCAGATGTTTCACACCCCTGTGAAAAACAACACACTGTGATTATATTTTGTTAAGCACAGAACATTCCAATTGATGGTAATGAAGTGTGTGTCAACAGGTGCTTCCATTGAAGGATGTAGGCAGGTATTTTTCCATTAGTTTATTCCATCAAAAATGAAAATATCCTTCTTCTCTTTCTCTGGAATGGAAAGGGCAGATGAGTAGGTATATTTAGGAAGTATTTTTGAGAATCTGCTCTACAAGAAACTGGCAATGGTAAGTTTCTAAGGTTTCCATTGCAGGACATATTTTGGACATACTGAAACACAAAATCAGTAGAGATGCTGTATACATCTATAAATTCTGCCTATGGAGGTGGATGTGTGTCTTTTTTATCCCACATCTCAAAGTACATCTCAAAGTTTGAAACTAAATAAAGATGAGGAATTCACAAAAATCACATGTGCCCTCTGCCCATTGTGAACGGTGCATTTTGGAATTTTATTTTAGAGCCACTTTTTAAAAATGAAAATGAACCTGCATACTTCAGTGATGGGCAATGAATGTAAAAATAATAAAGCAATCAGCCACCACTGAAATGCTGCCACCTCTCAGGAAATGACAGCAATTTGCCTGTGCTGCAGTGCATCACAGTATCATCCCTCATTTTAATATTTGATTTCCAAGATTCATGTTTCTGATATTTATGACAGATGTAAATCTTGGAAATCCAGCGATGTAAAATTATGGACTCGACACGCAGAGTCAGGCTTTTGTGCTTCTTAGCTACTAAATAACATCAGTTAAAGGAGCAAGGATTGTTCTGTCTGAGCACGAATCTTCCCACGTGTGAATGTGGTTAGGTGATGTCTCTGATGATCAGATAAAAAGTTCTGTGGTTTGTCCTGTGAATCACTGAAGGGCAGATAAACTATACTGATTTTACAGAAGAGAATGCTGGTTTTCTGTATTAAAAGACACCAGCCAAACTCCTGCCTGTAAAGCCTTTTCTCCTCAGCAGAGGCTCCCCTCTCAGGTGTTTATGAGCTTCCAGCATTTCAAGCAGCTCTACCTGTTCTTATAGAAGCACTGAGCACTAATGGCTCCGAAAGAAACAAGGTTTTCATTGACTTTCCAATCTCCAATGTGAGTTAAAAGCTGAATTTTAACTCGCTGTCACTCAGCTTCACTGCTGTGAAGGATCCTGAGCTGGATGTGGGGTGACAGTTCCAGGAGGACGCTGCTGCTCTGAGCGGTGCCACATTCGGTTCTGTCACTCGACAGGCACAGGGGAAAACTGCAGTTTTCTTTATCAAGTATGAGAGTATCAGTTGTAATTAATACTATTTCAATGCAAAGCCGTTTTTAGGTGAGCCATTAGACACTGCTGGTGGAAAGGCTCAGCCTGGTTAAGTGTTGTTGTAGCAGTGCTGCCTGCAAAGTTGAGTGTGCTTTGCTCAAAGCTGAAGGTACTAATTAAAAAAGACAAACTTTTGCTTCTCAAAAACTGTATTAAACTACTCAGAATTAAGAAAATGTGCCCCTTTTTTAGCAAACTCACCTGGGGAACATTTACTTGGATTTCACTTTGCTTGTTACAGCTGAATGCTTAATCTATATTTTTCTGTGCTGTGTTGGTTTGGTTGGGTTTTTTTGAGGTTTTTTTTTTTTTGGTTTTTTTTTTCTTTCCATAAAGAAGATGCTTTTCTCAAGCAGTGGAGCAGTTTGTGTTGTAGGGGAGGCATTAAAAGGTTTCAGTTGGGCTAAGCTGTTGCTGCTGGAACTCAGAGTGCAGGGATGGATTAAGATCAGACAAAGCTGTGTGAAGTTGGCTGTCAGCTACGCTCAGACTTCTGACGGGGGATGTAAATTATGCTCTGCTGCAGCTCTCTTAGTTAGCTGATCTATGGAGTGAAATTGAACCTGACTACCTGGGCTGTTCATCTTTCTTCGTGATGGAGAAAGAGGTGCCAGTGGCACTGAGCAGTGAGTACCAGTGCAGAGGGAGATCAGGATGTCACTGACAGCCTGTGGGACGTGGGAGTGATGGAAGCTCCCTCCCCTCTGCTGCTCTGCAAGGGGAATGTTGTAATTGTAAAAAAGAATAGAGGAAAAATTACAACATAATGGCTAATTAAATTAAAATGCCTTTGATTAGGAAAAATAAAACACAGCCCATGTCATGGTGTAAGCCCAGCTGGTAACTAAGCACAAAAAGAAATGATCCCAGCTGAGACCAGGACAGCCCATAAGACAAAGCTGAGTTGTTGCTTTCTCACAGGTGTGATGGCAATTAATAAAAGTGTAGTACTTGGAAAAGGAAGTGAATACAAAGTTATTACTGAATTTTATTTATACCTTAAATTTGCCTTCATCTTTATTTTTCGGTGCTTTTGATTTTGTGTATGTTATGAGAATGAGGATATAATTCTGTAGACTTTCAGGTTTTACTTTTGCTTTCTAGTATGCTGTAAAAGTTATCCTTGAAATATTTATTCCCAAAGCAGATCTTGAAAATTTGGTTGTTCAAATTATGACCTGACATGGATTTCAGCAAGTAGAGGATATGAGCAATTTTGTGTTAACTGAGTCTTTTAATCTCTTATGTGTGTTATTTAACAACTAATGATGAACATCTAATGGTGTTGCAACTTTTCTCACAGTGGAAACCTTCACTTGAATCTTTCCCCACTTTCTTCCCCTCTTCATAGAAGTGATGAGAATGATAAAATTAGAAAATTACATTATAAAAGTAGAAAATTAATCTGACATGATTTTATAGAATTAGAGGCTCGAAAGTCCTTGGGCAGTCCCAGAGGTAAGGTCTGGACCATGCCAGAGGTTCAGTAAGATGCTCTTACAACAATTTCAGTGAAGCAGTGGCCAGGTGTTCCTGTGGTCCAAGTGCAGGACTGAATGTTCTCTTTAATCTCTGACCTGTAAATTTAGCTGATTTCTTCTTATCTTTTCTCACCATACAGAGAAAAATTAATTGCCTATCCCTTAATGTCAACAGGATCACAGCACTGGAGAATGGAATAAATAAAAAAAGTTGCAAAAGTTCTATAATGCCTTCATGCTGCAAGGGATTAGAGTCAAAAAGATAGCAGATAGGAAATACACAAGAGAAGCTGGATAAAATTAGGGTGGTTAGTGCAGAGAGTTGGAAAGATAAAACAGCTACTTCCTGCCAATAGATGAAACAAGAAGTGAAACCTGAGGAGCAGTAAATTTATGTTACAAAAAAGAGAGATACCTGCCTCAGGGAACTCACTGCTGCAAGCTAGAAGTGCTGAAAAATTCCTTATTAACAATGGACACTTACTCTGAATACCTGGATAACCTTATTAGTATGGTTTGGTTTTTTTCAAGGTAGAAAATCCTGTGCAGTCCCATCCAGAGGAGCCTTCCTGAGTGGGAATTTTGCACATCTCCTGGGTGAATTGAAAAGCAAAAGGCATGCCAGCCAGTGAGGAGGGAGTCAGAGATGGGGCAGCTCTCAGTGTTCACATGCTGGGGTTTCATTTGAATGTTAAATATTAAAAGATGCCCTCTCCCTTCCCACATTGTGCATGGAGCTGGGAGGAGCACAGGATAAAACTTCAGCCTGTGGTTAAGGGGGATCCTTGGGTGGGAAGCTCATCCTTGTCCTGTGCACTCCTGAGCCTCAGTGTGAGCAGAGGAGCAGCCAGCAGCAGCTCAGAGATTGTATTTCACAGGTGCTACTTCCCTCTTACAAGTTGTTTTAAACCAAAAGATGCCAGTTCCAGGATAGGAGCTTCTGCAGTTGTTAGCGAAGTCATTATTCCACCTGTTTGAAAATCCAGGGGAGTTCACCTCAGCGCTCCCACACCTTCCAGCGAGCACGTGTGACTTTTTTTTGAGATGTCTCATTACCAGGCTCTTCTCCTGTGCCATCATTTTCATTAGGCAGCATTGTTGGAGGGAGCTCTCAGAGGCTGAGCTCTGATTTCAGCACAAGCAGGAGAGCGGCGGAGGGAGCCTCGCGTGGAGCCTGGCACCAGGACCAGAGCCATGGAATGGCTTTCAGGAGTTATCCTTGTTATTCTGTAGCCCCACAGCTTTGTCTGATCTTAATCCAGAATCATTAGTAACAAGCTGGCCTGAAAATCCTGTTTGTCAGCAAGGGTAAACGGGCCCTGTGAGGTTCCTGCTGTTCCCTCATAGGGCAGCTGGACATATACAGCTTTAGCATTCACAAGAAAGCTTTGAGACATAAAAAATTGTAAAATTGTCCTTTTATAGTGTTCAGTCTTCAATTTTGCTGTATTATTCAAAATATGAGCTTGTAGAGGATAATGCCCTGTCTGGCCTTGCTGAGAGCAGGTACTGTGGTATAAATGAGCTCATGTTTCTGCAGCCTTTCTTAAGGCTGAGGAATTTTGGAATGACAGCACTAACATAAACAGTGTTAAAGTCTGCTTTGTTCTTCTGATGAGATGGTGCATTTATTTAACTCAGCTTCAAGGTAGAAAAGCTTAATCCCTACAAGCTGTTTTAGCAAAAGCCCCAAATTTGGTAATTCTCGTGTGACAGGCCAGCCTGCTGAGGTTGCTGCCACCCTGGAATTTCTCTGAGCCATAATTAGGAAAAACTGGGTTAGTGTTTTTTTGTAGACTGAGTTTGAAAAGTGCATCTAGTGCTGAGTTTGGAGCTATCAGTTACCCAGCCCTTCTATAAGCTTGGAAATCATCACTTGAGTGCTTGACACAAAATGTACAGAGGGATCAGGATCTGCTGCACTTACTAAATGAAACTGATTTGTCTTCCTGCATCAGCAACTTAAAACTTTCTGTTTCTCGAGATCATTGGATTGGGAAGAACTTTGAGTCTAGCCCCTCACACTGATAATTATGCATAATATATGTAGTGTTTATCCCAGTCTGTTTCTCCAGGTTGCTGCAGGTGTACAGAGCTCTTAGTACTGCCTGTGTGTAACTGCAGTGGAAAGTGAGAAGTTAGGATCTTAAAAGATCTGTTTCTCTTCCACACCTGCCTCTAATTTGCATGGCAATTGAGGAAAAGTGAGTCTAAATGAAAATAAATGTTCTGTTTCTAATTTTTGTCTTCTGGAAGAGGCAGGCAGGAGGGGGTTGCATAGATTGAGGAAAACCCAGCTGGGTTGTAGCTTTGTGTTATTTGAAATGTCCAGGGTTGGTTTGCCTTTGAAATGAACAAATAGAAGGTGCTGTATTTAGGGCCATTGTTGTAGTGATGATATTGTTAATGGGGGTTTTTGATTGGTTTGGTGGGACACATGATTAAATGTTCCAATCTCAGAGGCCCTGCTTGTCCTAGAAAAAAGTTTTGGAGTTCTAGTGATACCTGAGATCCCAGAGGAGGTGTTCACATCCCCAGCTGTTTTACTGGAGCAGATCTGTGAGGGAAGGCAGGTGATTTTGGGGTCCTCGTGGGTGAGAAGGTGGCTGGTTTTTGGGAGGAGGATCCCGTGGAGATGAAATCCCTGTGGTGGCCAGGCTGCAGCAGGAGCTGCCCTCCTTCCCTGCCCCGCAGGCAGGACGTGCTGTGCAGGGAAAGCTGCTGGCAGAGAGGCAATTGGAAGAAAGCTTAAATTCAACTCAATCAGGGACAGCAGCTCTGAGCTGAAGGGCCAGATCCTGTGCCTGGTACATGCACTGAGCTCCTATTTCTGTCTGTAGCTTTGGAGAAAACAATGTTGGAATCAGAGATGTGAGCAGAAAGCCGCCTTTTCATCCCTCCTGCGTGTAATTTCTGACAGTTCCCCCCCCCCCTTTTATATCCACCGTTGTTTAGATTTTTCCCCTCTTTGAAGACTTTTCCATTGAATTTAAAATCTCAAGATTTAAACTGTGTGTAGACATAATTATGTCTCTTCCTATTTACTTAGTCTTGCTACTTGTTATCCGTGCAGTATTAGCGATGACACTTTTTCCTGGGCAGGGTTGTCAGTGACATATTTTCATATGAAAAAGGGGGGAAAAGGGAGGAGTATTTTGAATAGGAAACTTGACTTATTTCAATAAAAGTAGGCAGGTGGTGTGTTTAATATGTTAACCCCCATTTTCTGGATTTGTTTTACAGCCCTTCTGTCTTGAGATGGTAAAAGACTGGAAGGGAATTAAGGAGACCAAAGGAAGTCCCTTGACATTTTTATGTGCTGAAGTAACAGGCAGGCAATCTTGCTTTATACAATGCTGTCTTCCTGGGTAGAACAATTAGTGTTAATGTGGTAATGATAATTGTTTCTGTAAATTATTCTTAATTAACTATTTATGTAATAAGACACTTAAGGATCTGTATTTAACAATTTTGAGGGGTTTTTTTCCCCTGCTAATTGGCTTCCCTATATATTTCTTTCCTGAGCTAGTGACTGTTTTCTGTTCATTATTAACTATGTGACATTCAGGTTTAAAATTTGGTATAGATGATCCTTAATTAACACAAAATGGTGCATAAATGATCAAGAAACAGGTGGGTTCCTTCCTTTAGCTGCGTTCTAATTGCAGAGTGCTGTGTTTTCAGGGGAGTTACCAGGCTCTGAGACAGATCCCAGCTTGTGGGGCTACTGTTCCTACCCAGAATCATCACCCCAGACTTCCAGCAGGTGCCTCCCAGATGTTAAACTTTATTATGTGCCAGATGTGGAAGTGCCTCTTTGGGAATCTTCTGTATCCAACTGAGGAGATAAGAGGAAAGGGGAAAAGTGTTTGAGACAAGAGCTTCAGGGCAGTCAGTTTGTGGTGGTATTTAAGCAAGCAGAGAGTAAAAATGTGAATGATCTCCTGCCTCATTTGATGCTGCCTGATCTATTTTGTAGGGGTTTTGGAACAAGGTAAGAGAGAGGGAATAGCCTGCTATGCCATGTGCTCTTTAATTAGTTCCTGTTGTTCTGGTTTGGGCTTTCTTCATCTTGAAAATGTCACTTGCTGCCCTGCTCTTTCCTCGTGTTTCTTTTTTCCACTCACCTCTGTGTGAAGCATATACCAATATTTTATGTACATAATTGGTCTGAGTTTCTGTATACTGCCTAATATAAAGTGCACATTCTCTTCTTTGCTGTGGTTTATGTTTATTGCACTCACTGCATTGCTTTATGTGCACAGTGTGCTTATGGAATGTGTGGTGCAGGCAGAGAGATGTTATATTCCATTCTTAGCATCATTAGTGCTGTTTTCTTCACCAATTTTCATCAAGCTACAGTTTAATTTAATTCACTTCATTATTTTGCAAAGTAGCTCTTATCTGTTGGATTTCCCTTCTGTTGCTTTAAAAACCAGCAATGTCTCAAAACAGTGAGAACTTAAATATTTTTAGCTTTATTTTTCTTTTTTTTACATGTTCTGAGCATCCTAGGATTTCTGTAATACAGCCAATCAGTTAAAGCCAAATACTGATAGCTTTACAAGTTAATTAGCACCTCAGTTCATCAGCACTAACACTCAAATTAATACTGGAGTAAGCATCTCAGAGTCTCATCTCCCATTTGCATTTAGTGAAGGTGATTTTGCAATATGTTAATTTTTATTGTGTGCAGAGCCTGTTTGATTTTCAGTGCTATTATTTTTTGACCTATTTAAACTTGGGGCCTAAAACCTTACAGGAATTGTGTGAAGAATATGTACAATTCAGTCCATTGCTAGGACTTATTCTGATTAAACAGCCCTGACTCATTATTTCCCTACCCAGTCACTTGGAAAGTAAGTGGGTTTTTTACTATTTTGGGTTCTTTGAAAGTGTTTTCAGCTTAGGGATCTTGATGTAAGTAAAAGGAACTATTAGACTAAAGTAGGAAAAATAACTTTAACCTAATCAAGCCCTAGTTATCTGAATTAGTAACACCTACAATAATTAGGATACTCTGCGGAAGTAATAAGCTAATTATGTTCAATAATAAGGAATAATCATCATATTCAATCCATTGCATCCTTAGATTTTTCACTGAATAGGCTTTTTTTTCCAAAGACTGAAAGAAATGGTGGGAAGAAGTTTTTACACTGGTGGTGGGCTCTGGTGCATCTGAGAACAAATAATTGGAACTTGAGAGGCTCGATATTTTGGGAAGAGTACATATAATTACTATTTACTGTTGTCTCCTCAGCTGCAGCATACGAGAGAAAGGAGCTAATTTCAATTACTCTTTCTTTGGAGATGGTTACTGGGGGAACACTTCATCAAGGGTAGTTTGCTGCTGCAGAAGACTTCATCCAGGTGCTGTGGGAAGCCAGGAGCTTTTTGGTGGTTCTGCTGCTGCAGGGTCAGAGAAGGAGAATCCTTTGAGTCACAGATCTGATTTTACATCCCTGCAGTGGTGCTGAGGGCTGAACCTGCTGCAAATGCATCAGTACTGCTCTGCTGGCTAAAAATCCCCACTCTAAGGAAGCATTATCCCAAATGCCAGCACTGGGATTTGGAGTGTATTGAAAGAGGAAGTCAGGGCTGTGTCTCTCAGGAGCACTGCTGGAGTGGGTTTTGGTTTTTAGGAGTATTCTTCAGGGGTTTTAGCCATGTACTCCACCATTGTGTCTTCCTTTGGCCTTCTTGGGGCAGAAGTAGATGAGAGCTGAGTTTATGGGAGGCATGGGAGGTGGGAGAGATTGATTGGCTGCCTGCTGGAGTGGAGACTTTTATCAAAATTTATTGAACGGGATTCAGGTAAATGTTTCTTTCTTTTAATCAAGGTTGATTAAATTACAATCAGAAGGATGCTTCTGCTCCCTTAGGCACATCACAACCTTGATATCATCTCAAATTCATCCAGCCTTTCAAGAGGGGTTTTATTAGCTGTTCCTAATCCCCAGGTAATTACTGTAGACCCAGAGATATTTGTAGAGAATATTTTGAGCGAGGGAAAGGGGTTCACAAAACATCACAGGCCTGAATGAATTCTGTGACAGGAATTCCTGCTCCGATTTCCAATCCCTGGCTCCAGGCGCAGCCCCCTGAACCCTCCTGGGCTGTGTCCCTTTCCTGAGCACAGAGCAAGTGTTCCTCCTTTTTTCCAGCACCAGCACTGCAGGAAAAGGGATGATTTGGATGATTGGCGCCGCTGCCCTTTTATAAAACAGCTTCATGATTGCACGAGGTAGGAAACGCAGCAGGATCATTAATTCCTTCAGGTTTTCACTTTCTTTCATTGCAGCTGCCTCCAGAAAAAGGTTCCTGTTTCTGAGCTTTCTGCATTTCAGAAATCAGCAGATTTTGTGGGGAACTTTTATGACAGTGACAGTAAAACAAAAGCAGGCAATCAAACCTAGACTGTGTTATATACTTCGGTGTTATTCACTTGCTAATGCAGTGCTCCCTAAAAACCAGACTGTCTGCTCACACCTATTCCAGTTTTAAAGGAAAATGCCTTTGCTACTGCAAACAGAGAAATTAATCATAACTGGCTTGTTCTACAAAACACACTCTCAGCGATGGGAAAGGTCTGATTTTTTTTATTTAATTTTTTCCCCCTCAAATAAGGAAACTTAAATTACTTAAGGGACTACTTAGCTTCCACTGGTGCAATTAGATTAACATAGGAGGAATTCTGATTTATTTCCAGAAATGAATATATGTTTCTAGGTCAGTAACTCTATTTAGAACAAAAGATCTTAAGGTTTTTTCCCAAAATAAATCCAAATGTAGTGTTGGCTAGGCTGCTCTCCGTTTGAATTTCAGTTTAATCTTCATCTTATTTTATTCCCCTTTTCTTGAGAAGTGCAAAAGTGTTAAAGTTCAGAAGAAATACATGAATTGGGAAAGAGGGGAAGGGATCATAAAATGATGAAGTCAGTCACCCTGAAGCAGTACCATAAGCCAGATAAAGGGGCAGGGATGTTCACTAAGAGTAAAATAAGCTCCAGAGCAGTAGAACTGAAAGTTAACAGTGAAGCCATGAAAGGTAGCATGATATTGAATAATTGGGCAACAAAACAGATCTAATTCAATGTTGATAACATAAAACAATCCATAGAGGAAAACCAGTAATACAGGACTCCTTTTCAGTGAACCAAAACCAGATTTCTGGATTTGACCCCTTGTGTGCAATCTGGAGGAGTATATTTATCAATTGAAACAAAATGAAATGTGCATTATGTTGTAGTCTGTGTATATCTTGTTTGGTAAAATTTATCTGTTGACAAACTTTATAACAGAATTGTTAAAACTCAACCTTTAGAGAAATGAAAAATCAAAGAAATTGAGTCTCTCTTCAAATATTCAGGATGCTGTGTGAGACTGAAAATTAACTAATGTTACTTATGGAAAAGTAGCCTCTAGGAAACTCGTAAATGTAAATTTTGAGGAAATTATATGTATCTATGCTGGTTAAAAATAATCTTACCCATTGGTTGTTCAGTATAACACACCTTCTCCTTGATGACTAAGCTGCCCAGGGGGATGTATGGTAGGTGTTGGTTAAAAACCAACTTTAACCCTAAAAATGCCCCAACTCTTCCCCCTCCCCCAAGAATCTCTTGCTCAGTCCTTGAACACCAGATCAGGATCCAGTCTGGGCTCACCTGTGTCACAGCCACTTCTGGCTGCAGTTGCAGAGATTTATGACTAAGATAACCCCACAGTATCTGAGTTTACAGCCTGAGTTAATTATTCTCTGTGTGCCATGTGCTGTAGTTCACATGTAAACAGGGGTTGGAAAGCAAAACAATCTCCCACAGCAGAATTGGGCGTATCCTGGGAGCTGTTCTGTTTCCATCTCAAGAATGGGATGCTCTGCTCTTGTGTTTGAGCTTCTTGGAGGGCTTTAAAACATGACCAGCTGTATCTAAATATGGTTTATCTCCACTGCCAATGCAGTGGAGTCGCAATAATAACCTGGAACACAGTTTAGGCTCTTCTTGCATTCATGGTTGATTTTTGAACCTTTTTTCTTGCTGGTGATGTCAGCAGAATATCTCTATTGAATTATGGTTATCTAATCAAGGTCTGTGTGTTATTATACAAGTCCCTTCGCTCAGCTTTGTCCTGAAAAACTGAATAATTTTTTTTTTATTTGCAATGGAATTGAGTGAACGTCTGATACATTAAATCCAGCTGTGCATCTTGCACCTCTGTCTAGTGTCATGCAGATGTGAAACAGGAGGTACATGTCCAGCAGGCCTTGCTACTGGAAGCCAAAGAGATTTTCTATGTCAGTAACAAAGGAATATAAAATTCAGAACCCTTCCCACCAACTCTGATGCATCTTTTTTGGTGGATCCTGCAGATGTTAGCTTTCAAACATCTGTTTTTCCTGGTGTTTCTTTCCTCAACATCTTGAATCACAGTTGAGCTGGTGCTGCAGCACCAGCTTGGGACCACCAGACTTGCTGGTTTAGCAATTACATCTGGTTTTATTCCAAATTATGGTTTTGTCCAGCTGTCTTTTAAAACCATTCCTATGAGTTGCTAGGATACATTTCTAAAAGTGGAAGCTGTGTTTACACCACTTCAGTGTGAAAATTCTTTGTATATCACTTCTTTCTTTGCCAAGGCTTCATTATAAGGCACTGCTGAAGTTTACCAAGCTCTCCAAATTGTCATACAATCCTGTTTCTTTGTTTGTGGTAATCAGAGAAATACATGGCTGATTAAATGAATCCTGTTTTGTCTGCAATTATTAACTCCTTTGATGAGCAGGGGCATAATTCAGACGGATATTTAGTCAGCTCAGTCCTGACCAAGGCCAGTCCTGCACGTGTGGGTTCCTTTTTGTGCATCCTCCAGCCCTCAGAGCATCTCTGTGAGCTCCCCTGGACTGGCTCCAAGTCCTTCTTATGTTGAGGGCCCCAGAGCTGGGAATCAAATCATCTGAGAGAAAATCAAACCCACACATTTTCCTAAGGAAGGTTGTAGGCAAAGAACTTGAAATTTGTGCGACTGAAGGATGGGCAGCACAGACCACCAGTGTCAGAGTTTGCCCAAGTTCTGTGTGATTTTTAAATTTCTGCCTGTCAAAATACGATTCCAAGGATGAAGTCTTCCTCATCTGACAACATCTGCTGTAACTTGCCTTGTCTTGCATTGTTAATTTTTCTAAAATGTGAAGGGTTTTTGACATAACAGCAGTCTCCTTACTATAAAACATACACAGTAGAAATAGGTTTTAACACCTAAATTTATATTTTGATCAGCCATTTCAGGCTCTGTGTTAATGCTTTTGACATCAAATAGGGTTTTTGTGGGGGGCATCATGTAGGAGGGTGACTGAAGAAGGAACTGGCATTTAAACATTGAAAGAGTTTTTCTTCAATGATAGTTCTGAGATTAGACTTGTTAGCCACCATTGTGATTGTTTCAAACCAGGCAAACAGGCCTTGAAATAAATGCTGTGGATGTAATCAGCAATCAGATTACACTGAATGCCCACAGACTCCACCAGAAAGGTCTAAAGGAAAACAATTACAGATGAAACAAAACATAGCATTTAAATCCCTGCATGAGAAAAAAGCCACACAGAGGAAGCACAGATCGTGGTTTAATTACCCGGGTGGAAGAATGTTTAGGAAATTAATATTAGGACCCTGGCAAATTGAAGCATTTAAAAGTGTTAATGCCTCCCCTTTTCTTCACTTTGATTAAAAAGGTCACTGACAGAACATAGCTCTGTGCATGCTCCAGCCAACATGGGAATGATGGCTGCAGTGATTTTGTGCAGCTCCTGCAGGTGTTAGAGGGCTCAAGAGCAGTGCGTAGCTTCTTAAAATGGTCCCCAGAAACACATATTTTTATTTAAAATCTTAGAAAAAGAGCTGCATGGTTGGTGAATTTCATCTTCTCATGATTTTTTCAGGTGCAGCCTTTCCAGCTCAGGTGTATCAAGGCAACTTGATGGTTTGGTCTTGCACAGAGGTGACCACAAAAAGGTTTAAACTCTCTCTGTTGTTCAGGGAAAGCTTCTAAACTGATGAAATGTAAAGCCATTCCTTCCACTCTGCCCTGGAAGTAAAGAATCTTAGACACAGATAAGCTGCTGCAGGTGACTGAGGGGGAGGATGTGCACATGGCCTCTGTGTCCTTTGCACCTCACTGTGGGCATTGCTGAGTGCTGTCTCTTCATTTTCTCTTCCCAGTGTGGTGCTGGAATGGCAGGAAAGAAAACACAGTAAAGACAAGTATTAGGCTCATCGTTTTTTGCCTCAGGGATGATGGTGCTGTACAATTTCCATTGTACCTCCTGGCAGTGTATTAAAAAAAAAAAATGAAGTGTAGGCTTAGGCAGCATTTAGTTGGGAAGGAAAGTTAAAAGATTTTTATTTCTGCCAAGCCTTTTTAAGGATATTTAATAGGGATACGGTGGGTACAGTGTGGAATCTGGCATGTGAGTGGTGATAAAAGCAAGGACTGGTAAAAGCAAGAGAAATCCACAGGTAACCTGAATGCTGCAGCCAGGTCAGTGCAATGAAGGAAATGGAGATCCTGAAGACCTTTTCTTTGGTTGCAACAATGCTGAAAACCTTGGAGTTGTTTTTGCTCTTGAATTTACGTGACCAACTGGTCAGAGGTGGGCTTGGCAGGGTCATGAGGTGACCGGGGGCAGGGCTGGGAGCAACCTGGGATAGTGGAAGATGGCAGATGGGTTGATTCCATGAATCTGTGAACTTTTCCATCTCCCTGGTACTGCAGAAGTGTTGCCTGCAGCTTGGAGTTGTTCCTGATCTCTCCCTGGGAGGAGTTGGATCTTGTGGAGCATGTAAATAATGACATCCATCATAAATCCATGCCCCTTTCCTCCTGGTAATCTCTGAATTTTGGTGGAAAGACTCTCGTGCACTGAGGAACCAGGGAAGCCTGGTGTCTTTGGTTTTCATGTTGATCTAAGCTCCAAGGAAAGATGAGGCTCAAGTGAGGCCTCTCCTCAGCACATCCATCCATAGGATGGTTCTCTTCCATTGCACCAGCTATTCCCCCCTGCCTGGTAAAGTGCACAAATGATAATATAGATGAGACTTGACTGAAATTGGCCCGAAGCTTCACGTGTTAATCCAAGCACGAGAAGGGAAGATGGGGGTTTTCATTGCTCTGCACATTCCCACATAACACCCAGGGAGTGTCTGGCTGTGTTCCTCTTGTTTCCTTGAGAAACCAGACTAAAAATAACAGCAAATAGGAAATGAAAACAATTCTGTTACTACATAGTACATTGCAAGGAAAAAACATTCTCCACGTCTCAGGATTAGCAGAATGTTTGAAGCTGTGATAACCCAGTTGTTAACAACCATAATTTAGATGTGGGTTGTTTTTTGTTTTTTTTTTTTTTCTTCACATAAATATGACTTATTTGAAGTACGTTGAATTAGAAAACTCATGAATAAATATTTTGACATAATCAGAATTATATGGCTAGAAATTGACCTACTTTGCATGACAGATGCTTGAGAATCCCCCAGCTAATAGCAGACTAACCTGGCACAGCAATGCCCGATCTTATAATATTCTAAGCTGCATACAGACATTAAATTATTAGATTGTTGGTTTTTTTGCACAGAGATTAGACACAGTCAATTTTGAATTTTGTTTGTAAATGAGTAAGTTATAGGCAAGTTATTGAGGAGGCCTTGGGGTGCAGTCCAGAGAAGGATTCCTGCATCATTTGATCAGTGTTTTCAGCATGGTCTCGAAAAATCTGTTAGAGGTAGAAATAGCCAGCAAACCTTGATAGTATCAGCAGCCAAATAATGAGAGTATTACACCAAATAGACAGGTCTTTTCAGGAGATAAGCACAACTGCAAGAGGAATAATAATGTTGTAAAAATCTGGTAATATTTTGATGGTGTAAATAGAATCTACTTTCCCCCCTGCAGCTGCTCCTTATGCCAAGTGTTGATTTCAGCAGACTGATTTTATCTGCGTGTCCTTTCAGTTAATATGACAAGGATTTTCTATAGGTTAAGTTAACAGAGAACTCTGACCTTGGGAAAAGAGCCTTCTCAGTTTAGGTTTATATGGGTTCTTGTAAAAAAATAATCTTCCTTTATTATTTTAACAAACACAGGTGATGAAACACTTTAGGTGCTTATTGCACAGAATAGAGTTTTCAAGCTTCATAAGTTTTTGTTGTTCAGTTCTAGCACAAGTAATAATAGTGATTTTATTTGTAAAGTATCATGCTTTTTATTTTTACTGGGGGAAAAGTACCTTTTTCATGGCTCAGTTTCAGCAAAGATAACCATCCTTTTATAAAATCCTTGCAATGAAAGATAATAACATATTCCATTTTAGTAGCCTCTTTATTCGCTTCCCGGTTGTTTTCTCTGTTTTCAAAGAATCTCTGCAGATGAAGTCGACTTTGTTCAGATTTTTTCCATCAAGGTCTTCGGGGGAATGTTTTGCTCTCTTGTAATGAACCCTTGTTAGCACAAAGGTAGTAAAACCACGTGTATAATATTGGCAGACCTTTTCTCTTCCAAGCCTGAAGCAGGGCCAGGCTGAGACACAGCTCCTATCCTCTATCTTGATTTGCTCCAGCTGCTTAAAACTTCCCAGAATTAGGTTAAACTGTCCCTTTAGCACCCATATTTCTTCCAAAAAAAGATGCAGTTCAGTCGTCCTTGCAGTGCCCAGCTGCCAGACCCAGCGTTGTGGGCTGCAAGCAGAGACCCCTTCAGGTGCTGCTCAGCTGGGGATGGAGCTCCTCCTTTCAGGGAATAAAGGCATCCCTTCAAAAGACAGTCCTGTTTGCAGGACACTGATTTGCAGCTGAATTTGGATTCTTTGGAAGCCTCACCCAAGGGCACGAGACAGAGGTGATTACTTGGCTTGGTCACAGTCACTGCTTTGGGAGCTTCTCTCTGGCTTGCAGTGTTTGCAGGAGGGTTGGTAGTGATTTCTTTCTGGTTGCTCTTCAAGTGACCAGCTCTAAAACACTGGACTGCTCTGCAGGTGGCTCAGCAAATGTGTTAAAATATGTAAAAATTTTGGCACTCGGCTTGGGTATTTGGTCCTGCTTCTTCTGACATACCAGTAGGCTTTTTGGACTCAGACATGGTCACTTGGGTGGGTCCTTGTGCCATTACAACTCGAACCATCTGCTCAACAGCTGAAAAAGTCTCCAAGTTTTCCCAGTTGGGGAAAGTTTCCTTTCCTCTTACTTGACGCAGAGTTAGCTGATGGGGTTTGCTGATTTGTTTTTTATTGTGTTTCCTTACTTTCCCAACAATTCACTCTCAGTTTCCTGAGCTCCAGCCCACTTTGGCCCCTTGATGCCTGATCGGTTCCAGGAGCAGAGGAGTTGTCCTGATGTGCTGATCTCCGTGGCTTTGTACGCACCAGAGATGTGCAAACCCCAATTTCTTACCTCTGGAATCCTCTCTGGCGCAGGGGTGTTTTACTTCTTGTCAGCAGTTTGCCCAAGGGTGACTGCCAGCAGTAGTCTTTTCATTCCTGCCTCCTGCTGCCACTTTGACAATAGGAACGGCAGCAGGAGGCAAAAATGAAAGGACCAGATTGAAAGAAGCACTTTGCCACTGTTGTAATTTTGAAATTGATGGTGTTTTTTAGCCCAAAGTCTCAGGAAAAAAGCTGCTTTCCTCTTTGCCTCCTATTGTTTTTGCAGCAGGGAGAGACATTCTCCGATGTTGCAGAGGCAGTGGGAAGCCAAAATGAAAATAATTTTCTTCCTGAAACATTGGATAACAAAATGTGAACAATTTCAGCAGGGAAAGAGTGGTTTGTTTTTTGTTGTTGTTGTTGTTGACTGCCATGTGGTGAATACTGGTATTTCCATTTGACTACAGAAAATAAATAGCAGCTGCTTTTCTTATTGGGTTAATGCGATCGTAAGATCATTTCTAGACACCTATTTATTGTTTGGGGTTTTTTTAGCATAACACTTTCATTGTTTTCCTTTTTCTGCATGATAATAGGTGTTGTAGGGTGGGAGAATAGTTCACTTTTGAGGCCATGTGCTGCCTTTAGTGCCATGTCCTTGGAACAAGCTTCTTAAGGCAGGTTTGCACATTCCAGAGGTGTGTTTTACACCAGTGTTATCAGAACTACTAATAATCCAGATGTAATTGCCAGGGCCGCTAATTCCATTGGAAGGAAAATGAGGATTGTTCTGCAGACTTTATTTGTGCTGGGGAAGGTGATGCCTTGAGAAGGCTGACCTAGAACAGAGGCTGGACAGAGTTAAAGAATAAAGTAGGGATTTATTAGGAGGCCTCAGTGGATCCACTTTGGTCAGCACAAGAGCCAGGGCTGCACCCAAGATGAACCAAAATGGTCACAAAATGGACAACTGGTCAAAACTGTTGTTTGTGCTCTTGGGCTGAGATTTGGATCATTTGTCCTTGGTGCCCAGCTGGAGCAGGAATTGTTTTGTCTCCCTGCTCTGTGCAGAGCTCACCATCCCCTCATGTGACGCTCAGAACTACCTACTAAAGCAGCACAGAATCTGAAACATAGAAAAGCTAAAACCAGAGGCATCAAAGGAAACCAGTGAAGGAACACAAGCACAGCCCCCAGATGTGCAGTTTGCAGATGTTCCCAGCCTGGTGTGAAGCACGTTCTGCAGAGCACTGACATCAGCCTTCAGCAGGATGAATTTCTGCATTGACAAAGGGGGTGGCTGGGAGGGGAGAGGTGGCTCTGGCACCATCCAGTGTGGTGCAAAGCCCCATTTCTGTGCCTGCACACAGCACTGGTGCAGGGGGGACCACAGTGGTGACAGGAGAGGGTGAAGTGTGAATCAATGAATGGTTTTGTCCTCCTGCTTTAGCTGTTACAGGCTATTGTCTTAGGGGACTTTAGTGGCTGTAATTAGTTATCTTGAATGGAAAGATTTTTTTCCCTTATTGAACGTGTGAGAAATTTGGGAATGTTAATCAGCAGAGCATAACCTTTTCTTAACTTGCTCTTTTTATAGTCCTGGGGAATTAACATTTATCTTAGGGCAGCACAGGAAACTGGTATTTGTATGAAGTGAATGGATTCTTCACCCTTTCTTTATACATAACAAAAACTAAACTCTTTGGTAGGCTCATCAACAGAATATATTTTGTAGACTTTGAAGTGTAAATTGTGAATTTGTGTGTCTCACATGACTTTATGGCACCATGTGTAAACATGTGTGTGTCTGTGTCCTGGATTAGTGAAAGTCTCATTAGAATTGTTCTTGAAAACTATATACTTAAAGCCAGATATAAGGAGACACATAAAAGCAGCTTGGTTATTTTTTTCATGAGTTCTGAGCTCTCACAATTTTGTAGGATTTAAAGATGAATCAGGGAAATCCAGCAACTCTGTGGATCTTGTTGCAAGTTCACATACCAAAATAATTAATTAGATGCTTATCTGTAAATGATCAGTATTCCTTGTGTTGGCCAATTTTTCATCTGCTTTAAGGTGATTCTCTGTGCTGTGGTGGAGCTTGAAAGGAAAGGCAATTCTATCTGACTTTCCTCTGCCCCAACAAGTTCAGATTTGGTTGGGAAATGATACATTATTTAGCAGCCCCTATGGACTGGGCTCTCCTTGCTGCTTTGGAAGTCGTGTACAGAGATTTTTGGCAGCAGATGGTATCAGCTGAGTGCCCCATTGGGACTGTTTTGCTCGTTCATGTGAGTACAGCTGTAACAGGTCCTTTGGTTTTCAGAGTGCTTGGGCTTTTACAATGCCCCATCCAAATGCAGTGCACATATTAATGCAAATTAAGGATCTCTGTAACATCAGTTACCTTTTCTTAGCTGGTTTTAGCTCAGAAACAACTACTGACTCCCAGGCAGGCAGGTAAGGAATGAAACAGCTGATGACCCTGTTTTCCCAAGGGCTTTATGTACCTGACATTTTGATGTCTGTTTGATTTAAACATTTACCCAAGCTTTAAAACATTAGGTGAACAAAGATTGCTAGACTATCTTCCGTCTCCTAAGAGGAGAGTCCACAAATACCTGTCTTTGCCCTTCCCCTCTGGTTGTCCAGAAAACATTATTTTAGTTCTCTAACCGCAGAAATTGGACTGCCAAGTTTTCCTGGTTCCACTTCTGATCATTCTCTGGGGCCTGCTGAACAAGGTTAGTTCCCCAAAATGAAGTTTTATTGCAGGGTCTCATTTCACTTTAAATCAATGTAGAATTTGGAATTTCCGCTGCTTGTACACACGGCCTGCAAAAGGCTCCTTTACAAAATGACTTTCAAAGATTTATGAAGCCTTGCATGGTACCGAGGCTGAAAGGAAGTTTAATTACATTCAGCTTTTGGTCATTTCTGTGTCTGAAGATGTGCCCATATTCTGTCATCTCAAAAACCATCTAAGAAAATAAAATTGATCAGTGAGCCTTCTGGCTAAAAGGAAAATGAGTGCTTTGTCATCTGCCCCTGGAGCCTGGGTGCTCAATCACTGCCTTCTCCCGGGTGCTCGACCCAGACTCTCCATCACTGAGATTTGTCCCAAGTTTTAATCAAACATTATTTTATACTGAGGCCTCCTCTATAAATAGCAGAGACCTTACCCTGACATACTCACATGGACTTCATTGCGGTGTAAATAGATAATTTAATCCAGTCCATGCAACCATGTTGCTTTGGAGATGGTAAAAATGTGCATTGTGTTCATCTTGCATTAAGTGTTAAGATAAAAACGTGGCGAGTGCAGTCGCTGTCACCTGATGAACAACATCTCTGCTTATAAATCTGATCAAGGACGGCAAATAATAGGGGAACATCTTATTTCTTTGCAGAGGACACTTGGTTCTAGGAGTGGGGCTGTGTAGGTGCCTTTGAGTACAGTAATTCTCAGGCTAATAATGCCAGAAGCCATAAAATCCCTCAGTTTGAGGTTTTGTGAACAGCAGCGCTGAACAATTGGGGAGTACTGCTGAGATGATAGCCTGAATGATGATTGAGTTTTCCTGGAGAGCCTTTATCTGTGCTTAAAATTGGAGGTAATGTTTTTAAATTAAACCATAATAGAAGTTCATTGAGCCTTTGGAGTGGTTTCTCTGTCCCCTCTTTACGTGGTTTATCATTTTCTGTGGAAGTATTCTCAATCTTTTTGTTCAGGACAAATTGTATTGCTGTCAAAATGGGGCATTAAAAGCACCTCAGAACAACACCTTGCAGACTTTTTTAGGAGATTTCCTATCAATTGATGAAAGGAGAAGTTTGCACTCAGGGTGTGCCCATATACTCACCAAGCTTTTGTACAGGCACTTACATAGAAAGAGGTGCTTACTCCTCACAAAATTTTAACCTGCTTTTTTAGGGTGGTGTCCACATAAACAGGTTGTATTTCACTCCATCAGTAGGTTTCTTCAGCTGCTAGGGATTAGCCTTTATCACTGAAATAAAGTGTGAAATCCAATGTCTTCATTTAAATGACAGCAGTGCTTGATGTCATGAGCAAATCGTGCTGTGACTGTGCTCTGGTCACTTGAGATGAAGTATTGATCTTGAAATTAAACTCTCAAGTATCTGTCCTTTTTAAAGGAAAAAAAAGAGTTTAAAATGGCTAATTGCAAGAAGCTCATTTGAGAAGTATTGGCAGAGGAAAAGAATGCTAGTGCTGACACCATAAGTTCAATTCTGAGCACACAGACTGCTAGGTGCAATGTGGTTTCTTCTCTAAAATGTTTATGTTAAAAAAGGAAAAGGATTTTTTTTTCTGTGGTAGATCTGTGGATGCCCACAAGAGGATTGGGCAGCTGTGCTCCTAAAGACAGTGAGGAATGGCCCAGCAACTCTTAAGTTTCCCAGTTCTAGGAGAAAATTGCAAGAATTAGATTAACAGGTGCCAGGAGAATCTGAGAACTTGTGGGGGGTTCTCGGCTTTATAACCCCAAATCAACATTCTGCACTGAACTTTTTGATGGTTATGAAGAAAGAATTCCTGGGTTTGTGGTATCACGATCCATCCCTTTGTGTGATGGATCATTTTGAGCTCTCTGTGTTGGTCTTGAGGTTCTGTGAAGGCACTGAGGAAAATGTGCTGTAATCAGAGTTATCTTCATGGTTCCTTTTAGTTCCTGCTGTACTGAAAGGCACATTTAATTGCATGTGAGTATTTTCTCTTTTACACCTGCTTATGTACTTAGGGGCTTTTTTTTCTAGGGAAATGTATAGTTGATTAAAATTGCTGTGAGTTTTCTTGGGATAATTGACACCAAATGAACCTGTGCATCATGTGTGCGTATATGCACAAATAGATAAGATTATGCATGTATACATCTGTGTTTAGGTGCATATATATGCACAGCTAATGGGAAATACCTTTCACTTAGCAATTAATTTAGGAGTCTTCAGTCTGTGTGGCATCTTAGAGGTCATTCTGCACCACAGTGGTTTGTATTTTCCGCTGCGTTGATGCCATAAAAACCCATAAAAATGCTAATTGCCCCAGGAAGATATAAGCTGTTTATAAGTGTGTATGGGATTGTTTTTCAGCCCTGTGATACAGGAGGAGGTGTTATTTCAGGTTTATAATTTGAATGTGTGCATAATTTGAATGGATACAACTTTGACAGTTTATTAGTTAGAAAAGAAGTAGAAAAGAAAAGACAGCGCTGTGTCGTTCTTCAGCGAATTGATTGCCAGGAGCATGTTATTGACTTTGGTGATAATATCATTATATATTTTACAGTCGTAAAATCAAGAAATTCAGATTATGCCCTGAGGGCTTCACACATTTAAATAAAGGATATAGCCATTTCCAGGGTTATTGGTTTAGATTAGCGGGTGCTACCAGGAATGCTGAGTGTGTTGTGGGCAGGACAGAAAGAGCAACAGTGCTCTCACTGCAGCAAGGCTTTGCTTTATTTTATTTTTCTATTTATGAAATACACTCTCTTACAGAGCCCTTGGGAGGATGAACAATGTTTGCTCTAAACTTTAGCATATCAATACAGCGTTAGCTTGGTGTTCTGTAGGGCTGAGAGCTGAAATCAAGTGTAATCCTTGGCTTGTACCATGAGTGAGGATAAAGGAGGGAACACTGGCTAAAATACACACTGCCTGGGAAGCAAACCTGGGGTGAGCTGCAGACTTCAGAGCAGTGTCAGAGCCACATAACCTGGCACAAACACGTCTCTCTCTCTTGGTGGCAAAGGCAGGGAATGGTGCAACTTCCCAAGGAGCCTCAATGCCTGCTGCTGGTTACAGCCTTGGGAGCACCTCTGGAATTCAGCTCGGGCTGCTCCATCCTGGGTCTTCTACAATGGTTCCTCTCCCTCTTGGACTGCTTGCCAGTCGCCCCTTGGGACTGACTGGACTTAAAGCATGTGGGTTGAGCACTTGGGGTTTGGTTTGGGGCTGTCTCCAGCTTGCTTGAGGGAATCTCAGTTTAATTAAGGTGTAGTGCCTTGAATAAAAATTATTGACTGCATTCCAAACCTGGTTTATGACTTCTACAGTAGCTTTAGTGAGATGGATAAAGTACCTTAATGCTGATCATGCTGTTTAGCCTCTCTCCACCTTAGATGGGAGCTTGGGAGCACATTGCATCACCCAGCTCAGGGCATTTATTGTTCTCTTAAAAGGCTGAAGGTCCAAGTGCAGTGTCACAGCTCTGCAGCAGAGGTCATGTTTTCCTTCTCACAAAGAAGCAGGGCGTCCAGCTGGAACACGTGTGGCTCCAGGATGTGTGGTGACATCCACAAAAGTAGATAAAAATGAAATAATCACTTATACATTTACATTTTAAGGGCCTCTGAGGATTAGAAATCTATACACTGCAAACAAAACTTTCCCTGGATCAAGATCAGCACATTTTCTAATTAAAAGTGATCACCTTTTTTAACTGAATTTGTATGACTTCTTAGTGGGCTTTTAGCTTCTGCATTTTTTTCTCCATTTGTGGCAGGAGAATCAACTTGATTTTAATTTTGATAATCTTGTTCCATTTTGGATTGTAAATTGCTTGTGTTGACATGGGAACAAATGCTTGGGTTATTTCTTATGAAAATCCTTCTGCTTATGAAAAACACTATGAAAGCATTTTAGAGCAAACCATTGGAAAGCACCCATTGATCTCAAATAGTTGTGATACAGACATTTAATTTAAGATCATTTTAGAATGGTGTAAAGGTACTGGTCCTCTGAAGAAGAACTCTGGGGATGTTCCTCCCTGTGGAAGGGCAGGTGAACAGCTCCAATGGACATCAGCTGCTTACCCAGAGTGATTTGGCATGGGTGCTGTTCTCTAGTCAGGAATTGCTAAAACAAGATTTCAGGAAATTAGTTGTGGAGACAGGAGTGGTTGTCATTAAACATGGGCTTCCAGTTTTGCTGCAGATCATGGCCTAATAATGATTTCTGATCTCAAACCTCAGTGTTCCATAAAACCTTCACAGGTGTCTGTCCTCTTTGAACCATGGAGATGTTACCTAACCCCAGGATGTGGCTTCACAGTATTGAAATAAAACAGCTCTGGCAGTGAATCCCTGTATCAAGAATAATTTTCCTTCCCAGAGGCTGGGACCCATCCAGTGTGGTGGCAGGGATGGCTGGAGAGCCAAGCTTGATGGCAGAGCTCCACTGGTAAAAGCAGAAGCTGCAAAGGAGCAAAGCTTCACTCTGCTTGTTACATGGAAGGGAAGTTTCACTTCCCTGGGCATGTTCCTGGCATGGGCACAGCCTCTGGTTTAGTGGTTTAATATTCTCAGTCCCCCTCCTCTGAAACCTAGGAAGAATTACAGCCTCGTAATTCAGGCATCTCTTATTTACGCAGTTTTAAATACAGAAAGAACCTCATTCAAGAGCTGTCATTACAAAACCCCACCCTTTTTTGTTTCAGTGTTTATGACAGTCTGGACTATCTACTTTCCAAAGTGTCCAGGGTTCAAATGAAATGAACCCCTCCCATAAATCTCACACACCTCATGGGTGCTGCAAAATCAACTGCACTGGCAATGTCACAGGGTAATTTCCCAAGCAGGTAGGGAGTTTTCAGCGCCAGAATTTGGGAATATGGGTGAATGCAGATCAGAGGAGATGTGGGTGTGTGCTGAGGAGTGGTGGCTTGCAGATGGCTGACCCACAATATAGGGCAGCGTGCGTGTGCGCTCTGCGTGCTCTGCACGGGACATATGCTCTGGGGTTTCACAGATGAGTTTGTAGTCTCCAGCAATTTGCAGCTTCCACCCTGGTTTCAAATATCTACATCATTTTCAGGCTGATGATTTTTCCCAGTCATTTGTCCCAAAAGCACTTCATCCTGCTCAATCTGGGTCATAATTGACATGGGACTTGTGCCGAAGCAGACACGGCCGTAAGTTGTGTTTGAGTGGGCTGCTAATGGCAGGGATTTAGTTACGTGCAGTAAAACACAGCAGAGGTTGAAATAAGTATAAATGTTAAAATAACAGATGAATGCAGGGTCACAGGCATGACTTGGACCCAGAAAAGACTCTTGAACACTTGACATGCTCCTGCTGTCAGCTCACAGCTGCCTTTGGCTCTAACGGAGGCGTGAAGTTGGAATTTCGGGTAAGGAAGCTGTTGGAATTGGATCGTGTTTATTGCAAATCAACAGGATGTCTTTGCAACTATAAAAGACATATGGAAAAGTCCACTGTTATTGTTGTACTTTGTTGTGTCTCCAGATGTTTTCCCTCCTGCACCGCTCCAGAGGCTGGAAGTGGGAAATGGTTTTTCATTGTTTCTAGCTGATGGTGCCAACATCTGCCTTGACGTTTCCCTGGGGAATGATATCAGCACTGCTGAGAGTTTCAGATTCATCACTTGTGTCTCATTTGCCTTTTTTTTTTCTTTTAAATACAAGATAATGTCGGAGCATGAAGTTTCAGCCCTGCTCAGTTACTTTGAGGGGTGAGAAGAAATCAAGGGAAACACTTGGGTGGCTGCTGGACTATCACAGTAGCACTTCAGAGCCTCCTTGTTTTTGAAAAGCTGCAAATGAGGCATTAAAATATTGCTCTGAGCTGATGTTTTTCATTGAAAGAAATAGTATTTGTGAGCTCAAACATACTTGAGGATCTCAAGATGCTTAAAATAGCTCTGTTTTCTTAATATACATTTAATCCATCATTAGTTCCCAGTGCTTTACTCTGAGGGGATGGGAGCCAACTGAATATCTTCATTTGGAAGTGCTCTTTGCTGGTCATATATGCTCATAATGGTATTGTAAAGACTTAATTCCATAGTTTAGAACCTAACTGGTTGATCAACTTGATAAGTGTGTGAATTAGCAAAGTTGGTCAAAGTGTTGACTGCTAATGAAGGTGCTTTTAATAGAAATGCAAAACAAAATAGTGTTTTCTCCCCAAAGTTTCTGTACTTCTCCTTACCAATAAACAGCTGTACAGTTTCAGATTATATTAATCTCCATATACTAATAAAATTACTACATAAATGATTCTATTTTTTTATTGCTTTAAAATAGGAATGTGCTCTAGAGAAAGTTTGGGCCAGAATTTTCAAGTGTAGAATTAGACTAGTTCCTGACGTTTGATTCCTTTATAACAGACTGTGGTTTCTGGTTCATTCTTTTACATCAGCTGGAAGAATCTGACCAGAGCCCTTAGGTAGCAATAGTGTAAATTTTAGCAATGTCTGTCCATGTTTAGGGAAGGTTTCTTTTGAGAAATCTGCTGGGTCCAAGAAACTGAAAATTGTGTAATATCTCACCATTCTGCCTGCTTCTTTGTGCTTTGGCTGTTGTTTGTTTGGTTGCAGTTATTTACAGCCCACTCCTGGGTTTTTTTGAGATCCTAGCAAAAAATTCCACAGGCAGCTGCAAAATATATGTTTAATCAATTTTAGGAAGACTGATTCCCTAACTAACATTTTTCTTCCAGCTGAGACAACAGTAAAAACTGTTCTGCAGATACTCAGGGAAGAGGAGGGGGGAAGTTTTCCTGACAAAGATGTCTTTTTTGTGGGTTCTTGTGGTGTCATGTGGTTCAGGTAATTTAGGTACGTTGGTGTCGTGGTTGAACCTCAGCTGATAGCAAAGCACCATGCAGTTGTTGTGGTGTCATGTGGTTCAGGTAATTTAGGTACGTTGGTGTCATGGTTGAACCTCAGCTGATAACAAAGCACCATACAGGGAAGATAATTGGAAGGGTAAAAGTGAGAGTATATAGCAAAGCACCATGCAGGGAAGAGAATTGGAAGGGTAAAAGTGAGAGTACTTGTGGGTTGAGATAAAAATAGTTTAATAGTTAAAATACTACTACTACTATTGTAATGAAAATAAAATAGTAGAAAAAAGAGAGATCCAAAACCCAAGCATTTCTATTAAGAAACATATTTTTGCCTGTTTTTAAGTTTCTCAGAACCTGCCAGAGCAGGCTTTGTCAGTTATGTTGTTTCTGTGTATGTTTATGTGCAAAAAGAATAGAACCAGGAGTTTTAAAGCATCAGTATTCCACAGACAAACAATACAATTTGGTGTTTGGTTTTTCGCCTTTCAAATGTTAATAGTGTAAGTATTTTTTAGATGAGTTATTTTATAAGGAAATAGGAGCATGTTTCTCTTAGAGTTTTGTCTGCAAGATGTAGAATTCTCCTGTGTATTGGGATTAAAACTACTCATGCAGATCATAAGTTTTCACCGAATTCACACTGAATTCACAGAATCACTGGGTTGGAAGAGACTTTCAAGATCCTCGAGTCCAACCCAGCCCCAACACCTCAACTAAACCCAGTGCCACATCCAGGCTTTGTTAAACACAGCCAGGGATGGTGATGGCACCACCTCCCCGGGCAGCCATTCCAGAACTTTATCACTTTTTCTGTAAAACACTTTTTACTAATATCCAACCCTTGACGCAGCTTGAGACTTTCAGATCCACAAGCTGTGATCCAGGTTTATCTCTTACTTCTGTAAAAACCCAATTTGTGTGCTGGAGGTTTTGTATGCCAGCAGATCCACTGCGAATTCCTTTGGGGTAGCGAGGCCAAAAGGTTTTATCGAGGGAGCATTTCCTTCTAATTCCACTGAAATGTTTGGAGTTAGACCTGATTTGCCGCTTGGTTGTGTTCCTTCACTTGTTTCTCTTTGCCCTCCTGTGAGTATCCTCATGTCACGTTGTCTCTGCAGGTCAGGATCGCAGCGAAGCCACTTTGATAAAGAGGTTCAAAGGTGACGGTGTCCGCTACAAGGCCAAGCTGATCGGGATCGATGAGGTTTCTGCTGCCCGAGGGGACAAGTTATGCCAGGACTCCATGATGAAGCTCAAGGTGCAGTGAAACTTCTCAGTGTTACAGTCAAATGGAGTAAAATTCAGCTTGAACTTCCGCTCATTCTCCTTTCATGACACTGAGCTTTAGTCTGGTTAATTATGTATTGAAATCAGTCAATTTTGCATGAACGCCTTTCCTGGTATTGCTTATCCTGGTTTAATTTTAATACATTATCTCTGAGTTCTGTAGTTACTCCGTGATTGACACCACTGCAATTTGTCCACAAATTACAAACAACACACTGCAAATTGAATAATTTTATTATGCAAAAGGGGAAGTAAATGACTGTGGAGGAAAATGGGATATCAGAGCATTTTCTATGACATTTCTAATCAACTACAGCACTGCCTCTGGCTGTTACCTCCTGTGAGTGACGGGTGTAGGCAGCCAGATTTAGGGGGAACTGGTGTCCTCCTGGGAGGAGAATGTCTTGCACCAGCAGTGGAAGGGCTGATGTGTTGCAAAATGAGGCAATGCACTGAGAGATGGGGCATGAGAACATAAAGAGGAGTCCCTGGAGTTTTGGGGATGAAATAATGCCATGGCAAAGGCAGATTTGGGTGTAAGGTTGGAGTGTAGACAGTCTGAAGTAGCAGTGGTGTCGAGGGTGGGCTCTCTGGAGCAGACAGACATCCCTCTATGGCCAAGTCTCTCGGAGAGCATGAGAATTCCTGTAGGAATCATTCTGTCCCTCACTCTGGGACAGAAGAGGAAGAGCTTGAGTCACTGGGAAGGAAGGAAGAAAGGAGAGGTGGTGTTTTCCTGAGTGCACCTTTGGCTGTTCACTTCCCATCTCCCCTCTGCATTGCAGGGTTACAAACCAGGTCTAGCAGCAAACCCTCTGCTGCTTTTTCCCTTTTATTTCCCTCCCAGCCTTCTCCCCAGCCTAGAGAGCTGATGGATTTTCCATTGCTTGTTTTTCAGGAGGAGAAATCACTAAATGATGTCTGGTGCACTACCAGCCCACAGGGTTCGAGTCCATCCAGGAGGGATGAGTTACTCATTAGGGAAACAGCATGGGGTGACACTCAGCTTGTGGTTCAACAACCTAAAAGCAAGATCTGGGAGATAATTTACAAATCACTTTTATGGCAGGCAAAAATTAATCCGCTCCAAAAGTTGCTCTGTTGGTGTGTCACATCAGCCACAATATTCCTGCCTGATTTAAATGTGTGCTGGGTGTTTCTCATCTTTTCATAGCTCCTGGCACTGTGGGGAGAGTTGTCACTGTTCTGCTGCACAAACCTTTTTGTCTCTCTCCTCCATGGATTAATGTTTCCACATCTCCCAGGTGCCTAATACCTATTTGCAGGTGGCAAGATTGATCTAAACAGCACTGGGAAATGACTAAAACTGTTACAGGAAGGGAGTGTTAGAAATTCATTTTTGAGGGCAGAGCATTAATTTATGGGCTCTGGAAACCCACTGTCCCATAACAGGAATTGTGAGGCCACCCATAAAGTTGGGGTGGCTTTTGACATCAGATCCTTGTAATGGCAGCAGTGAAGGTCTTAAAACCTGAGTTAGTTGTTCTTGAAACATTGGAATTGCAGAGAACCAGATAAAGTCTAAATATTTTCATTTCATCTAGGAGTACAACTGATTATATTTTATCTCAGTTCAGTGTTACTGGTCAGGGCAGTCTCCTGAGAAGGTGGAAAGAGAAGTTACTGTTATAATTCTGCTGTGGGAGAATAATGCATGAGATGGTATCAGCTAGTTCTCTTACAAAGTAAAGGTCTGAGATATTGAAAAAAAAATTTCCCTCAATACCAGTTTGTCACAGCACAGGTGTTGTTTGATTTTTAGAAGAGTATTTTTCTTCTAGAAAAACCTCAAGTTGCTTATACTAGATGAGTGTGAAGTAAGCTAAATTAACTGGCATTTTCTGTCCTCTGCTGCTTGTTGGGTTTTTTCCCTATTAAAAAAATAAATAAATAGAACAGCTTATAGCTGGGAAGAGTGTGCTAGAAATGACCTTCAGCTTCCATGAAAACAAATTTCATGGAGGATTAGCTAGTGCAGAGGTTGGAAGTGGGAGCACATTTGAAATGCTCTCTGGGTAGCATAAAGAGATGTAGTACCTTGAAAAAAGGGAGGAAGCCAGAAGTAAGGAGGGGGCTGTTCCTGGAAAACCTTTAAGTTTTCCTAGAAAAAGTGGTGAATTGTCCACAAGCAAATCTGTGGCACCTGGGAGAGTCAGGAAACCAACTCAAACTGCTCTTTGTTTGCACAGGGAATTGTTGCTGCGGCTCGATCGAAAGGAGAACATAAACAAAAAGTCTTCTTAACAGTTTCCTTTGGGGGAATCAAAATCTTTGATGAAAAGACAGGGGTAAGTAAAGTCGGTGGTGTGGTGGGACAGAGCTGAATCTTTCCCTGGTTCCTTCACAAGCATTTCCTCACTGGTGCAAACACACACGAAGCATCTCAGAAATTTGATAGACAGTTGTCGTCCCTTACATCATTTGTAGAGTGTAGCTTCTGTATTGTCAGTGGTAGAAAAATTACATTTTGTATGGAATGAGAGGTAAAAGATACTGGGAAATTTGAGGGTTGTCTCTGTGAAACAGCAACTTCCCCAGTAGCACCTGGTGGAGGAAGTTGCAGAGACTTTCGTGCCTTACACAGTTTCTGCCGCAGCAATACCATGTTTGATTTTTTTAAATTGCTCTAAAAGAAGAAACCTAAGCAAAACATTACACCACTTGGATATAAAGCAACAACACACAAACTGTTTTAATCATAATTAAGAAGATTTTTACAGCAGTTTAAACTCTGCCTTGAATTTTAAAAAGCTCTTGATTTAATCTTTTGGAAGATTAACTATTTAACATGGTGCCAGAAATAAAACCCTACTGATGATAGATGAAATTATCTTTGCCAGTTAATTTATATTATTAGAAAATCAATGTCATTGAGCTCACTGATACATAATACGAGTAGTTAGTAATGAAAAGCTCATTTGGGATGTGTTGTGTAAAGTATCCATGCAAAAGCTGTGTTTCAGAGGGCATTGCTGGGGTTACAGAAAATAGGAAATGTCAGAATTAGGGCTGTCAGTGCAAATTGCACCCCAGCCACAGTTGTTTTCCTGAGATTAAAGCCTTTTATTGGGGAAATAAAAAAGGGGGAAAGAGAAAGTCTATTCATTTTGCACTTGTCTCTGAACGTTTCTCAAACACTGGAATTTTTTGCCTAGAATAAAGAGGGGAAAAAGGATGTGTTTTAGAAACAAAGGTGTGCTTTATTCCAGCTGCCTCTCCTGCAGCATCCTGCACACTCTCCTGTCTACAGAAAGTGAGGTGGGGACATGGGAACAATCTCCTTCATTTCATAGCTCTGACATCCCACACTCTAAATCTGACATAACTATATCATCCTTACAGTAAACCTGTCACTCACCCACTGAGGCTTAGAATGAAACCCTTAAATCCACCTTGCAGATGTCTGCCCCTGAGCTGCCCGAGTGATGGACAGGACTATTGAGTTGTCCTTCTGGCAGCAGGGCTGTCACAGAGGCATGTGGGGAGCTTTCCACAGCAGTTTTTACATGTTGTTGTCAGAACAGGAGAGTCGTGCTTCCCATGCCAAGGGTTTGGAGCAGAGGTGCACGAAATCCTCTGCCAGGTCTTCACAGCAACCATCCCTTGGGCTTTTTTCCCAGCTTGGGTCTCTCCTTGTCCAAGAGTTTCACACCCTTGTCCCATTCATTCTTTGTCTTTCTCATCCAGCCTGTCTCTGCTTTGCCAGCCTGCAGTTGTCATCTCATTCCCATTCCTGCTGGAAAATCCCAAAAGCTGGCAAAACTAGGGGTTGTACGGTTGCTCAGCCCAGGTTTTTGGATGGGAAGAAGCTGTAAAGAGCTGGAAAAAGATTATATTTCACTCACACTGATCTTCTAATTTCCATGTTAAACTTCAGAGTTTATAAAGTTTGGAGTTTGGTGTTGACTTTTAATGCAGCAGGGAGAAAAGCAGCCCTTAATAAGGAAGAGTCTGGATAATCTTGCATTTGCTTTCTCCTCCTTTAACAACCTTCCCTGTCCCCCACAATGCTTTTTCCCTTAGTTGTATTTCCATCATTTTGGAATTCCCAAAAGGGTATTTTGGAAAGATTATTTACCTTTGTAGAGTGTCTTTTCTTAACTTCTACCATTGTCTATTGCTGTCATGTCTGCCCCAGCGCCAGTCCGATGTGATAGAAAAGAATAAAAATATTCAGAAAAGAAAGTGGGCTTCTTCATGTTGAGTGTCTTGTAGGCTGCCATTGGATTTTAATTTATCACAATAAAAAATCAATTTGTAGCTCAAAACTAGCAAATTTTTTTAAAAATTGGCAGTGTCATAGCTGACTTCATACAGATGATTTAGGGGAATTGCTCCGTAACTCGTTACAGATGGAGGGCTCTGGTTGGGTTACTACTGAAAATGATAAGCAGGTTTTTTTCTTCCTCTACTTTATAGCTCTCCATAATATGTTCCAGACATAATATTCATCAAAAAGTATTGATTTTAATAATAGTATTATTCCAGCCATCAGGAATTCTGCCCTTTGAGTAAATTTACCCATGAAGGAGATTGAGTTGAAGGTGGAATATCATTTGGAAAGAATATATCTCACCAAGAAAAATACAAGAATTATTTTGCTGCGAGTTTGAACTGTAGATGCAGTACAATATGGTTCATCTACAGCATGCAATAGAAATAATAACAATCCTTTCTTGTATTCCATCATTCCATGCCAGGGATTACACTAAAGAGGTCCCTTCATTCCACTTTCCAAGTACTTGTCAGTGTGTTTAGAACATGATAGCAAAAAATTGTATTTAATATGACTAACAGGATGTCCTCCTGTTGTGTGTATGCCAAAAATTGTCATTACACGTGGAGTTTGACCCTATTAATCTTATAAATGTACCTTTTTTTTCAGCTGTCAGATGTTTTCCATCCATCCCATTTGCTTTCTCCAGATTATGTTTGCTAAATATATGCCTTACCTGAGGGATATACATTTTCTTTTAGTTTTTACTGTAAAAAACCCTACCATAATTATTGCTGAACACAAGACTTTCTCTACCCAATGCCACTTGAAAGATTTCCTTGCTGCATATTACATGAAAATAATTTTTTTTACCGTTTATTCTGTCACATCCATCTTGGTTAGACCTCAATACTGCAATATATTCTTAATTTATTTTATGGGAGCTCTTTTATATTTTCAAAAGCATGATCTTCAGATGGCAAAAATACAATTCATTGCATTCTGTTATTTAATATTCTCCCTTTCTGGGTGGAATGTAATGATTGGTGATTTGCTAAGAAAGGAACAAAAGCCATGACTGTGCATATGGAAGGAAATGCAGATTTTGTGGGGGCCCAGCGTTGTTGTTTAGCTGTTGCTGACTGTTGTTTTGTTAATCACACACATCAGGCCATCTCCCTGTGATAGCTCAGTGATGCTTCATTAGACGTGTGTGACTAATCTGGGCTCTGTAAAGAGCCTGTAATTGTCTCATTGTTTATTTATGTGGCCATAAATCTCTGTTTACTTGCAGGTTCCTTTCCAAAAATGTATTTGAAACTAATAATTAAATCCCCTGAAATGCTTGGGAAAAGATTTCCTTCCACCTCCATGCAGTGAGGTGTGCTTTTAAACTCTTGTTCTCTCTAATTGCAAAATGCTGTCTACTTCAATGGCAAGCCCTTAAACTGTGAGAAAGAAATGAGATAAAAGCAAGAAATTACTATTTGGCTCTAAGCAACAAATTATTTCCATTAAAGTAAATTTTTGTATTAGCTTGTGGATGTGCAGATTGCCAGAATATGCTGTAAAATATAGGTCTCTATGAGGTATTGTATAGCTAAATTATTTATCTGGATTCCTCCACTGGGCAAGAAGCAGTGTCAGAATCTTGCTTATTTATGGGAAATACCCTAAACAGATGGATTGTAACCCAGTTGATGAAGATGACAGTCATCTCATCAATTGTTACCTGTTTTGTAGCACCCTGGAAGTGAGTTTCATTAGCATTGCCTATTCTCTTTCAGAGAGGTTGACCCCTATTCTTACTGAAATAAAACTCCTGGGCCCAGTTTGTGGGGTTGTAGCATTTCTATGAATGCTCTGGTGGGGTTTTTGTGTTTATTGCACAGAAGTATTGCAGTGTGTCACTCATATTTCATTAATTCGATCTGTAGCCATTTTCTTCAGGCTGGCAATGTGAAACCCAGGAAGGAAAACCATGTGTATAAATACATTTATTTCATTTTCAGTGTCTATTCTTGTTATCTATGAGCTCCTCCAACCTTCATTATCTTTGCTGAGGATTTTATTTTATTATCTTGGAGGGTTTACCTGCCTGAAGTGGTGTTACTCAGTGCCTTCTTCCATGTAAGGGCAACCAGACCTTACCTGTAGCATTCTATAAAAAACCAATAACTTGTCTCCACAGAACTGGTGATGGTGCTTCTGCTTTAAATCTTAATGACATCCAAAAAAATAATACAGATGGTGGGAGGTTATAATCCTGTTGTCCTCAGAGTGTTCTGTTTAACTGAGATCATGTCATGGCTCTGAGATGTTCCAACCAGTGTTTTGGATGCCAGCATCTTGGCCATCTTCCTGAACTTCTAAGCTCTCTCAGCCTTACAGTGCAGATTTCTCAAGTTGCTTCTCTGAAAGCTTTTTCCAGCATATTCTGAGACTTTATCAGGTTTGTGGTGATAACACCTGGATTTGCTGCTCTTCCCTATGCAATGTGAGTGATGGTGTTAATTATGCTGATAGATTGCTAACAGGACAGCTCAACTTGGCTGAAAGAGAATTTCAGCAAGATTAAAATTCTCACTGTTGGCAAAAGAGGCCTCATTTAAAATATACCAAAGGTTCTTCTTGACTTTGCTGGAAATCTGTTGGTTCTGGCATCCCTGACCAGAAATCGAGGTACGATCATGGATCTGCAGTTATTCCTTGGAGCACATGTGCTGGAGCAGATGAAATGTCAAACTGTCAGAGTCTCTTTCACTGAGCGTCTCTGAGGCTTTAAAAATAGAAATAAAAGAAGGAATTAATTTATTCTGCTCTCTCCTCGCTCCGCAGTGAGCAGGAGAGATGGGGTGAGGAGTTCACTGAGTTTTGTGTTTGCCAGAGGGTGGGATTGGCCAGGAGGATGCTGGTGGTCCCTGCTGGGGCTCCCACAGTGGGTTTTGTCCCCTTCATGTCTTTGAAACTTCCCAAAGTTCCTCTCTCTAGCTGATCTCCATTACTCTTGTCTCTGGATTTTACCTAGATCCCCTTCTGCCCTTTTTATCTGGCATTTCCTATGTGCTCTCTGTCCTTGATGTAATTTTTTTCCTGTTGTGCTTTTCACCAGAGTTATTTCATTTGCAAACATAAATTTGGTTGTTGTGTCAAACCAAGGAATGCCAGCTCTGTCTTCTGTTCCAGTCTTGATGTGTCTCTCCAGCCCTCTCCTTGCATGTTTAGCCAACAGCTCAAGCTCAGTGAGGCTGAACCAGGCCTTCTAATCCTGGCTCCCAGGGGTCTCTCTCTGACCTCCTTTTCAGAGAGCTGAGCAAAATATCAGCGTCATCTCTTATTCAGCCTTGTAAATTCAGCAGCCTGTTTGACTGGGGATGTGTTTGCATTGCCACACCCAGGGTAACTGCAGATCTTGCAGAATCCTTCTCACCTGCTCTGAAATACAGCATTTGCTCTCACACTGAGAGTTAAAACCCAGTCCTGCCTCTCTTCATCTCATGTCTCAATTGTTATCCCTTTCTTTGTCCTTGACAAATTTGACTTTTATTTTTGAAATCCATTGTGACTGCCAGGATTGCTGCCTCAGCTTATTCTTTTGATCATGTCACACTTCCCTTTGCATTCTTGGGCTGGATCTGCCTTCTCTCTTTTATCAGCCCATTGCTGAATTGTTGTTTTTCCAGGCTCTTCATGGCTGCCTTTATTCTTCATCAGCTTTTCAGGAGTCAATCCATAGCACCAACTTTCACCATTCATTTATTCAGTTTTCTTAATAAATGACTCCCAAATCCCTTCCTACCCTACCCATCATCTTTTAGAGGAATTCTTTGCATGTATTCATGCAGTACCCCCTTATTATTTTTCTTTAAAATACTCCCATGGTTCAAACTTGTTTTAAACCTGATGGTGCTGAGGAGCTACTGCATTCATGCATTCCAGAGATGTCCCAAGGGGCATCTGGCCTTTAGCTCTTAAAGGTTGCAATTTAAATATAGATATATATTATTTAAATTGTAGAAATATATGCAATTTAAACTTGCCATGATTACCTTTTAATTATTTCCTTCTTTATTTTTTAATCAGTATTATCTATTTATAGGAACTTCTTTTGTAAGAAATGTTAGGCCTTGGACCATGCTGAGGACTTGTAAGGGCTGCAGTGTAAAAAAATATTGCATACTAACAATAAAAAGCAAGAACTGTAAAACAACAAAATAAAATTTTGCGCGTAGAGTTGAAAATAGTGACATCTGGGGCCTTTCTTTGTGCATTGTCCACAGCTTCTGCCTGCAAAAGATTTCTCTGAGCTGACTGGGAGTCATGCCCTGCTCCTTGACACTTTCCATCTTTCTGCTTGTAAATATGACCAGTAAAACATGGCATTTACTGTTCTACATGCAATAAATGTGTCTAATTAGAATATGGCAAAGGAGAAGACTTAAAAATCTGTGTATGATTCTTAAAAGGTATTTATAGACTCTGGTACTATAGAAGGGAAACAATAACACATTTCATGGACATGTGGCAGCTAGCAAAATGTAAATGTCAGAAGAACCTACTTCCTTAATTACATCCCTTATTGACTATTGTAATTCATTCATTATTGGCCTTCCAAACTGGGCCCTGGGCAGTTTGGATGGTTCACAGTGCTCCACAGGGATTTTTAATAGCCACAAGCTCTTGGAGCTCTGTTCTTTAGATGCTCAGTTTGTTGTATGAGGGTTTTAAAAGCCTTAGGTATCATGGCACTTTTGTTACTGTGGAAAAAAAGAACCCAGAAAGCAAAATGTGGGTGTGATTGTGCATATTTTGAAGTCTTGGGGATCTAGAGGTTTGATTTGAGGGCTGAAATTTCTCTTTCTTTCACGTGGAAAAGGGAAAAGCTCTGAGTCCAGCCTGTTTGCTGTCAGGATATGCAGAAACTGCCTTGTGAGAGTTCCGACCCTAATGGGCATGAAGATAAAATAAAGCTATTCCAGACACATTATCTAAACTGAAATAATTTGTGCAATTTTGTTGTAGCTGTATTTTTTCAGTGTGAAAAGGGTAAAAAGTTGATTGCTTTCAAAAAGGCAGAAAATGAGATTTTATGAGTTTAGTGGTAGTCTCATTTGGCCTCCTGATGTTTAATCCAAGCACCCCAGGACTGAGTTAAGAAAGGGAAGTGCTGCTTACATGCATTCTGCATTATGTTATGGAGAATCTCATTCTTATATAGGTACAACAGTGATAAATAACACTTCCAAACAGTAAATATTAATGTATTCCCAATTACCATTTGGCTTGAGTTGCATAGAGGGGTGGGTACTCTGTCTATAGGGCTGTTGTAGTAAAAATTCCTATGCCAACACTTCTGGTTTTTACTGATTTCAGTGTTTTATATGCTTAACCAGAGTTTGGGGTGAATTTTGCTAAGAAGTTGAAAGTCAGTGTATTTGTTGTTCTGGATCCTGTTATGTAGTGGAGCTGCACAGCATCTCTCCCCTATTGTCCCATGGCAGAAAACTCCAGGTAGACAGTTATATTGGGATTTTTTTGCTTGTATTCACTACCCTTTTGTGATCCAGATAAATGAGTCTCCAGCAGAGCCACATTGCTTTTTCTCCAGCTGCAATTTTCTCTTATAAGAAGAGCACCCAAAATACAGAGTTACATGCAAGTCCTGGTGGTTTTAAGCCAGGTTAATGCATCACACAGTAGAAGAAAATTTCAGGCCCATTTTCAGCACACCTGGAATTACAATGCCAGGATTTCAGACTGCTTGGGAAAGGATTTAGTGAGAGAAGTGCTGACATAATAATAGCACAGGCAGCTGAGATGCTCTGAAACCTCCCTGGAGAGCAGTGGGGGACATTCAGCAGGTGCCAGAACAGAAAGTTACATCCCCTTTGAAATCCACTCTTTTTTTCTTGGAGATAGCTGGGAAGCATTACACCCCAGGCGTGCTGGTGATTTTCCTTCCTATTCAGAGCATTTCTATCTGGTGGGCTGCTCTGCAATTTTGTGTTTGCCCTGGTAGGAGCAATAGCACTGTCACTGCTCCTGAATTCCTGTGCTGCCTTGTGGGCTGTCCTGTTGTGGGGCAGATAAAGGGGGGCAGGTGTCTTTCACTGTCAAGGTAATTAGAGGGGGAGACTGCAGGAAAGGATTGATTTTAAATGTACATGGAGTTTGCAGGGTGATAGTAATAGATATTTATTGGAAGTAAAGTCATTGTGTGATGTTCATAGTAATAGATATTTATTGGAAGTAAAGTTTTGCCTTCAGGAAGTCAGCAAGAGCATTGTTCACTCTGATAGTCCACAGGGATGAATAAACACCTTTTTTATCCACTCTTAGTTTATGTAGTAAGTTCCCTGTGGAAGGAGAAGAGGGAAGGCCACTGCCACTGGGTGCCAAACACAAATACCTGCTTTCATCCCTCTCTTTCAGTTGAATAAGCCATAAATTTCACATAGCAGTAGATCTTTGCTTAGTGCAAAAACAACTGCTCATAAAAGTTGTCTTCCCATGTGAGATCCCTGCACTGCTGACCTTTCTGGTGGGTGCTCTGTGTGCTCAACATGTGGCAGCCCCTGAGTCAGGGGAGCCCAGGGGCTGGAACAGCATCTCCCAAGGTGCTCCCAGCACGTGGTGGCAGTCCTGGAATTACAGCAGTGCCTCTTGTGTCCTTAAATTGTAGCATCCTACCTCTCTCTGCTGTTAATGCTTCCTAATCCTTTGTGGTTCCCATCCTCATTCCACATCATCATACTTCCAGTGAAACAGGCATCAGCATTCCTGCTGGCTTTAAAGGCAGCACTGTGAATAGGTGAGGCAGAACACTAATTAGTTTGAGTGTCCTGACATTTAAAGCAAATAAGAAATCTGGGTATCTAAAAATATTGCATATGGCTCCCAGCCCTGGCTCTGCATAGCTCAAAGTACTTTCTTTTTTCGTTTTAGATAGTCAAAATATGGACTTGAATCCAATTTTTTGATTACGTCCTTGCTTTTAAAAAGGCTGAGTTGGTTTGTAGAAGGTTTTATGTGCAGCTTTCTGCGATCTTTAATTAGCCAAATGCTTTCCTGTGAGTGACACAGGAATTTGGAAGTATTTTCAAGTGTAAAGCACATGTGAGCCTAACCTGTGCATGCACAAGGCTCAGTGCTGAGCAGTGTTGGGCATGCAGAAACGAGTAAGTTCAGGTTTGATGAGAAGAGAAGACAAGATGTGTGCATGCAGAAGGGTGAGAGATAAAGGAGCAAGTAGGAAACAAGGCAGCATCCACAGCTGTGAAAGGCTTTGCTGCCTGCATTTCAGTGAAAGGTGAGGGCAGCACTGCCAGGGAGCTTTTCTGAAAGGCAGATCCTGTGTGTGACACCCGTGGCCAGGACAGAAAGCAAGGCAGGGAGAGAGAAAAGCCAACAGAGTTGATCTGTGCTCTCAGCTGTGTGGCCAGGTCTGCATTGAGCTTTAATCAAAGTTTGCTTTTGGAGACTTCAATTAGCAGCAGAAGACTAAAACCAAACATTCATCCTGCTTTACATGAAAATGAGCAGGGAAGAAACAACTCTGGGCATTATAATGTGCAAATGGGAGCTGTAGGGATTGCTGTTGGAAGGTGCCAGGGCAGAGCTTAAAAAAAATCTCCACTGCCTGAGCTGAAATATAGAACTCTTGGAACATGATGTGCCAAGCCCCTGCCTAGGGCAGCTTCAGGAATTCCTACCTTGGGATAATGCAAGGGAAAAGAAAAATAAAATAGAGCAAAAAATTACCTGCAAGTTCTTTATTCTGCTTTAGAGTCTCTTTGAGGTTTGCCTTTTACATTTTATTTTATTCTTATCTTAGGGCTCAAGTACTGCACACACACTTGTCATGTTGCTACGGATGGTTTATATCCAAGGTGAAGTGTCTGCTGTGGGACCTGAACAAATGAAGGATTTATTGATGAATGATCCCATTTATGGGATTGTCTGAAGCTTGCTTATACGTGCAATTGTAACTCAGAGGAAAAAGCTTCCTCTCTTTTTTTCTGTAGGAAAACGGAAAACAAAATGGTTTGGTCTTTATGACCAGGATTGGTTGTTCATGATACTGTTTCATCACTACAGGGTCATCTTTGGTGACATGCAGGTATCCCAAGTCCATCACCAGCCACTGAAAGGAGTCTGTCATTGTGGAACACAGGGCTTCTTGTTTCTGTACCTTGGTTAATTTCTGCTTATGAAATCACTTCTGTATTTGAACAATACCAAGATTGCATCGTTGAAATTCTCAACTGTTTTGCATCATTTTCAATTGGCTCATAACACAACATACTGGTTGTACACAGCTTGTGAATTCATAGAATCTTTTTCTGCTCCTGTTCTTCCCTGTACCTGTGCTTTCTCTCAGCCCCCTTTAAAGTCTTACTAAATTAGGGAGAGTATCTGGGAGCTAGATAGAGAAATACAAAATAAATCCCTCTTGTCCTTTTTCCCCTTTTCCAGTAAAGTTTCTTACATTGTGCAGGTGGATTTATGGTCCAAGGAAGTTCCTGTTTGATGCCTATCCAGTGCAACTTAAATTTGAGTATGGTTTTTGTGATCTTTTCAAGCTCTGCTTTATAGGGGTTGCATGAGAAATCAAGAGAATCAGCGGTTGCCTCTCACTGAGGAATTTTTCAAATCACAGGCTACAAGAAGAGGGTGGCTGGTAATGCTTGCTGAATCTGAAGCAGTTAAGATCTGAGACAGCTAAAGCCAAAAAAATTACTTCCAAATCTCCCAGGAGTTGTATGAAGGAATTGCTTGTGCTGTTCATGTAAATCAAAAGCATTTCAGGAGGGTGAGGAATATTGGTGTAAAGGAACAAAAGAAGCTTGTAAAAAGTAAGGGCTGCTCAAAGGACATTCACAAGCTCTAAAGATGAACACAGTAAAAATATGGAGAGGTTCAGTGATGCTGCAGCAAACTGTCTCATTACAGAATATTGTGCTCCCTCAAATTCAGGATTTAATCAATGAGTCTTGCAGAGTCTCTCAGGAAAAAATACAAGGCGTGGTCAAAGATTCTGCACTTGAGTTGTATGGAAGCTTTGCCTTGGGAGTAGAGGGCAATAATACTGGCATATTTATGGCTGTCTTGGTCCACTGACCATTTTGCAGAGGGTGGTGAGGTGGGAGCTCAGGGGGAATACACTCAGAGGTGTTGCAGCCCTGGGAATCCCACAGTGACCACTGGGCAGCTGCCACCCCAAAGACAGTAACAATGACTTACAGGCAAGGGCTGTTCCTTGTGCAGCACACTGAAACAGTGAGATGGCAACACAAAACAATGCCCTGCAGCCTGTAGGTGCTCCTGGCTGATGGAATTTGGGGCATGTTGCACTGCTGAGCTGATTGGGGCCATTGACTTCAGTATCAAGGATGAAGTCTGCTGCTTCTTGATTTTGCTGTGCAAATCCTTTGCTTTAACCACCCTGGTAGAGCAATGGCTGTGTCAGATGCAGAACAATAAGGAAATAGTACAAGACTCATGGGAGACCCAGCATCTCAGCTTCCGTGTAGCACATCTGCCTTTCCAAAGCTCTC